>NC_084842.1:42872048-43497048 GCF_033115175.1 Lepus europaeus
AGAGAGCAGGGGAGACACAAACACACATCCGAGAGAGAGAGAGAGAATGAGGGATCTTTCATCTGCTGGTTCCCTCTCCAAATGGTTACAACTACCAAGTATGGGCCAGGCCAAAGCCAGGAACCAGGAACACCATCCTGGTTTCCAACATGGGTCGTCTTCCTCTACCTTCCCAGGGGAAGCTGGATCACAAGTAGGGAGGCTGGGACTCAGCGAGGCCCTCCGATATCGGATGTCATCCCTGTAAGTAGCAGCTTAACCCACGGTGTCTCATCAGGACCCGCACAGCCCTGTAATTCTTATCTACATCCAAAAATGTGAGGGAGAAAATACCGTCTTGCTGAGGAAAGGAACCAGGGCTGTTTTCTGATGCATTAGAGTAACCAAGGAACTCAGGGGACCAACCAGAGAGATTCAGGGAGGGACAGGTCACGGGACAGCATGCCAGGATCAAGCACTGAGCGCTCTAGAGAGCCAGTGTGAGGGCTAAAGGTGTGGGAGATGAAACTGACTAGATTACACAAAAGAACAGAGGAAGCCCAACTGTTGACACCTGGGTCCCTGTTTCATGCTTCTACATTTGAATGATCTTCCCCAGGAGTCATGGAACAGAAGGTTTTTGTCTCAGTACGAGGACCGAAATAGACAAATGCCTTATTGCCTGGGTACACCACCGCTGAAAAACCATGCTCTTAAGGCATTAGCAAGGCTTAGTGGAAAGTTTCCAAACTTGCCTTCTCCAAGGAATTATCAGAGATCTATTTAAAACACAAATTTCTGTACCTGTCCTTTGGAGATTCTGATTCAGTTACTTGGAGGGCTCCAAGGAATCTGTAGTTTTCAAACACGCTTTACATGACTCTAATAATCAGACAGGCTGGGGAGAAAAGGGGGTATAGAGAATGCAAACTCTTCAGTAATAAAGCCCTATTTGCTATTCACCATGCTCAGGAATGTTAACTTCCCTCAAACTCAGTTGCTCCGTTTATAAAACAGAGATAATAATTACAAGAATGAACATTAAATGGATCCCATCAGTGGTTGCTACTCATGTGTATGGTGTGATCTGCATTCAATAACATTAGTATCACTGTTCTGTTAGTTTTCTTAACAGAACTTCCAGATTTTAGACTCTGTATACAATAAAATATGCCCAATTATTTACGCAGAAGACAGAACCATCATAGTTTTAAAAGAAGAATGTTGAAAATTTGTACTGAATGATAAATAAGAATTATGAAGACAAGAGCTCAGATGTTATGTGTTTGCTGAGCAAAGCTACTAAAATCAAACAAGAGGAGACCACAAAAGAGGTCAAGTAGTCTGAAATATAATTAGCCTCTATTGGCCTCTGGATTGCAATCTGCATACTTCGGCATCTACTTTCGCCTCATTTATCCCCTGCCTATGTTGACTTTACTTAATGTGACTTCCACATTGATTGTACTCCTGCTCATCCCAACCAAGGATTCTCTCCAACATGCAAACTTCCTGCCACCATCCATGGCTCCAGTTTTCAATTCTAGGCTTTCATTCTAAAACAACTTTCTCTTGGGACCAATACTAACTTAACAGATACTAAACGTGGATTAAACCTCAAAATTCTTACTGAATGTGTTGTAGACTTTCAGCTTCTTCCCATCAAAACTAGGTACAAAATAATAATTCAATAAAAGGAGAATTTCTCTGAGAATGAACAGTGTAAATTCCCATTTTTCTGAAGAAAGAGAGCAACAGGGGAAAAAAATGATTAGAGAAAATAAAGGTTCACCGTCAGGAGGATGAAATGTTTGCCTCCAACCCTACCTTATAGATCAATCATGTGCTTTTAATGATATCTTGGAGTTTATAGAGAGTTATGTTCAGTAAACTCTTGAAGGTAAAGGTCAGATGAGATTAACAGAGATGGAACGTTAGAGGCCTGCAGAACGTGCGTGAGTGGATGTGTCTCAGTGGCATTCATCTGTCTTGAGAGGAGCCTGAGAATGGATCATGGTCGTATTCCGTGGAACTAGGCTGCATGGAGTCTAGCACTGAGAAGTGTATGCAACAGGAAATAGGGTAAATCATTTAAAAATAGGTCAGCATTCCCTTTGCAGAGGCTGAGCATAATATAGGCAACTCTGCTCAATTTCGTTCTAGTTACCATGCCTTTTAAAAATGTGTCTTCTGAAGCATTCAGCTCTAAAAGTCTTTCTCACATGTAATAATCCATTTTCTTAATCTAGCAAGTAAAATATCATTAACCTGGCAAGCATCTGAAGAACAAAGAAGCCACATAAACCTTTTAAAAAGTTTTTAAATAACTCTCTGGTAGGTGAAACTTCCCAAGGAAAGAAAGATTTTAATAAGAGAAGAGTATATTCAGAGAACTCTAGGACATAATTTCCTACATTTTTATAATTTTCTTTTTATCTACTTTCTTTCCCATTCTCTCTATACCTATTCCAACTAGTATTGTCACTACTTACATAGACTCACTCTCTAACATTCTATTTAACTTAGTGTTTAACTTGCAGTTTGGACTTAAGGGGCAAGGAAGCAGAGAAGGAAAAAGAAGGGGAGGAAGGTGTCAACACACATTATGTGCCCAATGTGTTTTGGGTTTTGTCTAATGGTTTGAGGCACACTGATTTATTTTTTACTCATAAATGCTGTGTCCTGCAGGTATTGTCATTTCTATTTCACAACTGAGACAATGAGACCCCAAAAAGTCCCAAAAATAGCCAGGAAAAGTGCTACGAGTTTTCTTTTAAACTCAAATCCAGCTCCTCCTACTTCATCAGATATGATTGGTTTATTGACAATCATCTACCCACATCATCTTCTTGGCCAACGGAACCCTTGTTTTCTTCAGTGAGCCATGTGTTGAGGCAAACCATCTTATCCCAGTAAGCTCAGATATTACTTCTGATAAATCTAAGTCAGGTAAATCACAGTGCACTTGCCAATGTTGGATTTCAGGCATGTGTGTGATCTGACTCTGGTCGGTGTAGTACTGTAGTTCCCACTTTCTACATGGTTTGACTTTCTGTGCTTTCAGGCACCCAAGGTCAACTGTGACCCAAAATTATTAAACAGAAAATATTCCAGAAATAAACAATTCACATGTTTGAAATTCCATGTCGACCTGAGTAGAGCGGTGAGATTTCATACTGAACTGCTTCACCCTCGCCCAGGACATGAATCACTACTTCGCATAGCCAAATCATGTTGCACGCTCATTCTACTTGCCTCTCAGTGACTTAGCAGCCTTCTCAGATATCACACTGACTGTCATCTTATCTCAGTGTTGTGTTCCAGTAGCATTTATTTTACTTAATAATGGCCCCAAAACCCAGGAGTAATGGTTCAGGTAATTCTGGTATGCCGTGTGTCCTGCTTCCCCCGCAGGATCATTCTCTCCCTTTTAATTCTATCCTTCGTTATTTGCTTACACTGGTCTTATTTGTGAAATCTCTTCAACACAGCAGACTTATAGAATGGCAAACGCCCAAAACAGCACTCCTGCCTCAGAATCAACCCTTGGGACATTCAGTTCTGGCTAAAAGGTCCATGAGAGTCTCACAGGCATGGAAAGCCATGACATGGTGGCAAAAAACAATCTAAATGAAAGACCCTGGTGAACAGGACGCCAGCAGAAGGAACAGGCCATCAAAGAGAGAGGCGCCTTTCTCTGAAGGGAGGAAGAAACCTCCACTGTGACATGGCCTTGACTAAACAAGTTCAAAGTCGGTGAACTCAAGGGGCCTCCATAGCCTAGACAGCTCATAGCAAGAGTCTCGGGTGATTGCTGACGTCATAAATAAGAGTGCCAATTGTTAAATCAACAACAGGAGTCACTGGGTATATGCTCCCCACGTAGGATCTCTGACCTTAATGTGTTTTACTATGAAACTTAAAAACACTACTAGTCGAACAATACCCTATACCTTGTGCAGTTGTGTGAATGCAGCCTGTTGAAATCCTTGCTTAGTATATACTAGGTTGATCTTCAGTATATGAAGGTAATTGAAAATGAAACTCGATGAAGGGCAGGATGGGAGAGGGAGAGGGGAGGGCCACGGGAGGGAGGGAGGCGGGGGGAGGAGCCACAACAATATAAAAGTTGCACTTTGTAAATTCACATTTATGAAATAAAAAATAAAAACAAACAAACAAACAAACAAAAATTCTGGTATGCCAAAGAAAAGTCCAAAAGTGTTTTTTTAAAAAAAAAGTGAAATGGTGAACATTTTTGACTTAAGCTTAATTTGAGAGGGAAAGAGACCATTCATATAACCCATATTATAACTTTAGTGTTATAATCATTTAATCATATAAGTTATTAATTTTTTGTCCTTAATTTATAAACTTCATAATGGATATGTATATAGAGAACAAAATATAGGGTTCCATACTATCTGCAGTTTCAAATATCCAAGGGGGGAGGGGTGTCTGTAACATAGCACCTGCAGATAAAGGGGCACTACTATGTCTGAAGGTTTATTGGGAGGTTTCTGGGGGATAAAATATTCCTTGCTCTGAAAAAGTGAACAAAGAGGGGCCAGTGCTGTGGCATAGTGGGTAAGACCACCACCTGTGGTACAGGCATCACATATGGTCACCAGCTTGAGTCCTAGGTGCTCCACTTCGGATCCAGATCCCTGTTAATGTTCCTGGGAAAGCAGTGGAAGATGGCCCAATTGCTTGAGACAATGCACCCACGTGAGAGATCTGGAGGAAGCTCTGGGCTTTGGATGGGCCCAGCTCTGGCTGTTGCGGTCATCTGGGGAGTGAACCAGCAGATGGAAGATTTTCTCTCTCTCTTTCTCTCTCTCTCTCTCTGTAATTTTACCTTTAAAATAAATAAATTTTTAAAAAAGTGAACAAAGATGGGGCTGGTACTGTGGCATAGTGGGTAAAGCCACCACCTGCAGTGCTAGCATCCCATATGGGCACCGGTTCAAATCCTGGCTGCTCCTCTTCCGATCCAGCTCTCAGATAAGACTTGAGAAAGCAGTAGAGATGGCCCAAGACCTTGGGCTCCTGCACCCATGTGGGAGATCTGGAAGAAGCTCCTGGCTCCTGGCTTTGGATTGGCACAGCTCCGGCCATTGCGGCCATTTGGAGAGTGAACTAGTGGATGGAAGACCTCTCTCTCTCTCTCTCTCTCTCTCTCTCTCTCTGCCTCTCCTTCTCTCTGTGTGAAACTGTGACTTTCAAGTAAAATAAATCTTTAAAAAAATGTGAACAAATATAATGTTATTAGATCAGATGTTGTTTTAATACCTGAAGCAATGCAACTATATTTTGATTATATTGAGCCCTGCAACCAAAAGCAACACATGAAAGATGACGAAAAGCCAAAAGAACCTGGGTCCTTGATAACACCATGAGCTAGTGAATTGTCCCCCACGGTGAGGCTGCTTCACCCTGGAACTCATGTTATGTCTCATAATAAATGTCCCAAGACATTTGGAGCTGGGTTATCTTTTACTTGCAAACGAAAGCACACTAATAGATATAAACTGCCTTGTGCGAGATAGAACAGATTAAGTGCCAACCAGCATGGGGAGAACACCATGTAAGTTTATGAAGAATTTAAATGATATGGAAATGAAGAAGCCACCTGTAGAAGCATGTGTATAAACACACGTAATACTGGAATGGCATCTGAACAACTTCTAGTGAAAAACACTCTACAGATGCTAAGAGTTCCTCTCTCTCTCCTTATGTCTCAAATTCTCACAGGGCTTCAATACGTTGGCTGCACATTGGCAACACTGGAAAACTTTAAAAATACCAATGCCTAGGCCGTCCATGGAGAATCTTATATAACTGGTCCTGGGTACAACTTGGGCATTAAGAACTTTATTAGTTTCCCAAGGCGGTTGTATTATATAAGCAAGGTTGGGAATCATTGTTCTATCAAGTTCAACAGAAAACAAGCAAGTGACGTTATTTCTAATTATTGATTACCCTAAGAACTAACCCAAGAATGGCCACATAATATCTGTGTACAATTTGTATTCCCTTTTTCCAGGAATATGTTAGATTTTGAAAGAGTAAGAATGGAGTAGGAGCAGTCTGGGGCAGAATATAGTCACAAGTGGTCAAGGCACTCAAGGTTCTGAGAAATGAACTTCTTGGTGGTAAAGGAGGAGAGGCCAGAGTACCTTGGTGTGAATGCTGGTCTCTTAAGTTACTCGGGATTCTAAGACATCAGCTGCTCATTCCGGACAACAACATCCTCATGGATAATACAGGGTTAGCCCTGTATGGATCATCCCTCGTGGATAATACAGGGTGCTACAGGGATCACATTAAATGATGCATGTGGTTTGTTTCACAAATGACGAGGCATTACTGGATGTGTGAAGTGTTGTGCTATGTGATTGAACAGTTATAACATCAGTAGATGCAAAATTGTTATCTACTAGTTATTCTAACATGACTCATTTTCAATAGTTAAGCTTTATCAGTCTTTTTCATTCATTATAATTCTTTGGGAGATTTTAGTAGTCACCAATGACCTGTCCTGACCTCCAGAAATTCTAAGTTGAACAGTCTGGAGAGGAGTTAGTGTGTAAACATTTGTTAAAATTCATTTGTTGTGGCCAGTAGACAAATACCTTAAAACAGCAGTGTTTTGTTATTTTTTTTTCTTTCTGAGTGTTCAGAGTTCTCAGCCTCAATTTCCTGCTGTAGAAGAATGAGTCAAAGTCTGGCAGCAGCTGCAACCCCTGATCAGCCTGCAGAGAACGACACTGGGAGGCTGCCCTGGGCACCTTGCTGCCTTCCGAGTTCACCTCTGAGTCATCATCTCCTATAAGCAGCCCTGGAGTCAGGTTGCTGTTCATCCTGACCCAGACACCAGTGCTTCTAGCTCTGCTCTTTCCATTCACAGGCTCTGCAGAAGCAGCTCTCACCTGCACTTACTTACCTCCCGCCGTCATACAGAGGCCACAAAACAAGGGATAGAGGGTGGAAAGGAGAGAATGAAAGAAGGTATCTTTAATTCCCTATGCCATGTAGTCTATCTGCAATTGCATTTACTTCCTAAGGAACCATACTAGCTTCATCACAACTCATAAAATTGAGTAACCTCACAGATAAGCAGCCAACTCTTACTGATGAAAGGCCCTCCAGCCCTGGGAACCACTTGAACTTCATTTGAACATCATATATAAGGAACGTAGGATGGGCAGGTCTTGAAAACCTGATGACCTGAGAAAATATAAAATTGAAGAGTCCTCCTTCAGGGAAGATGCACCCTTGGGAATCCTGGGGATGGCTAAGAGAGACAGATGACCCTTAACTCCTGCAATTCTGAAAACGGACCACTGTGATCTCAGACACCCACCGTCTGCCTTTTCAACAGAGTTATCAGTGGTTTTATTCCAAATGATTAACCTACTCAGTGGACTGTGAACTCCTAGAAGTTAGAAAACATCTTTAGTTCATCTTAGAATCCAAGAGAGCTACAGCAGGCTTTGGATCTCAGTAAAAATGTGTGAGCAGATGGGTGAATGGATCTGATTGAATTATATCCTCATACCCCTCTAAAAGGAATATTTAATCATAGAAGTTAAAGGTAAAGTTAAATAGATGAGTTGAAAGGAAGGATTCGAAAGAGAAAAATTAGTTTCAGAAAGTTACACCAGCTGTCTTGGGAAGAGCCACTCTGACCACATCACACCATTCATAACCCAGCTGCTCCCCTGCCCTTTCACTTACCATTAGGTGAGCAGATGTTGCTCTGCCCTTGGCTCCCTGCAATTTCTGCTGACACTCAGTGCCTGTACCTATATACTCTTCTAGTGCAGTCACTTATGCTAACTGAAACCTCAAGGAAAGGCAGTTTGGGGTTGTGTTTATTTTGTTTACTATTTTCTATTTTAACTCTGTTCACTTGCACTATAATTTGACCAAAGCTGACAAAACCACTTTGAAGTACTGTCATATCTGGGAGGGATGTTCTAATCTCCACTGTCATCATACAGAAGTTGAGAAAACTAGTTCCCTAGGAAACATGACAAGCTGCACATCACAATGTGTTCTCTCCAGCATTTTAACTTTTGCATGATTTCCTACAGGAAGAGCACAGGAATAATCTATGACAGTTGCCTCCCCTTATTTCCTTTCAGTTAAGTCCTTTTGCAGATACAGAACCATGCCCAGTTTTATTTTGACCAATTTTATTTGAAGAGTTTGCTTTTGTGCTTGGGTTGCCAAAACTAGTAATTTAATCTTAAGGAGGTCTTGTGACCGTGGGCTGCTAGAGCCCTTAATTTTCCCCTCAGATTGGTGTCATCATGAAGCAGGTTCTGGTTGTCCATAGTCCAAGATGTTTCCTGATATGGATGTTCATTTCTGCTCACCTGGGTCACTATTTAAGGGAAACAGCTCACTTAATGGAACAAGGTAGAAAGACACAGTTCCAAGGCCAAACACTGATTCAAGTCAAAGTTAATTAACATTTACCCAGCACCTAATATGATTCAGGCATTTCTATTTCATTTAAATATCAGACAAATCACTAGGAATGCATTAAAATATCTCATCGATAAGCGAAAGTGCTAAGGCTCTGTATGATATAATAGGACTTGCCTAAGTTTGAAAATAGTAAACAAAAATATGTATGTGATAAAATCACAAATACTCGCATGTATAATCAGAAAAAAACAGGACAACTGTTTTTATACATGACAGAAGTGAGAATCTTAGTACGTTAATGCTTCACATTTTCATCCCCCACTTAAATAGCTGCAGTGATCATGTAGTATTATTAAAATTTTAATAGGTCTGTATATAAAGAGCATTAAAAAAAAAAGTCAGTGGCTCTAAGTGTTCATGGGTGCCTTGTTAGCAAGCTTCTGATCCAGGACTTCAGTTTTCCTATGTATTCAACAGGGAGTCTCAATGTGAAACAGGCAGTGAGGAGCCAGGCACAGAAAACACCCCCGTAGACAGGACCTGCCTTGAGGCTGCTCAACATTGAGCTCTGAGACAGACAGGAGAAGACAAGTGATAAACCCTAGAGAAGAGCTGCGGGTGCTTGACTTAGCAGTTACGGCACCAGCTGGGATGCCCACGTGCCAAGGAAGGGTGCCTGGGCTTGGGTCACAGCTCCATCCTCTGCTCCCGATTCCAGCTTCCTCCTAATGTACATGCTGGGAGGCAACGGGACGGCTCAGACAATTGAGTTCCCACCATCCATGTGGCAAGCCTGGATGATACTCCCAGCTCTGAGCTCCTGTAGGCATTTGGGGAGTGAATTGGATTGAAACTCTGTCTCTCTTGCTCTCTCTGCCTCTCTAAAAAAATGAATAAAAATATTTTCTAAAAAAGTCTAGGGCTTAAAGGATGCATGGGCAGAGACCTGTGGGAGAAGGGGCTTAGATTCCCAGGGGGAGTGGACTGAAGCCATTTTGGGGGTCCCAGAGAGCTTCCCTCATCTCACCTGCCATGATTTGAATACATGCCCTCAAGTACATGAGCATGAATACATAACCCTCAAATTTACATGTTGATGGTATTCGGAGGTGACAATTGGGAAGTAATTAGAACTAGATGAGGTCCTAAGTTCATCCCATGATGGAATCCAATGACTTTTTAGGAAGAGAGAGACCTGAGCTGATGTGGTCTCTTGCCATTCCAAAGATGACATTTGTCATATTCTGATATCCACAGCGTGTCCTTACCCAAAGCCAGCACCTCAGTGTTAGAACACCCAGCTTTCAGAACTATGAGAAATAAACTTAGTTTCTTTATAAATTACCTGGTTTTAGCAACAGAAAATGAACAAAGACAACCTCATTCAGTTTCCTCATATTTTTACTGGTAGATTCAGCAAATGACCACTGTTGTCAAAATTCCAAATTCAAGTGACCCTTACCTTCATTTAGGATCACTGAGTTACAGTGTGGGTATGCGTTATTACAACTGCAAATTCTCTGCCAAAGTATTTTATGGGATGAATCCTGAGCTCAGAAATAAGAACAAAGGAATAGCATTTGAGAGGCAATGATATCATATTGACTGTGCATAGCTGACTTTTGCACAGTGGCTGGTTCTCCACAATGCATACATCTGCATTACCAGATTTTTGTCTACCTTCTAAAATAAGCAGATCAATAGACTTTGAGAGGCTATGTTGCATTTTTACTTAATGATGTCTCCTCTGTTCAAAGTGGATTCAACATGGATTAAAAGAAGACATTTTTACATTGATGACAGTTAAACAGATTTTGAGAAAGCTGTAACCAAGAGAGAGAGAGAGAGAGAGAGAGAGAAAGAGGAAAGAGAGAGGGAGGGAGAGAGAAGGAGGGAGAGAGAGGGACACAGTGCAAGAGGGAGAGACACACATTGATGATAGTTAAACAAATTTTGAGAAAGTTGTAACTGAGAGAAACAGAGAGAAAAAAAAGAGAGAGGGAGGGAGAGAGAGAGAAGGATACAGAGGGAGAGAGTGGGGAAGGAGAGAGAGTACAAGAGGGAGAAAGAGGAAGAGAAAGGGAGAGAGAGAGAAGAAAGGGGATAATCCAACCAGGCAAGCTGATATACTTGTTGTGAAGTACAAATATGCCAAGTTTCTCTGCAGTCAGGACAAAGAGAGAGTCATGAAAAATTAGCACATTCTTATTGGAAAGGAGTCAAAGGGTAAAGCAAATGCCATTTTCTCAAAGAAGCAGAGTTCTTTTTAAGCTAGTTGTAAAACCTAAATGGAATTCTTTATAGGAAACACTGAAAATTGGCTATGACCTTAACAACAGATTTTATAGCAAATACACCAAAGTAAATGTCACATGGCTTTTTTTAAGCTACAAATCATTTTTAAGCTACAGGGAGTTCTATTTTCTTTATATGTGCTATATTATTAAAGCATTACAAACACTCTATAAAGTATTTATTACCAGATTTTCCAAATTAAGAAATGGAAGCTTAAAGTGATTAAGTAGCTCTCCCAACTTCACATAGTCAATAACTGACAGAACTGGGGCTTGAACCGAGGCTTAACATCTTAAATTCTGAGTCTAAGAATTAATGTACAATCACATAAAGCAGTTTGGCAAATTGTCCAAAATGTAGGCTTCCAGTGGTCTAAGATAAGAGAACAAAAAAGTAGATCCCAGGAGTAAATGGACATCATGTTGCAAATTATTTTCTTTAAGCATTATTTCTCTTATCTTGGCTTTTGATAAAATCTCATACCACACATACAGGTGGTACACTAGCAAAGGCTACCAGCTGAAAATACCTTCAGTGCATTTTCTAGATCTGGGCTGTGGCCTAGCCATGTTCCAACCCCAGGTCCTTTAATCAAGACACGGAACTTTCCTGGTAAGCCAATCCGTCTCTTCTCATCTAGATTTGTGGTTATTGAGGTCAAGGAATGTTTACCAGACACACACACAAACACATACACAGGGCTGCTTTACAAAGTTAATAAAAATGGGCATCATGGCACAGAGGATTAAGCCACCCTTTGGAACACCCTCATCCTAAATCATACTACCAATTCTAGTCCCAGCTACCCCATGCTTCCTATCCACCTTCCTGCTAAAAGGCCTGGAAGGCAGCAGCTATTGGCTTAAGTGCACAGGCCCTTGCTTGCCACATGGGGGACCTGGATGGTTCCTGGCTTCAGCCTGGCTTGGCTCCAGTTGTTGTAGGCCTCTGGGGAGTTAACCAGAGGAAAATCTTTCTTCTCTCTCCCCACCCCCCTTCTGTGTGTGTGTGTGTGTGTCATTCTTTCAAATAAAAAATAAATATATCTTTTAAAAAGTGTTTATTGTGATGCCAAATAAAAATTTTTAATAAGGCATACAAGAAATCTTCAAAAAGTTTGTGGGGGGTGTGCATGCAGTAGAGGTTGGTGCAATGTTTAATACACACTTGGCAGACCCACATCCCATATTGGAATGTTTGGCTGGAGTCCCAGCTCCTCCAAGTCCTAACCACCTTCCTGCTAATGATCATATGAAAGCCAGGTCAAATACCTGGATCCTTGCCACTCACCCTGAAGACCTGAATTGAGTTCCAAACTTTTGGTTTAGATCTGGCCTTGCCTTGGCTATTGTGGACAATTGGGGAATGAACCAAAAGGTTAATAATCTTCTTCTGTATCTTTTGCTGTCTCTCTGCCTTTCAAGTAAAAAGGGAAAAGAAAGAAAAGTTTATGGGAAATGCATTATAAAAAAACTACACAGGGATTTCAAAAGTGTTTGCACCAAGATAAACTTATCTTGTAATTCCATCTTCTATGAACTCTTTGAAGTACCCCATCTATATATATATATATATATATATATATATATATATATATATAATATATATGCTAATCTGAGATTAAAATAGTTCTCATGTGCTTGGTGCTTCCCAGAGGACTGGGCTGATTAAAGCCTGAGAGAAGGAACCTCTAACAGAACAGGAGTGCATAACAAGCCCTGCTGGATGGTGGGCTGTGCAAGAAGTGAACTGAGGACATTCTTCTCGGGAGAAAACCAAGAGGCAAGATCCACAGGGAGCTAAATTTCCACAGCCATGGTGTTCTCTATTTTATTCTCCACTTGGTTTACATCCTTTAAAAGCTGCATTCAGTCCTAGGCAGCATCCCTGAGGCACTAAGGTTTAATGAACTCAGCTCTGACTAATCAAATAGATTCCAGAGGAAATGGTATGCTGGACAATATTAGATTCTTTCCACAAGGGTAATACGCTCAGAGAAATGAAGAAAGATAGATTTAACTGAATCCCAGTTACCTACCATAGGTAAGGGCTTGCCTAACACCTAGATATATAATTTAGTGTAGCAGAGTAGTATATTATAGGGAATGAACATGGACACCCTGGAGCTGCATAGCTTTGGTTCAAATGCCCACCTTGTCAGTGAATGTGCTTCTGAAGCCAGCAGGCATTTACAGACCTCAGTTTGCTCATCTTTATCAGGCTTGCAATAGACCTACATTGTTGAGTTGTTCTTAATATTCATTTCTTACATTTAAAATCATTAGTAAGTGCCAGACACATATGAAGTATATAATAAATGTAGGATGTAATGATGATAATGTTCAAGGAACTAAAGGAAGAGCTATAAGATCAAAGTAAGACTTAATATGAATTCTCAAGGAATGAATTAAAACAGAATGGAGTAATTAAATTTAGATGGTGCTAAATTTAATTTTGCTGTGAAGCAAATAGTCCCCAAAATTTAGTGGCTTAAAAGGGTAACCATTATTTTGGCACACATTTTTGCATATTGTCAACTAGACAGTTCTGAGCTGAGCTCAACAGATTTTAGCTGGGTTTGCTCTGTTTCACAGTCTGTTAGTAGGTGCCTAGGACTGGCTACTTTATCATTATTTTCTTTTGAGATAGCCAGTTCTCCCAGGATCTTCTATGCTAAGTCTCTGATAACCCATCAGACAAGCCCAGCCTTATTTACATGACAATCAGTTTCAGGAGCAAACTAGAACAACCCCAGTGCACCAGAAGATTGCATCATGGTCACTACTGTCCTATTGGCCAAAGAAAGTCCCAGGAGGGAACCCATAGTTACAGCTGTGAGATACAGTGTTCCCAGTTTGGAAACAAGAAGGTGTTAACAAATAAAGTGTAATGGCAAGAAGTATGCTACAGCGAGTACCTGAAAATATTTTCTGGGAGAAATAGCACTTCATTTTAATAATGATGAGTAAAATTCTGATGACAAAAATATGAAGTGTATTCTATCATGAACCGAGCTAAATTAGAATCAGCATGTATAGTGTGAGATACACTGATTTGAAAATCTACAAGGGAAAGAGAGACTTTAATTCCAAAGTCACCTGTAGCTCTTCTGTTTTTGATATAATTTTAGTTAATGAAATGTCTACCAAACTATTCACGTTATCTCTGCTCTGAATTACATCATTCCAGAAACAGTACTCAGCCTCTTCCCTAATTTTTATAATCACAACCCCTTTCTCAGAAAGTAGTGAGGAATTATAAAATGTAGAAATCAGAATTGCAAATAATGGGTTGTTGTTGTGACACAGCAGGTTAAGCCAGCTGCTCCCAACACCTGGATAGGACATCTGAATCCAGCTTTAGTCATCATCACTATTTGTTTCCAATCCAGTTTCCTGTTGATGCTCCTGGGAGGACAATAGATGATGGTCCAGGTAATTGGGTTCCTGTCATCCTGGGAGACCAGAATGGAGTTCCTGGCTCCTGGCTTCAGCCTTGTTCAGGTCTGGTTGTTGTGACCATTTAGGGAGTGAACCAGTGGATAAAAGATCTCTCTCTCTCTCTCTCTTTCTCTATCATTCTTTCATAGAAATAAATAAATATTTTCAAAAAGAAATGAAAATAACTCAAAATTGAAAGGTAAACATACTTTTAATGACCCCTGGTTGCTTTGCTACTAGGAATATTTCACTGACAAAAATACCCCATGTAGCACCCAAATATGTAGGCTCCTCAGTCTTTTCTCTTTTTATCCTCTTGTTCACCCAAATGTATAACAAATATAGCTTTCTCCATAATCTATTTTAAGTAGAACTCTACCCCTATATAGGCTTGAACAAAAAGCCATGATTCTCAATACAAACAATCTTCAGCTTAGCAGGGTTCATTCTTAAAAACACTTGTGTGTTTCTCTTCCTGTTTTTAGATAGAGTTTTCATTATTTCATAATTTATATTTTCTTTTTAACCAAGGAAAATCAGCAGCAGAATTATAGATAAAACAAAAATGTGTTATAATCATATTTAACAATGCTGAATCATAGATAATATCACTTCCTGATATTTTTGTTTATGCTGCCTGCCACCCACTATTCTAACACCATCCTTTCACAAACCAATCTGGAACTCTACCATCACATAAGAGTTTAAAATTGATTCCATATCAGGTATTCTAAGCCTAAGATGGATCTAGGCCCTCAGGACAATTGTGAGCATCAGGTGACCTATCAAATGCATAAAACAGAAAGAAAGTCCGTCAGGTTGGCCTTTGGCCACAAATGTCAACTGATGGGCCCAATCGTCTTACTTTATTCTGCTAGTGCTAAAAAAGAATGCTTCCCACCTACTTCAAGTACATCAATAATATCCCTGTGTGATGTTGACTACTGCTATAACCTGAAGATTCTACTCAGGTGAAAATTGGAATTGGAGATCATTAGGCTAGGTGAAATAAGCTAGACATAGCACAGAAAGACAAGTTCTACATGTTTTCATGTGAAGAAGTTAATATATACAGAGTATAAAAAGTGTGTGGATGCTGTATTATTTTGTACAAAAATATTTCTAAACGTTGTCTTCACTGAATTATACCCTCCACGTAATATACCCTTTTTCACTCGATGATTCTTGTCAAGAATCTCACATTATGTGACATTAATATTCCCATGTCAAAGGAAAATAGTATTACATAAATGTACATGTATAATATTTACATATGAAGCAAATATGACAAAGTGTTGAAAAAACAGATCTAAAGAAATATTTTTAAAAACTCGAAATGTGTACTGAGATTTAGGAAAAAAGAATTCAAACAGAAATTCAACTTTGGCACATACGTGAACTATCCAATAAAATGAGTCCGGACAGAAACAAAGAGGCTTTGACTTCCCTTAAGTTTTGAATAGGCAGGGTTGACTTTGGCTCTTCAAATTCATTATCTCTTGGGGCTGGTGCCATGGCTCACTTGGTTAATCCTCCACCTGCAGTGCCGGCATCCCATATGGGCACCGGGTTCTAGTCCTGGTTGCTCCTCTTCCAGTCCAGCTCTCTGCTCTGGCCTGGGAGGGCAGTGGAGGATGGCCCAGGTGCTTGGGCTCCTGCACCTGCATGGGAGACCAGGAGAAGCACCTGGCTCCTGCCATCAGAACAGCGCGGTGTGCCGGCCGCAGCGCGCCTACCGCGGCTGCCATTGGAAGGTGAACCAACGGCAAAAAGAAAGACCTTTCTCTCTGTCTCCCTCTACTGTCCACTCTGCCTGTCAAAAAAAATTATAAAAATCAAACTCATTATCTCTCTATATTTACTGACAAATCATTTAGGAAGCTCTATATATCAACCGATACCCAAGCTGTATAATAGAAAATGAGAATCAACCATTCACAAACAGGCAAGAAGAAGGGACAGGAATAATGTAAGAGGAGAAAAATCTCTTAGTGTTGACTACTGGTTGACACTAAATTTGCACATACCTCACATTATTGAATAATGAAGAAAACAAAGCAAAATAAATGATACACAAGAAAATACACTACAGAATAATCAGCAAACTGAATTACTATGACTAAAATAAAGAATAATGATTAAAAACACCAATTGTTATTGGGAGGTGGAGGAGAAGGAAAAATATATTTGACACTCTCAACAGAAAAAAAAAGTAAAAAAATATATAAGCTGACAATATAAAAAATGGCAGAGTAAGGACTCAAAAAGCCCACTCTTTCAAAAAAAAAACCAATGAAAATCATGACAAAATCTAGCAAAATCAACTTTTCTTAAATTCCGAAAAGTAACCAAAGCAGTCCTATCCAAAAATCATCATTTAACTACTGTTAAGAACAGTAAATTTTATGGCTTTTTAATTTATCTTAATCTCATCCCTCATTCTCCAAAGTTATCACTGAAAAATTTGAACTTCTGATACCTATAACAGATGGAGCAGAATGAGTTTCATTTGCAAATAATTACAATTATTTGTTTTGAGCTGCCAGGTGGCCCCATGGACGATCAGATCAAAAGGCATATCCTTATCACACCTAACCCAGAATTCACCTGGTGCTAAAGCTACTATCTAGGGTATGTTTATAGAAAATATTTACAATGATTTTATAATTTCCTACAATAATTGACTCTTCCTTTCATGAGAAATTTCTCAGTACTATGTCATGCTGCTTGTTAGCATTTTGCACATAGTAGAAATTCTTTCAAAATTGAACTCAATCCTCTCAAACCCTGCCACTGTTTTATTAACTAATTCGATGTAATAATACAATTTATTTTGTCATTCCATAGTGTTTTCAGGAGTAAATTCTATCTCAAAAAACCACTTTCTTTGCTTGTCCATAAGCAAGTCATCATCCATTCAAATTTAGCATGGAACTGCAGCCACTCAGTCTCATCTGAGCTTCCATTTTCCATTTCAGTGCTCCTGTTTCCACCACATGTACTTCCTCTACTAAATTCTTGAACCCTACAGAGTTATCCATGAAGACTGAAATCAACTTCTGCCGAACTCCTGCTAGTGTTGAGAGTTTGGCCTCCTCCTGTGAATCTCAAGCATTCTTTATGGCAACTAGAATGAAGAATCATTTCCAGAAGTTCTTCAATTTATTTTGCCCAGACCCAACAGAAAAGATAATATCTCCTGCCTTACAAAATATATTTCTTCAATTAGAGGACTTGAAAGCTGAAATTACTCCTTGATCTCTTGGCTGCAGAATGGATGTTGTGTTAGCAAGCAGGGAAATAACATTAATATCACTGGCCATTTCCATCCGAGATCTTGGGTGACCAGATGCATTGTCAATGGATAGCAATAGCTTGATTTTTGTTTTCTAAGCAGTGGCTCATCAGATTTAAATATTCAGCAAATCATGTTTTAAACAGACGTGCTGTAATCCAGGCTTTATTGTCTCATTCATAGGGCACAGAAAGAATAGATTTGGCATAATTCTTTAAAAAAAAAAAAACCATTTATCTATTTATTTGAAAGCCAAGGTGAAAGGGGTGAGGGGGAGAGAGAGAGAGAGAAATGGAGAGATCTTCCATCCTCTGAGTCACCCCCAAATGGCCACAACAACCAGGATTGGGCCAGGCCAAAGTCGGGAGCCAGGATCCGGGTCTCCCATGTGGATGCAGGGACCCGATCAGTTGGGCTATCTTCCACTGCTTTCTCAGACTTATTAGCGCAGAGCTGGAACAGAAGCAGAGCAGCAGGAACTCAAATCACCACATATAGGGGTTGCTGGTATTGCAGGCAGCAGCTTAATCCACTATACCACAACGCTGCCCCAGTTTAATTCTTTAATAATCTAAGATTCTCAGAGTGGTAAATGAGCATTGACTTCAACTTAAAGATCCCAAATACATTAGCTCCTAACAAGACAGCCTGTCCCTTAAAGCTTTAAAGTCAAGCAGTAACTTCTCTCTAGCTGTGAAAGTCCTAGATGTCATCTTCCAACAAACTGTTTTGCCTATAGTAAATCTCTTGCTTAATGTTGTCACCTTCATCAATTATCTTAGCTAGATATTCTGGGTAACTTACTGGGGCTTCACCTTGCACCTTTATGTGATAGGAAACACCTTCTTTCCTTAAATCTAATGAACCAATGTTTGTTTGCTACTTTCAAACTTTTCTTCTCCAGCTTTCACAGCTTTCATAGGACTGAAGAGACTTGGGGCCTTGGTCTTAATTAGGCTTTCCCTTAAGGAGATGTTGTGGCTGTATTGATCTTCTATGAAGACCACTAAAACTGTTCCTATAGGCCAGCACTGTGGTGTAACAGGTGAGGCCACCATCTGCAGTGCCAGGACCCCAAATGGGCACCAGTTCAAGTCCTGGCTTCTCCACTTCTGATCCAGCTCTCAGCTGCGGCCTGGAGGGCAGTGGAAGGTGGCCCAAGTCCTTGGGCCCCTGCAGAAACCTGGAAAACGATTCTGGCTCCTGGCTTTGGGTCAGCGCAGCTCTGGCCAGTGCACCCAATTGGGAAGTGAACCAGTGGATGGAAGACCTCTCTTTCTCCGCTTCTCCTCTCTCTGTGTAACTCTGATTTTCAAATAAATAAATAAATCTTTTTTTTTAATTCCAAATAAGGTGGTTTTGCACTCTTTTTATGTGTTCACTGAAGTTTCACTTTAATTTTGAGAACTGTTTTGTTTACCTTCAAAACTAGACTAAGATATGGTGCAAAAGGCATAGCTTTTAGCCTATCTTTGTTTTCAAGGTGCCTTTCTGACTAAGCTGAATCATTTCATTTCTTTTTTTTTTTTTTAGCTACACATACTGTTTTATTGCAAATCCTTCCCAGTAAGACATTTTGTTTTGCAAATACAACTAAAAAAGGTAAGGACACAATTGGCATTTTATCATACAAATTGTCTTATATTATTTTGCACTTGGTAAAATATTGTGAACATTTTCTGCTATGGCAACAATAAACCATTCTAACTTCAATTTTGGAATTCTACCATAATGGTATGGTTTAGTTTTATTCTATTTTAAGTAACAGTGTCATGAACATCCTTCTCCATAATGTTAAGAGCCTGCCTCTGTTCATTCTCTCAAGTTAAATATCTAGAAGTCAAACTCATGAGTCAAAAAGTAGGTAACATAGGTAGCATTTTTAGGTTTTTAAATAAAAACAAAAAGAATTTCAGTATGTTGCACTCATAAATATTCCCAGAAGCAAAATAAAAGAGAATCATCTCTTCTATGGAAAAAATTTTGTATAACTGTTTCTACTTTCAATAAACATCTCCCTGACCACATTCCCCCTTCCATCCACCTGTACCACTTGGGACCTCACACCATTACATCATAAATAAACAGAGAAAATATCAAACACACACAAAAAAATAAAGGTGGTATTGGATTGGAGAAAAATTTAAATCTAAGCTTTCTCATAATGTTTAGCCACATTCACTTCAGATATAGATATAGATATAGATATAGATATAGATATAGATACACACACATACGCACACACACATACATGCACATTATTGTCCTTTGAAGTATGCATAAGTATCACATAAAATGGGATTTATGACAAGGATCGTAAAGGAAGGAAAGAAGGGAATATTAATATGTAAGGTGTATAATCCATAGAAGATAACATTTATAAACATCCATGTACTACACACTGTATACATTCCACATATGAGAAAAAAACATAGTTTGCCTTTTCTGTGTCTGGCTTGTTTCACTTGGCACAATTATCTCCAGTTCTATTTATCCTGTTGCAAATGTCAGGAACTCATTCTCTTTTAAGATTAAACAATTGCGTAGTAACATCAAAGATCATTGATCATAGATAACCATAACAGATATGGCAATAATCAGCAGGTTTAAATATTGCAAGAATTACCAAAATGCAACAGAGACATGAAGTGAACACATGCTATTGGGAAAATGGAATCAATAGATTTGCTTAATGCAGGGTTGCCACAAACCATAAACTTGTAATACAAGTATGATATCCGGGAAGTACAATGAAGTATAGAGAAATAACATGAAGTATGCCTATAGTTACAAATGCCTTAATTCAAAAGAAATAAAGGTTTCAAATAAATGACCTAAACTTAACCACAGGGAAGAGAAAAACAATCAACTAAACTCCAAACAAGAAGATAGACATTAAAAAAAGCTAGAGCGCACATACAGGCTTTCATACAGAAATCAACAAACAAATGCTGACAAGGATGTGAGGGAAAATGTACCCTAATCCACTGTTGGTAGAAATGTAGACTGGTAAAGCCACCATGGATGACAATATGGAGATACCTCAGAAATCTGAATATAGACCTACCAAATGAGCCAAGCATCCCACTCCTGAGAATTTACCCAAGGAAAATGAAATCAACATATTAAAGAATTATCTGTACCCCATGCTTATTGCAGCTCAATTCACAATAGCTAAGACATGGAATCAACCCAAATGTCTGTCAACTGAAGACTGAATAAAGAAATTATGGGATATGTACATCATGGAATACTACACAGCAGTAAAAAGAAAAAATGAAATCTGGTCATTTGCCTTAAAATGGGTGAATCTGGAAAACATCATACTTAGTGAAATAAGCCAGTATCAAAGGGACAAATATCATATGTTCTATCTGACCTGTGATAACTAATAGAGCACCTAAAGGAAATCTGTTGGAATAAAATTGACACTTCAAGAAGCAATGACTTGAATAGCCTTTGTCTTGATTGTCAAGGAAGAGTTTTTTTTCTTCATATTTGTTGAACTTCTTACTTAACATAATCAGATGTGTATAAAGTCCATTGAAAATAGATCTCCGTAAAAAATAAGAGTGGGGGTAAGAGAGGGAGGAGCAAGTGAGGTGGGAGGACGGGCACGGTGAGAATATCCATTTTCCTAAAGTTCTAATTATGAAATGTATGAAGTTTGTGTTCCTTAAATAAAAGGTTTCTGAGGGGAAAAAAAAGAACATACATGTAACAGGGAAATAGAAAATCAACAAATAATAGAAATCAACAAAAGCAATAGTTGGTTCTTAGACAAAACTGATGCATGTGACCAAGAAGAAAAGACAGAAGATTCAAATTACTAAAATCCAGAATAAAGTAAAGACATTTTGCTCTAATTTTCAGAAATAAAAAGGATGAAAAGAGAATAATCAATTGTGTGCCATAAAATTATATAACTTCTCACCTCATTCCATTTTTTATCTTTTAGGAAAATGTTGTATTATTCAAAGCTACTGAACAATAATTTTTCTAAAAACTTAAAGGCTTCCCTCTCTGGTCTAAGCAAATAAAATGAATTAAAACAACAACAACAACAAGAATGTTGTTCCTACGTTCTCCTTGAAAAACCTAACATAATAAAAGAGGCAGCTACTGAGTCCCTCTATATCTCTTTAAATCTTGTTCACTTTGGGTAGCAACCCAGATGGTCTTTGAGAGCTCAAGGTTCCCACAAATACATTTGTAATTAAAACAGCTCTAGGAAAATCAGTATATTTGAGAACTTCAAATTTTGATATGTTCACTCCCATGACAATTTTCAGGGCAGAATCTTCAATGTTGGGTTTGACATATTGATTGACCTCCAGAAGGACAACTCAGCATTCACTTATGCCTGAATATGTGCCACAGCACCAGGCCTTTTTTCTAAAACAAACTTTGAATAAAACTGCAAGTGATTGGGATGCCTGGAAGGACCAACCACCTTTGTTATACTGTAAAATCTTTTGTTTCTCCTGAGTCATATTTTTAAACCTTAAATACTGGACTTAAACAATTATTTACAACTTAAACCAATCAGAAAGATTCAGTAGGCACTGAAGTATGCATTCATCTTTTCTAAATTTTTATTTATGAAAAACCCTAAGACATTCAGCAATCAATACAAGTAGAATCAATTATCTTTTAATTTCCTTGTATGCTCAGGAAATGAATCAGCAAGCACAGCAGTGAGAAGCTATTCTGCTTTTTTATGAGTTGGCTACACAAGCAGTAAAATATGTAAGAGAGATGTAGAGGTTTGAGCTTCCAAAGCCCTATTTAAAATGTAGTATAATGATCGGTTATACAAGAACTAGACCTTCTGTAAAATCTTACCATGTATTAACTACTTGTATATGCATTATCATATTTAATCATCACAGAAAACCCAAGACAGGTATTTGTCTTGAATAACCCAACACACAGAAAGATGAAATGACTTGCTAAGAAACAGAAATAAAGTCAAATTTCTAATTCTGTGACCAAAGCTCCTCTTCATTTTACTGATTCATGGTAGAACCCATAAAGCTGCCATCAAATTTTGTTTCAGTGAAATATGTTCTCACAAATGGTTTTTATAAATACAGTTTCTTTGCGGGATATTATCTTCCTTGATGGTTTTTAGTCATTAGCCGAACAGTTCAAGCTTTTCCTATTTGACCGGATATAATTAATTTCCCCACCAGTTTATAAGGAACTGGGCTTTTAACTCTTACTGGACATTTTAATATCGGACAACATAAACTTTACCACAAAAACTGTCAGG
Organism: Lepus europaeus; assembly: GCF_033115175.1. NCBI lineage: Eukaryota > Metazoa > Chordata > Mammalia > Lagomorpha > Leporidae > Lepus > Lepus europaeus. The sequence goes on from NC_084842.1 coordinate 42,894,772, forward strand.
AGAGACAAAGAGGGGCACTATTTAATGATTAAGGGATCCATTCAACAGGAAGATATAACGATTATCAATGTATATGCACCTAACCACAGGGCACCAGCTTATTTAAAAGACTTGTTAAGGGACTTAAAGGGAGACTTAGACCCCAATACAATAGTACTGGGGGACTTCAATACTCCACTCTCAGAGATAGACAGATCAACAGGACAGAAGATCAACAAGGAGACAGCAGATTTAAATGACACTATAGCCCAAATGGATCTAACAGATATCTACAGAACATTTCATCCTACATCTAAGGACTTTACATTCTTCTCAGCAGTACATGGAACCTTCTCTAGGATTGACCACATACTAGGACATAAAGCAAGTCTCAGCAAATTCAAGAGAATTAGAATCATACCATGCAGCTTCTCAGACCACAAAGGAATGAAATTGGAAATTAGCAACTCGGGAATCCCTAGAGCACGTGCAAACACATGGAGATTGAACAACATGCTCCTGAATGAACAATGGGTCATAGAAGAAATTAAAAGAGAAATCAAAAATTTTCTGGAAGTAAATGAGGATAACAGCACAACATACCAAAACCTATGGGATACAACAAAAGCAGTGTTAAGAGGAAAATTTATATCAATAGGTGCCTACATCAAGAAATTGGAGAGGCACCAAATAGATGAGCTTTCAAGTCATCTCAAGGATCTAGAAAATCTGCAGAAAACCAAACCCAAACCCAGTAGAAGAAGGGAAATAATTAAAATCAAAGAAGAAATCAACAGGATTGAATCCAAAAAAAATTACAAAAAATCAGCCAAATGAGGAGCTGGTTTTTTGAAAAAATAAACAAAATTGACACCCCATTGGCCCAACTAACTAAAAAAAAGAAAAGACCCAAATCAATAGGATCAGAGATGAAATGGGAAATATAACAACAGACACCACAGAAATATAAAGAATCATCAGAAATTACTACAAGGACTTGTATGCCAGCAAACAGGGAAATCTATCAGAAATGGACAGATTCTTGGACACATACAACCTACCTAAATTGAGCCAGGAAGACATAGAAAACCTAAACACACCCATAACTGACACAGAAATTGAAACAGTAATAAAGGCCCTCCCAACAAAGAAAAGCCCAGGACCAGATGGATTCACTGCTGAGTTCTACCAGACATTTAGAGAAGAACTAACTCCAATTCTTCTCAAACTATTCAGAGCAATCGAAAAAGAGGGAATCCTCCCAAATTCTTTCTATGAAGCCAGCATCACCTTAATTCCTAAGCCAGAAAAAGATGCAGCATTGAAAGAGAATTACAGACCAATATCCCTGATGAACATAGACGCAAAAATCCTCAATAAAATTCTGGCCAATAGAATGCAACAACACATCAGAAAGATCATCCACCCAGACCAAGTGGGATTTATCCCTGGTATGCAGGGATGGTTCAACGTCCGCAAAACAATCAACGTAATACACTACATTAACAGACTGCAGAAGAAAAACCATATGATTCTCTCAATAGACGCAGAGAAAGCATTTGATAAAATACAACACCCTTTCATGATGAAAACTCTAAGCAAACTGGGTATGGAAGGAACATTCCTCAATACAATCAAAGCAATATATGAAAAACCCACGGCCAACATCCTATTGAATGGGGAAAAGTTGGAAGCATTTCCGCTAAGATCTGGTACCAGACAGGGATGCCCACTCTCACCACTGCTATTCAATATAGTTCTGGAAGTTTTGGCCAGAGCTATTAGGCAAGAAAAAGAAATTAAAGGGATACAAATCGGGAAGGAAGAACTCAAACTATCCCTCTTTGCAGATGATATGATTCTTTATTTAGGGGACCCAAAGAACTCTACTAAGAGACAACTGGAACTCATCGAAGTAGCAGGATATAAAATCAATCCACAAAAATCAAGAGCCTTTGTATACACAGGCAATGCCATGGCTGAGGAAGAACTTCTAAGATCAATCCCATTCACAATAGCTACAAAAACAATCAAATACCTTGGAATAAACTTAACCAAGGATGTTAAAGATCTCTACGATGAAAACTACAAAACCTTACAGAAAGAAATAGAAGAGGATACCAAAAAATGGAGAAATCTTCCATGCTCATGGATTGGAAGAATCAATATAATCAAAATGTCCATTCTCCCAAAAGCAATTTATACATTCAATGCAATACCAATCAAAATACCGAAGACATTCTTCTCAGATCTGGAAAAAATAATGCTGAAATTCATATGGAGACACAGAAGACCTCGAATAGCCAAAGCAATCTTGTACAACAAAAACAAAGCCAGAGGCATCACAATACCAGATGTCAGGACATACTACAGGGCAGTTGTTACCAAAACAGCATGGTACTGGTACAGAAACAGAAGGATAGACCAATGGAACAGAATAGAAACACCAGAAATCAACCCAAACATCTACAGCCAACTTATATTTGATCAAAGATCCAAAACTAATCCCTGGAATAAGGACAGCCTATTCAATAAATGGTGCTGGGAAAACTGGATTTCCATGTGCAGAAGCTTGAAGCAAGACCCATACCTTTCACCTTACACAAAAATTCACTCAACGTGGATTAAAGACTTAAATCTACGACCTGAAACCATCAAATTATTAGAGAGCATTGGAGAAACCCTGCAAGATATAGGCACAGGCAAAGACTTCTTGGAAAATACTCCAGCAGCACAGGCAGTCAAAACCAAAATTAACATTTGGGATTGCATCAAATTGAGAAGTTTCTGTACTGCAAAAGAAACAGTCAGGAAAGTGAAGAGGCAACCGACAGAATGGGAAAAAATATTTGCAAACTATACTACAGAGAAAGGGTTGATAACCAGAATCTACAAAGAAATGAAGAAAATCCACAACAACAGAACAAACAACCCACTGAAGAGATGGGCCAAAGACCTCAATAGACATTTTTCAAAAGAGGAAATCCAAATGGCCAACAGACACATGAAAAAATGTTCAAGATCACTAGCAATCAGAGAAATGCAAATCAAAACCACAATGAGGTTTCACCTCACCCCGGTGAGAATGGCTCACATCCAGAAATCTACCAACAATAGATGCTGGAGAGGATGTGGGGAAAAAGGGACACTAACCCACTGTTGGTGGAATGCAAACTGGTTAGGCCACTATGGAAGTCAGTCTGGAGATTCCTCAGAAACCTGAATATAACCCTACCATACAACCCAGCCATCCCACTCCTTGGAATTTACCCAAAGGAAATTAATTTGGCAAATAAAAAAGCCATCTGCACATTAATGTTTATTGCAGCCCAATTCACAATAGCTAAGACCTGGAACCAACCCAAATGCCCATCAACAGTAGACTGGATAAAGAAATTATGGGACATGTACTCTATAGAATACTATACAGCAGTAAGGAACAATGAAACCCAGTCATTTGAAACAAGGTGGAGGGATCTGGAAAGCATCATGCTGAGTGAATTAAGCCAGTCCCAAAGAGACAAATATCATTTGTTTTCCCTGATCGGCGACAACTAAGCACCAAAGGGGAAACCTGTTGAAGTGAAATGGACACTATAAGAAACAATGAACTGATCAGCTTTTGTCCTGACTCTAGATGTGCAATGTAATACTTGATCCTTTTTAGTATTTGTTGTTGTTGTTCTAGTACTAGTGGTTGAACTCTGTAATTAACACACAATTATTCTTAGGTGTTATTTAAATTTTAACTGAAAAGGGATCCCTGTTAAATTTAAGAGTGGAAAAAGAGAGGGAGGAGATGCACAATTTGGGACATGCACAATCAATCTTGCCCCAAATGATGGAGTTAGAAATGTGCCAGGGGATTCCAATACAATCCCATCAAGGTGGCATGTACCAATGCCATCTCACTAGTCCAAGTGATCAATTTCAGTTCACATTCGATGGCTTGGATAGGTCTAAGAAACAAAGGGATCACACAAACAAGACAAGTGTCTGCTAATACTAACTGATAGAATCAAAAAGGGAGAGAAAGATCCAGCATGGGAAGTGGGATACACAGCAGACTCATAGAATGGCAGATGTCCTAAACAACACTCTGGCCTCAGAATCAGCCCTTAAGGCATTCGGATCTGGCTGAAGAGCCCATGAGAGTATTGTAGGCATGGAAAGCCAAGATACCATGGAAAAGAAAAAAAGAAGACCTAAATGAAAGATCTCTGTTAGTGAGATCCCAGTGGAAAGAACGGGGCCATCAAAGAAGGAGGTACCTTTCTCTGAAGGGAGGAGAGAACTTCCACTTTGACTATGACCCTATCGGAATAAGATCAAAGTCAGCGAACTCTAAAGGCTTCCATAGCCCTGGCAACTCATGACTAGAGCCTAGGGAGATTACTGACGCCATGAACAGGAGTGTCAAATTGTTAAGTCAGCAACAGGAGTCACTGTGTACTTACATCCCATGTGGGATCTGTCCTTAATGTGTTGTCTAATGTGCAGTGATGCTATAACTAGTACTGAAACAGTATTTTTACAGTTTGTGTTTCTGCGTGGGTACAAACTGATGAGATCTTTACTAATTATATACTGAATCGATCTTCTGTATATAAAGAGAATTGGAAATGAAAAAAAAAAACAACCTGGTGTTAAAATGGAAATGGCATAGAAAATTAATTAATTTTTAAAAAAATATTATGTAGGATCTCTGCCTTTAATGTGCTGTACACTCTTATTTAATGCTATAACTAGTACTCCAATAGTATTTTTTTTTCACTTTGTGTTGCTATATGGGGGCAAACTGTTGAAATCGTTACCTAATATATACTAAACTGATATTTTGTATATAAAGAGAATTGAAAATGAATCATGATGTGATTGGAAGGGGAGAGGGAGCGGGAAAGGGGAGGGTTGTGGGTGGGAGGGAAGTTTTGGGAGGGGGAAGCCATTGTAACCCATATGCTGTACTTTGGAAATTTATATTCATTAAATAAAAGTTTAATAAAAAAAAATCACAGAGTTTAAACAAGCATAACTAAGATTAAGTCATTATCAGAAAGACATGAAACCAACTCAGTTACACTGGGATCACTCATGTCATGTTCTTTTTCAGATTTTAAAATCTTTCTTCCTTTCCATGAACACACTTCAGATTATATCACTCTCATCAAGGAATAAAAGAATATACATATTGATTAAAAGACAATATGATTAGGATAAGATGCATATATATATATATATATCATATGGATACAAATATCTTTTGCTACTTTCTTCCAATTAGATAAATAATGAAATATTAAGTTGAGGGTGCTGTTTGGCCTAGTGGTTAATATGCTCACTTCCCATATCAGAATACCTTAGTTAAAGTTCCTGCTCTGCTCTCAATCCCAGCTTCATGCTAACACAGACCCATCGGGAATGGCTTCACTAGTTGGGTCCCTACCACCTATGTGGGAATCTGCAATGAGTTCCCAGCTCCAAGCTTCAACTGGACATAATCCCTGTCATTGAAGCATTTGCAGAGTGAATCAACAGGTAGGAGTTCATTCTCTTTCTCCTTCCCTCCCTCCTCCCTGTCCATCTTCCTCTCTCCTTCTATCCTGCCAAAAAGAATTTTAAAAAACAAATGTTATTAGGAAAGCATAACACAAACATGTATATAAACATAATTTTTATAAATATATGGATTTTATGAATAGATATGTGTGTATAGATACACATATGTATTCCTATATTATAAGGAACTTCAAAAAGTTCATGAAAGTGAAAATAAGTTCATTTTTCTACAAAATTTTTGGAAATTCATCTATACTTTTGCAAAATATGCATTTTCTATGAACATTTCAAAGATGCATTTTACAGGGGCTGGTGCAGTGGCACAGCAGGTTAAAGCCCTGGCCTGAAGTGCTGGCATCCCATATGGGTGCCGGTTCTAGTCCTGGCCTCTCCTCTTCCAATCCAGCTCTCTGCTATGGCCTGGGATAGCAGTAGAAGATGGATCAAGTCCTTGGGCCCCTGTACCCATGTGGGAGACCCAGAAGAAGCTCCTGGCTCCTGGCTTCGGATCGGCGCAGCTCTGGCCATTGTGGCCAACTGAGGAGTGAACCAGTCCTCTCTCTGTAACTCTGTCTTTCAAATAAATAAACCTTTAAAAAAAAAGATGCATTTTAGGTAAACACACAATGAGTTAATCATGAAACTTCCAATGACAAACTTGCAACAATAAAGTGTTCATTCTCATCTCCCTTCTTCCTCAATGAGAAAACTGTTCACACGTTACTCAGCAAAGTTACAGACTGCCAGTGATGAAATACATGAGAAGTAGTTTTAGAGTTATAGACGAACAGAAATGAAGAAGCTAACTAAATGTTGGTATTTGCTTGCAGCCCTTTTTCCTTTAAGGGCATAGAGTCGAAATATTGTTCTCAAAATTTAACAGAGTTAACTTTCCTCCCCATAAAACACAGTACTATTAGTAATTTGAAATTTAATTACACTCAACTCATTTAGTTCATATCTTATTTTAGAGTTCTTTTTTTTTTATTTGACAGGTAGAGTTATAGACAGAGGAGAGAGAGACAGAGAGAAAGGTCTTCCTTCCGTTGGTTCACTCCCCAGATGGCCACCATGGCCGGCGCTGCGCCGATCCAAAGCCAGGAGCCAGGTGCTTCCTCCTGGTTTCCCATGCGCGTACAGGGCCCAAGCACTTGGGCCATCCTCCACAGCTCTCCCGGGCCACAGCAGAGACTGGACTGGAAGGAGAGCAACTGGGACCAGAACCTGGTGCCCATATGGGATGCCGGTGTCGCAGGTGGAGGATTAACCAAGTGAGCCATGGCACCAGCCCCAGAGTTCTTTTGACTATGTACAACATTATCAGAATGCAAGAAATCAAAACTTCAAAACAATCTCAAAGAATACTTGGAAAAATATCATCCCCACACTAGCCCTTCCACGTCATTCCTTGTTCCTCTGCAGGCTACCAATCTTATTATCTTCTAGTCTATGACTCTTACAACTTATTTGGAAAAAAAATAGACACATGCATAATTTTACATTTCCTCTTTTTCTTTAACCCAAAGATAATTACTACAGGCATCCATTTTCACTTTGCATCCTAGAAATCTCCCTATATCTCTTCCTGGAGCTTGAAACATTCTTTTTTGACAGCAGCAGGGTATTCTATTGGGTAGACATTGTCTGTTCAATTGCTCTTCTATGTATAACCGTTGAGGGTATTCCACTATAGTAAATTATAAGAAGAATGTGCAATAATTATCCTTGTATAAAGGTACTTTCATATCAAGGAATACATGACTTCAAATAAACTCTAGAAATAGTAATGCTGGGTGAAGATAGAAATGTGTCTCCTAAATATTCTCTGTAAGGACAGAGCCAGTTTACCTTCCCATCAACAACGCATGTAGGTGCTTAGTTTCCCATGTCCTTGACAACAGTATTGAATAAGTTAGTATTTGATAATTTTGGAGATCAGAAGGCAAAAACAGGCCATTACTGTGTTCAAATCAAGGTATCAATAGTTTGGCTGCTTCTGGAGGCTGTAGGGTACAAACTGCTTCATGGCTTTTTCCAGCTGCTAGAAGCTTCCTGCATTCCTTGGATTATATGGAGACATCTTTCTCCATTGTCAAGGGCAGCAATATCACATGTCTTGTTCCCTTCTTATCGTCTCAACTCCTCCAAACGTAGTATTAAAAGTGGTTAACTTGGCGCTGTGGTATAGTGGGTAAAGGTGTGACCTGCAGTGCCAGCATCCCATGTGGGCACCAGTTCAAGTCCCTGCTGCTCCACTTCTGATCCAGCTCTCTGCTATGTCCTAGGAATGCAGTAAAAGATGGCCCGGGTGTTTGGGCCTCTGCACCCCTATTGGAGACCTGAAAGAAACTATTGGCTCCAGGTTTCAGATTGGCCCAGCTCCAGCCAATGTGGCCATTTGAGGAGTGAACCAGTAGATAGATAGATAGGTAGGTAGACAGGTAGATAGATAGATAGGTAGATAGATCTCTAACTCTGCCTTTCAAATAAATAAATAAATCATTTTTTTAAAAAATGTGCTTAATTTTTTAAATGATTCCAAGATGGCAGAATAGGGAAGGAGCTTTCTGCTCTAGACTAGGGGAAATAGTTTAAAAAAAAAAGGTGTAGGGAGTGCAATCTCAGGGAGAAGTTAGAGAGGAAACTCCACACAAATTAGAGGGAGACTGTGTATCTATATGGAGGCTGTAGATGTGCACAGCTCAGGACCCCAGCAGCTGAGAGCCTCAGCACCAGCTTTGGAGAATGAGGTGGGACCAGACTGCAGCAACCAAAGCCACCAGCAATAAAGCTCTGGGAAGAGCCTGACATGAGTCTGGATTGGAGCCCTGTGGGGGACAGCATACCTTTAGACCTAGAGGGCAAAAAAAGCAGGCATATTTCTCACTCCCTGACCACCTGGCACCATCATCCTGTAACTAGCCGAGAGAGGGCAGGGACAATTCTGGACATATGTAACAGCTGCCAGCTTGTGTCCATGTGCCCAGCAACCAGCCAAGAGGACATGCCTAAGTCTGCCTGGGAGAACTGACAGGGGACTGGGAGCTCATGACTATGAGAGCCTTGTGTGCTGGGACTGTGAAAACACTGTGGCTGTGTGGGAGGGTGCAGAGTATGGCTGGATCTTCGGGTAGTCACTGTGGGTGGCTCCACACATCCAGGGTTCCCTGATGGCCTGGTAAGGGTCATTGCTGTGGGGTGCATGCTCACATCAAGTTCTGCACAGATCCTTTCTGTGATTCTTATGGCAGCGCCAACAAATATTGTACCCACTGGCGTCCAGGCATTGTTCTCCTTGGAGGAGAGGAGGTAAGCATGAGACTATGCCAACAGAGCTAATCAAACCTGCCCTCTGAAAAAAAAATAGATTTAACACCCCCAGCTTGGGTGTCACCTTTGACATTCCTCTCACCCTGGAGCACTGAATAGAGTACCCTGGCCATACCTAGCACATGCCCCTGGGTATTCACTGAAAAAGGAGATACTCTACTCAGCCACAGAGGCACAGTCCAAAGATAAATGCCATCACAAGGAGTAACAGCAACAGGAAAGTATCTCCACAAATGCCTGAAAATAAACCTAACAATTCAAGAAACAAGAATAAGGAAAACATGAAGCCCCCAAACACAAGAACACTTCAATATTAGAATGTGAAAATGAAAAGACTGAAGCAATTCTGGAAACATAATTCAAAAAATTGATTACTTAGAAATAATCGGAAGCAAATCCATGAATTAAAGAAATCCATACATAATATGAATGACAATTTTTCCATGAAATCGAGATTTGAAGGAGAAATCAAAATGATATATTGGAAACAAAGAATTCAATAAATCAAATAAAAAATGTGGTAGAATGCCTTAACAACAGACTTAGTGAGGCAGAAGAAAGAATATCCAAGTTAAAAGACAAATTTTACAGACAAAAAAAAATGCAAAAGTAAAAAACAGTGTTGGAGATTTACGGGATACTATCAAATGACCCAAGGAGTTTTAGGAGTTCCTCAAGGAGTGGGAAGAAGTATGGATTAGAAGGCCATATTAGTGAAATAATTACAGAATCTTCCCTAATTTGGAGAAATAAAGGGATGTCCAAGTACAGGAAGCACACAGAACTCCTAATAGACATAACCAGAAAAGATCTTTACCACAACAGACTGTAGTCAAACTCCAGAGTAAAACATAAGGATTCTAAAATGTGCACGAGAGAAATGCCAGATTACTTTCAGAGGACTTCTAATAAAACTAACAGCAGACTGCTCATTAGAAACTCTATAGGCTAAAAGAGAATGGCGAGATATGTTTTAAGTCTAAAGAGAAAAAAAAAACCATCAACCCAGAATAGTGTAGCAGGCAAAGTTCTTATTTATGGATGAAGGTGAGGCCTTCCATAACAAACAGAAATTGAAAGAATTTGCCACCAGTCATCCAGACTTAGAAAAGATGCTTAAGAATGTGCTACATACAGAAACATAGAAACATGGTCATAACTATAAAAAAGTTGAAGGCAGAAAATATGCACATAGAAGCAAAAAGGAAATCCCACGTAAACAATAGGAATATTATGGGAAAATGGTAGGGCCAAGTCATTACTTATCACTAGTTACCTTGATGTAAATGGCCTCAACTCTCCAGTTAAAAGATACTCTCCAGTAAAAGACCAGCTGAACGGAAAAAAATCTATTTGCTGCCTATAAAACACATCTCCCCAACAAAGATACATGTAGATTGAAAATGAAAGGATGGGAAAAGATATCCCATGCTAACAGAAACCAAAAAAGAGCTGGTGTATCCATCCTAATATCAGCAAAATAGACTAACACAAAAACTGACAAAATAGACAAAGAAGGACACTTTGTAATGATAAAGGGATCAATTCAACAGAAGATGTGACTATTATGAACATATATGCACCCAATTACAGTATGATTGGCTATTAAAAATTTTTAATAGACCTAAAGGGAACATAGACTCCAATACAGTGGTAATGGGGGACCACAATAACCTACTTTCAGCAATGGACAGATCAACTAGACAGAAAATCAGCAAGGAAACAACAAAGTTAATTGACACCTAACTGATACCTACAGAACTCTTCATCCTACAGAGGCAAAATACACATTCTTCTCCCCAGTGCATAGAACTTTCTCTAGGATAGACCACATGCTAGGCTGTAAAGAAATTTCAACAAACTCAAAAAAATCAAAATCATATCAGGCATCTTCTCTGAACACAATGGAATGAAGCTGGAAGCCAACAACTCAAGGAACAACTCAAGAACATATGCAAACAAATGAAGACTGAACAAGATGCTCCTGAATGAACAATGGGTCATTGAAGAAATCAAGAGAAATCAAAAAATTTCTGGAAATGAATGAAGATGAGATAAAACATATATCAAATCTGATGAGATACAGCAAAAGCAGTGTTAAGTGGAAACAATTGGTGCCTACATCAAGAAAATGGAAAGGTACAAAATAAATGAGCTATCAATGCATATCAAGGACACAGAAAAATAGCAGATCAAACCAAAACTAGAAAAGAAATAATTAAAATTAAATAAACAAAATTGCGTCCAAAAACATAATATAAAACATAATGAAACGAAGAACCGTTTTTTGAAAAAAATAAAATTGATATACCATTGCCCCAACTAACAAAAAAAGACCAAAATCAATAAAATTAGAGATGAAAAAGGAAATGTAGCAATAGACACCACATAAATAAAAAGAATCATCAGAAATTACCACAAAGTGCTGTATGCCAAAACATCAGGAAACCTAAAAGAAATGAATAGATTCCTGGACACATACAACCTACCTAAATTGAGCCATGAAGACACAGAAAAGCTAAACAGATCAATAACCAAGATGGAATTGAATCAGTAGTAAAGACCAACCCAGCAAAGAAAAGCCCAGGGCCAAATGGCTTAACAGCTGAATTCTACCAGACATTCAAAGAATTAACTCCAATTCTTCTCAAGCTATTAAAAACAACTAAAAGGCAGGGAATCCACCCAAACTCTATTAACTCAGCATCACCTTAATTCATAAACCTGAGAAAGATACACTAGAGAAAGAGAACTACAGACTGTTTTCCCTGATGTACATAGATGCAAAAATCCTCAACAAAATCCTAGCCAATCAATCTCAACAACACATCAGAAAGACCATTTACTCAGAACAAGTGGGAATATTCCCTGGAATGTAGGCATGATTCAACATTCACAAATCAATCAATGGATACATCACATTAACAAACTGATAAAGAAAAAATATCATTATCTCAATATATAGAGGGAAAGCATTTGATAAATTACAACATCCTTTTATGATGAAAATGTTAAGCAAATTGGGTATAGATGAAACATTACTCAACAAACAATCAAGGCAATTTATGACAAACACATGGTCAGCATCCTATTGAATGGGAAAAAGTTAGAAGCGTTCCCACTGACATATGGAACCAAACAAGGATGCCCATTGTAACCATTGCATGTACCAATGCCATCTCACTAGTCAAAGTGATCAAGTTCAGTTCACAACTGATCATAATGATAGGACTAAGAGTCAAAGGGATCACATAAACAAGACTAGTGTCTGCTAATACCACCTGATAGAATTAAAAAGGAGAGAATGATCCAACATGGGAAGCTGGATACACAGCAGACTCATAGAATGGCAGATGTCCTAAACAGCACTCTGGTCTCAGAATCAGCCCTTAAGGCATTCTGATCTGGGTAAAAAGCCCATGAGAGTATTTCAGGCATGGAAAGCCAAGACACTCTGGCACACACACAGCCAAAAATGACCTGAATGAAAGATCTCTGTGAGTGAGATCCCAGTGGAAAGAACAGGCCATCAAAGAAGGAGGTACCTTTCTCTGAAGGGAGGAGAGAACTTCCACTTTGATTATGACCCTGTCGGAATAAGATCGGAGTTGGCGAACTCAAGAGGCTTCCATAGCATTGGCAACTCATGACTAGAGCCTAGGGAGATTACTGATGCCATAAACAAGAGTGTCAATTTGTTAAGTCAACAACAGGAGTCACTGTGCACTTACTCCTCATGTAGTATCTCTTTCCTTAATGTGTTGTACATTGTGAATTAACCAGTACTGAAACAGTATTTTACAGTTTGTGTTTCCGTGTGGGTGCAAACTGTTGAAATCTTTACTTAATGTATGCTAAATTGATCTTCTGTATATAAAGATAATTGAAAATGAATCTTGATGTGAATGGAATGGGAGAGGGAGCAGGAGATGGGAGGGTTGCATGTGGGAGGGAAGGTTTTTTTTTTTTTTTTGGGGGGGGGGAGCCGCTATAATCCAAAAGCTGTACTTTGGAAATTTATATTTATTAAATAAAAGTTAAAAAAAAGGACTGCGGGAGATAAATGAATGAATGAATGAATGAGGCTTAAAAAAGTGCTGAACTTTAAAGGATTCAGAGTATTAATGCATTGTTGCTTTTAAGATACATTACTTTTTCTAGCATATTTTACCATTTAGTGTCAAAATTTCTTTCTGGGGTGATTTTGTCTGTTTCATTTAAGATCTTATTTCTCCCCTTCTCCTTTGGACAGAATATCTTGAGGCCCCCATTCTCTTCTTCCATACCTGTAGGTTCAAGGGCCAGTGTAGCTCTGAAGCAAATTGTAGTTTATTTTTCTCGAAGATTAACAGAAGTTCATGGTATTCGTTGTCTCCCAGTAATGTAATGCTAAAAATATGAGTCATGTTGGTTTTATTACACTCAGTTGTATATAATGTTTGAGAAGATATCTAGGGAAAGATATAGGTTCATTTTATGGCAAAATTGCATGTTTTAATACTGTTACTGTATGATTCAGAATATTTTTAGGTTCCTTCTAGCTCTTTGACATTGCTAGAATAACATCATATCTCCCACTCCCTCTCCCATTCCATTCTTCACCAAAATTCATTTTCAATTATTTTATATACAGAAGATCAATTTAGTATATATTAAAGATTTCTACAGTTTTCACCCACACAGAAACAAAGTATTAAGTACTGTTTGAGTACTAGTTATAGCATTAATTCACATAGTACAACACATTAAGGATAGAGATTCTACATGAGGAGTAAGTACACAGTGACTCCTATTGTTGATTTAACAACCGACACTCTTGTTTATGGCATCAGTAATCACCTGAGGCTCTTGTCATGAGCTGCCAAGGCTATGGAAGCCTCTTGAGTTCGTTGACTCCAATATTATTTAGACAAGGCCATAGTCAAAGTGGAAGTTCTCTCCTCCCTTCAGAGAAAAGTACCTCCTTCTTTAATAGCCCATTCTTTCCACTGGGACAAGGGCTGATCAAGCCACCGTTTCTCATAGTGTCCATTTCACTTCAACAGGTTTCCTTTTAGGTGCACAATTAGTTGTCACTGATCAGGGAGAACATATGATATTTGTCTCTTTGGGACTGGCTTATTTCACTCAGCATAATGTTTTCCAGATGCCTCCATTTTGTTGCAAATGACCGGATTTCATTGTTTTTACTGCTATTTCGTATTCTATAGAGTATATATCCCATAATTTATTTATCCAGTCTTCTGTTGATGGGCACTTAGGTTGATTCCAGGTCTTAGCTATTGTGAAGTGAGCTGCAATAAACATTGAGGTGCAGATAGCTCTTTTATTTGCCAATTTAATTTCCTTTGGGTAAATTCCAAGGAGTAGGATGGCTGGGTTGCATGGTAGGGTTATATTCAGGTTTCTAAGGAATCTCTAAACTGACTTCCATAGACAGTTTGCACTCTCACCAACAGTGTGTTAGTGTCCCTTTTTCCCCACATCCTTGCTAGCATCTGTTGTTGGTATATTTCTGTATGTGAGCCATTCTCACCAGGGTGAAGTGAAACCTCATTGTTGTTTTGATTTGCATTTCCCCAATTCTGGCTGCTTCACATCCAATCCAGCTCTCTGCTTTGGCCTGGGAAAGCAGTGGAGGATGTCCCAAGTCATTGGGCTCCTGCACCCATGTGGGAGACCCCGACAAAGCTCCTGGATCCTGGCTTCAGATTAGCTCATCTCTGGCTGTTGCAGCCAATTGGGGAGTGAACCATCGGATAAAGACCTTCTTCTGTCTCTCTGGCTCTCCTCTCTCTGTGTAACTCTGACTTTTAAATAAATAAATAAATTTTAAAATAAAATAAAAATAAAAAAAGACATGGAAGTAATAAGCTCTTGTTGGATGAAAGAGAACTCATAACTAGTAATAATGTACTACAGGCCAATAAACCAAACATGCCTACTGGAAGACAAAGCCACCTAATTAATTATATTTGTGATTTTACACCTACTCTCTACACGTAGCTTTTTCTGAAGCTGCTATAATCAATGTTTTGTGGCTGTCAAGCATTACTCTTTTATGATGAGTAAAATGGAAACATAAAGCTTTAAATTTCTCAATATCTCTGCTTGACTATCTCACTACCTATTCACTCCCCCCCCCCTTTCTTTTTTGAAAATTCTGGTCTTAATTATTTCTGATAATTTACAAATGTCTTCTCTTTTATCCAGAGAAGGAGCCATTACTTCATCAATTAGAATGAGAAATTACCAGTTGGCCATGTTTCATGAGCCAAATAGATATACTACATAAAAGTGTTAAGGGAATTTTAGATGGTTTACTTTTTGTAATTTTCTTATTAACTTCATTTTTCTAAGCTATTTTCAAATCAAATGACACAAAATGTTACCCCATGAAAAATCAAGCTCCATCCAATTTAAATCTTGATTTTTTTCACTGCTAGCCTTAGTTATCTATTCATAGATAATCCTTATAACTTCATAAGTTCTGTAAATGTTTTACTTATTTTCATTGAGTTGATTATCATATTTCTAAGAATGTAAGGCCCTTAATAGATCCTGAATACAATTCCTTTGTACTAAAATTAATTTAAATCAGCTACTTGTCTTTTACTGTGTTAATTGTGGTATCAAATTTAACAGTTTTTTCTTTTTATGCTTCAGATTTTTGCATCCTATTTAAAAAATCTCTACTTATGTTAGTGCTGTGAAAATTTTAATCAAATTATTCTGGAATTATGGTTTCAGTGTTATAAATTATAAACAGTTGTGCTTGTACTACATATAAAGTAAAATT
Organism: Lepus europaeus; assembly: GCF_033115175.1. Taxonomy (NCBI): domain Eukaryota; kingdom Metazoa; phylum Chordata; class Mammalia; order Lagomorpha; family Leporidae; genus Lepus; species Lepus europaeus. The sequence goes on from NC_084842.1 coordinate 42,910,436, forward strand.
CTGTATGGTATGAGGAGAGCCTTCAGGCTTATCTTGGTTCACCATCACTTGCTGGAAAGACTATATTTTCCCCTAGGTATCAGCTTGAACTTTTTCTCAAAAAGCAACTTGTGGCACACTGAGGGTTTCTTTTCAGCTCACTATTATGTTCCATTGATTCATATGTCAAACCTTATACCAATAACAGAATCTTAATTTAACATTTATAACAAGGCTTGAAATTAGAGAGTGCAATATTTCATGTTTGGATTTGCTAGAATTATTTTGAATATTCTAGAGCCATTTCATCTCTATATAAGTCTTAGATTCAGATTTCAGCTTCCAATTTCTATAAAGCAATATGAATTAAAGATACATTTAGGGGCTGGAGCAGTGGTGCAGCAGGTTAAAGTCCAGGCCTGCAGTGCCAGCGTCTCATATGGATGTCAGATTGAGTCCTGGCTGCTCTACTTCCAGTCCAGCTCTCTTCTAATGTGCCGGGAAAGGAGTAAGAAGATAGCCCATTATCCTGGGAACCTGAACCCACGTGGGAAACCTGGAGGAAGCTCCTGGCCCCTGGCTTGAGATCGGCCCAGCTCTGGCCATTACAACCATTTGGGGAGTGAAACAGCAGATGGAAGACCTCTCTCTCTTTGACTCTGCCTTTCTTTAACTCTGTCTTTCAAATAAGTAAATATTTTTAAATAAATTTTTAAAAATAAATTTAAGAAGCATACAGACATTTTTGATTAGGATTGCATTATAATTATACACGAAATTAGGTAGAAGTGAAATCTTCACAAAATTGAATATATTCTCAAATATTCTTTTGTCTCTTAATGTATATGTTTTAAAAATTTCTCTCAGGAATGTTTTGAAATTTTTGTCATACAAGTCATGCAGAGATTGCATTGTTTATATCTATTTCATGATTTGTGTGTATTATGTATAGTATTTTATTTTCCAAATGATTTATATTATAAACAGAATGTAGTTTTTTATATTAAACTTCACTGCATTTCTCAATTCCAAGATGGAAGAACAGGGAAAGGGCATACAGCTCTAGGCTAGAGGAAAAAAGAAAGGAAAAAAAAAAGGTAGAAAAAGTACATTCTCAGGAGAGAGAGAGAAAGCCACAGTGGAAATTCGACAGAGAGGAAGAGGGATGCTGAGGATCTGTGTGGAAGGTGTGAATGCACAGCAATGAACATGGACAGAACACACAATCCCAGCAGCCAAGAGCCAGAGAACACAAGCTTTATGGTTTGAGCTGAGGTCAGATTGCAGCAGCCCTGGCCCCTGATGAGATAGCTGGAAGGAGAGCATGCCATGAGTCCAGCCTGGAGACCTAACGGGTTAGGGTACCCATTAAGCCAGCCAAAAAAAAGGGGGGTGGCACATTTCTCTCTCCCAATCCCACCCTCCACAATGGTACCAGAAAATGGCTGAAGAAGGCAGGCATCATTTTGGACATAAGTAGCAGCAGGGTCAGTTCTTGTGTACATGCCCAGCAAATGGCCAGTGTAAGACTCCATCCTGTCAGAAGTAGCAATGGTAGCAGCTCAAGTACACACAGTCAGCAACCAGTGAGGAGGACTCACCATCATGAAATGAGTAGGGGCTGCAGCCAGTGGCTCTTTTACATGCATGTGACCCAGTGGTATTACCAGTGGAAAAATCTGCAATCCCCGCTGACTCTGTATCTGTCGAGGAGGGTCAACAGGGGAGTGGGCACCCACATAGGACTGTGAGGCACCCCAGGCCTCTCAACATATCACAGGCTTCCAAGCTCAAACCACTGAGGTAGATCTCTTATAGCCACCTGGCTCTGTGAACATCTCTGCCTCTCTGTGGACAAGACTGGCTAATGGGGCAGAGCAGATGCTCCGCACCCTGTAACTGTGGGAGCCTTGTGTGCTGAGACTGTGGGAACTCTGTGACTGGATGATAGGACACAGGGTATAATTGGGTCTCTGGGAAATCACTATGAGCAATTCCAAATGTTCAGAGCTCCCGGATGGGAGTGGGTCATTGCAACGTGATCTGTGATCACACTAAGGACTGCACATGTCCTTTGCACAGTTCATATGGCAGCACAGATGTGTATGACACTCACTGTGGGCTAATAACCAGACATTTACATTTTGAAAGAGGAGATGAGGGTGTGATTATGCCAACAGTGGTAATCATACCCTTCTTTCTGCTAAAAAGAGGATATCTACCATTCTTAACTTGGGTATCACCCTGGATACTTGCCCCACCATGGAACAAAGAACAGAGCTCCCTGGCCATACCCAGAATATACTTCTGGGTATTCACTGAAAGAACAGACACTCCACTAAGCCAGAGAGGCATAGTTCAAAGATGAAAGCCACCAGAGGTAAAAACCAACAAGTATCTCCACAAATAATAATATACACAGAAATTCAAGAAACAGGAATAAAGAAGATAATGTGACCTCCCCAAGAAACACAACACTTCAATATTACAATGTGAAGATGAAGGAATGCATGAAATGCCTGAAACATAAACCAAAACATTAATCATAGCATTACTCAGAAGTATTAAGTAGTAAATTCATGAATTAAAGAAATCTATACATGACATGAATAAAAAATTCTTCCATGAAATTGAGATTTTGAAGAGCTATCAAAATAAAATATTATAAATAAAGAATTCAATATATCAAATAAAAAATACAGGGGAAAGCCTTAACAACAGACTTGGTGAGGCACAATAAAGTACATCTGAACTAGAAGACAAATCTTTGGAAATAGTTCAGTGAGACAAAAAATAAAAAAGAAGCTATTAGAAAAATTAAAGACAGTGTTAGGGACTTTTGGGATATTATCAAATGGTCCAGATACAAGTCTTACGAGTTCCTAAAGGTGTGGAAAATTAGAAGGCTTATTTAGTGAAATTATTACAGAAAACTTTCCTATTTTGTAGGGGAAAAAAAGGATGTCCAAGTACACAAGGTACATAGAAACACTTACACATATGACCAGAAAAGATATTTACCATGACACATTATAGTCAAACTTTCCACAGTAAAACAAAGAAAAGATTTTAAAGTGTGCATGAGAGAAATGCCAGATTATTTTAAGGATCTCCAAGTAAACTTACAGCTAATATCTCATCAGAAACCCTCCAGGCTAGGAGAGAATGGAGACATATCCCAAGTTTTAAGAGAAAAAAATAGTCAAAAAAGAATACTGTACCTTGCAAAACTCTCATTTTTGAGTGAAGGTGAAATACAGAACTTCCATTACAGAAATTTAAGGAATTTTTTTGACAGGCAGAGTGGACAGTGAGAGAGACAGAGAGAAAGGTCTTCCTTTACCATTGGTTCACCCTCCAATGGCCGCCGTGGCCAGCGCACCATGCTGATCTGATGGCAGGAGCCAGGTGCTTCTCCTGGTCGCCCATGGGGTGCAGGGCCCAAGCACTTGGGCCATCCTCCACTGTCCTCCCTGGCCACAGCAGAGAGCTGGCCTGGAAGAGGGGCAATTGGGACAGAATCCAGCGCCCCAACTGGGACTAGAACCTGGTGTGCTGGCGCCGCTAGGCGGAGGATTAGCCTATTGAGCCGTGGCGCCAGTGAAATTTAAAGAATTTGTCACTACTCATCCATCCTCACAATTGATGCTAATGGATATGTTACACACAGAAAGATTGTCATCATCATGAAAGAATTTGAAAGCATAAAATCTCCCAGTAAAATAACAAAGGTAATCCAAAGCAAATGATAGGAATATTTATGAAAATACCGTAGGGCCATGTTGTTACTTATCAAGAGTAACCTTGAATGGCCTAAACTCTCAAAATTAAAAGATACAGGCTGTCTGAATGCATTAAAAAACAAAACCATCGATTTGGTATCTACAAGAAACACACCTCACCAAAGAAGATACATGTAAATGAAAGTCAAAGATAGAAAAAATATTCTATGCTAATGGTAAGCAGAAACAAGCAAGGATAGCAATCCTAATGTCAGAAAAAAAACAGACTTTAACACAAAAAAACATTTAAAAAAAACAAAGACAGGCACTATGTAATGATTAAGGGATCAATTCCATACGAAGATGTGACCATAATAAATGTACATTTATTATATGGATCATTTATAGGCATATGTACACTTATGTGCATCAAATATCAGGCATCTATTTCAAATAAAGGTTAATGGATCTAAAATGTGAAATAGACTCCATACAATAGTAATGGGGGACTTCAACACCTTCTTTCATCAATGGACAGATCAACTAGACAGAAAATCAACAAAGAAAGTACAGAGCTAATTTACACTACAGACCAAATGGGACTAACTAATATCTACAGTACTTTTCATCCCACAATTGCAGAATACACACCCTTTTCATCAATGCACTGAACATTCTGTAGGGTAGACCATATGGTAGGCCATAATCAAGTCTCACCAAATTCAAAATTATCAAAAACATATCATGTATCTTTTCTGACCAAATGGAATTAAGCTGGAAAATAGCAATTCAAGAATCTCTAGAACACATGCAAACACATGGAGATGGAACAACATGCTGCTCAAGAACAGTGGGTCAAAGAAATAAACATTTCTGGAAATAGGTGAAGAAGACAATATAACATATCAAACCTTATGGGATACAGAAAAAGTAGTTGATGCCTACAACAAGAAACTGGAAAGGCACCAAATAAATGATTGGTCAATACATCTCAAGGACCTAGGAAAACAACAAAAAACCAAACCCAAATTAGTAGAAGGAAAGAAATTATTAAAACTAGAAGAGAACAAAAATGAATCCAAAAAAAAAACAATAAAAAAGATCAATGAAATGAAGAGCAGTATTTTTGAAAAAATAAACAAAACTGATATGCCATTGGCTGAACTAACCAAAAACAAAAAGAGAGAGAGATAGAAGACCCAAATCAGAATCAGAGATGAAAAAGGAAATGTAACAAGTTTCCACAGAAATAAAAAAAATCACCAGGAATTATTACAAACAACTATATGCTAAAAAATTGGAAAATACAGAATGGATAGTAACTCATCAGGAATTACTACAAAAAGCTGTATGTCAAAAAATCAGGAAACCTAGATGGAATGGATAGATTCCTGGACACATGCAATGTACCAAAATTGAGTCATGAAAACATAGAAAACACAAATAGACCAATAAGCAAGATAAAGATTCAATGAGTAATAAAGACCCTTCCAACAAATAAAAGCACATGACTTGATGGCTTCCCTGTTGAATTCTACTAAACATTTAAGAACTAATTCCAATTTTTCTGAAGCTATTCAAAATAAGTGAAACCAAGGGAATCCCCCCAAACTCTTTCCACAAGGCCACTGTCACCTTAATTCCTAAACTAGAAACAGATACAACAGAGAAAAACTATAGACCAATATCTCTGATGCACATAGATGCAAAAACCCTCAACAAAATACTAGCTAGTCAAATGAAACACAACATCAGAAATATTCACTTGGACCAAGTCAGATTTATCCCCTGTATGCAGGAATGGTTCAAGATTCAAAAATTGATAAATATCATACATCACATTAACAAACTAAACGCCAAAGCCTTACAATCATTTAAATAGATGCAGAGAAAGCATTTGATAAAATACAACATCTTTTCATGATGAAAACCTTAAGCAAATTTTGTATAGAGGAATATTCCTCAATACAACTTATGACAAGCCCATAGCCAGCATCTTATTAAATGGAGAACAGCTGGAAACATTCTCACTAAAATCTGGAACCAGAGAAGCATGTTCACTCTCACCTTTGCTATTCAATATAATCTTGAAAATTTTAGACAAAGCCACTAGGCAAGAAAAAGTAATCAACGGGTACAATTGGAAAGGAGCAAGTCAAACTATCTCTGCTTGCAGATTACAAGATTTTATATGTAGGGGAACCAGAAGGCTGTACTAAGAGACTATTGGAATTCATCAAAGAGTTTGGTAAAGTGGCAAGATATAATATTAACACAAAAAAATCTATAGCGTTCATATAAACAGACAATGCCAAGGCTGAAAAAGAAATTCTAAGATCAATCCCATTCATAAAAGTACAAAAATAATTAAATGCTTTGGAAGACAACTATGATGAACATTCCAAACCATTAAAAGAAGAAATAGAAAAAGACACAAAAAGATGGAAAATTCTTCCATGTCTATGGATTGGAAGAATCAATACTGCCAAAATCTGTATACAGATTCAATGCAACCCCAATCAAAATACTAACATTCTTCTCAGATATAGAAAAAAGATGCTAAAATTCATATGGAAACACAGAAATTCCAAATACAACAAAAACAAAGTCAGAGGCATCATAATACCAGATCTGAAGACATACAATAGTGCAGGTATAATCAAAACATTCTATTTCCATTCTATTTCTTTTCCAATCTTTAGTCCATTTATTTATTTGTCCTAATTTCTATAACTAAGATATACAGTAAAATTTTGCATAGAAGTGATGAGAGTGCAACTTTGTTCTGATCAGAAGGCTGGAGTGTTTTACTCTGCTCTGATCTCTGTATTTGCTCATCTACACGTATGTACCTTTTTCTCTGACTGCTTTTAAGATTCTGTTCTTCATTTTTAATAATGTGATTATGCTATTAAGAAGTGTGTGTGTGTGTGTGTGTTTGAATCTTTCGGTAAATGGCACTTCATAGTTCTGAAAATTCTGTAGATTATTTATTTTCAGACTAGGAAAATTTCCGGCTGTAATTTTGTAAAACTTGTTTTTCAATATAAAGAGAACAGATTTATTGTGGTTACAAATCAAAGAATATGACACTTTCCTCCTATCTTCTCTCTTTTTATTTTTGAGATACTATATTTTTAATTTATGTTTTAGTCAAAGTCTTAATGCCCTACTAAATAGAGAGCTCAACAAGTACAAAGCAAAAAGACTTTAGCTCAGAAAGAATATAGGGAAGGACTACAAACAATAATGAAATGAAATTATGTCAATTTCACTCATACAGTATAAACTTAAAAATAGGAGAGGCAGCAAGATGACATAATAGGGAGGGAGCTTACTACTCTAATCTAGGGTAAGATAGTTTAAAAAACATGGAGAGAGTGCAGTCTCAGAAGAGTTAGGTAGAGAAAGGCAAAGAAAATAGCAGAGAATTGACAGGTTGCTGGCTGCTCATAACTGCAGGAGCCTTGTGTGTTGGAACTGTGAAAATACTGTGGCTGTGTGGGAGGGCACAGAGTGTGGTTCAGACATTGGGAAGTCACTGAGGGCTGCTCCACACACTAGGGGCTCCCTGATTCCCTGGTGAGGGTCATTTCTGTGGGATCTGTGCTCACACGGAGGACTGCATGGATCCTTTGTGTGGTCCTTGTGGCAACACAGATGAATATTATACCCAATGGGGCTAGCACCCAGGCAGGCACTGATCTCTTTGAAGGAGAGGAGGTGAACATGTGACTAAGTCAACAGAGCTGAACAAACCTCCCCTATGATTAAAAAAAATAAAAGGTTTACCATGTCCAATTTGGGAGTCACCTTGGACATTCCATTAACTGTGGAGCACTGAACAGAGCTCCCTGGCCACACCCAGCACATACCTCAGGGTATTCACTGAAAGAGCAGATGCCCTAATAATCCACAGAGGTGTAGTCTAAATATAAAAGCCATCACAGGGGGTTGGCACTGTGGTATAATGGGTAAAGCCACCATTTGCAGTGCTGGCATTCCATATAGGTGCCAGTTCAAGTCCCATCCAGCTCTATGCTATGGCCTGGAAAAGCAGCAGAAGATAGCCCAGGTCCTTGGCCTGTGTACCCGTGTGGGAGACCTAGAATAGGGTCCTCATTCCTGGTTGTGTTATCAGCCCAGTTTTAGCCATTGTGGGCATTTGGGGAGTGAACCAGAGGATGGAAGCCCTCTCTCTCTCTATCTCTCTCTCTTTCTCTTCCCTCCCTCCCTCCCTCCCTCCCTCTGTAACTCTGCCTTTCAAATAACTCCTAAAAAAAATAGAAAATAACAAATTCTTTTTAAAAAGCTATCACAGGGGAAAAAAATAAACCAACAAGTATCTCCAGAAATGCCTAAAAATAAAAACAGCAATGCAAGAAATAAGAATAAGGAATAACATGACACCCTCAAAGGAACACAAAAACACTTCAATACTAGAATATGAAAATATAGAGATTGAAGAAATGCTAGAAACAGAATTCAAAAAAAAAATTGATCATAGGGTTACTTAGAAGTAATCAGAAGCAAATCCACGAAAAAGAGATCCATAACATAAAAGAAATTTTTTCTCATGAAATTGAGATTTTGAAATCTAAATGAAAAACTAGAAATGAAGAATTCAACAGAACAAATAAAGTATGTCATTGAAAGCCTTAACAGAATTGGTGAGGAAGAAGGAAAAATATCTGAGTTAGAGGACAAAATCTTTGGAAATTTTAGTCAGATAAAAAAAAAAATTAGAAAACAAACAACCAAAAAAAAAAAAAAAAAACCAGTGGAACAGTGGTAGAGATTTATGGGATATGGGATACTATCAAATGACCCAAGTTTTAGGAGTTCCTGAAGACGTGAAAAGAGAAAATGGACTAAAAGGCCATATTAGTGAAATAATTACAGAAAACTTCCCTAATTTGGTGACAGAAAAGGACATCCAAGTACAGGAAACACACTGAACTGCTAATAGACATGGCCAGAAAACATACCACATCAGATTGTAGTCAAACTCCAGAGTAAAACATAAAGATTCTAAAATGTGCATAAGATAAATGCCAGATTACTTTCAGAGGATCTCTAATTAAACTCATTGCAGATTTCTCATCAGAAACCCTACAGGCTAAATGAAAATGGTGAGATATATTCCCAGTCTTAAGAGAAAAAAACTTGTCAACCCAGAATACTTTACCATGCAAAGCTATCATTTATGAATGAAGGTTAAATAAAGACCTTCCATAACAAAGAGAATTTGAAAGAATTTGTCACCACTCATTCAACCTTATAAAAGAAGCTTAAGGATGTGCTACACACAGAAATATGGTAATCACTATGAAAGAAGGTGAAGGCAGAAATTCTCCCTGTAAAAGTATAAAGGAAATCCAAAGTAAACTATAAAAATATTTATGGAAAAATAGCAGGGCCAACTCATTACTTATCAATAGTCAACTTGAACGTAAATGGCTTTAACTCTCCAGTTAAAAGATACAGGCTGGCTGAATGGACTAAAAAACAAAACCTATGTATTTGCGGCCTACAAGAAACACAAACCAAAAAACATTCTGGTGGAAAATGAGAGAAATAGCCAGTGAGAAAGACAGAGGGAGAGGAGAAGAGAAAAAAGAACTTCCAACTGCTGGTTCACTCCCTAAATGCCCAGACTGAAGCTGGGAGCCTGGAACTCCATACAAGTCTCCCACATTGGTGGCAGGGGCCAAAGCATTTGAGCCATCATTTCCTGTCTAATCAGGAAGCTGGATTGGAAAGAGAGTATCCAGAATGCAAATGAGCATTCCCATATGGGATGCAGGAATTTCAACCAGCAATTTAACCTTCTATGCCACCAAGCATAATATTCCATAGAGTGAATATCCCATAATTTCTGTTTTTTAAAGGTAGCATTGGGGCATTGCATTTTTTCAGTTTATTTATTTGAAAGTCATAGTCACACAGAGAAAGAAGGAGAGGCAGAAAGAGAGAGGTCTTTCATCCGCTGGTTCATTATCCAATTAGCTACAATGGCTGGAGCTGCGCCAATCTGAAGACAGGAGCCAGGAGCTTCTTACAGGTCTCCCATGTGGGTGCAGGGGACCAAGGTCTGGGGCATCTTCTACTGCTTTCCCAGGCAATAGCAGAGAGCTGAATCAGAAGTAGAGTAGTTGGGTCTTGAACCAGCACCCATATGGGATGCCAGCACTGCAGGCAGTGGCATTATCAGCTATGTCATAGCACCGGTCCCCCATAATTTCTTTATCCAGTCTTCATTTGATGGGCATTTAGGTTGATTCCTTGTTTTAGCGATTGTGAATTGAGCTGCAGTAAACACTGGGGTGCAGATAACTCTGATTTGCTGAATTCATTTCCCTTGGGTAAATTCCCAGGAGCGAGAAGTCTGGGTAATACTGTAGGTCTATATTCAGATTTCTGAGGTATCTTCCATACTTTCTTCCGTATTGGTATTATCTGTTTACATTTCCACCAACAGTGGACTAGGGTACTATTTTCCCCACATCCTCACCAGCATTTGTTATTCGTTGATTTCTTATGAAAGCCATTCTAACTGGGGTGAGGTGAAAGCTCATTGTGGTTTTGATTAGCGTTTCCCTAACAGCTAGTGATCCTGAGCATCTTTTCATGGGTTTGTCGACAATTTGGATTTTCTCTTTTGAAAAATGTCTATCTAAGTCCTTTGCCAATTTCTACACTGAGTTGTTTTGTTGTTGAGTCTCTTTTGATTTCTTCTATAACCCATTGTTCATTCAGAAGCATGCTGTTCAGTCTCCATGCTTTTGCATGTGTTCTAGAGATTCCTGAGTTGTTGATTTCAAGCTTCATTCCATTGTGGTCCAAGAAGATGCATGGTATGGTATAATTTTGATTTTTTTTGAATTTGCTAAGACTTTCTTTGGCCTGTGGTCTATCCTAGAAAGGTTCCATGCACTGGTGTGAAGAATGTTTATTCTGCAACTGTACAGTTAAAAGTTATGTAGTTATCCATTTGGTCTATGGTATCAATTAAATCTGTTTCCTTGATTTTCTGTCTGGTTCATCTGTCCATTGCTAAAGTGGCGTATTGAAATCTCCTATTATTGTATTGGAGTCTGTCTCCATTTAGACATCTTAACATTTCTTTTAGATAGCCAGGTGCCCTATAATTAGGTGCATATATGTTTATAATAGTTATATATTCCTGTTGAATTGATCCCTTAATCATTACACAATGCCCTTCTTTGTCTTTTTTTTTTTTGGACAGGCAGAGTGAGAGAGTGAGAGAGTGAGAGTGAGAGTGAGAAAGGTCTTCCTTCCATTAGTTCACCCCCCAAATGGCCGCCAAGGCCAGCGTGCTGCGCCAATCCGAAGCCAGGAGCCAGGTGCTTCCTCCTGGTCTCCCATGCAGATGCAGGGCCCAAGCACTTGGTCCATCCTCCACTGCCTTCCCTGGCCACAGCAGAGAACTAGACTGGAAGAGGAGCAACTGGGACAGAACTGGCGCCCCAATCAGGACTGGAACCCGGAGTCCGATGCCACAGGCGGAGGATTAGCCTAGTGAGCCACGGCGCTGGCCCACCTTCTTTGTCTCTTTTAAGTTAAAGTCTATTTTGTGTGGAATTAGTATTGGTACACCAGCTCATTTTTGGTTTCTGTAGGCATGCAATATTGTTTTGTATCCTTTCACTTTTCAATTTGTGTGCATCTTTGTTGGTGAGATGTGTTTCCTGTAGACAGCAAATAGATGAGTTTTGTTTTTTAATCCATTCAGCCAGTCTGTATCTTTTAACTGGAAAGTTGAGGCCATTGACATTCAAGGTGACTTTTAATAAGTAACAACTTTGCCTAGTCATTTTTCCATAAATCTTTTTTTTTTTTTTTACTTTGGATTTCCTTTGTACGTTTACTGGGAGACTTCCTTCTTTTACCTTCTTTCATAGTGATGATCATGTTTCTGTGTGCAGCAAATCCTTAAGCATGTTTTGTAGGGCTGGAAGGGTGATGGCAAATTGTTTCAATTTCTGTTTGTCATGGAAGTTCTTTAATTCACTTTTATACATAAAGAGTTTTGCAGATTGTAGTATTCTGGGTTGAGAGCTCTTTTAAGACTGGGATATATCTTGCCATTCTCTCCTAGCTTGTTGGGTTTCTGATAAGTCTGTTGTGAGTCTAATTGGAGACCCTCTGAGTGATCTGGGGCTTCTCTCATGCACATTTTAGAATCTTTATGTTTTACTGTGGAGATTTTGATTACAATGTGTCTTGTTGAAGATCATTTCTGGTCAGGTCTATTAGGAATTCTATGTGTTTCCTGTACTTGGATGCCCCCTTTTTTTCTCCAAATTAGGGAGATTTTCTGTTATTATCTCACTAAAAAGGCTGTTACTCCTTTCTCTCTTTTCATGCTTTCAGGAACTCCAAGAACCTATATGTTGGGTCATTTGATAGTATCCTGTAGATTATCAACGTATTTTTTAGTTTTCTAATTTCTTCTTGTGTTTGATCACACTGTAAATTTCCTGTGCTTTGTCTCCTATGTTGGATATGTTTTTTTCTGCTTCACTGATTCTGTTTTGGCTTTCCACTAAATTTTTATTTGTTCTATTGAATTTTTTATTTTTAAGATTTCTTTTTTATCTTTAATATCTCGATTTCATGTGAAAAATTTTCTTTCATGTCATGTATGGATTTCATTAGTTCATGCATTTGCTTCTGATTACTTCTAAGTAATCCTGTGATCAAGTTTTTGAATTCCATTTTTTGAAATTTCTTTAATCTCATCATCTTCACAATGTAATATTGAAGTATTGTGTTCTTTTAGGGGCATCATGTTTTCTTGTTTCTTGAGTTGGTGCATTTATTATTTGGCATTTGTGGAGACACTGTTGGTTGCTTCTTTTTTCTTTGTGGCAGCTTTTATCTTTGTACTATGCCTCTGTATATTAATGGAGTATCTGCTTTCAGTGAACAACTAGAGGCATGTGATACGTGTGGCCAGAGACCTCTATTCAGTTCTCTGGGGTAAAGGGCCTGACTGGGGTAACACATTCAGATTGGGTGTGGTTAATCTCCTCTTTTTTTTTTTTTTTAATCATAGGGGAGGTTTGTTCTTATCTGTTGGCCTAGACTTAGTTGAGCTCCTCTCCTCAAAGGAGACCAGCACCTGGGCACTAGCCTGAGTGGGTATGTTAGAGCAGACAAATAGTCTGCTCTGCCACAAGGACCACACGAAGGATCTGTTTAGTCCTCAATGTAAACTCAGATTCCCTAGCAATGTCCCTCACCAGGTAACCAGGGAGCCTTGAGTGTGTGGAGTCGCCCACAGTGACTGCCCAAAAATCACACCCACACCCTGAGTCCTCATGGTAAGCCTCATTGTTTTCACAGTCCTAGTACATAAGCCTCCCACAGGCATGAGCACTCAGCTCCATTTGTTCTCCCCACCAGACTCAGGAGTCTCCACTTAGCTGGTTGCTGGTTGTGGACAGGGGCTGGCACAGCTGTTATGTATGTCTAAATGGCACCCACTTTCTATCAGCTTGGTAGAGGATGCTGTTGCAGGGTGATGGGGGACAGAGAAACATGCCCCTCACTTCATTTTTTTCTCTTCTAGTTTGGCAGGTACACTATCCCCCACAGGGCTCCAAGCTGGATTTCCTTGATTTCCTCTATGCTCTTCCTGCAGCTTTTTCACCAGTGGCTTGGGCATCTACACTCTGGTCTTATCTCACTCTCCAATGCTGGTGTGGAAGTTCTTGGCTGCTGGGACCCTGAGTTGTGTGCATCCACACCTACCACATAGGTCCACTGTGTCCTTCCAATTTGCATATATAATATATATCATACTGTTTCCTATAAATATGGTACATTTACTATGTATCAACTAAAAAATAAATTTGGCAAAAACATGGAAAATGTGTCAGTTAATTTCAACTTGTGCTGTTATGAAGATGCCATCTGACTCCCTAGACATATTCTAAAATATGACCACTCTATAAGAGACACAAGGGTGACTAAAGGAATGAGACAGTCAAGGAGAGGAGGAAGTGCCTCATATGGGTTTCTCCACTGAGCTAATGACGTCTGGTTGGCCCAGACCATGGCTTGTAGGGGTACAAAGCATCTCCAGTTCAGGAAGTACTGTCAAGTAGCAGTTACTACACAACAGCTCAGGATTTAGGGATGACCTTCTTTTCTCCATACCTTTAGAAAACTGATAGTTCAATGAAACAAAATTTATTGATCTATTCAACAAATATATATTATAAATCGTCTCTGTCCTCATGGAGCTTGCATTATAACAAGGAAGATAAAAGCAAGATGAAAAATTCTACAAATGTAATTACATTGAGTTCCTGGGAGAGATGAGACACATCTCCCTGTGAGTCATTAATAAGAAAGGATGATCTAATGTGGGGAATCAGATCAATTTTCCAGATAATTGAACTGAGAGCTGAAGGATGAGTTAGAGTTCAACAGGGTTAATAATATCTTGTCACAGTGTCACTGAGAGGATTAAGTCAAACACTGTATGAAAAGCCCCAGGCCATGGCATATTTGCTCAATTCTAAGATGTTGTGAATGAAAAGATACATTGATTTAGGAATAGTTTAGTAGGGGATAAAGAAATATCAGGCTTTTCTATGCACACATTTAATGTAAAGTGACATCTCATTTCTGAAATATTCACATCACAGGAACTGAGGCATTGTATTCTTTCTATTCCAAGCCTTGTGCAGTGAACACCACATAGCAGGAATATAACAAATATTTGTATAATGAAGTCATATCTGCTCCTGTTCTTTTATCCTTGCTTTTTACTTAGGTGGTGTTCTCCCTCCTCTCAAGAACAAGTTTGTTAAATGTATTCACACTGATATTTTAAGGCATTATATATTCCTCCTTCACAGAGTATTTTCATTTTACAAGATGCTGTGGGGAAGGTAATAATCCCTTTTAGAAAATGAATATATAATTGTGGCATCTCAGGCATTTCTACTAGAATTAGTTTGAGGTGAAAACCTACCCAAAATTCTTGCAATTACATCATGTGAAAATGTGCATCCGTTGTATCAGTTACTTCATATAGCAGAGTTCATCTTTTGATGAAATTGCTGTCCACTGCCTGTGGACAGAGTACTACTCTGCTCCATGTAGTCTTTCAGGGACCCAAGCCTTTACAATCTTGTGGCTCCACACTTCTCTGGGTTCCTGATTTCTTCTCTGTTGGATAACAGGATGCACAAAGAGACTACAGACCTTAAAGGCCAGAGGATGGCAGGTACCCACAAGAACTGAATGCCCTGCATCTGACAGCTCCATGGAACTGAATTCTGCAGATTCTTTCCAATGTAGCCTTCAGATGAAAACATAATCTAGTTGGCCCCTTCACTACAGCCTTGCCTGAAGGTGCAACTAACTGAGGTTGGATTTTGGAGCCACCAAATGAGATAACAAATATTTCATTTTAAGCTGTTAAGTTTGTGACAATTTGCTATGCATTGATTGAAAATTAATAAAGTGACCTCCAATTGTTAAATCAACAACAGGAGTCACTGTGCACTTACTCCCCATGTAGGATCTCTGTCCTTAATGTGTTGTACTATGTGAATTAATGCTGTAACTAGTACTCAAACAGTACTTTATACTTTGTGTTTCTGTGTGGGTACAAACGGCAGAAATCTTTACTTAATATATACTAAATTTATCTTCTGTATATAAAGATAATTGAAAATGAATCTTGATGAAGAATGGGATGGGAGAGGGAGATGGGAGGGTTGCAGGTGGGAGGGAGGTTATGGGGGGAAAAAGCCACTGTAATCCAAAAGCTGTACTTTGGAAATTTACATTTATGAAATAAAAGTTAAAAAAATAAAGTGACCTCATTTGCTCCTCTGCCTGAACCATGCATCGGTGACATGGATTGGAAACACCAGTCCTTAAAACTTAAGTGTTTGTGGTGAAATTTAAATGAATACACATCTGATAAGGTTTAAAAAAATATTTATATATTGACAGGAAGAGAGACAATGAAAGGGAGAGAGCTCCTACCAGCTGGTTCACTCTCTAAATGTCTGTATGGAACTCGGCTGGATTTGAAACTGGGAGCTGGAATTCAATCCAGGTTTCCCATCTGAGAGGCAGGAACCCAATTATATGAGTAATTACTTGCTCCCTCCCAGCTTGCACAGAATTGGGAACACAGGGCTGTGGTGGGATGAGAAGGCCATGCGAAGGTGACCACTGGCAAGCGAGCGTCAGTCAGGAATGGCTTTGAAACCCACCTGGCAATGGAGCCTGCCTGGCGACAGGCTGTGATTGGATGGCTCTGGAAACCGCCTGGCGACAGGCTGTGATTGGATGGCTCTGGAAACCGCCTGGCGACAGGCTATGATTGGATGGCTCTGGAAACCGCCTGGCGACAGGCTGTGATTGGATGGCTCTGGAAACCGCCTGGCGACAGGCTGTGATTGGATGGCTCTGGAAACCGCCTGGCGACAGGCTGTGATTGGATGGCTCTGGAAACCGCCTGGCAACAGGCTGTGATTGGTTGGGGTATAGACCACCCCTTGACCAGATTGGCTGGTCTTGGCTATATAAGCTATTGTACCAACTGCCTGCTTTCACCCGACTCCCGGGGTCTGTGTGTTGACTCCGCGCCTCTTGCCCCCACCACGCTGCTCCTCTCAGAAACGAACCCACTGCAACATTGTTGAGAACTCAACGGCAACAGAGGGCCAGGACTCAAACCCATGTACTTTTTTTTTTTTTTTTGATAGGCAGAGTGGACAGTGAGTGAGACAGAGAGAAAGATCTTCCTTTGCCGTTGATTCACCCTCCAATGGCTGCTGCGGCCGGTGCACCGCGCTGTTCCGATGGCAGGAGTCAGGTGCTTCTCCTGGTCTCCCATGGGGTGCAGGGCCCAAGCACTTGGGCCATCCTCCACTGCACTCCCTGGCCACAGCAGAGAGCTGGCCTGGAAGGGGGCAACCGGGACAGAATCCGGCGCCCCGACCAGGACTAGAACCCGGTGTGCCGGCACCGCAAGGCAGAGGATTAGCCTGTTGAGCCACGACGCCGGCCAAACCCATGTACTTCTGTATTGAATGCAGCATCTCAACTGACATCTACACCTAACACCCATTCTTGGCTGAAATCCTGATGCTTATTCTCCAATCCTCCAGAAAGAGGACTTCCTAGATCTGCAATACTCATTATCTTTCCACACTGATGCTGTTTTCTTCTCACCAGGCCTATTAGAAAAACCTTGAGTTTTCTTATCAGTTACTGAAATACAAGCCTCTATTAACTGAATGCATAATTGGCTTTTAAATGTATAGCCATCATTGCAAATGTCACACAGGTGAATCACATTAAAAAGAAAGAATAAAATGAACAGAAATAAGCATAGCAATTCTGATTCAAATATCTAAGGAACAGCACAGCATGGGGCCTTGTGATGGCCAACCCCATAGATGCTGGGCTGCTGAGTTGAGGAACACTGGGCTTCAAATCCACTTTCCATGACAAGAAATATCAGGCCCTTGCAGGGTAAAGAAATGCTCAGAAGCAAACCAGGGTAGAACTTGGAACTGCTGGGCCTTCTAGACATGCGGTACAGCTGACAGATGGAGCAGGTTAGAGAAGCAGGTGGGGAGGCTGAGCTGCTATGTAGCTTCCTGTCCACCAGTCCTTCTGTTGCTCTGAGATGTCCCACAGGAACCCAATTGGTAGCGGGGATTTAAAAGAGTGGGACACAGCTGAACAGTAGCTTCTAAGTCAGCCACAAAATACAGTCAGTTTTCAGGAATGTGAGCCAACTACCTCTTTTGCTTTGTTAAAGAATATTCAAGTGCTTCCCCACAATAGGAAGAGGAACTCGTATTGGACTAGAGAGGAGGAGTTGGCCATATGTTGGATTTATCCTATAGGGAGAATTTTAAAAATTCCCACAAAAGCCCATAAAATCTCCATCTGAACCAAATAAAAGGAATTATTTTTGTGTGTGTGCTAAGGTCACTTAACATAAGATTTACCATGTTGCAATTTTTTTAAATATATCATATGAGTCTGACATTATGGGTGGTGCAGTGACTTAAGCCGTAGCTTGTAACACCAATATCCCACATCAGAGCTCCTGTTCCAGTCCTAGTAACTCCTGTTAGTGTACCTGGAAAGGCAGCAGAAGATGGCCCAAGTGGTTGGGTCCCTGCTACCCATGTGGGAGGCCAGGATGAAGTTCCTGGCTCCTGGATTTGTCCTGATCCAGTCTGGGAAATGAACTAGTGTATGGACAATCCCACTCACTTTACCTTTCAAATAAACAAAAAATGATCTTCAAAATATACAGTACATTATAGTTGGCCATGGGTACAACGTTGTACAGAAAATCACTACAGCTGGCTCATCTTGCTCAACTGAAACTTTATATCCATGGATTAGTAACTCTTCCCCAGGCCCTGGGAACCACCACTCCACCTCTTTGCTCAGAACACGAAGGCCTGTGAACTAATCAACAACATCTCATCCACATATCACTCCAATTCCCAGCTTTTACTTTTCTTCTATTTTCCCAGCCACTTTACCCAAATACAAATCTAACATTATATTTTTTCCTGAAGTGTGCATTTCTTCTATATTTCTTCATTTTCTTCTACAGTCATTTCATTATTCCAACACATAAACACACACACACACACACACACAAACCTGCCATTTGAAAAAAATAGTCTTACAATGAAAGGGGAAATGGAAAGACTAGGGAGACTCTTAAAAGTTCAAATTGAGAAAAAAAATACCTGCCAAAGCAGATAAATAATGTATGAAAAACTAAAAATAGTTCCTTTGGGGAAAACATCTTCATCTGCAAATCAAATCAGCACAACTTCTGTGAACACCCACTGTATTCAAAATACGAAACTAGGTGCTAAGAAAATACAAACATGTTTAAATTACAATTTCTGTTTTTAAAAAAGTTTAGTAATTGTTTGGGGAGCTAAAACAAAGAGATCAGAATGACAACATAGTATGGTTAGGTAGCAACTTGTAACATATATAGAAGAGATCAGAATGACAACATAGTATGGTTAGGTAGCAACTTGTAACATATATAGAAGGAAGCAGTTGCATACATGGGCTCAGTCTAAATTGTCTTAGGTCCTATTATCATCATTAACTACTCTGTAGCCTTGGGAAAAAATGTTTCAGTTTCCTAATCCATCAAATGAGGATTTTAAGAGTACCTAACTCAAATGACTTTTTGGGGTACTAAATGAGCTATCTCTGCTTAATTACTCATTGAGGAAATGCTCAATACATACTGATTTTGAATCCACTTGGGCAACCTGCACTTTCTTGCAATGACAGTGACCAGACACTTTAAAGCAGAACCATCAAAGTGAGAAAGATTGAGGATTGTCTTATCACTCAGATCGGGGAAGTTGGGTAAACAGCATAGACTGCTGGAAACCCCCAGCTCCTATAGATCAGATGCTTTAAAGCCAAGATGGATTCTGAGTAAACCAAGTTTTATGAATCTAATTAGAAAGTATAGTTTTATGGCCCCAAAGGATTGAAAACTCACATACTCTTCAGCACCCAAGAGTGTTTGTGTTTTATTCCATCTAAATAGTAGCTTTCAAAAATTAGTTTTGAAACATTTCACTTTCTTTCATATGTTAATGTGTGTATAATTTTAAAAAAAGATTTATTTGGGAGACAGACAAAGAAAGAGACAGAGATAACTCCCATCCATTGATTATTCCCTAAATGTTTGTATTGTCCAAGTCTGGGCAATGACTGATGCCAGGAGCTCCCAGAGGGTCTCCCAAATGGCAGGGACCTAACGACTTGAACTAGCACTGCTACCTTCCATGATCTGCACTGGTAGGAAGCAAAAGTCAGCAACCACAGCAAGGAATTGAGCCTAAGCACTGAGATGTGAGATGTGGCATTTTAACGTTCTAAGCTAAATTCCCACTGGCTAATACATAGCGGCCTTATGCATTAACTGCCATTGTTTTAGTCTTTTTTTTTTTTTTTTTTTGCTATAACAGAATACCTTGTATCAGGTAATTTATAAAGGAAAGAGATGTTTTCACTCATATTCCCATGGGCTGACAGATGCAAGTGCCAGCAGTTTCTTAGCTTCTGGTGGGGGCCTCACGCTGCTTCAACTCACGGCGAGAAGCAGAAGGACAAGCACACAAGAGTGATAAAGATAGAACACAAGGGGTTGCTTTCTAACGACTCACTCACAGCAGCTAATCTCAACCTGTGAAGCTGAGAACTCTCAACCACAAAATTGTGTTGCTCCATTTATGAGAGCTCTGTCCCTGTGCCTCAAACACCTCCCACTAGGCCCTGCCTCCCAACACTGCCAAATGGAGGAATTCTGGACAATTCTGTATTTTGCTATGATTTCCTAAATAAAATTCAGGTGGGATTTATGTACAAACATATACAATACTGTTAGCAAGTATATGCATAAAAACACAATAGTAGGCAAAATTCTGAAATACATGCTGTCATTTTTTCTCCATGTAACTGAAGGATAACTCTAAAAGTCACTGCTACCAATATAAATGGATGTATTTATCTTAGGCACAAAGTAGCGACACAAGAAATTAAAATTAAAAACACAAAACACTTTAGCTGCATATTAAACTTTTAAAATCCCAAATTTCTGTAATTTAGTTCTTCTGCTCAATCCTAAGGACAACTGTTACATGTGCAGACTTTCTCGAGAAAAGAAAATGAAGACATAATTACTGATGAGAGTTTTTCAGATTGTTTATCTCCAAGTTTAAATTTTAATGCTAAGAAATGAATCAGACTAGTGTTTTGTTAAAAGGAGAAAAATACTAAGTGGCTAACAACTGGGTAATGACTGAGCAATGTTAAACAATAAATGTGATTGTCATTGAGGATATCAGGTAAAATAGAGAATACATTAGAAAAAATGAGCAATACAAAGTAGAGAAAAAGAGGACCTTGGTGTGGGGGTCTGGTACAGTAGTTTAGCTGCCACTTAGAATGCCTGCATACCAGTTTGGAGTACCTGGTCCAGCCCCAACCTCTCCACCTCAACCAGGCCTCCTTCTGAGGCAGAGACGGCAGGTGATGTCTCGAGAACTTGGGCTCTTGCCATCCATTTGGGAGACTTGGATTGAGTTCCTGGATCCTGGTTTCAGCCTGGCCCAGACAGCTGTTATGGGCAATTGGCGATTCTCCAGCAGATGGAAGATTCATATATTCTCTTTCTCTCTCCCCTACCCCTGTGTTTCTGTTCCTTTCAAATAAAATGAAAATAAATGTACACATAAATAATTTTTGAAAAGAGGATTTTGATTTAAATCAACATTCTACTCTAACAGTAATTTGATAATCAATAACAACCAATTCAATGAAGTGAATCCCTTTTCATTATTTGTAAAAAATCTTGAAAGTGTCTAACTTTAGTCTTATTGAGAAATCCCAAGACTTTCTCAAAAAGGTAAATATAACAGCTGAAGAAACTAAGTGCCTGTCCACGAAAGGGAAATAAAGAAAACAGTGAACTGCAAATGAAAAAGATTAGGAACCTCTATGGTTTATCACAGAATGTGTACATTTTTTCCTTTTATTGTTTAGAATCTTTGTGCTACAGTTTTTTAAAGGTATTAAAATATGCTTACTAGTTATTTTATTTCACACACACCAACACCAAATCCAAACAGGATCAATACTCTAGAGAGAAACAACTTGTTTCCATTGCGATTTAGATACTCCCTGGCCTTCTGGTAAAAACTCACAACATTAAGAGCCAACACCTTAGCTAAGTTGGGGATAAGAGTGAAGCCTTCACCGTTCCATTTTCACCTGTTCACTTCATGGATCTAGGGCCCTTAGCACAAGAAGAAGGATGACAGAAACTTTAAAAATGTCACCCAATTTCGCCCTTACTGCAGTCTGAGAAACTGAAACTCTCAGTACTCATTCAGGAGTTACATACTACATTACACTGAAAAACAAGCACAGAATAAAGGCATTCATAAACCAGCTACAAGAAAATATGACTCGTATCCAGAATATGTAAGGAATTTTTAGAAATTAAAGGAAAAAGCAACCCAGCAGAAACATAGGCAAGAATTATGCAGATGCTTCATGGAGTAAGATGCCGAGTGGAAAATATAATAAAAGATGGTAAGCTTCTTTAGTCATCACAGAGTGAAATTTAAATCCACAAAGTGATTATATTGTATACCTGTTAATATAGCCAAATTGAAAAAGACAGAAAAGCTCAAAAGCTCAAGAGGATTGGAAGAAATCAGAATTTTCACATACCACTAGAGGGATAAAAGATTGTTAAAACTATCTAGAAAAATTATAATCACATGCCAAAAGTGAGCAGACATATGTAACATGACACAGCAATTATTCTTAGATATTCTATTTTGGTGACATTTCTGTTACAAATATAACTCAAAACCCTATCAACAGTAAAAAGTATAAATATAGAATGCTCATGTAATAAAGTGTGAATGAACTACTAGTACACACAATAACTTGAGTAACTCACAATCTTACTGCTGATCAAATTAGCCCATTACCAAAGAGAACATATTCTATGATATTACCTAAATAAAGGCCAAATTTTAAGATAGGAATAAAAGAAGCTAACAAGGTAGTGGCTACCCATATTTGAAGGGACTATGACTTGGAAGAGATGTAACAAGGACTTCCATGTGCACTGGCTGGTCTCAAGGCATCTGTTTACTCTCTGGAAATTAATAGATGTCTATATAGGCTCTTTGCATTTAACATATATGTTATACTTTTTCAAAATATTTGACTTAAAATATAAGCCCTCATTATATAAATTACCATGTATAATACATTTTGCAAATTGCATCCAACATTTTGTTAATATATTTCTAGAGGCAGAAATAATTCAGATCACATTCTCTGAATATATAATTATTGATACAATATGAATTAATGTTTTCTAAAATTTAAATATATGTAGAAATTAAAATCCACTACTATAAATAACTCATAGATAAAAGTAGAAATGAGGTCAGCCTTTACAAATGGCCAAATCACTTTTGCAATGAGTATAACCCCATGGAGCACAAGTTCATTATTTTTAGAGAATAGTACCAAATCTTTAGCATTCTATGCTTCCTTAATTTTAATAACATGATGACTTTGGTAGATACATTAGACACAGGTTAATAGAAATGCTTAAGCTCTCTTTCCACCCATAGTAAAAATAATAATTAAATTGTATCCAGATTGAATTGCTCTTCCATGTACCACACTGATGATTTTATTGACTAAACTACAACATAAGCCAGGCATCCCTGTGAAGTGTTTCCTATACATTTACTATTAACTTTGACAATCATAATCCGATGAAGTAATTACCATTGTTATCTTTCATTTTATGGGTCAGGAAACCAAAGCACAGAGAGGTTAAATCACTTTTCCAAATCACACTCCTAGAAGGAATGGAGCTGGGATTTGAAGTCAGAGAAACACTCTCAAACATCTGGTTGAGATGCAAAACCAAAACCTAAATAAACATGAATTGAAATTCAGTGTCGTCTTCCCGGTTTTGTGTGTAGCGGCAATGCATGTATTTTACTGTTTAATCCATCTGACTAAACTCTTCTCTCATGTTTTAAAGCTCGCCCAACCTACATGCTGCACTACATACAGGTAGAGGTAATCATCATTCCTTTGTGCTCTCCTAGAACTTGTACATTCCTCTAAGTAAGCACTTTCCACAGTGGATAAGAATTTTTGTTTGCCTCTTACTCTATCTCTATGGAACACACGTTGCCTTGGTGCAGAAACCATGAATTTGTGCTCCCAATGACAGCATAGAGAAAAGGAAGAAAGAAATGGGGGGGGGGGGGGATTAAAGTGGGAACAAAGAAACAAAAAGGAAGGAAGGGATTTGACTCTCCCTTTCTCCCTATTAACCACATAGTACCCTTTTCTATTTAAATTCCTTAGACATGAAGAGGCCATTCAGTGCTGTAATTTTGGACCAATGCATAAAAACATATCTTAAAGTAAAAGGAGAAAGGAGAGAGAAAGAGAAGCTAACATTGTTGTGCAGCAGGTTAAGCCACCATTTCCTTTGATATCCCATATCAGAGTACCCAATTTGAGCACTAGCTGCTCTGTTTCAAATCCAGTTTCTTGCTAAAGTGTCTAGGAAGGCAGTGGATGAAGGCCCTCATACTTGATCCCCTTCTATCCATATGGGAGACCCAGATGAAGTTCTTGGCTCCTGACTTCAGCCTGCTCCAATGTTGGTTGTTGCAGGCATTTGAGGAATAAACCGGTAGATGGAAGATTTTTCTCTCTCTCCCTCTGTCATCCCACCTTTCACATAAATAAATAAATAATCTTTAAAAGGGCAATGAAGAAAAGAATAAAGGAAGAGGCAAAAAAGTTTTGATGATAGGTTAAAACTGCTTAGATGGAGAAAAACAAGCCAGCTCCCTCTCCTTCACTCTTGTCCAGAGGAGATACTTAGCTGATTAAAATAAGAGCTGGTAAACTTCCAAAAGACTGCTTCATTCTCTATTTGTTACCTTTTATTCCATCTACAGATTGAGATTCCCAAACATTTCACTTGTTCAAATACTTCATGTCTTGGAGACAGGAGTCAATTGCAATTAATTTCACCCTTTTGCTGACTACAGCTATGATCTCTCTGCCCTTCACTTGTCATGCTCTTTTCCCATTTGCAACTGTCACTGATGTAATAAACAAAGTCATGCAACACAGTCTCACATTTCTATTTTTTCTGGACTCACAGACATTATCTGTTCAAACAAAAAGTCTGTGACCTCTACTTCTGAACCTCTTAACTCATGGCACTGGGAAATTATTTGATTTCTTCTTCATCTAAAACAGAGCCAGCCTCCAGCTGCCTTACCCCGGATGCTACTTGTGCATCTTTTTAACTTGATTCCAGTTTCCTTTATAGCTTTAGATTTAAGCAATGTTTTCTACTCTGAGCACTTTTCAACAGGGACAAAGGTTTGTTTAATTTTCCTATAAATGTCTTCCCTGTGCCTGAAATGGATTGATTTGGAGGCAACTGGAACCATTACCATGCTGACCCATGAGACAATCCTAGCAACACAGCGCATGTTGTGGAGATGGTGATACACATCCTTTATGTATTTTATATAACAAAATGGTGAAAGCTATTTAGTACTGCAGTATATCTCATCCATTAATTTAATAGTCTTTCTTAAAGTCAATCCCTGCTCTGGTCTCCCTGAAATAGAAAGCCATCTGACCCAACTCGGAATAATTAATAAAAGACATGAAAAAACAGAAGTGGATATGCTCTTCTCTTTCATTTCCCTTGTTTCTGTTTTCCAGGTCCATTTTAAACCACAGTTTCCCATATATGATTTTATAATTTTTCCTGCACTCTATGCCTCATAAATATGACTTTGAGATAAATTCTAATTTTCCCTATACCATGCCCCATATTCTAATAATGGGCTGTAAAATTTGACTTTGCATTTAGGCAGCCTGACATACAACTATATTCTTAATGAGCTTGATCAAGTAACATAACCTTGCTAAGCCTTTGTTTTTTCATCTGTAAAATGTGTATAGTATGTACTTTCAGACTATATGAGAATTGAATTAAATAATAAATCTGTTCGAAGTCTGTGGTGTCAGGTACATATGCAATCCTCTTTAAATCAAACTTTGGTAGTAATGAATATTCGGTTCTCAGGTAATTTTTCAGACTATCCTCTCTCTTCTGAACACTGCTTCAATCTCTCTGAATCAGGGATAGAAGCAGAAGGGAACTGAGACATTGAATGTCTGGGTAGATTGTTCCTCTGACAATTTACCTCTTCTGGGTTGCCCAGGGTAGTTTGCTCTAGCAACAGGTCTACAGGACTACACAGGTGTGAGATGGGAGAGAAAGCTGGCGAATTAAGGAGCAGGTTGGGCTTCTTTAGTAAACTTCTATCCATTTCTGGTTGGCACAGAACACTCACTGAAGCTTACTTAGAGCAATGTGCTGAGTTCCTAACAGCCTAACAGTTTGGTAGGTTTGGGTTTCTTGTGTGGTGTGGTGTGTGTCTGTTGGGTTTTTTTTTTTTTTTTTTTTTTGGACAGGCAGAGTGGACAGTGAGAGAGAGAGAGACAGAGAGAAAGGTCTTCCTTTTGCCGTTGGTTCACCCTCCAATGGCCGCCGCGGTAGCGCACTGCGGCCGGCGCACCGCACTGATCCGATGGCAGGAGCCAGGTGCTTCTCCTGGTCTCCCATGGGGTGCAGGGCCCAAGCACTTGGGCCATGCTCCACTGCACTCCCTGGCCACAGCAGAGAGCTGGCCTGGAAGAGGGGCAACCGGGACAGGATCGGTGCCCCAACCGGGACTAGAACCCGGTGTGCCGGCGCCGCAAGGCGGAGGATTAGCCTAGTGAGCCGCGGCGCCGGCTTGTATGTTGTTTTTATACAAGTTTTTTGCTGCCTTACCCTGAAACCAGCAGTAAATGCATGATATTCCTAATTTTATATATTTTCAGGGCTCTAAAATTTTAATTAAAATAATCTTGAAAGTTCCACCTGTAACCAAAACCATAGGATTTAGGCAAAGGTGGGGTGTGAGCACTTGACTCAGTACACAACTACATTTTACTGAGAAAGGACCAGATCACTACAAGTAATGAATGATTAAAGCTGCAGGAAACCAGCCTGCTCAGGTTTCTGAAACTACTATGTATGAAGGTATGTATTGCACGGAAGAAGGGCCAGCCCCTGCTCCCTTTTCTACATCCTGTCTATCCCCCTCAACCTTGCTACAAAAGCCCTAACAAATGACTTCCCAGAAGGCACTTTTTTTCAGAGACTGTACCTTCCCACAGTCTCCAGGACTTGTTGCAATATGGCTTTCCTCTGAGCAACTCCCATTTGAGGCTGATTATGCGTTGACACTCCAGGCATGGGATATACTGTGTCTGCCAACATACCCATTTCAATATCTGTACCATGTATTTCTCAGTCACCGGTTTCTAGCACTCGGAATCTACTAACAACAACAAAGGTCATGAAGTTGAGCCTCACCTGATCTATACTCACAGCTCAAGACAGGTGTCTGGCTTGCAGCCCTAGGAAGTCCGAGTCAGTGCTTCCACCTTTGCACATTCTACTTATAATTGTGCTTATTTATGATTTTGTCCTCTTCAATAGAAAGTGCTTTGAATGCAGAGTTCATTTCTAATTTTTCTGACTTCACGGTCCCTCTACAATGCAGTGTGTAGAATAGTTACAATGCGTGTTCTTGAGTGAATTTCAGTGACTCAGGACTTGAAAGTGAGATGTCAGCCTGACCAGATTCGCATATCCTTACCATCTTGGGAATAATATCTTTTTTACTTAGGAGAAATGGCAGGTGCTATGAAGTAGCTCTTGTTTCTCCTACCTAATTTCCTTATTTCTGCTATGATAAGAAGTATCTATTTCTGTACTTCTGCTAAGAGAAAAAAAAAATCCAGTTCAATCTCTTCATCAAGTGTGCTAACATCATGTATAGTGGAGAATATTAATCAGGAGATTTGGAGTCAGAGAGGTCAGATTGAAAAAGATACTCTGGGGCCGGCGCTGTGGCACAGTAGGTTAAAGCCCTGGCCTGAAGCTGTGGCATCCCATATGGGCGCCAGTTCTAGTCCTGGCTGTTCCATTTCTGATTCAGCTCTCTGCTATGGCCTGGGAAAGCAGTAGAAGATGGCTCAAGTCCTTGGGCCCCTGCACCAACATGGGAGACCTGGAAGAAGCACCTGGCTCCTGGTTTCAGTTCGGCTCAGCTCCATCCGTTGTGGCCATCTGGGAAGTGAATTGGTGGATGGAAGACCTCTCTGTCTCTACCCCTCTCTGTAACTTTCAAATAAAATAAATCTTAAAAAAAAGAAAAAGATTCTCTGTGTGACATAATCATCTAAATCTCTGTTCTCTCATCTACAAAATGAGAGAAACAGTGATATCTTCAGCATAAATTTATATGAAGTAGAAAATAAGTAAAATCCAAAGACTCAAGGGATTCAAAAAATGTGACTTAACTTTCTGGTAACTTTTTTTATGCCTTGGGCAAGTAACTATGGAAGGAAATGTTCAAATTCTCTAGTAATCTGAAAGATCAAAAACAAAACAATTCCTTAGGGCATTGCAAAATTCCAAACGCAGGCAAGGAATATACATTCAATCGAGAATCTTGTGCACTGCCAGAGAGACAATAAATTAAAGACACTTAAAACAATACTGAATATTTTACAAAGAGCCACGCAAATTCAAAGGCCTTGGACAATGTGGCTGTGGGGAGAAAATGGGAGGTAGGATTTCATGGTGAACAGATTACAAGTAATAATGACTGTTTCATGCATGGAGAGAAATGATGAATTCAAACTTCTGCACCCGGAGTCCAAAAATAATGACAAGAAAAAAATTTTATATAAAACAGTATAAATGGGGGTTGGGAGAATAAGCTGTGTTCCTATTTGTGCACTGCTTTATTCAAGACAACTAATCGGACTCTATTCAAAACATGCAATTAACGTGGCCTTTGGAAAGCAGAATTGTGGAATAACCATGAGAGGGGAAGAGGAACTTCACTGTATACTTTCTGCGCTGTTTGAATTTTCAACTTACATTATATAAAAACTACTTGAACGATGAGTTTTTAAAAAAAGCTTAATGTAGTCTCTATTCTTCCCATTTCATCTCCAACCACTTATTTTCCACAGTGATACTAGAATCCTCCTAAAATACCCATATGATCCTGCTTCAAGTTTCCACTTAAGAGCTTTGCAGGGACTCCAATTTCCTATTAACAACTTCCCAGCTCCTTTCACGGCACGCAAGACCCTTTGTGATCTGCTCAGTACTCTAAATTTGAGCCAGTCGGAGTCTATGAGTCCTTTACTTCTGAAAAACCAAACTGCTCAATGCTTTCCAGGCTGCCAAGTGCCATTACACTCCAAATGTTTGCTCATGCTTGCTCTCTGCCCAGAATGCTGTCCTCGGATTTCACTGTCAGATGAATTCCTACCCATCCATCACCACCACATCATAGCATCTCCTCTGCATTCCTATCAGGCTTGCTGCTTTCTTGACCAGGCACTAGTACCCACTCTCCTATCTTCTTCCTGTCATATTTAAACAGCTTCAACTGAAGTGTCTGGCCTCGATGACCTAGGTTATTTTTTCCATCTTTGTTTCCCTGGTTAGAAGGTGATGTTTTCCTCTAAATGTTGAAAGAGCAGGCCAGTGCAAGTACCTGGTGCACAAACACAAGAGACACAATCACTGCTTGTTAAATTACATCAAAAATTCTCAGGCTGTATCTGTAAATGAACTATTAAGCAACTCATCTGAGGCAAGAATACAGAAAAACCAAGAGTCACATATTAAATGCAGACTTGATGAGCCTCCCATTTCTAGAAGAAAAAAAAGGTGCAAATGTCTCCCTGTTCTTCTCCTCTAAATACAAATAAACATCCGGTAAGTAATTGAAGAGGCAAACATAAAAGGATGCCAAAACTTAGAAAGAGGGAGGCATACTGGAAAGCAAAGTCAGAACTAGAGGCGTGGTGTTATGGAGAGTTCCCTTGATTTTTTCTTTTAATTTGCCACATATTCCAGGCTAGATGTCAAAGAGGCCTTCAATTTAGACTTATAATAAGCATAGAATGACAAAGAGCAAGATGTTCAAGCAAAGCCTGTTCTCTCTAGCCAAAGGGTAGGCGATGGAACAACCCAGCAAGATAGGAATCTGCATGCCAGCCAAACACCAAGGATGAATCCCCATGCCCAAGGCTGCAGCACCAGCCAAGACTTAGCAGAGTCCCATCTCCTGACCTCTACCTGGAGACAGAAGGCAGGCTAGGGTCAGCACCTTCCTCCCCAGCTGGTAGTGCCTGTACTGACCAGGCAGGGAACTTGATATCCACTTCTCTTCCCACAACAGCAGATTGACCCAGTGAAGCTCTTGCCTTCCCTACAAACTTACGGAAGAGACTCCCCAGAATAGCAGGCAGCACCTATTACCCTCAAAGCTAACAGTTGAGGGAGGATCTAGGAGAAAGGAGAGCTGTAGAAAGGGTTCCTAACAATCTGCAAATGAAGCCCTGACCAAGTCAAGCATGAAACTACCAGATTCAACATGCCAAGAGGTTTGAGAAGGGTTTTGCCTCTCTTGGAGCCCACCTGCCATGTCACTCTGCCTGGAGGCATTTTACTCTAATAAATCTTTTAAATCTGTATGCTTGTGCCCTTGGAAATGAATAATCTTTTTCTGCTACCGTTTCACCCATCACATGTTGGTGCTATGACTTGGATTGAAGTTCCAATGTGACGTGGATCCTGCTGGAGTTCAGATAGTCCTGCTGGATTGGAACCATGCGGACAGCTCCCGCTTTTTTCAGAGAATTTCACTCTCCTCCATAGCAACTCTCATTTTCTCAAAAACACCTGGCT
Organism: Lepus europaeus; assembly: GCF_033115175.1. Lineage (NCBI taxonomy): Eukaryota > Metazoa > Chordata > Mammalia > Lagomorpha > Leporidae > Lepus > Lepus europaeus. The sequence goes on from NC_084842.1 coordinate 42,940,625, forward strand.
CCGGTCAACCAATTAAAGGTGAATAGCATGGCTGCAGAACTTAAGACTCAGAGGCCAAGCTTGCTGATTAAGGCCAGAGTCACGCCCTGGAGCTTAGACTCTAGCCCCTCTCTTCTCCGGTGTGGATCAGCCCTTCATTCAAGAATGGGAGAAAGGCTTTGAGATGACTGAAGGACTCTGGCCAGGGCCTTCCCCAACATATCCTGAAAATCGCTCAGCTGGACCCCAGTCCCTGACAAGCCTGTGTGGACGTTGGGCTGTGGACCACCTCTCTTTCCCATTGTGTGGATCGGCCCTTCCCATGGGACTGGAAGAAGGCCTTGAGACAACTGACAGATCCTGGCTGGGGCAACGTGCCAGTGCTTTCAGAAGGCTTTGTGGCTGGCACCAGACTCCCACAGCTGAAATGATATTGGGCTGGAAACGCACTTCCCTGCAGGGAGTGAGTCTCCTGCCCTTGTTGAGTCCTCACAAGCTGTAAAACCAGAGGCTCCACTCTTCATACTTCTCATCTCAGCTCTGGGAATATTGGTCTCATCCAACTCATGAGGATTGGTCCGACACATGGGACTGGGAGAAGGACTTGGGGTAATCTTGAAATTCAGGGCCACTCCTGGCATTTTTCAAGGACACCCTGAGTAGACACCAGACCTCCGATGGCCTGTTAGCATGTTGGCTAAAAACTGCATTCTGTTTGTCCTTTCTTGAAGAATAATTTGTTGGAGAGACCGGGTGCAGCTTGGAGTGAGGCCATGGGCTCCAGGCTCCATGCCTCAGTGAATTTTTCTTTTACCCCAGATCCCGATCATATCTCCATCTCGCTGCTCCTCTAAATGCTTTTTGGACCTTGCCAGGTCTCAATTCTTACAAACTTGAATTCTTGGTCCCATTACCCAGGTATTTCCTAGTTATTTTGTTCATTAGCTCTGGGTTAAAGTTTAATTATCTCTCTTGCAGACCGGTAGCTTTTCCATCTAGACTCCCACATGGCCTGAACTTGTGTAGACAAGTCTCAGCATGCCTCCCTTATCCCCCACCTTCCTGCTCAAGTCCCCTCTTTTGGGTCACTTCTGTCTAGTCCTCCCTAAGTACCCTAACTCAGGGAAGTTTACTGGGGAGAATTTTTTTTATTTTCCTCTCTGCTTCTTTATCCTTTCACCTGCCTAGTCACCAGCCTAGGTGGTAACCAGGGCTGGCACTCTGTAGCTTCAAAACACCTTTGCTATGGCTCTCGCCATGAAGACTCATTGTTGAAATCAGGCCTGTTCAATGAGACTCAAGAGGCATAAGACAACTATTTCTCCTTATGTATAAGAAAGAAGTGACAGTATATATTTGACCAGGCAGAGGCCCATCTAGCACACCACCAGTAAGGGAACTGATCATGCCCTGCATGTGCTATTCTGATAAATATATACCCTAGGCTACAGGCATGGAAGGCTGAGTGAGAGCAGGTGATACATGCTAATCCCACCCCTGTGGGCTTCAGTGCATGCCTGGATACCACAGGCAGTGAGAGTTTTGAGAGACGTCTCAAATGAAAGTGATAGGTCCTGAAGCACACTTCTGTTTTTATCCTCTCATTCCAGCCAGGAAGCAAACCATATACTTTATTTCTTTTACCTTGAGCTTACAGAAAAATATCTTATCATTTTCGGCACCACTACCTGGCCTGCTTACAAGCTAGAGGATGGAGAATTTAACCTAAGTTTTATTAAAAGTGCCAACCCCTCTACTTGAGTCCCTGTCTCAGAACTCTGTCTCCCAACAACCTCTTGCCTCTGTTTCCCTGTAGGTGCTCCAATATGCATTAAATTCTGTTGCAGAGTGTCACAGGATCCTTGGGTCTATTTAGTGAATCATCAGGGTTCCTCTATTATCATGTTTGACTATTGTTGAAGTTTTTTAATCCCAGTGGAGTAGAGTTTTTATCAGATGACCACTGACCCCACTGTTGTAATTTTGCAAGAATCTAGGTCCAATGACCTCAGATGCTATTGAATACATATGGATTAATCCATATGATGACATCTTGAGACACCTCCTGACCTGACTCCTCATCACTGAGGCTAGTTTGACCGAAAGCCTCACGATTAGATACGTCTAGTATTGGCTTTTAGTCTGGAGCATTAGGTTATTATCTCCTTGCAGGGCCTCCAGTTTTTCTCCCTCTGCCTTGCCTCTCTGCACACTCTTACCTGAGCCTTCTTTTAAGTCATTGCCCTTTATTTTGCCTCCTATCAGATTCTCCTTAGGAATCTCTAGAGGGGTGCCCTCTCCCATTAAACCTAATATAATGGTGAACAATCTCCAGTGCATTTTTTTTTTTTTGGACAGGTAGAATTATAGACTGTGAGAGAGAGAAAGGTCTTCCTTCTGTTGGTTCACTCCCCAAATGGCCACCACAGCCGGCGCTGTGCTGATCCAAAGCCAGGAGCCAGCTGCTTCCGCCTGGTCTCCTACCCACGTGCAAGATGTGGAGAATCCCACAGGAGTCTCAAAAAGAGTCACAGATCACAGCTTACCTGGAAAGGAGATGAACTTTGGAAATTCCACAGGAAAACATTGAGTTAAAAAGTTACCACTAGCCACAAAATAAAAAGTAAAGTGGTGTTCACAGTGAAGAAACCAAAGAATATCTCCAATATGCCAAACAAATGCAAAAACTGAGGTAACAAGAACAAGGAAGACACTATGACGCCCCCAAATGAAAAAGACACCCCAATTCAAGATTATGAAGATGATGAGATAGAAGAAATGCAAGAAGCGGATCTCAAAAAACTGATAAGAACATTAAGAAGTTCTCAAAAACAAATTCTTGAACTACAGAAATCCTTAATGGACAAGATAGAAAATCTCTCGTGAAAATGAAATATTGAGGAGGAATCAAAATGAAATGAAACAACTAGTAGAACAAGACACTGTGATAGTGACGAGAAATCATAATGAAATGAAGAACAATAGATCAAATGACAAATGCATTAGAGAGCCTTAAAAACAGAATGGGTGAAGCAGAAGAGAGAATATCGGACTTAGAAGACAGAGCACAGGAAAGTATACAGTCAAACCAAAGAAAAAAGAGGAAATTAGAAATCTAAAAAATATTGTTGGGAATCTACAGGATACTATTAAAAAAAACCAACATTCGGGTTCTAGGAGTTCCTGAAGGCATGGCGAAAGAGAAAGGATTAGAAGGCCTTTTTAGAGAGATACTTGCAGAGAACTTCCCGGGTGTGGAGAAGGACAGAGACGTACTAGTACAGGAAGCTCATAGAACCCCTAGTAAACATGACCAAAAGAGATCCTCACCACGACATGTGGTGCTCATGACATAAGGGCCCAAGCACTTGGGCCATCCTCCACTGCCCTCCCCCCGGGCCATAGCAGAGAGTTGGACTGGAAGAGCAGCAACCGGGACTAGAACCTGTTGCCCATATGGGATGCCAGTGCCGCAAGCAGAGGATTAGCCAAGTGAGCCACAGCGCCGACCTCATCCAGTGCACTTCTTGTCCCTGGCACATCAGCCCCTAGTCCACAGTCACACTTAAAACCTGGCTGGCTGCTGCCTGAACCTTGTGTTTCAGAGGCAGTCCCAAGTAGCTGACTGTTGACAAGGCATCAACAGCCTAAGGGTTTTTTTTTTTTTTTTTTGGGGGGGGGGGGTGGGGGGGAGTGGTAAAAAAAAAAAACTAGACTCTAATTAAATCTAAAAAGATGTCTTTTGTAAATAACAATCTCATGAGAATTTGGTTCAACTGTAACAGGACATTGCATTTAAAGGAATTTCTCTTTTGAATCTAGGAAGATCATTACCTTTAAAAAATACTGCTTTGTAACTTGCCAAACTTGATGTGCAACTTGGTTTAACAGGTTTCTGATTTAATATCAATGGGTAATCAGTGTTTATTACAGCTCCTCAAAGGTGGATTTCACAATCTGTTTTATGCCACTGATTTCTAGCTAGAGTAGTGTAGAAATCAGTAGAAACTATATAAATGTAATTTCTACCTTAATTCAGATAAAGGTATGATATAATATCAGCATCGTTTGTTATCTAGATGTAATTAAGGCAAATGAGATAAATGTGTCTAAATGTAAACTTTGGTACTCTTAGCACTTTATGTTCTATGGAAAAACTAGGTTTGTCAAATATATTTTCATAAATTATCCATATGAAAAATAATAAACTGTTTGAAAGTAACTGATGTTGAAATTCAATGTGTTATCCTAATTTAGAAAATATTGTCTTAATTTGGATATTTTACATAGAATTAGAATCCAATCCTCTTTTAAAGCACTGAGGGTTTTGCAATGTACATATGTTACTAAATATTTTGAAAAATCTGTTTAAAAACTGCAATATCTCCTTTTAATAGTTTTTGTTACTTGGTGACACTCTGTCAGTTTTATAGCCAGCTCCAGTAAGCTATTTTCTCTTCCCTAGTCCTGACTGTTAAAATTGTTCCAAGTTTCAGGATGATTCCATGTGCTAACTCTTACATTTAAGGTTTTATTTCCAAATTTTTGGATGGCCAAAGAAACAGATTCTGTGTTATGCTAAGTAATCCATTATGTTCTCTTACTGTCTCTTTTAAGTTTTTATTATTTATAAACAGCTGATTTTTAATGAGTTATGATTTTTTTGAATATGTACTCATTCTAAAGTATTTGAGTAATTGCTTTGTAACAATGATCAATCTGGTCTATATTGTGTCTTGATATTAAGGGATCCTGTTTCTACTGGATATTTTAAATCTTCTTGTCATCTCTAATAGGCAAATAATTAAAAAGTTCCAAATCCTTTAGACTTTGATATTTCCAGTTGGGTCCCTGGAAATGTCAAAGAATGTGTCACTCTTCTTGTAAAGACAGCAACTAATAAGACTATTTAGAGTATAATAAAGGTACTGTCAAGATGTGAAGTGGTACTAAATTTTAAGTTATGATACTGTAAAATGCTACTGATACAAATGTCCAAAAGTTAACACAAGTTCATTAGAATTTTGTATCAGACATGATTGTTATCTTAATGAGAAAGGCCCAGAAGCCTAAAAGGCATAAATGTTTTATAAAATCCTATAGGTGCTTTCAAAAATACTGTGTGGAGTAAGCAAGTGCCTCTTCTTGTTGGATAATGAGTTTATAATTTTAAATATGACTATTTAAGGTCTTCTGTCATACCAGAAACCAGTTTTTGGGCCCCTGCATCTGTGTCTGGGTCTCCCAGAAGAAGCTCGTGGCAACTGGCTTTGGATCGGCTCACCTCTGCTTATCGTGGCCATTTAAGGAGTGAACCAGTTGTTGGAAGGTTTCTCTCTGTGTGTATAACTCTTTCAAGTAAATAAATCTTTAAAAACTAAAGTAATAGCTGAAGATTTCCCTATTTCATGAAAAATCTAATCTCTAAGAAAACTATATTGAGAAATCTATTTTAATATACTATAAAGAAGTCAAGGAAAGTCAAGAAAAGTACAATCAGAGAAATGAGAGGTAGAGGACAAATACAGAAAATAAATAGTAAAAGTAAATAGTTTAGATCATCCCATTAAAAGATAGATGTTGTCAGAATAAGAAAGCATGCATCAAGAAGCTCACTTCAAATATAGTGACTTAAGTGACTGTAAGTAAATTGGTGGAAAAATATATACCATATAAGCATTTATGACAGGAAAACAGGAGAGACTACATTAATACTGATCAAGTAGACAAGAAAAAATTTTCAGAGACACTACATAATAAAAGTGTCATTCCATACAGCAATCTTAAATGTGTATGCATCAAACAACATAGCATTGAATAACATGAACCAAAAACTGATAGAAATGGCATGGAAAGACTTTGATGAAGGTTCTCAACATGTAAGTGAGCATCAAATCCTAGAAAGAGCAAGGAATTCAGAAGCTTATCCATGACAGACACTTTTCCATGTTGAGTACAAAATGCTGTACAAAGATTCTCATTTCCTGGATCATATTTAAAAAAAGAATCATTTCCCTAATTGTAAGAACTCTTACTACAGTGATGGATACAATCATCTTTTCTGTCATATATTGATATTTGGCAAAGAATTGTACTAAATTAATAATTAAGTAGATTCATGATAAATGCAGTTTGGTAATTCAAGAGCACTGTTGTTTTAAGGGGAAAAATTGTGTGGGTGTGGAAATGGTACTCATACTTCATCTTTTAGCTAGCACTCAAATATCTGGATACTTACATCTTAGTCTTAGCCAATCCTGCAAAAATGATATTCCTGTTGTCCCAGCCTTTCTTGGTTTGGCTTTGTACAATAGCTTTACTTGATTTACTAGTTCCAGTTTCCATTGTTCATAAAATTAACATGAATTTATGCTTCTGACCAAGATATGATAATGGGGACCAGATTTATTCTCCCACTTGACAATAAAAAGATAGAATAAATAAAATTATTATTTCAAGACACAGCATATCAGACAATAATGAACACTGGTATCTGAGAGATGGGAAAAAATAAAATGAACCCAATGATTGCCCCCACTTACAATGTTAAGAGCATCAGGCCACAGAGCAGGAGAAATCCAGATGGAGGACCAGAGACACCCTGAGTTAAAAATACACAACTAAATAGAGGACAGCAAGGTGACCAGAGCTCTCAGGATACATTACCTGCACAAACTGAGGTGGGAGATCTGTTGGAATTAATCACTCAAAGGCATGCCAATGAGGAAACAGCCAAAGGCCAGAAGAAAGAACATCTGAAATATTAGAGAAAACAGTCCCCAGTGGTCATACAGATCTGGGGCCATTTTCTGTTCTTATTAAATGGTCTACAAAATACTACACTTCCTGAAACCTAGGATAGAATACTTAGAATCGTTTTGTCTCAATAGTACAAAATGATGTTACTCTCATCTCACCTAACAAATCTTAAAAGCAAGACTCCAAAGGGTTATACCATTTCCAAGTAACTCAACTGCGTACTGAACAAAGGTAAAAATTGTCTATAGCAATACAAAAATATTCAACACCAAGCAAAGAGAAACCAAAAATGTCAGAGACCACCAGTCATACACGGAAGCAAAAAGGTATAACTACAATGAGATGGATAGTAATTTCTCCAATCCCACCTCACCACACATGCCTCTCCCACATAACCATGGCAACTGGCACTTATCATTATTCAAAACGAATAAATGTGTGTCTATTATTTACAACTTCAATGTTTGGTTTTGTTTTGTGGTTTAAGACCTCCTGTTTAGGAAACAGTACTGAAGCCATCTACTTAAATAAGTGATTGTATGAACTTAAATTTTTCCTGATAATAAGATCCCAACATTTCTTCAAGGTCATGGTTGCCATCAATTCAACTTCTACTTCAGCATTTTAAAAATAAATACCAACACATATTTTCTCCCAGGAGACTGAAGGTTAAAGTCTTGTTCTTGTCAAGTTCTAATCAGAAGATCTCATTTCTGAGAAGTGAACATCATGATTCACTTGAGTGGTTCTGAGACAGCAGCTTGCTGTATTTGAAGATGCCCTGTAGGTAAGCATATTTTGGACAAGGAGAACAGTTGAGATTTGCTTGTGATTATGCTTACTTTGCCCAGCTGTTGAGAAGGGCCAAGTGGAAAGTCAATGCTGACCCTGCGTTCTGAAGATTGATAGTGTCAATAATCAGATTACCTCCTGCACAAATTGTTTTTGCTGAAACAAGCTCTCAAGAACATGCAGAAAGGAAGTCCTGAATACTGCTCTTGATGGTGACTTGGAAGTCCTCAGTGGCCATTTAATTTATCTCTTTGATTATGACATAAGATGTCATCTTTTCACTCTCCCTTTTGGCATGACCTTGAGTAGCCCATGAACGATTTTTGGACAGTGTGAATACATACAAAGATAGAGTGGAATCTATTTTCTATTCATGCCTATCAGAAAAAAAGATTTAAGATTGTGTGCTCAGAGCCTTCCTTTGCCAGAAAGACCTCTGACATTAATGCATTATTGTTCTTGGAAAAAACCCCAGCTTATTGCCTTGTAAATGGAGGTGCTCAATCAATACGGCTGGTTGATAGATTGGCTCACCAAGTAAAGGTGTCCAGGTGAGAAATTTGCACTCAGAAATAGGACCATTAAAACAGATTCAGCAGGACCTCCACTGAGTGTACCAAGGCAGACATCTTCCCTTTTCTGAGTCAAACTCGAAATACTGAAGGGACAAAAAAAGATATATTATGTTCAAAATTTGGGTCCTTGTAAAATTTGAGTCCAGTGACATGAAAGTCCCAAACAAACCAGTGACACTAACACATATTAGGAAATGCAAAATTCATTTATTGGAGAGAGTTCAGGACTCTATAAAAGATAACATGTACCTGGTATATGTCTGGCAGGTAACACTCCTTGGCCTTTAGGATTTATTACCCACTCAGCATGTGGCAGTTTTGCTCTAATAGTTCTGCTTTATCCAGGGAAACATAACACAGAATCTCATTAGAATTAGAGTCTGGAAAATAGTAACAACGAACAGTATAAGCTTTCCCTTTAAATACGCTGTTCTAATGAGCCATAGTTCATTAAGCCCTACTATTATGGGAGCTAAAGATCTGATAGTCTGACATTTAAAAGCTTGAGAGTGAGTCTTAGAAAATCACCGAGTTTATTTTACCCCCACCCCCATGAAGTTAGAAAAGCTTGTTTTGTCACACTGTTAGGATGCCTACATTGCACAAGTCTATCTGTGCTGAAAAATGTCTCCCTTCAACCCTTGGTTGAGCATCTAACATCCTGTGTGCCCTGCCGCAGTGCTGTAACTGGCCATTAGTCTCATTTCTCAGAACTTTCCAGGTGTATTTCTATTACTATTTCCATTCATCAGAATTTCATGATCTAAAAGGTATTACATTCTGGGAACTGAATCAGCAAAAATCATTTAATCTGATCATTCTTTATCACTTTGCAGATAAGAACTTGCAAATAATGATAATAAAGATCTAGGAAAAATCAGCATTGAGGTGTTGATCCTCATATGAAAAAACAGTACACAAAAAAAGACATGGAAAGACAAACATGAAATGAATAAAAGACAGACAAATCCCATTTGACTTTATAATGTTTGCTAACACTTCAATCCACTTTCATTTCTTAAATATAGCGTGATTTGGAGAACAAAGAACCAGGAATCACAGACTGTCTCAGCTTCAGCAGATATTTTGAAAATATTTTGTACCATACTTTGAGATGCACTCAGATGCAGTAGTCCCTCAGCTAGGAGAGAGGCAGCATGTAAGTATGCTTCTGCCAGACCCACGCAAGTGTGTTCAACCTTTCCTGTGGGCCAAGTTAGGCAATAGCTACAGAAATCTGGAGGACTGTTTGAAAGTGGAATGGATGCTTGTTACCAAAAGCTTTTGAAACTCAGACAGGGGTAGGCCCAGAGGCTGACCCTGTAAAGTAGGAGCAATGGTATTCAAGTGAGGCGAACACTCTCAGGCAACCTGACTTTGACAAATGATTTTAACTGGGATTCCAAAACAACAGGGACACATTAAGTGGGTGCTGGCGGCATCCAGAGACAAGCACCACTGCGCTTACATTCATCAATCCAGTTTTGGTCCCACTGAAGACATGATTCATAGGAGAGTGTGCAGCATGGTAGAAAAGCAGTCTGATATCGTGGAAAGGGAACTCTGCTAGAAGTCAGGAGCTACCTGCACACATTATTGAACATCTGCTATGTGCTACAGTCTGTGCTAAGAGCAACACCAAACAGATTTTTACTCAATCTTTCCAGCTCCCTCTGCAAAGGGCAGTTTGGTGTCAGAGTTGCTTTGTTCCCAGCTTCTGAGAGCATCCCTTTGCTGTTTACATCTCTTTTTAGGCCTCTGTTCAGTGGCATTACACTGGGATTTGTTTCTCTCCCACTTTGTGATCTAAGAATCACCACTAATTGGTCTGACATCAGCCTAGCCAAGACATCAATGCTTCTGAAGGACAAGTAAGAGAATACACATTTAGAAACACCATCAACCATGCATAACCATTCATATTTGCTAATGTCTACATTCCCTAACACATTTGCATATGACACATAATCAAACATCACCATTCAATGCTTCAGTGCTTGGGAGCTTGGTTGTAGGCCCAAGCAGATGAAAGGTGTTGTTCACTCCTGGAAGCTTCAGTTTCTTACTGATTCTTTTTCCTCCCGTCTTTGTGTGTGTGTGTGTGTTCTGCTTCCCTTTGTCTAAGCTGATGTTCTCATCTATTTTATCTTATTGAAGCACCATGAGTCCCTGTTTTTTCAGAATATACCTTTGCTTATCAGAGCATGCATAAAGTTGATCAGAGCATCTTCATTGTTATATCATGAATCAACATTTCGTATCACATAATTAATACATACCCTTCCCAGAAATGTTCAAAAGCATACAGAAGCACACCTAAGTAAGCACAAAACTCAAATCTCCTCATACTGTGGAGGATTGTCACTGTTGGGGCAGGCATTGTGCACAGCAGTTAATGCACTGCTTAGGACCTCCACACCCCACATCTGCATGCCTGCATTCAAGTCTCAACAGTGCTTCTGATCTAGGTTCCTTCTAATGTGCACTCAAGTTCTTGACCACCTGCTACTTACTTGGGAGACCTTACTGGTGTTGAGGGCTTTTGGCTTAAGCTTAGGCTGGCCCCAGTTGTTTGAGCATTTGGGGAATGAATCACTAAATCACCACATGGAAGATCCACCTCTCTCTCATTCTCGCTCTTGCTCTCTCGTTTCCAAAATGTGGAAGAGGTGCTACTGGCATGTGGCAATAGAGGCCAGATGTGCATCAATGCACAGGACAATCACTCACAAAACAAATTATCCAAACAAAACCTCCAAGAGTGTTATGATTGAGAAACTACAGCAAGAAAAGGCCTTGTTCATTTCATAATTTTCTACATTTGTCCTATTTCTTGTTCCCCTGACACTTTCAGTCAACATTCTGGCTTATCCCTTGTTCACCTTCCCTTTGGAGCCCAAAAATGATCATTCACGCACACAATTATTAGGCAGTTCGTGAACATGTACTAGAGAATCAAGGATTTGCTTCTCCTCTGTCTGCCATGGTCCTCTGGCCCTCTCCAGACCTGCTTAAAACAGCTTAGTAATCAGGTTTTCCTTACTTTCTCCCCCTTTGTCTCCCTCTCCACACATACAACTTTTGTGCCTGAGTGTTTTGGATTAATCTTTTCCACATTTTATTATGTGTCCAATTCTGCATTCTTCACATTGTTTAAAAGGTTTTATTTTCAAGATAAATAAGGATGAATGAATGGCATCCCTGCAGGGGAAGAGAAGCGATTACTCTGACACTGAGGGGGACACAGGATGCTGTGGAACTGCTCTGGGAACTTGGTCTACCACAGCAGCAGAATGTAGCCACCAGGAAAGGAAGTCTGTCCCCTCAAGCCAACATAGATCCAGAAGGGCACCGTGCAGGGGTTCTAGGGCCAGAGGCAGTATTCAGGATCGTCAGAGTCCAAGTGACTTCTTCCTCTTCCCAAACGTCTGCAGGGACAGTGTTACCACCCCTCTGTGATTTCCATGCCTGCAGAGGGATGTGTTTTGGAGACACTATGCGCACTGCAGAATTCACAGTTATACCAATTATTTTCTTTCAATGAAGTGTTCTTATGTGTTGAATGTAAGGTGTTTCTAAGGCATTCTGGGTACTGTATGTATAATCAATGGCTCATGTGGGGCAAAAGTCTGCATCAAACCAAGTCCTCATCAAACCAAGTCCTCCTCTGTTCTGTTCCCACTTCCCTGGGCAATAAAGGGCTGACTCTTCACCAAGAATTAGGTATCCAATAAGAATTTTGCTGGATAAATAGTTAAAATTTGGCTACCGTGATAACTAATATTTTAGGATTTTCACATGCTTTATGCCACTTGCTCCTCACAATCCTGTGAACTCTTGGGGAACTTGATTCTGCACTAGAATTGCCATTCCCCTCTCTGCCATTTAGCATCTATTTGACTTCACACAAACCATTTGTCCTTTTTGAATTTGTTTTCTCATCTGTAAAATTAGGTTAATTATTCCCTTTTTACCTGGGTCTAATGAGATTCAAACGAGAAAATGTATTAGAAAACTTATTCATATAAGAAAATGTCTTAGCAGTAAAGCCTGTTAAAAATAAAAACAATGACTTCATAGATGAGAAACCAAAACATGAAAAGATGGGTAGCTTTCTGAGCATTATACACCTCGTGAGTCTTAGATTCAGGACTCTGACATGAGTCTTTTCTGGTAAGACAATCATATCTTCTTCCTTTAGTGTGCTCCAAAGCTCCTTTCATGGCTCTGGGTGATCAAGACTTAGAAACTCCATAGTTTGCATTCTACATTCTGCTTAGGTCTTAACACAATACCACAGATACCCAAAACAGCGATTGCCACCTTGTTGCAGGTACTGAATAAATGTGTGCTTCAGTGATCAGCTTATCTACTAATGGAATAGTAATAGGCAATCATCAGATTCATAAAACAATTCTATGCAAAAAGGGAATAGTGCATGGTGAATTTGAAGTGAGGTTCTAATATCAGACAACCCCAAGCTTACAACAAGGTTCTGCCACATACTAATTGCAATATCCTCAGTAAGTTACTTGGTATCTATGAACCTGTAGTTCTTTATCTGAAAAATGAGGATAATGAAATTTCATAAAGCTGTTGTGAAAACTAAAACCATATTGTAGGCAAAGAACTAAGCACTAGGCCTAGCATATGCTGATGCTAAAATTCCTACTCAATATCTTTTCCATGTTATTGAGCAAATTTTATTTCAAGGCTGACAATTTGGAACATGAAAGAAACTTCCATTTCATGTGCTGAGGACAAAGATTTGTTTAGCGAGCAGGAGGGAGAAGTAAAAAGGAGAAGAGATCTCCCTTGAGTTGGTGGTTGAAAGGAATTTAATTCTTTGCAAAGAATTTTTTAAAGCATGAAGAAATCAATTTTCTCCTGTACGACCTATTGGTGAATAAATAGAATTCTTCTTTTTAGTCATCTTAAAAATAGACAGAGACCACATCCATTACAGCATGCCATGATGAAAAACACACTGGCCTCTAAGACAGAAAACACTTGTCTTATACAAAAACTGAGATACAATTGAAAGTTCTTAGCAGAAATAACTAATTGGGTCATTGAGTTGGCCAGAAGATATTTGGAGAGAGTCTTATTTTTAACTATTAGGGATGTACCAAAGAAACTAAAACAAATTACATCCCCAGCTGACTTTAAATAATTGAGAGGACCTCCTGTTTAATTCCTTTCTATCATTTTCTCCTAGGGGCCTCTTCCTCCAGTCCTGCAGAATAGGGTAATTTTTTCTGTTGCAAACTGTCAGAAAAAAATGTGCTGCTGCATTCTGCTTTGCCTGTCACAGTAAGGGGCCTTGCTACCATGCCAAGGCTCAGCAAACACCTGAAAACAGTGTCTTTTGGAAGCGCTGACATCCCACATTATCAAGCTGTAAGCTCTGTCCCATACCAATCTTTGCACATCGTGCGAATAAAGTCAGCCACGGACTCAAAATAAGCTTCTGCAAAGACTCTTTCTCCTTCCCACCCCTGCTGTGGGGCTCTATTCCTCAGCACTCTGACCTTCTTGTTCAAAGCTTCCAATCAATTCCCCAGCTAAGTGCTGCCTCTCTGGAATTGAGAACACTGTGGAAATTTCAAAGATTGACATTTTTGAACACCTGGGTGAAAAGCTCCTGGTGAGATAAGACAGAAATAATAGAGTGGGCTCATCAGTGTACTGAAAACCTCTGGCATTCAGGAGATGGATGCACAATGATTTGAAAGGATTAATAGCTTAATGTGTGTGGCCAAATCCTTAGTGAAAAGCCAAATATATTCTCTTCTCATTGTAATTTGCCCAAAAAAATTATACTCTTCTGTCTTCAGGCCAGAGATAAGATAAGCCATCTTCAATTGTGATTGAGCTTTCTCCTTTTCAAGATAAAAAAATTTTGGGTGACAAAGCAAAGATTTTCGGAGCCTAATGAAAATTTCTGTCACAAAAGTCCTGAAAGGAGTGATGCTCACCTCAGGGATTAAAAAAAAAAAAAATGGAGTTTGGGACCCTCCTTGCAGAAACAGTGGCAAGAAATTCAAGTCAGACACACAAAGGTACTGGAAGCAATTCTCTCCTGGCCACAGAGAATGTGGAGCAGTTTATTTTGGAGGAACAGATAGCAGCTTGTATCCATCCCAAATGGAACACCAGAAAAAGTGGCCAGGAGGCAGGAGCAAGTCCTTCCTGAAAGCAACAGGGGAAAAGGAAAAGTCAATGTAAGCAGAACTAAATGAGCAAGATGGAGTCCAAGCGACGGGAATGCAGTGAGGCAGCGTCTCGATCATAGGACAAGACCACTCCCAGCCTATAAGTAAGTCCATTTTTGATAGGACAAGGAAGCTAGGAAGCTGAATCTAGAGCACAGAAAAGGAATGGTGAAGACACAATGAGAAGGTGATGACTCTAAGTCAACCCTCAGGCACTCAAAACGAGGCTCCATTTAAACCCAGGATACTCAAGAGGATCAAAAATGCACCATTTTTTGGAAGGGAAAAAGAACATTTCAGCAGTATTTATTCTGTGCTGTCAATAATATTTTAAGACAAGGAGAATTCTGGAAGACTTGAAGGACAGGAAATAAGATGCAGAATAAGCTAATAATAGAACGTTTTAAAATTCACTGTAAACAGTAGATGGGCACCATGAAAAGGCCAGGCATCAGGTAGTTACTAACCTGTACCCTATTCAGTTAGTAAAGTTTCAGTGTTCACATGGGCACCATTAAGGCGAAACACTAGACTTGCTTGGAATTAATACTGGAAGAACGTAGGAACTGAGCCAACTAGGCTAATTCTAAGCAATATTTGTGGAAAGTGGTTTCCAATTGTACCACCTTGTTTGGTTCTCATGACCTGGATCCTGTGAAGGCCTGAGTTTGCAGCAGTAGCTCCCATGTGCCACCTCATTCCCTTTATGTCCATCACCACTGACCACATGTTGGAATGCTTTTCATCATTTTAAATAATTTTGAAGATTTCCAGCATTGAAGATGACAACTAATGCATCACTTATATAATAACATATCTGCTTCTCAAAATTTTTGTGAGGATTCAATGTGATACTTCATGCACTGCATATTGCTATGATATCTAAAAATATTATGCATTTAATATATAGTAGTCATAATAATCATCTTAATTCTTGTAGTTGTTATGAAATATAAACATCTTTCTCCCTTTTAGCTGATAATTAAAATGCTCAGAGGAATACAAAAATTTAGAGAATCTAGCATCAGCAACATAATACAGACACAAATACAACCCAGCAGACAGATACTTCTGTTAGCTTCTTTTGCAAATGACTGACTCACAAAGTTCATTATAGAAAGCAGTACAGTGCCTCAATAGGTAGCAAAATGTCATGAACGTTTTTGGAGGGGGAGGAAAACTAAAACAAATAAAGGCTACCGTGAAAGCAAGGAGCATTCCACTTAACATCACTTCTGCTATTGCTGGGAGACCAAGGAGAAAGCCAACAGGTGATAAGGCCTCTGATGCAGTGGCTCCTGGAAGTCCATTCACAGAGGTTCTACAGACAGTGACTCCTGGCCCAGCTACATGATAGAATCATTTAAGACATTTCAGAAATACTGATGCCTGGGTCTTTTCCCCAGGGATTCTGATTCAATTGGTATAGCAAGTTTTAGGATCACTCACTTGATCTGTAGGCCAAGATGAATGACAACCTCAAAGCAGAAGGTTGGCTCTCCACTCAACAGTTTCATTGCCACAGAAAAACTGCAGTCCATCAGTGATCCTGGCTCCCTCCCTATTCCTTTGGACAGCAGGACCATTCGGTTGCTGGATACAACCCTGCATAGAGTATGCAGAGAGGGTTCCAACAATGTGGCAAGGCACCAATCCAGCCATCCTGCATATGGCCAGCTACCAGAGCACTCCCAAGACAAAGATAAACGGAGCAAAGCCAGCAGAGCTCATGAAAAACATCTGCATCTTAAATGGAGTGAGGAAAGAGGACACTTAGGAGCAGAAATGAACTGTATTTTGGAAAGGAAGAAAGAACATTTCAACAGTATTTATTCTGTGCTGTTAATAAATTTTAAGACAAAGAGAATTCTATAAGACATAAGGAACAGGAAATAAGATTCAGAATATTGTAATAAAAGAATGTTAAAAAATTCACTGTAAACAATAGATAAAACCATTGCACCAATACTGTGCTGTCCCTAAATACTATTTATGCTAATGTGTTAAATTAATAGACAGAATATTACAAGGAGAAGGTTTTGATTCAAGACAACACCCAAAATATTGTTCAAGAATAAAAGCTACAGAAGACTTTCTCATAATTATAAAACATCCAAAAATATCCCACCTGAAGCCCTTTGCAAAACAGAAAGTTTACAAAAAGATATTCCTGCCAGAAAAAGAGATCCATAATAGCTATAAGTGGTCTAATTCTACACAAATTGGAGGAACACAGTGCACATATGTGGAGGGTGAGAATGAGCACAACTTAGGACCTCAGAAGCCGAGAGCTCCATACCAGTGTTGGAGAGTGAGTTGAGACCAGACTGCAGCAGCCCAAGTCACTGGCAAAAAAGCTGCATGAAAAGCCTAGAGGGAATCTGGCTTAGAGCACCATGGGGGACACTGTACCTGTAAAACTAGAGGAGAAAAAACAAAGTGGGGGCATGTTTTCTCTCCCCTTGATTACCCTGCAAAGGCATTCTGAAAAAAACTGACAGAGAGCAGGTGCCATTTTGGACATTCGAAACAGTTGCACCAGCTCATGTCCAGTGGGGAGAACAGATAAGAGGCTGGGTGCTTGTGACAGTGGGAGGTTAGCATGCTGGGACTGTGAAAACACTGAGGCTTCATGGGAGAACTCAGGGTGTGCCTGAGACACTGGGCAGTCACTGTAGGAGGCTCCACATGATCAGGCTCCACATGATCACATGGTGAGGGACGCTGCTAGGGAATCTGAGCTTATACTGAGGACTGCATAGATTCTTTGTGTGGTCCTTGTGGCAGAGTGGACAAAAAATACACTCACTGGGGCTAGCGCCCAGGCACTGGTCTCCTTCAAGGAGAGGAGCTCAACTGAGTCTATGCCAACAGACAAGAAGAAACCTCCCCTCTGATTAAAAAAAATATATATATTTTACCATTCCAAACCTGGTGTCAGACATGCCCTTCACCCTGGAACACTAAACAGAGCTCCTGGGCCACACCCACCACAAGCTTGTAGACATTCTTGAAAAGCAGACACTCCTCTAATCCACTCAGACATAGTCCAAAGATAAAAGCCACCACAGTGAAAAAACAAAGACGAAACTCAGAGTCTCTCCGCAAATGCTGAATACCAAAAGCACCAATTGATGAAACAAGAATGAGGATGACAATATGACACCCCAAAAGTACAACACTTCAATACTAGATTGTGAAGATGATTAAAGAAATGCCAGGAATAGAATTCAAAAAATTAATTATAGGATTACTTAGAAGTAATCAGAAGCAAATGCATTAACTAATGAAATTCATACATGACATGAAAGAAAATTAGAGAAATCAAAATGAAATCTTGGAAATGAAGAATTCAATGAAACAAATAAAAAATGCAGTGGAAAGCCTTAACAGATTTGGTGAAGCAGAAAAAAGAATACCCAACTTAGAAGACAAAGCACAGGAAATTATATAGTTAAACCAAACACAAGAAGAAATTAGAAAACTAAAAAGCACTGTTGGGGATCTATAGGATACTATTAAATGACCCAACACACAGGTTCTACAAGTTCCTGAAGGCATGGAAAGAGAGAAAGGAATAACGGGCTTTTTAGTGAAGTAACAAAAAATTACCCTAATTTGGAGAAAATAAATGGGTATCCAAGTACAGGAAGCACATAGAACTCCTAGTAGATATGACCAGAAAAGATCTTCACCACAACACATGCTAATCAAGCTATCCACAGTAAAACATAAAGAAAAGATTCTAAAAAGGGCACAAGAGAAGCTCTAGATTACTTCCAGAGGATCTCCAATAAGACTCACAGCAGACTTCTCATCAGAAACCCTAGAGGCTAGGAGAGAATGGTGAGATATAGCTCAAGTCTTAAAAGAAAAAAAATCGGGGGCCAGCGCCATGGCTGACTTGGTTAATCCTCCCCCTGTGGCGCCGGCATCCCATATGGGTGCCGGGTTCTAGTCCCGGTTGCTCCTCTTCCAGTCCATCTCTGCTGTGGCCCGGGAGGGCAGTAGAGGATGGCCCAAGTGATTGGGCACCTGCACCAGCATGGGAGACCAGGAGGAAGCACCTGACTCCTGGCTTCGGATTGGCACCAGGGATGAACCAACGGAAGGAAGACCTTTCTCTCTGTCTCTCTCTCACTGTTTAACTCTATCTGCCAAATAAAAAAAAAGAAAAAAAAATTTCAACCCAGAATACCATACCCTGCAAAGCTCTCATTTATGAATGAAAGTGAATTAAAGAACTTCCATGACAAACAAAAACTGAAAGAATTTGTCACCACCCATCCAGCCCTGCAGAAGACATTTAAGGATGTGCTGCACACAGAAAGATAGAAACATGATCATCACCATGGAAGAAGGAAGGAAATCTTCCAGGGAAAGTACAAAGGAAATCCAAAGTAAAAAATAGAAATATTTTTGGAAAAATGCAGTGCAAAGTCATTACTTATCAATAGTCAACTTGAATGTCAATGGCCTTAACTCTCCAGTTAAAAGACACACACTGGCTGAATGGATTTAAAAACAAAACCCATCTATTTGCTGCCTACAAGAAACACATCTCACCAAAAAAGAAGCACACAGGCTGAAAGTGAAAGGATGGAAAAAGATATTCCATGTTAAGAGAAACCAAAAAAGCTGGTATAGCCATCCTAATAGCAGACAAAATAGACTTTAACACAAACTGTTAAAAGAGACAATGAAGGGCACTATGTAATGATTAAGGGATCAATTCAATAGGAAGATGTAACTGTTATAAACATATGTACCTAATTACAGGGCACCTAGCTATTTAAAAGAAATGTTAAGGGATCTAGAGGGAGACAGACTCCAATACAATAGTAATGGGAGATTCAATACCCCACTTCCAGCAATGGACAACCAACTAGAAAGAAAATCTGTAAGTAAACAGCAGAGTTAAACCACTCTATAGATTTAATGGACCTAACAGAGATCTACAGAACTTTTCAAGCTACAGTTGCAGAATACACTTTCTTCTCTCCAGTGCATGGAACTTTCTCTAGTATTGTCCACATACTAGACCATAAAGCAAGTCAAAGCAAATTAAAAAAAAAAATCATACAAGGCATCTACTAGGACCACAATGGAATGAAGCTGGAAATAAGCAAATCAGCAATCTCTAGAATATATGTGAACACATGGAGACTGAACAACATGCTCCTGAATGAACAGTGGGCCATAGAAGAAATCAAAAGACTAATCAAAAAATTTCTGGAAACAAATGAAGATGACAATACAATATATCAAAACCTATGAGATAAAGAAAAAGCAGTGTTAAGAGTAAAGTGTATAGCAATTGGTGCCTACATTAAGAAATTTTAAAGGTATCAAATAAATGAGCTATCAATGCATCTCAAGGACATAGAAAAACAATAGCAAACCAAACCAAAAACTACTAAGAGAAGAGAAATGATTAAAACTGGAGAAGAAATTGACAAAATTAAATCAAAAAAAATACAAAAGATCAGCAAAATGAAGAGCTGGTCTTTTTTTTTATAAAAGTAAATAAAATTGACACACCATTGGGCCAGTTAAACAAAAAAAGGAGAGAAGAGACCCAAATTGTAAAATCAGAGATGGAAAAGGAAATATAAAAACAGACACCACAAAAAATAAAATGAATCATCAGAAATTATTACAAAGATTTGTATACAAACTGGGAAACCTAGAAGAAATGGATAGATTCCTGGACACATACAATCTACGAAAACTGAGTCATGAAGACACAGATAACCTAAACAAACTCATTACCAAGACAGAAATTAAATAAATAATAAAGACCCTCCCAACAAAGAAAAGCCCAACAATGGATAGCTCACTGCTGAATTATACCAGACATGTAAAGAAGAACTAAGTCCACTTTTTCTCAAGTTATTCAAAACAATTGAATGGGAGGGAATCCTCCCAAATTCTCTCTATGAAGCCAGCATCACCTTAATTCCAAAACCTGGAAAAGATGCAACAGAGAAAGAAAACTACAAACCAATTTCCCAGATGAACATAGACACAAAAATCCTCAACAAAGTTCTGGCCAATTAAATACAACAACACATCAGAAAGATCATTCACCCAGAACAAGTGAGATTTATCCCTGGTATGCAAGGATGATTCAACACTTGCAGATCAATCAATGTGATACATCACATTAACATACTGCAAAATAAAAACCATATAATTATTTCAATAGATGCAGAGAAAGCATTTGAAAAAAATACAACACCTTTACATGAGGAAATGTAAGTAAATAGAGTATAGAAGGAACATTACTCAACAATTTATGACAAACCCATGGCCAGCATCTTATTGAATGGAGAAAAGTTGGAAGCTTTCCCACCAAGATCTGGAACCAGAGAAGGATGCCCACTCTCACCATTACTATTCCATATAGTCCTAGAAGTTTTAGCCAGAGCCATTAGACAAGAAAAAGAAATCAAATGGCTGGCACCACGGCTCAACAGGCTAATCCTCCGCCTAGCAGCGCCAGCACACCAGGTTCTAGTCCCAGTCGGGGCGCCAGATTCTGTCCCAGTTGCCCCTCTTTCAGGCCAGCTCTCTGCTGTGGCCCGGGAAGGCAGTGGAGGATGGCCTGAGTGCTTGGGCCCTGCACCCCATGGGGGACCAGAAGAAGCACCTGGCTCCTGCCTTCGGATCAGCGTGGTGCGCCGGCCGCAGCGCGCCGGCCGAGGCAGCCATTAGAGGGTGAACCAATGGCAAAGGAAGACCTTTCTCTCTGTCTCTCTCTCTCTCACTGTCCACTCTGCCTGTCAAAAATAAAAATAATAAAAAGAAATCAAATGGATTTAAATTGGAAAAGAGGAAGTCAACTATCCCTATTTGCAGATGACATGATTCTATATATAGGGGATCCAAAAGACTATTGGAACTCATAGATGAGTTTGGTAAAATAGCAGGATATAAAATCAATACATAAGAATGAACAGCTTTTGTATACACAGACAATGCCATGGCTGAGAAGGAACTTCTAAAATCAATCCCATTCATAATAGCTACAAAAATATTCAAATACCTTAGAATAAATTTAACCAAGGATGTCAAAGATCTCTACCATGAGAATTTCAAAACACTAAAGAAATAGATACAAAAATGGAAAAAGCTTCCATGTTCATGGATTATAAGAATCAATATCATCAAAATGTTCATTCTTCCAAAAGCAATTTACAGATTCAATATGATACCCATCAAAATACCAAAAAACATTATTCTCAGATCTAGAAAAAATTATGCTGAGATTCATATGGAAACAAAGATGACCTTGAATAGCTAAAGCAATATTATACAATAAAAACAAAGCTGGAGGAATCACAATATCGATTAAATGATGTACTAGGAGGCAGTTATAATCAAAACAGCCTGTTACTGGTACAAAAACTGATGGATAGACCAATGGAACAGAACAGATACACCAGAAAATAAACCCAAGCATCTACAACCAACATATATTTGAGCAAGGAGTCAAAACCAATCCCTGGATCAAAGACAGTCTCTTTAACAAATGGTGTTAGGAAAACTGGATTTCCATATGCAGATGTATAAAGGACGACCCCTACCTTACACCTTATACAAAAATCCATTCAAAATGGATTGAAAACTTAAACCTATGACCTGATACCATCAAATTACATTGAGGAAACCCTGCAAGACATCGGTACACAAAAAGAGTTCTTGGAAATGACTCCAGAGGTACAGGCAATCAAAGCCAAAATTAACAAATGGGATTACATCAAATTGAGAGGCTTCTGTACTGCAGAAGAAACATTCAGGAAAGTGAAGAGGCAACTGATAGAATGGGAGAAATTATTTGCAAACAATGCAACTGATAAAAGATTAATAACCAGAATATATAAAGAGATTGAGAAACCCCACAACAACATAAACAACCAACCCAGTGAAGAAATGGACAAAGAACTTAAACAGACATTTTTCAAAAGAGGAAATTCAGGGGCCAACAGACACATGAATGCTCAGTATCACTAGCCATCAGGGAAACGCAAATCAAAACCACAATGAGATTTCACCTCATTCCAGTTAGAATGCTGTCATACAAAAATCAACCAACAACAAATGCTGGCAAGGATGTGAGTAAAAGGGTACCCTAATTCACTGTTGGTGGGAATGTAAACTGGTAAAACCACTATGAAAATCAGTTTGGAGATAACTCAGAAATCTGAATATAGACGTACCATATAAACCAGCCATCCCACTTCTTGAAATTTACCCAAGGGGAATGAAATCAGCTTATGAAAGAGTTATCTGTAGTCTCAGTTTATTGCAGCTCAATTCACAATAACTAAGACATGAAATCAACCTAAATGCCTGTCAATTGAAGACTGGATAAAGAAATTATGGGATATGTACTCTATATGTACTGTGTAATACTACACAGTGGTAAGTAATGAAATCCAGTCATTTGCAGAAAAATGGGTGAATCTGGATAACATCATACTTAGTGAAATAAGCCAGTCTCAAAGGGACAAATATCGTATGTTTTATCTGACCTGTGATAACTAATAGAGCACCTAAAGGAAATCTGTAGAAGTGAAAGTGACACTTTGATAAGCAAAGACTTGAACAGTGTTTGTCTTGACTATCAAGGAACAGTATTTTTTCTTAATGGAGAAGGACTGGGAATGAGTGAGGGAGGAAGAGGAGGGTGGGAATAGGGGTAGGGGTGGGAATTGGGGTAGGGGTGAGAATTGGGGTAGGGGTGAGAATTGGGGTAGGGGTGAGAGGGTAGGTATGGTGGAAAGAATCGCTGTATTCTGGAGGTTATACTTATGAAATTTGTACTCATTAAATAGAAGATTTCTTTGGGGAAAAATGGGCTGGGCTTCTAGACTCTACTAACTTAAATGAGGAAACAAGAGGGGAAGCTATAAGAAAATGACAACATACTGTTGTTTTCATCTTACATAGACAAAGATCTGGGTATTATGTTATTATTTAAAGAAATACACATTTAAAAAGTAGGTATGTACCTTCTAGGTTTCTAATGGTACAAAGCATAAAATATGATAATTTAAAGAGAATAAGAAATCAAAAAATATTAAAGAGGTGGGACATATTATATTGTTTCCCTTAATCCCCTTAAGTGACAAAATCTCTGATGTGATTATAAATACATATATGCTTCTTTATAAAAAGACACATCTAAAATGAAGTGACAATGAAAATTTATGACAGTAAAGGAATGAGCAAAGATATACAAAGTTGTTGGAAAGAAAATGAAAGCCAGGCTAGCGTATTAATGTCAAAGTAGAAATGCATTAAAAGACAAGTGAGATTGTTTCTGATAGTAACTATAATCCACACCAAATAGCACAGCATCAAATCAAAAGTTACTGGAAACCTGAAGAAACAGGGGAAGTAAAAGAGCGATGAGAGGGAGTGGGCTTTGAGGCACAGCAAATTAAGCCAGCACGTTGGACACCAACAGCCCACATTGAAGCACTGAATTAAGTCTTGGTTTCTCAGCTTCTGATCCAGATCTCTGCTATTCTACCTGGAAACAGCTCAAGTACTTGAGTCCCTACCACCCATATGGGAGACTCAGATAGTTTCTGGCTCCTGGTTTTGGCCTAGTCCACTCCCAGGTGTTGTGGCCATTTGGGAAGTGAAACAGCTAGTGGATGATATCTCTCTGTCTATCTTCTCTGTCTCCTTTCTCTCTCCCTCCCTCCCTTTCAAATAACTCTTTTTAAAATAAAATACTGAGAACCTATATAATAACTTCCTACAGTTGATCAATCAACCAAGTAGATAAAAATGTGTGTGTGTGCATGAAGACAGAAAGGAAAAGAGAAGGAAAATAAAAAGGATCTAAATAATGTAAGTTCGATTCAGTTTTCCTCTAAAGGAAGACAACTATATATAACAGGACTGAAAATGTCCACACCAGCAACAGAGACATCAAGATCAAAAACACACAGGGACTGTGGTGGTGATAGCAACAATGAAAGTGAAATACTGATGTCAGAGAAGGTATCTGGTCCATTTGTGTCCTAGTGAGACAACATGTTGAAGTTTCCAAATCATGTTAAATCGTTAGCATGATTTCCTCAAGTAAAAGTATGCTAGCATTTTTAAAAGCCAAATAATTGCTTTAACTAAATTTCAATGATTTTAAAACTGAATTTGGATCAAAATTAAATTTTAAATAGAAACTTTTAAAAAATGTTCTAAACGGGTTTTTTTTTAATTAATACATCTTTATTCATTTATTTGAAATCAGAGTGACAGAGAGAGAAGGAGAGACACAGTGAAAGAGAGATCTTCTATTCACTGGTTCACTTCCTAAAGGGCCAAAACAACCGGGCCCGGGCCATGCTGAAGACGAGCCAGGAACTCCATCCAGGCCTCCCATATAGGTGGGAGAAACTCAAGTACTCAAGCCATGTTCCATATATCTCTGTATATTAACGGAGAACTGGATCAAAAGTGGAGCAGTAGGCCGGCGCCGCGGCTCAATAGGCTAATCCTCCACCTGCAGCGCCAGCACACCAGGTTCTAGTCCCGGTCAGGTTCTGGATTCTGTCCCGGTTGCCCCTCTTCCAGGCCAGCTCTCTGCTATGGCCCAGGAGTGCAGTGGAGGATGGCCCAAGTCCTTGGGCCCTGCACCCGCATGGGAGACTGGGATAAGCACCTGGCTCCTGCCTTCAGATCAGCGTGATGCGCCAGCCACAGCGCGCCGGCCGCAGTGGCCATTGGAGGGTGAACCAACGGCAAAAGGAAGACCTTTCTCTGTCTCTCTCTCTCTTACTGTCCACTCTGCCTGTCAAAATAAAAATAAAAAAATTTTAAAAAGTGGAGCAGTATGGACTCAAACTCTGAAATAGGATCTACATCCAAAACAGTGGATTAACCCACTGTGCCACAACACCCACCACTAGAAAAAAATTTTAATAAATTATAGCACAGACCTAGAGCAATTATCCCACATTTCTCAATGAGTTTTATATTGTCAGTTTTTAACATTTCTCATATTGTGTTTCATCTGAGTAATAATTCTATAAACTATTTACAGAATACACAATCTTATTTTTCAGAAAATAGAAGGCTATCTAGAAAAAATTGCCTTTTCTATTAGTTAATATGTTACAGAATCTGGTTTAGCTGGCATGAATTACACAGCTTTAACTATTTATCAATTGATAACTGGGGACAAGAGTATAACCATCATACTACTGGTGCTAACTGAACAAAGGGATAGGTTAAAAAGTCAAGAATAAAAAATAATTTATTTGCTTACAAAGCACTGCTTTTGTCAGAGTGCACACCATGCCTAGACATTTAATTATCCTTGATTCAAACACCATTTTGAAGTTTGGGGTTTTTTATTCCCAGATAGATCTTCTGACTATTAATGCTCAAATCACCCTCATTTTGGCTGCACATGCCCCAAATCACTGTCTTTTTAGCTCAGTTACACGCCATGCTGAGTTTTTCTTCTGATAAATCCATTCATTTGAGCATGCCCTACTACTGCCCAGTATGACAGCTACTAGCCTTTGTGGCTGTTAAACACATGAAATGTAACCAAAATAAACTAAGATGTCCTGTAAATGTAAAATGCACATTGGAATTTGAAGACTTAGTGCAAACAAATAATGTAAATGATCTCATTAGTAACTTTATATATTGATTACCTGTTGATTAGCTTTATGTATATTATACTAAACAAAATATGTTAATATTAATTTTTCCTATTTACTTTTGCTGCTTTCATAAACTAGAATGTTTACATGTAGCTTGCATTATATTATTATTACAGTGTTATCATCTTGATTTTTCTTGTGAATTTAACACTACTCAGATAAATTTTTTTGTGTGTTTTATTTTATTTATTTGAAAGACAGAGTTAGAGAGAAGCATGTAGAGACAGTGAGAGAGATTCAACTCCACTGGTTCACTCTCCCAGATGGCTGCAACAGCAGGAGCTGGACCAGGCTGAAGCCAGGAGCCAGGAACCTCTTCTGGTTCTCCCACATGGGTGCAGGGATGCTCAAGCACTGTGTTCATCGTCCACTGACTTTCCAGGCACACTAGCAGGAAATTGGATTGGAAGTGGAGCAGCTGGAACCCAAACTGGTACCCATATGGGATGCTGGCTTCACAAGGGCAGCTTTACCTGCCATTCCACAATGCCATCCCCAACATATTCTAAATCATATTATGGATAACCAACTTTTATAGAATTAAAGTGTATCAAAAATGTCTAATCCAAAGCATCTACTGAACCAAAACCTATTTTATTTGGAAGACATTAAAATCTTGTCTCAACTTTGCATAATTGTAATATTAGATTTATAGTAGAAGAGTGAAAATATGTGAATCTCATAGCAAATGGAGTATCCTACTCAGAGTTCTTAGTTTCAAGTAATAGAATCCAATCTTGATAGGTTAAGCTGAATATTAAAGGGTGCTAGTTAATTCTCAGAATCATTAGAAGACACAGAACAACAATTCAAATTTACATTTCTAAGACCACTGTCCCAAAATCAAAGTATGGGTACTTCTGCCAGTAAGATAAAAACAGAGTTCTGAGCCTGTTCATATTCCTCATTTCCATACCAAAATTCCCTAAGAGTATCTGCTTGGGAGAGCGTAACACAATATCAGTGATCTAGG
Organism: Lepus europaeus; assembly: GCF_033115175.1. Classification (NCBI taxonomy): domain Eukaryota; kingdom Metazoa; phylum Chordata; class Mammalia; order Lagomorpha; family Leporidae; genus Lepus; species Lepus europaeus. The sequence continues at coordinate 42,967,611 of NC_084842.1, forward strand.
AACCTAGGAACTAGAAACTTGATTTTTGAATTATATATCGAAGATTTGGGGCTCATAACATGGGAGTTTTATCCCACATTGGATGGGTATTAAAATATGATCAGTCACGAAGTAGAAAAGCATCTACTATCTGGCATTTTTAAAAGTTGTGGGTGGGTGTTAGAGCGAGATTGATCTTCTACTTGATGGTTCACTTTCCAAATGGCCACCCTCCAGGTCTCCCAGGTGGATGACATGAGTCCAAGTGCCTGAGCTATCTACTACTGCTTTTCCAGGGGAATTACCAGGGAGGAGGATAGGAAGTGGAGCAGCCAGGACTTGAATCAGAACTCATATGGGATGCCATCACAGATGGTGGCTTATCCCACTGCTCTACAACACCAACGCAAGTTTTTCTCTGAAGGACAAATCCCTATTTAATATTTATAATTTCCCTCTGTAATATAGAATTAACTCCCAAACCACATTGTCTAAAGGAAAATCAACTGATACAATCTCTTTCACACACACACACACACACACACAATTTTGAATGAGTTCCTTACATAAAGCATAGAAAATGGCAAAAACTAATCTATGGTAGGCAATATTAGCAAAGTGAATGAATATGCTGAATGAAGACTTACTGGAAGGAGTAATGAGGGAACTTTCCAGGGATAAAAATTCTACTTTCTGATTGAGGTGATGGTTATAGGTGCATGCATTAATCAAAACAAAAATTTCAGACTCACGGTTCATGCATTTCAATGTACGTAAATTTTATCTCAATGAAAAATGTTTAAGGACAGAATGAATAGCTTTATGAGTTTTAGCTGATCTGTCCTTTATAATTCTAGACATAAAGCCCGTGGTATATTAACCCCTGTCTTAGATGTATCTGCAGACCTCCTAAGTACATGTGGTAAACCAACGGCAGGAGACAGGTAGGTGAATATATATTGATAATAAAAAATGACTTGAAACTCAGATGCATGGGAGCAATAACACCATGATCAATTCAGGGGCATGAGAACTCTTGCACATACAAACACATATGTGAACCCTCCAGCTTCAACCTCTTCCCATCGCCATCTGCCTAGAGCATTTTCTCACCACTCATTGGTGGCCTAAATCAACATTGAAATAACCATTCGAAGTTACATCAAGGAGCAAAATTTTGGAGAATGTATTCAAGACCTCAGGGCCAGTATCAAGCTTCCCAGCACCCCATATGTATTTCCTTAATTAAACTTTTTAATTTTCTGGTGGGGATTGGAGTGGGATCACATTTTTGTGGAATTTGTCTGGAATAGAATAGTTATTAATAAAAAATTACTTGATTTGCAAAGCTGCCTCTTTCCTAGCCCTTTGATTAGAGAGTAAACTCGGGTTTGGACTAAGATTTGGAAGGTTTCTTTCTTGGTCTTATATTTAGTTTGTTTGCACTCATTTGCATTTCTGGGTCTCCAGTTTCTTTGTCTTCAAGTCAAGGAACCTACAGGGCATCAAGAGGACTCAGGCAATTAATCATATATCCTTTGGATCAACATTTCCCTTGCCTGTCTGCCTTTCCTGTGCACTTTTACAATTCTTATTTTTTTATATTTAATATCCAGGATTTTTAGTTGTGACCTGGGGAAAAATACTATCCCAGTTTCTCAGAGGTGTCAATCTCCCTGTGTGCATTTTATCATAATGTTTAATTGTGGTTGTATACTTATCTGTATCTCCCTTGTCAGGTACTTATTGCTGTGAGAATGCTGTGGGACAAACCACCTCAAAGCTCAGTGATTTAAAACTACATTTTTGTGTAGCTCATAAATCAGTGGGCTGGTGATTTAGGCTGGGTAGTTCTTTTCAGCTTAGTTGGGCTCGTTTGTGTGTCTGATGGTCTACCAGCTGCCGGGGGAGGGTTAGTTGGCTCTGTTCCACATGTTTTTCATAGTCCTCAGGAGGCTAACCTTGACCTATTCTCACAGTTGAAGGCAAAGGTATAAAAATAAAAGCAAAAGAACATAGATGCTTTTTCAGGCTGCAGGTGACTCGTATCTGCTAAAATGTCATTGATCAAATAAAGTTGCTTGGCCAAATGCAGAATCAAGATGTACAAAAATAAACTACCTTTTAGTGAAAGAAACTCACATCCTGTGACAAACCAGACATATACAAATATAGTGAAGTAAAGACAGCCTTACCTTCTTCAGTCAACCGGCACCACCCTGCAAAGGGTAAGCTCCTTCAAAGCACTGACAAAAGCTCTTTTTCATCCTTGTATCCCCAGCACCTAAGGTGCTAAAAACTCAAGGGCATGCTCAATAAATGTTAACTTGTATGAATTAATGACAGCATTTAAATATCCTTGTCAACCACCTGAAGTTGGGAAGGGAGCCTCCCTAGTCCCTAGAGTTCATTTTACTCTAAATTTGTGTCTCTGGTTTCTAGGAAGACATTCGTAATAAAATCTTTTAGTGGGAACTTTTCAGATCAGGAGATTCTGACAGCATGTTTCTCCAGAAATCTGAACTATCCACTTCAACCTTTCTTGCCTTGCATCCAATTCACTACATAAAATGCAGTGTCTGTACCATCAGTGGCTGTTAGACCTCTTGCAAAATTTCAGAACAGGCTACATTGCTGTCAGATTCACAGCATCTATGTCATTGTAAATTAACGTGTTTCCTGGAATATAATGGAATCCTGATCTATTCACTGAGACTTGTCTACTGATTTGTGTCTTAGCTCCCGACCCAGATGTTTCTTCAAGTATCTAGCACTCTGCTCCCAAGTTGGTCTCTCTCACCTTATAGCATGTAGGACACTATCATCTAAAGTGATTTTTCACACCTCTGATGGAATTATCTTCTCAAAGTTCAGCGTAAGAACACACACTTACAGAATTTCTGAATATGCCCACGTTTGTCTAACTAGAATGATGCAATCTATGCAAAACAGTTTTCACAAAATGCTTCAGAGTAAATCCTAAAATTACAGTACCTACTTCTTTTGAAATTCTCTGGACTGGATATAAAATTTATTTTAAGACCATTGAAGACATTTCCAGTGATTGCTATGTAATACTCTTGTAAAGGCAGTCAAGGATCTTCCCTTCACTTTTGATGTCACTGCACCTTGCCTTCTGCAAAATCTCTCTCAGTGCCTACAACAGTCATTTACTGTCTCATCTATAAAGTGTCCAGTTCACTTTAAAAATGCAATTTGAAAAGGACAAATTTTGGTAAAAATATAAATAAAAACTGATACAAAGAGAAGTTTTCTTAGGGTTATATTTCAAAAAGTACTTAGGGGTCAGCGCCACGACTCACTTGGCTAATTCTCCGCCTGCGGTGCCAGCACCCCGGGTTCTAGTCCCAGTTGGGGTTCTGGATTCTGTACCAATTGCTCCTCTTCTAGTCCAGCTCTCTGCTGTGGCTCAGGAGGGCAGTGGAGGATGGCCTGAGTGCTTGGGTCCTGCACCCGCATGGGAGACCAGGAGGAAGCACCTGGCTCCTGGCTTCAGATCGGCCCAGTGCGCCAGCCGTAGCAGCCATTTTGGGGGTGAACCAACGGAAGGAAGACCTTTCTCTCTCTCTCTCTCACTGTCTAACTCTGTCAAATATATATATTTGACAGGCAGAGTGGATAGTGTGAGAGAGAGAGAGAGACAAAGAGAAAGGTCTTCCTTTTTGCCGTTGGTTCACCCTCTAATGGCTGCTGTGGGCAGCGCTTCTCGCTGATCCGAAGCCAGGAGCCAGGTGCTTCTCCTGGTCTCCCACACAGGTGCAGGGCCCAAGCACTCAGGCCACCCTCCACTGCCTTCCCGGGGCCATAGCAGAGAGCTGGCCTGGAAGAGGGGCAACTGGGATAGATTCCGGCGCCCCAGCCGGGACTAGAACCCGAGTGCTGGCGCCACAAGGTGAAGGATTAGCCTATTATGCCACGGTGCCAGCCCTAACTCTGCCTTTCAAAAAGAAAATTTTTAAAAAAAATTTTTAAAAGTACTTAGGATGGCGCTAGTGACTATAAAGCTGTTTCTAACAAGAATCTCACTATATTGTAGATAAAAATTTCTTATTCAGATTGAAAAAAATAAAGTTGATGGTATTATAGCACACAGGAAAGGTGATATGTCTTCTGCATTCCTCCTGCAAAGGGAACATGGTAGAAAATGGGAAGAACACGAGAAGAGAGTTCTCTGTTTCTTCTTCCCACTTTCATTTCTCTAATCTTAATTGTTTCAGATCCCCACTACCCATGTTTTATATAATGAGAGTGGTTAAAAAATCTGAATTGAAAGAAAAACCTGAAATGGTTATAGAGACCCAGTTTTGAAACCCATTATTATTACAAAATAAAGATATCTATTATGTAGCATGGATATGCAGGGATTCTCATTTACTGAGTCATTAATAATTTTTAAATGAATAGATTATAAAAAGTGCTGGATATTGTAAGGAGAAACAAGGATATAACAGAGTTCAAGGATTTTAGAAGTATTAGAGAAACAAATGATAAAACCAGATAGATCATGCTAGTTGATAGATCAGAAATGGATAGTACCCAGCACTGTGGTGTAGCAGGTAAGGCCACCACGTAGGGTTCAGGCAACCACTTCCAATCCAGCTCCTTGTTAATGCGCCTGGTAAAGCAGCAGAGGATGGCCCAAGTGATTGGGCCGCTGCACCCCATAGGAGATGGGGAAGAAGCCCCTAGCTTTGGATCTGCCCAGCTCTAGCTGTTGTGGCCATTTGGGGAGTGAACCTGCAGGTGGAAGATTTGTCTCTCTCATCTCTCCCCTGTAGATAAAGTATTGGTAAGTTCATAGATAGATATAGATAAAAGAGTATGGAGAGAAAGAATATACAATATAAAAGGAAGGAGAGAAGAACTGAAATATTAAAAAGCAAGTGCTATAAGAGGTCACAGAGAAATTTCACTTGGGCATCAGTGGTAAATTGTGGTTTTTAGAAACCCAAAGAGATAAGAAGAAATAATTTGATGTAAAGTGATGAAAAGTGCTCTTTTTGAGGGGGCAGATGGAGGTAGAAGTAGAAAAAACAAAGTTTTGCAAAGCAGGAAAGGGAAGTGGTTCAATTTTTATGGGAGCACAAGAATACAACAGAATTACAAGTCAAAAGCTAAACAATCTAATTCAAGGGAACTTACATCCTCGAAGTGGAACGTTCTGTATAATAACAATGTAGAAACAAAAATTAAGTAATCACTTCATTTCTCCTGTCTTAAATTTTAATGTATTGACTTTTTTTAAAAAAAAAAAAGAAAGCTTAGGGCCTGCGCCGTGGCTCAACAGGCTAATCCTCCGCCTTGCGGCGCCGGCACACCGGGTTCTAGTCCCGGTCGGGGCTCCAGATTCTGTCCCGGTTGCCCCTCTTCCAGGCCAGCTCTCTGCTGTGGCCAGGGAGTGCAGAGGAAGATGGCCCAAGTACTTGGGCCCTGCACCCCATGGGAGACCAGGAGAAGCACCTGGCTCCTGCCATCAGATAAGCGCGGTGCGCTGGCCGCAGTGCGCTAGCCGCGGCGGCCATTGGAGGGTGAACCAACGGCAAAGGAAGACCTTCTCTGTCTCTCTCTCTCTCTCACTGTCCACTCTGCCTGTCTAAAAAAACAAAAAAAAATATATAAAAAAAAGAAAGCTTATATCTTATATCTATTTTGAGAGGTAGAGTTACAGACGGTGGGGGGCGGGGGGGAGAGAGAGAGAGGTCTTCTGTCTGCTGGTTCACTCCCCAAATGGCCACAACGGCTGTAGCTGAGCTGATCTGAAGCCAGGAGCTTCTTCCAGGTCTCCCACATGGGTACAGGGGCCCGAGGACTTGGGCCATCTTCTACTGCTTTCCCAGGTCACAGCAGAGAGCTGGATTGGAAGAGGAGGAGCCGGGACTAGAACCAGTGTTCATATGGCATGCGGGTGCCGTGGGTAGAGGATTAAACCCACCACACCACAGTACTGGCCCCAATGTATTTACTTTTAAATTTTATATGCTAACCACGATTATGAAAGCCATCACCAAATAAATACCAGGATTTTATTAAGACTATATCCTATAATTTCTCCAATATTTTCTTGTGCATAATTCCAAAAAGTAGCAAGTAGCACAAGGTTTTCCACTGAATATTTAGATGATAAGATAAATATTCCAAACCTACCAAAAGTACGTATCTCTATCCATAAGAAATAAAGACTAAATAGAAAAATAAGTATATACAACAGTGAGGGAGAGAACAGAGTAGGAAAGAGGAAAGGAGAGGAGAGGAGCAGCATGGAGAGGAAAGAAATATTGATATAGAAGCCCAGAAGCTGTCTAAACTTAGAATTTCTGGTTCATGCTGTATTTCATCCTGTTTTTAAAACTGAAAGAAATAATACTGCAACATACAAAGCTGTACAGATGTGCTTTTTATTACAACTTGATTTGTTTTACCAGCAAAGCCAGAGCAAAGAGACCATAAACTGTTCCATACAGCCCTGATCTTTGGAAGGGTGTGTAAATGGAACCATAAAAAATGCTCTGAAAGCTGACACTTGGCAGACAGTCAGGTTTTCTCCATTTCTGAAATTAAACAGCATAGCCTCCCAAGAATGAGAGATTAGGGGACAATTGAGAGACTTCTGCATTACAACTGCAACTCTAAGCCAGATGGTTTTCAAAGTCAAATATTCCATGCATGACTAAATCATGTCTAAATGAATTACTTAGAGATCTGCAAAATGGAACCTAAACTGTCCATGCTATCGCATATGTTCCACTGTACCATCAACCTTTCTGCGAAATCCCAGCCCATTCAACATGTTACCCAAAGAGAAACCATGATGAGAAAACTCCTAAACGATATGTTTAGAAAGTGCATAATGGCATCCCTAGCATGCTGAGGGAATACAATGTTCTAAATCATGCATGAAAAAAATCTTTGCATCCAAGAAGATAATACTAACAGATACCAACAGACTGATAATGGGTGTTTATCAAAGGAATTGTGCCTTATAAAGTGAAAGCTATCAAGCAACACATATTTAATGAAAGAACAGATTCTAGAGTGCAAGTATTTTACTAAAGATGAGGGACTTTTGAAACCTGGGCAGTCTTGAACATCTGCTTAAAAGATTCTAATTTTTACCACTATTATCCCTGCTGCTGGCCTGATCATTGCTTCCTGTCAGTGCAGGAGCCCTTGTGTTGCCAAAGCTCAGTGGGCTCCTTGAGGAAAGAAGAGCAATGGCTTTCTCTACGTCATTTTTAAGAGTTGTGTCATAGCTTGAAATAGTGAACAATGAGGTAGGGCTCTGAATATTCCATTCAAAAGATACATACAAGCTTCTCAAAGAAGCATTCTCAGCATCTGGTTCAATCAGCCCTAGCTTTCCTCCTTCAGGGAGTGCACGTCCCTTCTCCAATGGAAGAGATCAGTCCTATCTCTTTGAAACTTTTCTAAAGGACTCTATTTATTCCTTGACTGTCACAGGGGATTTGCTGCAGCAATTCCAAAGCCAGCTCCAGGTCACCCTTGAGAGCTAGGGTTAACAAGAAGTAGGAAGAGCCTCCTGCAAAGGAAATGCAGGTTAATTACATAGTAGGATTATGGAACTGACTGACTGCAAATCATTCTATGACTTAAGTTAGAGTAAATTTCACATAATCATTAATTTAAAATAACAGATAATGTCCTTAGGAATTTTGAAGTTCCCTTTCTCTCCATTTCCCTAGTTCTCCCTTCCATTCTATTCCTTATTCAGTATTATGAGTGTGGGTGTGTGTGGGGGTGTGTGTATGTGCCAGAAACCAACCATTTAGGAATTGAAATTTCTAAATGCTCAAATGAAGATTTGAAATGAAATAGCTGTTTTAAGGAACCTCAAAAAAATTCAAGACAGCACAGAGAATTCAATATCCTAACAGATTTGACAGAGAGATGGAAATAATTAAACACAAGCACACAGAAATTCTTCAACTGAAAAATACACAAAAGGAAATAAACATGACAGGAGACATCAATAACAGGGCAGATCAAACATAAGAATCAGTGAGTTTCAAAATAGACTATTTGAAAGGATACACTTGGAAAAGGAAAAAAGGAAAAGAACCAAGAAGAGGAAGAAAGATTACAGGAAATACGAGTTCACAAGACCAGAAAAAATATTCAAGCTATTGGGATTTAAGACTGACTTGAACATGCTAAATGGATAGAAAGTATATTCAAAGAGATAGTGACAAAAAAATGCCTCAAACCTAGAAAAAGATACAACTATCCAGGTACAGATATGGCAAATTTACAACCAGATTCAACCCAATAAATTCTACTCCACCATCATTTGTGTTAGTTTTAATTTGAAAGGCAGAGTGAAAAAGAGAATAAGAGGAGGGAGTTCTTCCATCCACTGATTCACTCCAAATACTAAAAGAGCTGGTTCTGCGCCAGGTCAAAGCCAGGAACCTAGAACTCCATCCTTGTCTCCCACATGGATATCATGGGCTCAAGTATTTGGAGCATCATCTGGTATCTTCTCAAGCTCATTTGCAAGAAGCTGGGTACAAAACAGATCAGCTGGGTCTCAACCCAGCACTACTGTATCAGATGCTGTCATTGCAATGGCAATTTTATCCACTGCACCACAGTGCTGGCCCTTCCACTATTCTTTAGATTAACACTAAATAAACACACTTTCAAAGTGATACAAGACTTCAAAAAAATCACTCCACTTGAAACGTTTCAACAATGATGATAGAAACACTTGGCTTTTTATTCATTCTGATTTGTTTGACCTCTATGGAGCCATCATGCTAAAAGGTATCCTTAGAGATTTGATCCTTTCCAGTTATGAAACACTAATGGTACTGGGACTACTTGACAGAATGGAGCTCTAGACTAAAAGTACCCCCTGTGATTTGCTTTAATTATGGCCCGTGTCATTGCATCGCCACCTCAATTAAATGGAAGCTTCTCAAACCTCAGCATTTGTTCGGTGTTCTTTTCAAAATATGGAACACCACTGGGCACACTTATTGTAGGTGTTTACTAAACATTTAATTTATTAAACTATATTATGAAAAGTATTTTTATTTATTTGTTTGGAAGATTGTTATAGAGACACAGAGAGAAATCTCATCTGCTGGTTCATTCCCCAAATGGCTGTAATGACCAGAGATGGGCCAATCCAAAATCAGGAGCTTCCTCCAGGTCTCCCACAGGAGTACAGGGGCCCAAGTACTTGGGCCATCGTCCGCTGTTCTCCCAGGCCATTATCAGGAAGCTGGATCAGAATTAGAACAAGTGGGACTTGGACAAGTGCTCATATAGGATGCTGGCACTGCAGGCAGCAGCTTTACTTGCTATAGCACAGCATTGGCCCCCAAAAGTTGTGTTTTTAATAAAAATGGGTGCAAGCACTGTAATGCAGCAGGTTAAGCCACTGCCTAGATGCCTGTTCAAATCCTGGCTGTTCCAGTTCCTATCCAGCTCCCCACTAATGCACCTGGGAAAGCAGCAGAGGATAGCCCAAGTGTTTGGGTCCCTGAACCCATATGGGAGACCCAGAGGCGGCTCTGGGCTTCTGCCTTCGGCCTGGCATGGCCCCAACCATCGCAGCATTGCAGGCTTTTAGTGAGTGAACTAGCCGATAGAAGATACTTCCTCTTTCTCTCTCTCTTTCTCCTGTTCAAATAAATAAAAAAAATAAATCTTAAAAAAAATGTAATTTTGGAGCTTACTTATCCTTTATTATTTTATCATAATGGTGTGATCTTTCTTAGCTGATCCAAGATTTACCTAGAATTTTTTAAGCTACATTATTATTCAGCATCTACTTTCCCCTCTCTTTCCACATTTTATGATTTATGAACACAACTTTTTTGAGCAAAAATAATCAGTCATCTGTTTCAGTCTAAATCCGTTTTAAAATAAAGATTGTTTAGAATATGAATAATCATTATTATCCCTGATTTATTCATTATTCTCGTAAGATTCATATATAGCATTTTCTTAAAAAAATGCAAGCTATAAACCAGCTTACTGACTCCAGTAAGGTGAGGAAATTAATATAAATGTGTAGCCTCATCAATATGCTATGAGCTTTAGGTCATTACTTGAATTCTCTAGGCCCATGAAAATTTCATTCTTTCTAACTTTCAAAAGCATGAGGCATAAGGGGAAATAATATACAACAAATAAAACTACAAACTTCAAAAATTTAACATCTTCAAACTAATCTATCAATATCTCTATTATCCATAGTGTCACAAGAGAACATTTTACATATGCATTTAAGATTCCTTAGATCCAGCTAACTCCTCTTTTATCTATTGTGGCAAATTGAATGCCGTCTTCCAGATATCAGAGAGGCACTGATCTATGCTTTGTAAGTGACTTTTGAGACAACTACTCAGTACCTTGCATAGTTTGGAGAAACACAAAAATATAGTCATTTCAGGTAACCATGTATGAACTAGAATTAATGGAATATGAATCTTACAATGGCTCTAAATCTGATGATCATAGAGATGTGTTACTCTATGTGAGGTTATTTCTTAAAAATTGGAGAACATTCTGATATTCTCACTTTTACGCAAGCAGTTGTCTCCTTCTAAATGAAGACTCATTGAACAAGAATTTTAATATACTGACTTCAGGAAAAATATTTTCTATGCTAAATAAACAAATAAATTAATAAAAGTATCTTGAATACTCGGCAGAATATCACTGCATAGGTCTGTATTATCAAATCCTACAGATTCTAAGCCCTAAACTGGGACATTAAAAACAATATGCATAAAAAGAGCCATTCTGGGAATGGTTGTTTCTACTCATCTCTATTATTGTAAAAGTAATCTGTCAAACACAAATTGGCAGAGGAAACTTACTGAAAAATCTTTGTTCCCAAAAAGCTGTAATGTCTTCATTTTATTTTAGCTTTCACTTGCCAAAACCATAAATTGTCAAATATCTCCATCAAAACCAGTGCCAAATTACAAGTCTCTCCTCTGACTGTCATCCAGGAGATGACTCCTATGAGCTATATGCAAAAAGGAGAATATTTTATGACAACTGAGGCAATAAAAAGTCAAGAGAAAAATAATTTCTGAGAGTTCCTAGCTTGACAGTTTTCATCTCAGTTCTGCTCTCCGTTGGAATGAGTGAGCACCCCTGTTCCTATAATGGCAGAACCATCAGCACCCAAGTGTTGGAGAGCTGCTTATCTGAGCTGAGATCAGCATGAGCTGATCCTAGAATTTAAGGCTAAGACCTGTAATGCCTAGGCTCACACTGAATTTTCTCACCAAATGACAGTGTTGTTTTGAATTTGTCACTTCACATCCTAGACAGATGGTCCTAGGAAGTTTTCTTTAAGGATAGCTTTGAGATATCATAAAAACATGCAATTGCACTGTTGGGAGACGCCATAGAGCCCAATTCCAACACACTGGTGCTTTATCCTGCTCTAAAACATCCTAAAAAAATGGTCTTGGAGCTTATACCTGAAAGTTTTCATGCTTAAAAAACTCACCAACCCTGTTGCCTTGTTTTCTTTGATCATGAAAGAGTTGTTGGAAAAATTCACTCAAAAGGGATCAAGGAACTAAATCTACAAACTGATACCATCAAATTAGAGAACACAGGGGAAACTCTGCAAGACATGCACATAGGCAAAGACTTCTTGGAAAAGAATCCAGAAGCACAGGCAGCCAAAGACAAAATTGACAAGTGGAATTATGTCAAACTGAGAAGATTCTGCACTGCAAAACAGACACTCAGCAAAGTGAAGAGGCAACCAACAGAATGGAGAAAAATATTTGGAAACTACACAACTGATAAAGGATTTATATACAGAATCTATAAAGAGCTCAAGAAATTCAACAATAAAACAATCCAGTTAAGAAATGGACAAAGGCATTTTTCAAAACAGGAAATTCAAATGGCCAGCATACATTTGAAAAAATGCTCAAGATCACTAGACATTGAAAAATACAAATCAAGACCACAATGAGGTTTCACCTCACCCCAGTTAAAATGGCTTTTATATAGAAATCAACAAATGACAAATGCTGGTGAAGATGTGGAGAAAATGTATCCTGGTCCACTATTGGTGGGAATATAAACTGGTACAGCCAATGTGGAAGACAGTATGGAGGGTGCCAGCACTATGGAATTGCAGGTTAAACATCTGCCTGAAGTGCCAGCATCCAATGGGGGGGGGGGGGGCAGTTCCAATCCTGGCTGGTCCGCTTCTTATCCACATCCCTGCTGATGGCCTGGGAAAGCAGTAGAAAGATGGCCCAAGCGCTTGGACCTTTGCATCTGTGTGTGGGACCTGGAAGAAGCTCCTGGCTTTGGATGGGTTCGGCTCTGGTCATCGTTGCTATTTGGGAAGTAAAGCAGTGGATGAAAGACCTCTCTGCCTCTCAAGAAGATAAATTAACCTTTTTTAATAAAGACAGTATGGCAATACCTCAGAAATATGAAAATAGAGCTACCAGATGATCCAGCAATACACTACAATTCTCTGTACCATATTTGTAACTTTATAATAAATCTAAAGTTAATCCACAATAAAACATTTATTTAAAAAACACAAAGTACTGTTATTCTACATTAAATTCGACATGGTTCTGAATTAAAATATATGTATCACTAAGCAGAATAAAAAGGCTGTTCCTGAGAGATGTGAAAATGTTATTACAGATGAAGCATTAGTATCCATAATTTTATGTCCATCAATTGTTGACTGGATAAAGAAATTATGGTATATATACACTACGGAGTACTAGTCAGCTGTAAAAAAGAAAAAGAAAAATAGAAAAAGAAAAAGAAAGGGGGTTGGCACTGTGGTGCAGTGGGTTAAAGCCCTGGCCTGAAGCGCCAGCATCCCATATGGGCATCAGTTCTAGTCCTGGCTGCTCCTCTTCCAATCCAGCTCTCTGCTATGGCCTGGGAAAGCAGTTGAAGATGACCCAAGTCTTTTTGCCTCTGCACCCACGTGGGAGACCTGGAAGCAGCTCCTGGCTCTTGGCTCCAGATCGGTGCAGCTCCGGCCATTGCAGCCATCTGGTGAGTGAACCAGTGGATGGAAGAGCTCTCTGTTTCTACCTCTCTCTGTAACTCTTTCAAATAAATAAAATAAATCAAAAGGAAGGAAGGGAGGAAGGGAGGGAGGGAGGAGAGAGAGAGAGAAAGAAAGAGAGAGAGAAAGAAAGAGGAAGGAAGGAAGGAAGGAAGGAAGGAAGGAAGGAAGGAAGGAAGGAAGGAAGGAAGGAAGGAAGGAAGGAAGGAAGGAAGATCTGTCTTTTGCAACAAGATGAATGTAACTAGAAACTATTGTACTTAGTGAAATAAGCCATTCCCAAAAAGACATCATATGTTTTCCCTGATCCAAGGTAACTAATAGAGTACCTAAAACGTAATGTATTGAAGTGAAACAGACGTTTTGAGGTCTGAAGATTGTTTACAGCCCTTGCCTCTTCTGTTGAGGAACAGTGTATTTGTTTTTGTTTTTTCCCACACTATTTGTTCAACTCTTTTACTTAGTGGAATGTTAACTTAATGATCATTAAGTAAACTGAAAACAGATCTTTGTAAAAATTTAAGAGTGGGAATGGAAAAGGGAGGAGGGAGAGGGTTGGACATGGGCAGGAGGGAAGGTAGGTTGGGAATCTCACTATGTTCCTAAATCTGTATATATGAAATACATGAAACTTATATAACTTAAATAAAATTTTTAGAAAACACACAAAAAGAAAGAAAAGGGGAGAAAGTGGTGCTATGGCATAGTAGGCTAAGTCTCTGCCTTTGGCACCAATGTCCATATTGGACCCCTGCACCTGTGTTGGAAACCCAGAAGAGGCTCCTGGCTCATGGATTCAGATCATCCCAGCCCAAGCCATTGTGGCCATTTGGGGAGTGAACCAACGGATGGAAGACCTTTCTCCCTGTCTCTAACTGCCTCTCAAATAAATAAAATCTTTTTTAAAAATAGAAAAGGAGGTATTTGGGGAACAAAAATATTTTCATTGAAAATAAATGGGCCAGCGCCGCAGCTCAATAGGCTAATCCTCCGCCTTGCGGCGCCGGCACACCGGGTTCTAGTCCTTGTCAGGGTGCCAGATTCTGTCCTGGTTGCCCCTCTTCCAGGCCAGCTCTCTGCTGTGGCCAGGGAGTACAGTGGAGGAAGGCCCATGTACTTGGGCCCTGCACCCCATGGGAGACCAGGAGAAGCACTTGGCTCCTGCCTTCGGATCAGCGCAGCGCGCCGGCCGCAGCGGCCATTGGAGGGTGAACCAACGGCAAAGGAAGACCTTTCTCTGTCTCTCTCACTGTCCACTCTGCCTGTCAAAAAAAAAAAAGAAAGAAAAAGAAAAAACTCATTTCAAAAAAAAGAAAAAAGAAAAGAAATGCAGGCCAGCGTCACGGCTCAATAAGCTAATCCTCCACCTGCAGCACCGGCACACCAGGTTGCACCTCTTCCAATCCAGCTCTCTGCTATGGCCTGGGAAAGCAGCTGAAGATGGCCCAAATCCTTTTGCCTCTGCACCCACATGGGAGACCTGGAAGCAGCTCCTGGCTCCTGGCCAGGAGTCCCAGTCGGGGTGCTGGATTCTGTCCCAGTTGTTCCTCTTCCAGGCCAGCTCTCTGCTGTGGCCCAGGAGTGCAGTGGAGGATGGCCCAAGTTCTTGGGCCCTGAACCCACATGGGTGACCAGGAGAAGCACCTGGCTCCTGGCTTTGGATCAGCACGGTGTGCCGGTCGCAGCATGCCAGCTGCAGCAGCCATTGGGGGGTGAACCAATGGAAAAGGAAGACCTTTCTCTCTGTCTCTCTTACTGTCCACTCTGCCTGTCAAAAAAAAAAAGAAGAAAAGAAAAGAAAAGCAGTATAGGTGGGATATCTGGAAATATTTTAACTGAAAATAAATGCAGTATAGGTGGGCTAGCTATTTACCAATACCAACCTTTCTTCTCTGGGAACACCCAGAGGATCTATTCCCTGTTGGTTCTTGATATCAACCTGTGTGTGGAAATGATGGATACCATCTCCAGGCCAGTGTCATTAAGAAAGAGATGGGCTTACTTTACCCATCTTCTCCCATTTCCAGCTTAACACACAATGATGTGAGGCTCTAGAGGAGGGTAGGACCACAAAATGAAAGAAAACTGGTTCCTTGGATGATTAACCTCAAGGACAGGCAGCAATCAAGAACAACTTCATGAGACCACTATATACTGAATCACTGAAATCTTAGACTTCACATTACAGCAAGCTTCTTTACCCTAATTAATAGTTATTCATGAATGAAGGTCCCTCTTGACTCTATAAATATGCTTGGAATTAACTTGAATTTATGTTTTATGAAAGTTACAGATCTATGTAGAATTTTACTACAGTATATAACTTTTATCTGACATATTGCTTACAGTTTGGCCTTACAATTCTAAGGAAAATATTTCATCTCCACTTTACTAAAAAAGTGAATATCTAATATTCAATAATAATTATTTGAATGAGAGAGATAATAGACTTTTTAAAGTATCTTCCAAAAGAAAAGCATTGTTCAAGTGCTACATAATAATTAACTTCTCTTAGGAGCAAAGGTAAATTAGTGACAATTTCTAATTTCTCCTTGTATTAATAAAATTAAACTTGTAAACTTCAGATTCTTCCTTACTTTACTCCATTTTCTGTTGCTATAACAAAATATCTGATGCTGGACAATGCATAAAAAAGAAAAATCTATTTAGCTCCCAGTTTTGGAGAGCTCAACTACTTGGGTTTCCTGTGGGGAGGTCTGTACTGAGTTTCTGGCTGTTGTTGGCATTTAGGAAGTGAAACAACAGATAGGGGCTCTCTCTCCCTTCCAAATGAACAAAAAGGAAATGAATAAATTGTAAAAAAAGCTCTACTACCTCTCAATACCTCATTGACAACCAAGCTCTTAGAGCCAGGCACCAACATCTGCTCACATCACAACATAGTAGATGGCGTTACATTGGGAGCAGGTGCACCAGGGAGAGGTCAAGTACACTGAGGCAGCTGAACTCACTTTATAAGCAACTCGCTCTGACAGTACTAAGTCCTATGAGAACTAGACATTCATGAGGCAGCATTAATCCATTTATGAGAATGGTGGCCCTATACCCTAATTGCATTCCACTGGGCCACACCTCTTAAAAGTTCCACCACCTCCCACAAGTAGCATTTTGTGTAACAGTTAAGATGCTGCTTGAGATGTATACATCCCATATCAAAGTTCCTGGGTTTGAGACCCACCTCTCTGAATAAGCTTCCGGCTGCTGTACAGACTGGGAGACAGTAGGTGATGGCTCAGCTACTTAGATTTCCTGGGGGAGGCCTGTACTGTTTCTGGCTGTTGCTGGCATTTAGCAAGTGAAACAGAAAGGGGCTCTCTCTCCCTTCCAAATGAACAAAAAGTAAATGAATAAATTTTTAAAAAAAAAAGCTCTACTACCTCTCAATACCTCATTGATAACCAAGCTCCAGTACATGAACATTTAGGGGTGAAGCTCACACCATACCCATACCATAGCATTCTCCAACAGGTATCTGATTCAAGATTATTGGAAACCTTAAGTTAGCTTCCTCAGCTGAATTCATAGCTTAATGCCACTGCTTTGTTAGAAGCTTAATTTCACGGCTCACTTTAAAACACTGTAAGTTTTCCAGTGTTTCAACTTTTGGAAACCTTGAGGTTCTAACTGCAGTATGTCGTAAGTCATCAGATATGACTGAAGAGCCCAAAGGCCCAATGAAGTGAATCAGGCACATTCTCCTTTTGATAAATGAACCACTATCTCAACTCCACATACCAAGACTGGCCTCTCAGAAGTGTGAGATTTTATTCTCCAGCCCAGCTCAAGTAGTAAAATTGCTCTGTAAAGACTCAAAGAGACAAAGAACTTGAGAGCACTATAGTTCTTTCAGAAATAGGACATTCAGTAGGACACTTACAAGATATCAGGTTTCTATATTTCACCTAACAAAAAATCTGTATAATGTTTAAAGATTCATTTTATTCTATTTGAAAGAGGGGGAGGGGAGAGAGAAAGAGAGAGAAAGAGAGGGAAAGGGACACCGAGAGAGCAAGTGCTATTCCATCCACTGGTTCACTCTCTAGATGGCCCCAATGGCTTGAGCTAGGCCAGACCAAAGCCAGGATCCAAGAGTGTCTTCCAAGTTCCCACATGGGTGGCCTGGGCATAAACACCCCTACTGCTTTTCCCAGGCCATTAGCATTATCCGAAGTGGAGTAACCAGGACACAAACTGGTGCCCATAGGGGACACTGGCCACGTAAGGCAGCAACTTCACTCCCTACACCACAACATTAGCCCCTAACAAGTATATATTAAGCGTATATTATATGCTGCAAGGTAACCTTGAGGAGAGGAAAGAGTTTATTTGCTTGCAGAAAATTGAATATTTACCCCTAGGTTTATGAGACAAGTTTTCAAATCCCTGTGAAAGAAAACCTAAAATATTTATGCTTTTAATCTGCACAAGAAAAACTTGTAGTGCTCCCATAAAAGTTTACCATTTCATATTGAATCCACTTGTGAGTGGTGGACTGGTATGTACTTTTTAGTGTCCTGCAGAAAGCAGATAAAAATGTGCTAAGCAAAGAAGTGCTGTTGGAAGAAATATAAGGAGTGGGGGAGCTAACCTTACTTCGTTAAAAATGAAAATATCTAACAGGGATCACTTTTCAGTTACAATTTAAATATAAGAGCGGGAAAAAGAGAGGGAAGAGATGTACAATTTGGGACATGCTCAATCGGACTTGCCCCAAATGGTAGAGTTAGAAATGTGCCAGGGGATTCCAATACAATCCCATCAAGGTGGCATGTACCAATGCCATCTCACTAGTCCAAGTGATCAATTTCAGTTCACAATTGATGACTCTGATAGGTCTAAGAGTCAAAGGGATCACACAAACAAGACTAGTGTCTGCCAATACTAACTGATAGAATCAAAAAGGGAGAGAATGATCCAACATGGGAAGCAGGATACACAGCAGACTCATAGAATGGCAGATGTCCTAAACAACACTCTGGCCTCAGAATCAGCCCTTAACGCATTCGGATCTGGCTGAAGAGCCCATGAGAGTATTTTAGGCATGGAAAGCCAAGACACCATGGAAAAGAAAAAAAAAAGAAGACCTAAATGAAAGATCTCTGTGAGTGAGATCCCAGTGGAAAGAACAGGGCCATCAAAGATGGAGGTACCTTTCTCTGAAGGGAGGAGAGAACTTCCACTTTGACTATGACCCTATCGGAATAAGATCAAAATCGGCGATCTCTAAAGGCTTCCATAGCCTTGGCAACTCATGACTAGAGCCTAGGGAGATTACTGACGCCATAAACAAGAGTGTCAAATTGTTAAGTCAGCAACAGGAGTCACTGTGTACTTACATCTCATGTGGGATCTGTCCTTAATGTGTTGTCTAATGTGCAGTGATGCTATAACTAGTACTGAAACAGTATTTTTACACTTTGTGTTTCTGTGTGGGTGCAAACTGATGAAATCTTTACTAATTATATACATAATCGATCTTCTGTATATAAAGATAATTGGAAATGGAAAAAAAAACCTGGTGTTAAATTGGAAATGGCATAGAAAATTAATTAATTTTTAAAAAGTATCATGTAGGATCTCTGTCTTTAATGTGCTGTACACTGTTATTTAATGCTATAACTAGTACTCCAACAGTATTTTTTCACTTTGTGTTGCTATATGGGGGCAAACTGTTGAAATCTTTACTTAATATACTAAACTGATTTTCTGTATATAAAGAGAATTGAAAATGAATCTTGATGTGAATGGAAGGGGAGAGGGAGTGGGAAAGGGGAGGGTTGTGGGTGGGAGGGAAGTTATGGGAGGGGGGAAGCCATTGTAATCCATAAGCTGTACTTTGGAAATTTATATTCATTAAATAAAAGTTTAATAAAAAATGAAAATATCCACATATGGTATACACTTAATGCATGATGACAAATCATCAGTGTCACTGAACTAAAGCAGAACTTAGAGAACCCAACCCCCAATTTGACAATCTTCTTAGCTTAGTTGTCACTATTGCCAATGATTAAAATGATTGAAGTTTTCTTACTAATAAAATCTGGCTTTCTGTACATTTGGTCTGATTAGCTGCTTGCTAATTATTAAACAACACATATTGAACATCTACTCTGCACTATACTTGTCACTGAGATGAGATTTAGTAAGTGTGGTCCTTGACCTCAAGAACCTGGAACTAAATGGAGAAACTAAAAAATTATACAAAAATAACAATGAGCAACAAATGACAATGATACAACCAAGTTCCATGAGTTACGTCCAAAAAAGACAAAGATCATTTCTAGCTTTGATTTTCTCAACACTCTTTCTCAGAAGGATGGAACTTAAGCTAGATCTTAAAGACTAATGGCATTTCAATAGTCAGAGAAAAGTAGGAAGTAAATTTTAGGAAACCAAAGTAAGTCATGCAAAGATGAGACAGTCCAGACCAGTTTAAGAGTCATTGACAGTAATGTGAGTTGAGTGTGAGATTCATGAGTGAGAGGGTGGGGAAGAAGGATAGAAAAGTAGCAAGGGGCCGGTGCAGGTGAAGCCACTGCCTGCAGCGCTGGCATCCCATATGGGCACTGGTTCAAGTCCCAGATCCACTTTCGATCCAACTCTGTCATGGCCTGGGAAAACAGTGGAAGACAGCCTAAGTTCTCGGGCTCTTGCACCTACATGGGAGTCCTGGAAGAAGTTTCTGGCTTCAGATTGGCACAACTCCAGCCTTGTGGCCATCTGGGAAATAAACCAGCAAATGGAAGACCTCTCCTCCTTCCCCCTTCCTCATCCCCCCTCTCTCCCTTGCCAGCCTTTCAAATAAGTAAACCTGTAAAACAAAAATAATGAGTACTAATCCAAATTCCAATATAATCTGGAAATATAAGAGCTTTGAAGACAGGTACAACTGAGTTTGATTTTTAGGCAACAGCCTACAAGCTTGGGCAATTAACTCCTCAGAGCCTCCTTTCTATATCATAAAGTGGGGATAATTAACTAAATTGCTGGTCTGTGAATGGCTGCTGACTGTGAAGGTGAAATAAAGTAATACATATGAAACCCTAAGAAAGTGATACTTCAACAGTGTCAGTACTTTCTTCCTTTTACATTTACATTAAACATTCTTTTCATTAGTAATAGACTGTAGTATATGTTTTCTGATTAGTTTAAGATCTGGTATGGCAGTTAGGAGCAATGCCCAAGGTCAGTCAGTCAGCCTCTTTTGCAGAATAGGATAAAAAGGATAAGTAATTAGGCATTAACAAAAAAAGTTTATTTAGTTCAAAGCACATCTTAGTCAACCAGTTATGTTTCTCTCACCTTTCTCTTCCTCTCTTTCTCTTAGAAAAGAAGTGGACAAGAAGCAATAACTATTCCTTCCATTTACTTCCCAAACCAAAAAAAATAAGAAATACATGTGAGGGAAACAGAAACACTAGAAAAGTTGCTATATAATAACTTCATAAATTTCTAGATTTCATTTTGTTCTCCAATAAAATAAATTTGTCATATATATCTAACATGATTGTTATGAGAACTAAAATATGATAATGTAGGTAAAAATTTGAAAACTGCAGATACTGTATTGAATACCCAGCTGGTTCATTGATACTGAGCATTCACTCAGAACCACTCTATATAGCTAGTATTAGAGGTAGGCCTTTTCTCACTGGACTTCCAAAAATTCATGTGATTACACTGTCTAGAATCATATCTTGCAACACAAAGAGGCTCTAGGCATATATTTTTGCTAAAGACACTAAATCATTTACAGATAAATTTCTAAACATCTTTTAGAAACAAAACTATCACCTCCAACAATAGATTGGAAAATAGCATTTTCACATGTATGTAGTCATGGAGATCACATAGAAAGCTATATGACATACTGGAAATGCACAGCTATTAGAATTAGGCAGAATGATTTGTGATCTCTGAATTTATTATCTATGTGTCACTAAAAAACTTAACCTGTGAAAATGCATTCTTATTAACTGTCAAATCTGGCATCTAATTACTGTTAAATGTTATGCACTTCCCTAGTACATGAACTGAAATGTATACTTTACTTTGCAACTTCTAAGTGTTGTCATTAATGGTAATTTATGAACCATAGGATACTGCAAAGAGTTGCATCCAATACTATGTTAGGATGATCATAAAGGTAGAAGGGAAGGGAAGGGAAGGGGAGGGGAGGGGAGGGGAGAGGAGAGGAAAGAAAAGTGGAGGAGGAGCAAGAGAAGGAAGTGGAGGAGGAGGAGGACCAAGTGGTGGTAGAGAAAGAAGAGGAGGAGAAGGAAAAGGACAATGAAGCTGAAAACAAATCACATTATTAGAGTAACTTGGAACTGGACTCCATTGTTCAGAACCTCAATCCTGTATATTTTTATATGATCTCAATATTAGGTATGTTTCCTGATACCCAATCCAAAGTGAATTGTATATAAGATTCACAGCTGTTGCTAACATTTTTATATCACTATTATTGCATCACTATTTTTATCTCTCTAACCACTCCTAAGTTGGATGAAGTAAATGTATCTCAAGTTTAGGTAGGTGTCTGTGTTGAATATTGCATTGAATTTATAAAGAGATTAAGCATGAATTTGAATAGATTCCATGTACATTTACCCTTTCTTAATGGTTTTAGAACTGAGGTTAACTTATGAAAAATAATATAATTTCAGCAGAAAATACTTTGCCCTCTTAAATGATTAAGGTAAAATATTTGGCTAGTCCTCACAAAAATATTACATCATTTTGGCAAATACAAAGAGTTCAAAAGGTTTACAAGAAGTTCTTTCTTGCATCTTTGCCAATAGCACTAGATTTTTCTACTCACTAAGTTTTTACCAAATTTTACCTTATAGTCATTATAAAAATTAGATTGTCACTATATATAAATCAAATACTTTAAAATATATTATCAAATAATAATCTACAATTAGGCTTAAAACATAGAACAGGTACTGTTTTCAACTAATCAAAATATCATAAATGTAACCAATCTATAGTGTCTTACTTCACATAATGATGATGTCACTGAGGTCCAAGCACCTAGCTTATGAGGCCCAGGTTTTTACTAATTTCATACTCCCAAATATTGCTTCAATTAATAAATGGAGGTCTTTTTCTCTCTTCTAAGATGAAAATGAACTGTTGAAGGTCACTGGTGTTCTGGAAGAACTGGAGATTGAAGTGTTTCTTGAACCAGTCTTCTTGCAGCTGTGCACCTGAGCCAGCATTGGTTTTGAGCAGTTGACCTACCCTTCCACAGATTCCTCTGCATCTACCGATCTTTTCCTGACATCACTGTATTCCCCAAGGTCATAATTTTTGATTCACAAACAATCATGTCTTTAACTCACAATGAGGAACTATTTTGCTGAAACAATCCTAGATCATTTTCTTTTCTGAAGTCTTTCTTCTCCTAGTTTCTCAAAGCATTCAAAGCCCTTCTACAATGTTCTCATCTCAGATCTGCATGATCTACAAAAAGCAACACTAGGATACCCATGATCACAATTCTATAAGAATGGAAAATGATATAAAAGTTTGGAAACACAAAACTAAACTTAAGGAAAAAAATCTCAGTTTTTAGTACAACTTACAAAAAATTCAGTTCAGTTCAAAGAAATATCCACTTTGTGTTACGTTGGAGACCCCTCAGTTTTTTAAGCTGAAGCCTCAATGCTTGTGACTTCCACAAGAATAAGGATGGAAATTTGCTCTCTCGTTCTATCAAAGTTTCAAGTCTCTCCCCATAACTGTTGGATCAGACTTTTTTAAATATTCCATCTGAGAGAAAGGAAACCACTTAAAATATTTTAAATATATAGGAGATAATTGATGCTGTTGTTCTTTAGCTTTGTAGCTACAAGTTCCATCTTCAACATCTGCTGTGTGCCAGTTACTACATGCTAAAAAATATCTGCCCTAATGGTTGAAAAATAAAGATGCTAGGCCACAAATGCTAAGTAGTCTGTCTCACCTAATGTAATCTTACAAATGGAAAGATGCCAACTCCAACTTTTAACTTCTTTTTTTCAAACCCAATGTCTCCATTTAGTGAGTGAGCTCATAAGCCTTTAAGCATTGTTGACAGAGAGATTTCAAGAACTCAATGTTTCCTGCTTTATCTTTACATTGAAAACCTTTGTCTTTCCTTTTCTGTCTGAAGCCCTGTCAGTTGACTTCTTCTGTGCAGAAGCACCCTGTCTTCCCCACCCTGCCAGTGCCTCATATTAGATGTGTTGTTACCTCTTCTAGATGCATTAAACACACTTTATTCCAAAGATAGTGCTTATGTTTGTGGCATTACATGAAAATTCAATGAAGACATTGCTCTTACATCACTGATCATAGTGCCTGGGCAGTGTTGGGCATATTGCAGAATGGTAAAGAGGAGATAATAAATGCCAAAGTAAACAAGGAGACTATCTGTAAGGAGGCAGATGAACTGGCTTTCAAAATTGATATTCCATACCCTAGGCTTACACATTTCTGTGCTAATGAAGAATGTGAGTTAATTTTCCTTTTTTTTTTTACCCAAAACAGCAAGGATTGACAGGGCTTAGCTGGAAGTTTTCTTTAAAAGTTTTAAAATAGTAAAATTCATAGAATCAGGTCACTTTTGAACAAGGGATAAAAAAGAATATATTAAGAAAACAAGTGTTCCACATTGGTGGGTTTGTTTTCTTCCCTGAAAATTTAGTTTTAATTGCAGCTCTCTTGATTGGGTCGAAATTGACTGGAATGTATCCTTTCACTCTATTCTGCTTTTGGTCCTAAATCCTCGTCATGGTAACCTTCTTCTTTCCCTCGAACTCCAGACCTAACTCTCGTGGTCCTTTCTCACTGAAAGGCTTACAGTATCATTAGTCTTTAAAGCAAGCGAAATCTTCCTTCTGGTTACATAACCTATTTATATGATGCAAAAATAAAAATCAGGAAGATTTCACAACCATCACCATAACCAATGCCAAAACATCTGCCCTGTGGATTTGTCAAAATTACTGAAATGTTCCCTCGAAAGATATTGCTATAATTTGGATGTGATTTGTGCCCCAAATTTTCTTGTGCTTGAATCCTATTCTGCAGTATGGAAGTGTTGAGAGGTAGTGGAAGCATTAAGAGGTGGGATCCAAAGGGAGGTGATTGGGTCTCAGAGGATACCACACTCAGGAATTTATGTGATTCTGGGACTGGGTTAGTCACAACACAGCAGGTGGTTTTAAAAACAGTCAGCCCGGCCCCTCCCCAGTCTCTTGGTTCCTTGCTTGCACATGTGCTCTTTCTGCTTAGCAGGTTCTCTTCCCACTTCTCTGCCATGTTGTGATACAGCCAGGGGGCCCTCACCAGGATGCTGGTGACATACTGTTTGGACCTTCCAGCAATCAGAAACATGAACTAAATAAATCTATTTTACAAGATACTCAGCCTCAGATATTACATTACAGCAACACAAAACAGATTAAGATTTGGAGCCATCATTGTAGTACAGTGGGTTAAGCTGCCAGTTTCTACGTCATCATCCCATATGAGCACTAATTCAAGTCCTGGCTGCTCCACTCCCTATCCAGCTCACTTCTACTGTGCTTTGGAAAGTAGTTGGTGATAGTCCAAGTGTATGGCCCCTGCAACACATGTGGGAGACCAAAATGGAGTTCCTGGCTTCTGGCTTTGGCCTTGCCCAGCCCCAGCAACTACGGCCATTTGGGAAGTGAACCGGTGGGTGGAAGATCCTTCTCCCATTGTTTTTCCTCTCCTATTATAACTCTTTCAAATAAATAATTTAAAAAAAAATAGACTAAGATGGTTATAGTCCATGGATTTTTAAGTGTCTATAGCATTATTTGTTAAAATATAAATAGTCCTAGGACAAGGAAAACATTGAGCCTTTATCATCTATTGATACTATGAACGCTTCTCTCCTTCTCATTCCAATATACTCATGAGATTTATCAACAGCACTGAAGAAGCTGGATTTTGGAAACACTAATTATTGCTGCTTAGTTGAAAAGAGGAAAGAAGAGGAAAGAGTAAAGAAGAGGAAAAAAGAGGAAAGAGAAGAAAGAGAAGAGGAAAAAAAAGAAAAGGAAAAAGAAAGACTAATGAGGGCAGAGAAGCCACAGTGTACACAGGTTTGGGGATGACATCTCTGAGTAAGACTCACCCTAGGAAAGTGTTTAGAATGGACACTAGGATCACCTTCAACTCTGCAATATCTTTATAAAGAACCTAATATTCACATCTCCCAATTCCTTAGCTGCATATTCTCACTTATAAAAATTATCTTTTAAATGGGGTACTACATGGATTCTAATTCTTATGGATATGTATTTTTTATTTTAAATCAGGTATGAATGCCAGACATCTTGTAACGTGTGAGATTTTTAGTTTCTCCCCATCTTCATTAACGTTTGCTCTCATCAGTACTTTTAATATTATTCATTTTAGTGACTGTAAAGCAGTATCTCATTGTGCCTTTAATTTGAATTTTCCTTATGACTAATGGCATGGGGTTTCTGTTCATGTTCCTGATGGCCATTGTGTAGTGAGAACTATGTACGTGTGGTCTTTGTCCCTGGTTCATAGTACAGATTCACTTTCTTGAAATTTCCTGAATGGAAATTGTACTAAGAGTACATTTTGTTATGATATTTGGGTTTTTGGACACAGCTCCTAAAATCCTTCAAATCTCCTAAAAGATGGAAGTGTCTTTTATTCGTAAGTGAACTTTGATCATACCCAGGTTTATGCTAATGAAATGACTTACAGAGATGCCCTTTGATGATCCAAGGATAGGGCTGGTCACTGGGAAAAAAAGTGATTAAAGAATTTGAAATTTAGCTCATCTCACTGCCTTCTAGGCTAGAGATTAGGGGTCCTGAAAGAGAATTGATGAGCTCCTGGGCTCAACAGGAATGTTACACAACCCAGTTCCAGGAGACAGACGTTCCTGTGCTTAAAACCCTTTGAAACGTTTTTGTCTGGATGCTCTGGATCCTCTATAACATGCTTTATAACAACCTGTAAGCATAGGCGTTTCACAAGTTCTGTTAGCAGTCCTAGCACACCATTAAACTCTGTGAGTTGGTCAGAAACACAAGTCACAACATGCTACTGGCATGTGAATTAGGAACAGCTTTGTTGGACTACACCACTAACTTGCTGGATCTCAAGCTGACTCCAGGTTGATAGTGTCAGGACAGAACTGTATCACAGAACACTCAGATGGATCTGCTGGAGAGTTTTTTTGGCACATGAGGACCTCCATCCCCCCAACTACATCTGGTATCAGCAATGTGTGAGCATAGGGAATACTTTAATCATGTATCTCTTTTGGTGAGAAGCCTGTTACTACTTAGCAACATATTATTGAGTCATAAGAGCTCTTCACATATCCCAGATGGAAAACCTTTGTTGAAAAATATGTTTAATATTTCCTCCTAGATTTTGGCTTTCTGACAATAAATCTAATTTTTTTAATTTTATTAACCTGCATGTAATACAATACACCCTAAAAAGTTTTTCTGGGGAGGTGTTGTGGTGCGAGGGGTTAAGCTGTCACTTGGTGTACAAGCATCCCGTTTCAGAGTGTCAGTGCAAGTCCCAGCTGCTCTAGTCATGATCCAGATCCCTACTCACGCACATCCTGGAAGGCAGCAGGTAATGGCTCAAGTAGTTGAGTCCTTGCAATGCAAGCAGGAGACCTAGATAGAGATCCTCACTCCTGGCTTCTGCCTGGCCTAGCCCTGATGATTTCAGCCATTTGGGGAGTGAACCAATCAAAGGAAGATCTCTCTCACTCTTTCTGTCTCTTACTCTAACTTTTCCTTTCAAATGAGTAAATAAATCTTCCTTTTAAAAAAAAAGTTTCTCAGGCTGCTCTTCAGATTACTGCTTACATGGCTGGTTTTCAGAAGTTTGATTATAAAACATCTTGGTGTGGCTTCCTTTGTGTTTTTTCTACTTAAGATATAGCAAGACTGATTGTTCAGTAATTGATATTTTTCATCACATTTGGAAAATGTCAGCCACTATTTCTTCAAATGTTTTCTTTGACCTCTTATACCCTAGCTCTTCTCCTTCTAAGGCTATAATTATGGGTATTAAACAGTTTGATATTTTTATATGCCAATGAGTCCCCTTTACTATTTTTCAGTTTTTATCATTTTTATGTTTCAATTTGGGTCATTTATTATACTTTCTTCAACTTCCCTGATTTTTTCCCATTTTTAGTGCTTAATCTGCTGATAAAGTGAATCTACTTGAAGTTCCAGTTGCACACAATGCATTTATCAACATAAGATTGTTTTTATATCTTCCCACTGTTTTAAAGTCCCTTGTCTGCTAATTCTTCTGTGGCTTAGAAAGAACTTCTAAGATCAATCTCAGCCACAACAGCTATGAAAAAAAATTAAATACCTTGGAATAAATTTAACCGATAAGATCAAAGATTTTTACAATGAAAATTATAAGCCATTAAAGAAATACACAAAAAATGTAAAAATATTCAATGTTCATAGATTGGAAGAATCACTATCATCAAAATGCCCATACTACCAAAAACTATTTACAGATAGAATGTGATCCCAAAATACTCATGACATTCTTCTCAGATTTAGGAAATGCAATGTAAAATTTCATATGGGGAAAACAAGAGATCTCGATTGCCTAAAGCAATTTTATAAAACAAAATAAAAGCTGGAGCCATCACACCACCAGATTTCAATACAAACTACAGGGCAGTTATAATCAAATATATTGACAAAACATCAACTTGTAGACCAATGGAACGAAACAAACTCCAGAAATAAATCCATGCATCTACATCCAACCTATCTTTGACAAAGGAACTAAAATCAATTCCTGGAGCAAGGACAGTCTCCTCAACAACTGAGGCTGGGAAAACTGGATCTCCACATGCAGACATACGAAACAATACCCCTACCTTATACCTTACCCAAAAATCCACTCAAATTGGAACAAGGATGTAAATCTATGATTTGATACCACCTAATTACTAGAGAACACTGAGGAAACTCTGAAAAACGCTGCTATGGGAAAAGAAGCACAGACAATCAAAGCCAAATTGACAAATGGGATTATATCAAGCTGAGAAGCTTCACACTGCAGGAGAAACACTTGGTAAAGTAAAGAGGCAACTAATAGAATGGGAAAAATCATTTGCAAATTATACAACTGATTAGAATTAACATCCAGAGTCAATAAAAGATCTCAAGAAACTCAACAACAAAACAAACAATCCAGTGAAGATACGGGCAAAGGTCTTGAACAGGCATTTAGCCAAAGAAATTCAAATGGCCAAAAAGTACATAAAAAATGATCAGGATCACTAGCCATCAGGAAAATCCAAATAAAAACCACACTGAGGTTTCATCTCACCCAGTTAAAATGGCTTTCATACAGAAATCAACAAAAAATAAATGCTATTGAGGATGTGAGGGAAGATGTACCCTAAGCCACTGTTGGTGAAAATTAAATCGGTGCATCCATTGTGGAAGACAGTATGGAGATACCTCAGAAAGCTGAAAATAGACCTAATGTATGACTCTGAAATCCCACGACTTGGAATTTACCCAAAAGAAATTAAAAGAGCATATGATAGAGTTTTCTGTACCCCTGTGATCAATGCAGCTCAATTTGCAATATCTAAGATATGAAATCAATCCAGATATCCAAATGATGACTGGATTAAGAAATTATGATATATTACACTATGGAATACTACTCAGCAGAAAAAAATTAAATCCTATCTTTTGCAACAAAATTGATGCAACTGGAAATAATTACATTTAAATAGCCCAGTCCCCAAAAGACATATGCCATATGTTTTCCCTGATCTGTGATAACTAATAGAGTACCTAATATATAATATGTAGGAGTAAAATTGACATTTTGAGATTTGATGATTGTTTACAGCCCTTGTTTCTGGTGTTAAGGAAACTATATTTTTTTGATATTTTTTACCTAGTGTAGGGTTAATCTTATGAGTATAAAGTAAATTGAAAATAAAAATTTGTAAAAATTAAGAGTGGGAATAGGAGATCAAGAAGGAAGAGGGTTGGAACGTGGGCAGACGGGAGGATGGGGTGGAAAGTATCACTATGTTCCTAAATCTGTATATATGAAATACATGAAGCTTATATACCTTAAATAAAAAAATTTTAAAGTCTCATTAGGATCCCTGTATAGAGTTCTAGAGGTTTCTCCTTGGATTGCTCCTAACTCGCCAATGTTCTTTCTCACACGGTCCATTTGTCTCAGATTTCCCAAACTCAGGTGTGTATCTTCTCAGCTCTGGGATATAACCCTTCTCTACTTAGGCTTCCCTTTTCTGTACTAGTTAGAAATGCTACATAGCAGAAAATCAGGGGGGTTCTCTTCATCATCTCATTTTTCAACCTTCTTTCAATGTTGCCTGTTTTCCAATGTCTTCAAATATTTATTTCATTTATAATTGGATATCCTTATCTGAGGGATCCACATATTCAACCAACCAGAGATCATGACTTAAAAAAATATTACATTGTTATTGGTGTGTACTATTTAATTAGGGCTACAGTAATGGCATCTGTCCTAAATAGGTATAGACTACTTTTTCTTATCATTATCCCCTTACAATATAGCATAACACTATTTACATAGAATCTACATTGTGTTAGGTTCTATGAGTAATCTAGAGAGTATTTAAATTTTACAGGAGAATTGCAAAGGTTTTAAGCAAAAACTATAACATTTTATATAAGATATATAAATCCACAGATTTATCATCCACATTTTGTTAACCTCCTGGGTCCTGGAACCAAAACCCTACATACACCAAGGGACAACTGTGCATGATGCTCAGTTTACTATTTGTTAACACCAGTAGGGAAAAAATAACACCGTATTTGTCAGCATGCTAGAAGTGGAAGATTATTTTTGCAACTTTAAGTGTTTTCCATTATTTAATTTTTTCCATAAAATGTATAAATTTGACTCACTTCTAATCCTAGTACTTTGAGAGATTCCCCTATCATGGTTATAAGCAATTATTTTTCTATGCATATGCATAATTTTTATGATATGAACTTATACTTTATATATGAGTGCTAGGTTTCCCCCACAAAACTCCACATTTTCTCATAATTGTTCATACCCAAGGTTTTTAATGCTTTTATCTTATGACATACGAATTTATGTGCTAAGGCATATGTAATTTGCAGATACTTTTGGCCTCCACTGTAATCTCAAGTTTCAAAAAATATTTTTAAAATGGACCAAGAGAAATAATGCCTTTTAGAAGAGATGTGATTGAAGCCAAGCAGAATTAACTTATTTTTGGGCCCTTTAATCTGTTTTCAATACTTCACTACTCTAAACTGAAATGAACAAATTTATACTAAATCTTTGTATGCAACTTTTATCATTGCATGAAATTTGAGTTCTTGAGTGTATTGCTCAAGTTCAAGAACACTGATTAAAGCTGTGTTTTTCAGGCAGCAAAATTTCAGAGGGAAAAAATTCATGATGTTCATGGCTGTTGCTATTTTCACTCTCTTCTTTCTATGAAGCCACATTAGTCAAGGCATAGCTTCTTCTGAAATGGCAGCAGAGCACATCATCATATGCTTCTCTCAAGGCTACTAATTCTGCTCCTCAGAAGTAGAATCCATGCCTGGAAAAGTTATGAGAGTTTGATACCTGACATTGGTAACCTCAGTCAAAAAGTATAAGGGTAGTTACTGGGTAGGACACATGTATTATTTCTCTTTCTCTCCCCCACCCTGAGCCCCCCTTAATTTCTTGCAGACTCACTTTATGTAGTTTAAAGCTCATGGTTTTATTTGTCTACTCTTTTTACTCATAGAAGTTATTAACTTCTGGCAGAGGAAAGGCAAAGAGCATTATTTATTCCTCTGGGTCATTTAAGCTTATGTGGTAAAACGAGTTTTCCTATGTAGGTCAGACAAACTGTGGTTCAGTGTCAGAACCCTTACACAGGCAGTTTTCTTTTCCTGGATGTAGAAATGCATTTCCCTGATATTCTTGCTGAAAAGATGTGATGGAGCCAAGCAGAATTGACTCATTCTTTATTTTAATATGAAAATTTTATTTAATGGCAAAACTTCCTATAAATATTTAATATTTCACTATTGTAAACTAAAATTAACATTTGTATTAAATCTTTATATTTAACAATTATTTCATGGCAAGTGATTTAGGAAAGTTGAATTGCATTATTAAAAAATATGAACTGGGTGTTATTCCTATCTTTCATGAAAAAACCAAACTACCCTCCAAGAAATTATACAGATGCATATTCTTTTCACTATAAAATGAGCTTATCTTTTTTGTTCCTATTCTAGTCAATATTGGTCAGCATCTCTAAAAAATAAGACAAAAAGCCATTGTCAGGTTCACACAATACAAAAAAGCTATCACATTTTGTTAAATTTATCTTTGCTTATGTTTCATGGCATTTGTTCTTCCTGTTTGAATTGCCAGTTCATATTTATTCTGTTTTTCTTATTGGGATTTTTGCCTTCAAGTTCTTCTTAATGATTGTCTATTTTTCATAATAGTTTCTTTTTCAACTTCTTATAGTTTCAGAATTTGTCTTTTGCCTGTTACCTTTACTTACACAGTAATGTCTTTCTTATGCATGGAAAGTCTGCCATCTGCTTCTGTTTTCTTATTGTAATTGACTATCAGATCTATTTATACTTCCAACTGGAACACTGATTGGTTAAGAAACCACAGGATCTTATGCGCAGTGGCAAATTTAACATATGTCAAGGTGTAGTGGTCCTCCAAATAACCTCATCTCTCCTTTCTTGAAATACAATGCCATCTAACCAAAAATCCAATTCCCATTTGTGTGCAAAGTCCTAAGCACCGGGAAGCCAAGAGGGAATTTGGTGAGCCAAAGTCCATTACTTTTTCACATGCTGCTTTTCTCTTTCATTTCCTATCTAAAACAACCCCACTTCCCATTTCCCCTCGCTAAGTCTATTAAAGACATAGCCATGGTTGTGGCTCAGAAAATTCATAGCAATTGAAGTTCTCAAGGACCCTTGCCTATGAGATTATTTAACTGAGCACTTATTTAAAAATGATTAGAACATGCATCAAAATATCCTGATGAAGTAAACAAAAAAGCAATCTTGGGATGTGCAGACGGAAAACACGCCTAGTCCAGACCTTCTTGAAGACACAAGTTTCCCTCAGCCCGAGGTGGTGAGGGGTAGAGCAGTTTAAGGAATCTGAGTGCTGAGTATATCTAGGCTTTCTCTTAATTGGCTCCAGGTTTCTGGGAATCTTCTGAGCTTTGTATTAGTTTCACTTTGTTTTTCAAACATAAATAGCAACAACTAAAATGCCAAGCTCTCTAGAATTTAGCCTTTTAAAACTACTCTTATAAAAAAAAAGAGGATCTTTACTTCATAGACTGGTATCTAGAAACACAGCCTCAAACCTAGGGTCCAGGACAGTACACAATATGGGTATTAAATATTATTAAATAAAATAAAAATAATAAATATTAAATAATATGCAACATTGTACTGCAAGAGTGTTAAAAACATGACAGGCAGTGCTTTTCAGCTCATCCACATCAACTGGCTCTCAGTATAGAAGACAATTGGATTTAAGACAGAGAGAGAGAAATTGAAAGAACCCAGAGAGAAAAGAGCACATGTACAGCAAGTGATTTACAATAAAGACATCCACAGCCTGAGAGGATTCTTCTTTCATTAAGTATCACTTATGTCGCTGATCCATTGTCACTACTGCACCTGTAAGTGTTCATGTAAGTGAATTGGCATAAATAATTCAAAACAATGTTATCTTCAATGTACAAATGGATTTTTCTCTGAAGGCGCTTTGGACAGTATTTGAGACTTTAAACTATCTCAACTGAAGAATGTCTGACGTGGTGTATTTATTGAGCTTTTCTTTATAAACAGACCTCTTTGAGGCTTTGTTTGTGAAAGGCTTTCTCAGAGTCAAAATCCTTTAAGAAGTAAACCCAATGCAGAAAGTACAGATGGATACTCTAACATTCATAGAGGGAAATAAGGCTGGGGAGTGGGGTGTCAGGAATCCCTACCAGTCAGGAAGGGGAACGAGGAAGGGAGGGCAAAGAGGATTCAAAGGAGACAAGATGGTGGTGAGGCAGAGTGAAAGGCGAGTGGGCTGAGGGCACTTGCAGCAACATCCTCAGGAGTCTGAGCTTTTATTCCAGGCTGGGCACTGGGAGGTTTGTCCTCTTGTGTATTCTGCAGTGACCTTGGAGCTTTTAGAGAGGAGAGTGCTGGTCAGGTGGTGCGGCAGCCTGTACAAACCAGGTTCACCCTGTTCCCCAAAGATGAATGTGCAATCACATCCCTCTGCAATACCTCCGCCCGCAGAATGCAAAAACACCCTCCTTGCCAGTGTCTACAGAGGCGCTCCTTAGGCCCTGATAAAAGTCCTCTAAGAACTCAAGAGAGGTCAGCCACCCAGCCCCATTTATTGGTGATATGCCTGAAACGGAATTAGAGATGTTCAACCTCCCCCAGGCCCTCCCTGACCCTCCACATGGGCTCCTGTGACAATGCATCCTGCTCATTTCCTCCCCTTGAGTGAATTGCTTTGGGCTGCTGCCTTTTAAGGAAACTGTCTGCAACCACAAACTTCCCTTGGGAGGCAGTGAAAGAGCAGGAAGCTGAGAAGCAAAGGATGCTCAGTACAGATTGCAGTCAGACGGGGGGGGGGGGGGGGGGGGGGGGGGGGGGAGTAGCCTGGAATTTCAGCTCCTGAACCACCTGCTCCATCGACCTCTGCCTCTCTCTTTCTCTCCATGCAGCACACTGTGGGCTTTGTTCCTGTGAGGCAGTTGTCTGTTGCAGCTGACGTAGGTAAACCACCAGTAACTGCACATCATGTCCCCCTACACCCCCAAGAATTCTTAAAAGGAAGATGCAGGAGTAAGCTCACCTTTCATCACCTTCCTTATTGCCGCATGAAAAAACCATTACTAACAACTGCAGAGAACTCCCTCGGGAGTCAGCCCAGAGTGCGCAGCAGTGGGCCCCTTCCTAGTGGGCCTGCCTGCTCACCTCCCCTTTGCAGCTTGTCTGTGATATTGGGGGTGCTGTGCAGTAGGTCCCGTCTGCCTGTGACACCAGAAAATCCTTGCAAGAGAGTGAGGTAGCTTGTTCATACCTTTTGTCTCTGTGAGCCAGGCTGCCCCAGTTCCTGGATGCTGAATTCTTGAGCAGGTCCTTGCTTCTGGCGGTGGGGAGGGGGGGGGGGGTCCTCAGTTCTCTAAGTCTAAACATTTGTGAAATCTCACTTTAGGGTTTACTTTAAGTGGAGCACCCAGGAGTTACCCGCTAGTTGGGGGGGGCAGACAAAAGCAGGCTTGGGAAGAGATCCAATGCAGCCTTCCCGGTTCCCAACAGCTGCAGTACTCAGCATTTCAGGGCTAAAACTTATGGAGGAGGCAATGCTGCCTTTTGATAAAAGAAGCGGCACTGCACAGGCCCATCTAGCATTCACAAGTAGCACAGGGACCACCACCACCACCCACCACCTCCCTGAAACTCAGGAGAGTGGCGCAGAGGCTGTGCCAAAGAGAGCTTTCTATGTATTCTATAAAATTCAATCAGCTATATGAATTATTCACTTTCTTATTTCCCCCAAAAGAAAATGGACATGATCATATTTTAAACATTATGACTTCCCCAATCTAATAATCAGCTTCCTCCATACGCTCCCTTCATGATAACCTCAGCAGAAGGAAATCTCCACTCCAAATTCCTCTTGCATTTATGATAAGCCTGCTATGTGGTATGTTGTACACGTTGCCTGACAGCTACTTATGAGCACAAAGGCCTTTCTGGTGGGGCCTGAGTAACCACCCAGGAGACAGGAATAAGAGCCCGAGCCCGGAAGCCCTCATTTATCTCAGTCAGACTAATGCCCAGGGGACTGGATCGGTTCACCTCCTCTCTGACCATCGAGGTGACTAAGAGGACCTTAACAGAGAGAAATTGAAAAGCAGCTTGTCAAGAGCCGAGCTGCTGAATTCAAACTCAATTCAAAAGCGTCAGGGATGGAAATGGCATTTATCTTAATCAGTGCTAAAGGTTAATGTGCAGACATGGCTGCCTCTGAGAAAGGACATTTTCTTTTCTTCCTGGCTCTTTGTTAAAAAAAAAAAAAAAGGCATCTTCAGAAGACAAGAGGTTATGATTAAAAAGCAAATGTCTCTCTGCTTCCAAACCTTCCATTTTCTGTTCCTAGACATGTGTTTTTGTCCTTCCTGCAGTGTCCTTGGCCAGGGAACACCTGAGACGCAGGAGGATAATGCTGACTCAGAGTTCTGCAGTGGTTGTCTGAGCTGCAGGCTCTCCTCTGTGCGATTCTTCCTCACTTCTTTTGTCCAATCAGATGATGGCAAGTCACCTAGCACCGACCAAAGGGTGGGTGCCCAGTCCATCTTTTCTCTTTTGCAATTCCAAAGCAGCTGGAAATTGCACACAAGCTTCTAGAAGGCAAAAGGCAGAGTGGGCCTACTAAACTGTCCTGATGGGTAATTCTGGAGCCCAGCACAGTCCCAGCCCTCTCTGAGTCAGGTACAGCCAAGAGGAGCATAAATCTCGTGTCTCTGTGGAAAGGAAAGAACTGCAGATGTCAGCTCTGCGGAAATATTGGGGCAAAAGAGCCAAATGGCTGCTCTGCTCTGCAAACCCCCAAGAGGGAATTTTTTTCCGTCTAGTGGGGGACATGTATCAGAGACAGCAAACACGAGGAAAATAAAGAGGCTAAGTGCACCAGCTGGACCGAGCCGGGGCAAGGCAGCAGCCCCAGTAGCACCATACAATGAGTCAGCAGTCTTCCTGTATCCAGGCAGCAGCATCTGTTCAAGTGAGCTGTGGCTATTCAGGTTATTGTTCATTTTCCCCACAGGAGAGTAACCCCTTAAGCAACTTTTCTTTTTGTAATTAGTAGTGGAATACTTATTACCATAGCACTCAAGCAAGCACTGTGGCAATTCTTTCTACAGAAGACAAAAAGGCATGGAGAAAGGTCACAGAGCTAGGGGTGCAGGAGGAGGCCAGTGTTCTAGATCTAGCCCTGCCACTTACTCCCATGCAGCCAAAAGGCACCACCTCACCTCTCTGTGTCCCAATTCTGAGGCAGACATTATCAGCTGCCAGCTGCCGTATTCACCCCTCCACCTCCTTCTTCCTGGCAGCACCCCATTTTTGTTTGGCTAGTCAGCTTCTCCTGAGCCCAAGGACGAAGACTACTTCCATAGTACCTGCTATGTTACTTCCCTTGAGCTCACTGTGCAAACATGAATATGTTAAGTGATCTGGAAATGTGATCTCAGACTGCAGCAGGCCTCTGAGGACATTTTCCTCACTTTGAGGTAAGGAGAGGATACAAATGGGGACTCATTGCCTTTGAATTTTATTTATTTATTTTTTTTTTTTTGACAGGCAGAGTTAGACAGTGAGAGAGAGAGACAGAGAGAAAGGTCTTCCTTTTTCTGTTGGTTCACCCCCCAAGTAGCCGCTATGGTCAGCGCATTGCGGCTGGCGCACTACGCTGATTTGAAGCCAGGAGCCATGTTCTTCTCCTGGTCTCCCATGCGGGTGCAGAGCCCAAGGACCTGGGCCATCCTCCACTGCACTCCCGGGCCACAGCAGAGAGCTGGACTGGAAGAGGAGCAACCGGGACAGAATCCGGTGCCCTGACCGGAACTAGAACCTGGTGTGCCAGCGCCACAGGTGGAGGATTAGCCTAGTGAGCCGTGGCGCCAGTCAACCTTTGAATCTTTTCTAAAAGGAAATACCACGGGGAGCAGTGGTAGCCACGTTGTGACCATGAGGAGAAAGGCCATCTGTGCATCCAGGGTGTCAAAGCAGGAAAAAGG
This sequence comes from Lepus europaeus, assembly GCF_033115175.1. NCBI lineage: Eukaryota > Metazoa > Chordata > Mammalia > Lagomorpha > Leporidae > Lepus > Lepus europaeus. The sequence goes on from NC_084842.1 coordinate 43,004,603, forward strand.
GAAGCACCTGTGGGTTTGCACACATGGTTGTCAGTGGGATTCACCTTGGAAGATGAGGTAATATGCTTTGTGATTAGGCCACTCTTAGATGGACACTCTGGAACAGGCAGCTAAAATAACCCTACATATCCATGCACCCTGATTCTCTCCAGTGACCTCATCATTCCTCTCTTGTCCTCCTTAGCCCTGACCTGTTGGGAAGCCACAGTGAAACAAAGGAAGGAGGATCTGTGTGGATCAGGCAATGTAACCAACCTGACTGCCATCTCATTCTGTGTCGCTGCCAGGAGCAAAACAAGAACTTTTTAGCAACAGAAAACCACATGAGCTTAAAAAAAAAAAAAAAAAAAAACACACCCTAAAAGGACAATACAAAATTGAATGTGTGATGTTAAATATGTGATATATGGAAAGAGATGCAATAAATACAAGACTTTGGGACCAGTAAGAAGGTATAGTGGGTAAAGCCACCACCTGCAGTGCCAACATCCCATATGGGCACTGGTTCAAGTTCTCGTTGCCCCACTTCCAATCCAGCTTGCTACTAATGTGCCTGGGAAAGCAGCAGAGGATGGTCAAAGTGCATGGGCCTCTGCTCCCAGGTAGGAGACCAGGAAGAAGCTCCTGGCTCATGGCTTCAGCCTGGCCCAGCCATTGCAGACATTTGGGAAGTGAACCTGTCAATAGAAGGTCTTGTCATCTCTCTCCCTCTCTCTCTCTCTTTCAAAGAAATAAATCTTTAAACAAAACCAAGAAATGTAAGACTTCGCCGCAAGGCAATTAGAATGCCGTTTGGAATAAACATGACACATTGTGGGGTACAATGAATCTGAAGGTCCAGCAAGAGAGAGCTGCACATTGTCAGTGAGCACCATCAGCATCCCTGACTCAAGGAAGCACACACCTTGAGAGGAAGGAGGGCGCCATTGAGACAGGAATGACATCCAGGAATAAACTGCTCCTTTTGATCTAATCAAAACATGTTACCATGCAAGGATGAGACAAATGGCTGGACCAGGGCTTTCTCAGAATTTCAGGCTTCAAAAACGGCCTGCAACCAAACAGTGTTGGCCTGCAGTCTTTGTGGTTCTCTCCAGGTTGGAATAAAAAAAGTCACAGTGGTTTTAGAAGTTATCTGTGAGAGCAATCTAGAACTGAGGCCTCAGAATGGCACTCACAGCTTTTCCTTCCCTTTAGTAACCCGCTCTGGCCTGCTGCAAACAGATTCCCAGAGCAGACGTCCACTAAAGGTCCTCTCCAAAGTCTTCTTGTGCTTAAAGACTAAGTTTTTAATTGTTGCATAAAAAGACTAGCACATCCTCGGCAACATAAAAGAACAAGTATTACCCAACAGTGTCAGTGAGCCAAGAATTCTTCTCAAGTGAGAGATGTATTGGCCAGGGGAGTTCTCATCAAGAGGGCTGACTAAAGAAGCAAATGCTCAGCCGGTGCTGTAGCTCAACAGGCTAATCCTCTGCCTAGCGGGGTGGGCACACCGGGTTCTAGACCCGGTCGGGGCGCCGGGTTCTGTCCCGGTTGCCCCTCTTCCAGGCCAGCTCTCTGCTGTGGCCAGGGAGTGCAAAGGAGGATGGCCCAAGTGCTTGGGCCCTGCACCCCATGGGAGACCAGGAGAAGCACCTGGCTCCTGCCTTCGGATCAGCACAGCGTGCCGGCCGCGGTGGCCATTGGAGGGTGAACCAACAGCAAAGGAAGACCTTTCTCTCTGTCTCTCTCTCTCTCACTGTCCATTCTGGCTGTCAAAAAAAAAAAAAAGCAGCAGCAGCAAATGCTCCCCTAGTCACATGGTATGTGCAGCACTCAGTCCCTTGCAGCTGCAGAGTTTATGGCATCTTGCATCCTTAATGCTGTAAGGGGAGAAAGAGACCAGCTCAAGACCGCTGATGAACCAGGCACTTAAATGGATAACATCATCCAGAACAAACATCTCATCTCTTTGCTATATGCTGTTGTCAAGTCAAGATCCAGGTACTGCCCATACAGAGGAAGTAGAAGGTTACACAAAGGCAGGCATTCTGAGAGTCACCACAGGTTTTCTCTGCCATACAGACTCAACTTGATAATGCCGAGTTAAAATACTGTGTTTCCAAATATTCCTAGAACACAGACAGTTCCTGTCATTCCCTTCAGCCCCATTTTTCATAAGCCTTGGTGGATGGATACAGGAACTGCCAAGGAATGTCAACATCATGAGATTGAACAGAATCGAGAAGAATGTGTGAACCCAAGTCCAATAAATCAGAGTGAAGCTTAAAGGGCTTACAAAATGGGCTTAAACAAAGCATTAAAAGGAGAGCTGCAACCTCTGGAGACCAGTGTGAAGGAGGTTTACTAGTAAATAATGCATGGGGGAATATACCATGGGCTCTAGGTTCCAAGTTTGATATATACTGGCTCCCTTCATGCAGAATGTTTCTGCTGCAGATACCAGAGGATCACTGTGCTGTTTTATTAGGAATATGAAAATCAACTGCCAAGCAATGATGAGCAACTTATCAGGCTATTAAGCTTAATTGGTCTTATAACACGTTAAGTCTACCTAAAGTGTCAGGTTGTGAAAACCTGAGATCTTCCAACCAAGAAGGACATCTCTCGAGAGTTAAGTGTCAGGAGTGGAGGTTAGTATCCACACTGCACTATCTCCTGAGTGGCTGTTGGAGATTTAAGAGATACTATCAAATGACCAACCTTCTGTTCTTAGGAGTTCCTGAAGGTGTGGAAAGAGGAAATGGACTAAAAGGCTTAGTGAAATAATTACAGAAAACTTTCCCAATTTGGAGGAAGAAAGAGACATCCAAATACAGGAAGCACATAGAAAGCCTAATAGATATGACCAGAAAAGATCTTCACCACAACACATTGTAGTCAAACTCACCACCATAAAACAAAGAAGATTCTAAAATGTGCATGAGAGAAATGCAAGGTTACTTTCAGAGGATCTCCAATTGGATGCACAGCTGACTTCTCATCAGAAACCCTATAGGCTAGAAGACAACAACAAGATGTAGTCCAAATATTAAGAGGAAAAAAAAAACTGCCAACCCAGAGTATTGTACACTCCAAAGCTCTCATTTAAGAATAAAGGTGAAATAAAGATCTTCCATAACAAACAGAAATTTAAAAATTTGTCACTACTTGTTCATCCTTATAAAAGATGCGTAATGTGTTATACACACACAGAAAAAGATAACCATCATTATGGAAGAATGTGAAGGCAGACAAGACTCTAGTAAAAGTACACAAGAGATCCAAAGTAAACAATATGGAAAAGAGGCAGGAACAAGTCATTACTTATCAACAGCAACCTTGAATGTAACATTTCAGTTGAAAGATACTGATTGGCTGAATGGATTAAAAAACAATAATCATCTAAGTGCTGACTGCAACAAACACATCTCACCAAAGATACATTCATACTGAAAGTGAAAGGATGGCAAAAGGTATTCCATGCTAATGGAAAGCCACAAAAGGCAGGTGTTGCCACCCTAATATCAGACAAAATAGACTTTAACATAATCACTGTTAAAAGAGATGAAGAAGGGACTATGTAATCATTGAGGGATCAATTCAACACGAAGATATGACTATAATAAATGTATATGTACCCAATTACAGGATGCCTGATCATATAAAAGAAACTTTAATGGATCTAAAAGGATAAATAGACTCCAATATGATAGTAATGGGGAACTTAAATACCCTACTTTCATCAATGAGCAGAAAACTGACTGTATCTCTTGGTCAGAAAATGTCAAAAAAACTGACAAACAGAGCTAACTGATACTGTAAATAAAGTGGACCTAACTGACATCTAATGAAGTTTTTACTCCACAATTGCAGAATACACATTCTTCTCATCAGTGCATGGACATTTCTCTAGGACATATGCTAGGCCATAAAGCAAATCTCAAAAAATTCAAAAAAAATGAAATCATACCACACATTATCTCTGACCACAATGGAGTGAAAATGGAAATCAACAACTCAAGAATCTCTAGGTCATATGCAAACACATGGAGACTGAACAACTGGTTCCCGGCTGAACACTGGGTTACAAAAGAAATCAAAAGAGAAACCAAAAAATTTCTGGAAACAAATGAAGATCACAATGCATCATATAAAAAATGGGATACAGTAAAAGCAGTATTGAGAATATTTATAGTGATCAGTGCCTACATTTAACAACAGATACTACAGAAATAAAAAGAATCATCAGAAATTACTATGAAGAGCTGTATTTCAACAAAACTGGGAACCAAGAAGAAATGAATAGATTCCTAGACACAATCTATCAAAATTGAGTCATGAAGACATTGAAAACCTAAACAGACCAATAACCAAGATGGAGACTGAATCAGTAATAAATACCTCCCAAGAAAGAAATTCTCAGGACGGGATGGCTTCACTACTGAATTCTAACAGACATTTAAAGAAGAACTAAATCCCAAACTTCTCAAGCTATTCAAAAAAATTGAATAGGGGAGAATCCTCCCAAAATCCTTCTATGAATCCTACATCACCTCAATTCCTAAACCTGAAAAAGATACAATAGAGAAAGAGAACTGTAGACCAATATCCCAAATGAACACAAATGCAAAAATATTCAACAAAATATTAGCTAATCAAAACCAACAACCAATCAGACCATTCACTCAGATCAAGTGGGATTTAATCCTGGTATGCAGGGATGCTTCAACATTCACAAATCAATAAATGCAATACATAACATTAAGAAACTAAAGGATAAAAAACCATATATTTATCTTAATAGATACAGAGAAAGCATTTGATAACACACATTATCCTTTCATGATGAAAACATTAAGAATATTGAGTACAGAAGGAATATTCTTCAACACAATCAAGGCAATTTAGGACAAACAACCAGAAAACTACTGAAAAGGGAAAAGCTGCAAGCATTCCCCCTAAGGCCCAGAAACAGACAAGGATGCCCACTCTCACCATTGCTATTTAATAAAGCCCTGGAAGTTTAGCCAGAGCTATCAGGCAAGGAAAAGAAATCAAAGGTATATAAATTGGAAGGGAGTAAATCAGACTATCATTATTCACAGATGACATGATTCTATAGATAGGATATCCAAAGACTCCATTGAGACACTATTTGAACTCATAAATTAATTTGGAATAGTCCAGGATATAAAATCAACACAGAAAAATCAATAACCATTGTATACACAGACTGTGATATGGCTGAGAAAGTATTTTTCATATCATCCCCATTCACAACAACTCCAAAAAGAATTAAATGGCCTGGAATAAATTTAACCAAGGATGTCAAAGATCTCTCTAATGAAATTTACAAAACACCTAAAGAAAGAGAAGACATTAAAATGGAAAAATCTTACATGTTCATGGAAGAATTAATATCATAACAATGTCCATACTATCAAAAACAATTTACAGATTCAAGCAATCCAAATCAAAATACCAATTACATTCTTCACACATCTAGAAAAAATTATGCTAAAATTCATATGTAAACACAAGAGACCCTGAATAAAGGAATCTTACACAACAACAAAATAAAAGATGGAGACTTCACATTACCAAATTTCAAGACATACTACAAGGACACAGTAAAACAGACTTGTAGACCAACAGAACAGAAAGGTAATCCAGAAGTTAATCACTTCATCTAAAATCAGCTTATCTTTGTCAAAGGTGCTAAAAATCAATTTCTGGACCATGACATTGTCTTTAACAAATGGTGCTGGGAAAACTGGATCTCCATGTAAGGAGTATGAAACTAGACCCATACCTTACATCTTACACAAAAATCCACTCAAAATGGATCATAGACTTAAATCTACAACCTAATACCATCAAATTGTTAGAGAACATTTGGGAAAATGTGCAAGACATTGGCATAGACAAAGACTTCTTGGAAAATACCCTAGAAGCACAGGCAATCAAGCCAAAATTGACAAATGAGACTACATCAAAATTGAGAAGCTTTTGCACTGCAATAGAAGCACTCAGCAAACTGAAGAGACAATCGATAGAATGAGAGAAAATATTTGTAAACTATGTAACAGATAAAGGGTTGACATCCAGACACTATGAAGATTTCAAGAAATTTAACAAAACAAACAATTAAGAAATGGGCAAAGGACTTGAACAGGCATTTTTCAAAAGAAGAAATTCAAATGGGCAACTGACACTTGAGAAAATGCTCAGGATCATTAGCAAATACAAATCAAAACCTCAATGAATTTTCACCTCACTCCAGTTAGAATGGCTCTTGTACAGAAAATAACAAACAACAAATGCTGGCGAGGATGTGGAGAAAAATGTAACCTGGTACACCATTGGTGGGAATGTAAACTGGTGCAGCCACTGTGTAAGAGTGTGGAGATACATCAGAAATATGAATATAGACCTACCATCTGATCTAGCTATCACATTCTTGAGAATTTACCCAAAGCAAAATAAATCAGCATATGAAACAGTTATCTACCCCCATGTTCATTGTAGCACAATTCACAATGGCTAAGATATGGAATCAACCCAGATTTCCATCAAATGTTGACTGTATAAAGAAATTATGGTATATATGCACTATGGAGTACTACTCAAGTATAAGAAAAAATTAAACCCCATCTTTTGCAACAAAATTGATGCAACTAGAAATAATTACACTTAGTGAAATAAGCCAGGCCCCAAAAAACATATATCCTATGTTATCCCTGATCCAACCTGATAGACTATCTGAAATGTAACATAGTAGAGTGAAATAGACATCTTGAGAATTGATGATATTTTTACAGCCTTTGTCTTTTTCATAGATGAACAGTGTTTTTTTTTTCTTCATATTTTTTGAAGTTTTTTATTAGTGTAAGGTTAACTATACAATCATTAAATAAACTGATATAGTAATGAGTAAACTGAAAATAGAGCTTTGTAAACATTAAGAGTAGGAATGTGAGAGTGAGAAGAAGGAAGAACCAAATCATGGGAGGGAGGGAGAGTAGTGGGGAAGTGTCACTATGTTCCTAAATCTGTATATGTAAAATACATGAATCTTGTATAACAAAAATTTATTAAGAAGCCTTAGGAGTCCTGCATGAGGGACTATGCTCTATGCTCTGGGACACTTGAAGCATGTAGCATTTTTCAGGAATGCCACTGCTCTGACATCCTAAATTACTGAGAGGTTACAATGGACAGAGCCCTGCTGCCCTATGGTGGGCAGGTAGCTTTAATAAGAAATAGCCTTTGTTACTTTATGCCACTGCCTTTTCTTTTGGTTTTCACAAAATATCTTATTGCTCTTGACATTTGCAGATCCATAACTGTGGTCTCCAATACTGTGGCACAATCTCCAAGGGAGTTGTGATCCTGGGCCTTAATTTTCATTTATGTATCTATCAATCTAAAACACAGAACAAGAGAGAGTAACTTCCACCCATTGGTTTACTACCCAAGTGCCTGTTGTAGCTGGGGCTGGGCCAGGACAAAGCCAGGAAACTGAAACTCAGTCCAGGTGTCCTTTGTGAGTGGCAGGGAGCCCAATACTTGAGCCAGAACTTGCTGTCTCTGGAGTATGCATTAGCAAGGACGTGGATTGGAAGTGAAGCTGGGAATGGAACCCTGGCACCCTAATAGGGATTTGGGCATCTCAAGTGGCAACTTAACCACTGCACCAAATGCCTGCCTCTAGGCTACAATTTTCTGTATGAAACTTGGAATACTCTAAGCTTTCACCCCATGAAAAATAGTCTGTTGGACAGTTTGTTGAACACTGCAGGCTTATATGTGTAATAACCAAAATGACTAGGATGAAAAATCTACCCCTATTTATAGATTTCTTTTAGGAAAATTCCCCAAGGCTTTAATTTTTGAGGTAATACATGGATAATGCCTGTTTAGGGAAAACAAGAAAAGTAGAGAAAGGCAAAGAAAAAGAGAACTTTGGCAGAAGCAATTTCTCATAAGCTATATATTATATAACGGGTATGAGGCAAAACTTTGCCGATGTCATGAAATAGTAATTCAGAAGACCTATTATGAAATTTATACCAGAAAGCTGTCTAATCATGTCATATTTACTTCTCTTTAGTAGTGAAATATAAGCATTTTTAGAATATATAATAGGGCATAACAAAAGAATGCAAAACATCCAAAGAAGATGTCCTTATGCTGCCCTTAAATGTAGGATAAAAAGACCTGCAAAAAAATGTACAGTCATAAAAAGAGCTTTATAAAAGTATTGAATACTCAACTGACAATATTGCCCAGAAGAAACTTTTAAATTGAAGGTGATGGCAAGATAAATTTTTCTTCTTCTGAGTAGAATGAGGACCCATAAAGGTAATTAAAAATAAAGGAAAATAGAGTTTCAGTTTGTGAGTTTGATGTTACCAATTTATAACCAAAACAAAAAAAATTAATTCTAAGAAATAAAATGCCAAGTAACTCATTTATTCAAGCCCACAAGGGTATTATAAGAAAATGCTGAAGCTCTACTGCTATAAGAAACTAGGAAGAGGTCACCTTGCTAATTGTGGAGAGCTTAGAAACAAAGCAGTATAGGAAGTAGAAATGCTGATTCCACATAAAATGAAGTCCTCTCCTAGTCCAAGTGCCAAGATTATAGACATGTCAGGTGATTAAGTTGAAATCCTACTCATACATACAAAATCCAATACTATATTCTCTTGCAAATCTGGATCAACTGATCAACTACTAAGTTGATAGAATAAAATCCCTTTGAATATGAACCCTCTTATGATTGGATTGTGCAGAAAAGCTAAGTAACTTTAGATTATCTGGGTCTGTGAAGACCATTGATTCAAAGTCCTGTGTCTCTACAGAGACTACAGAGAGTTAAGTGTCTTCCCTTTGCCCATTGCTTATCCAATATCTCAAATATATAATCTCTCACTGTGACTAAGTTCTGAAAGAATTATTTTATATCCAGGACTATTAGACTCACTGATAGACAAAAGACAGCTTGTTCAGCACCCCAGGAGGAAACACAGTTAGTAGTCAAAGCCAACAGAATGGTAGAATACATTTACTTGGGGTTTTAAAGGAATTGCTACTCTGAAAACAGACTGTGTTCCAAAGAAATTGAGATCATATAAAGCTTTTCAAGACAAGGAGAAATGAAGGCAAAGGAAATTCCTGTAGCTGGCACCAACTGTTTGTGGAGAAAGGCGATAGGCACAGACAAGGTACCTTAATACTAGGTTTTTATGTGTTTAATTGATAGGGCTATCTCTAAGTGAAAAAGTTTATTTGTGGCAGCTTCAGTTGTCAATTTAAGATGTTTATAGCTTTTGCAGACTTGGCTCAGTTCAATGGTTCTTGTTTTGTTTGGGTAGAATATACAACACTCCCCTCCCCAGAGGGTTCCCCAACTCAACTTTACATCCACTCAACTATGGTGACTTCATTCTTCAAGCTGGTTTCATACATTTCAGCATCAGACAGACCTAAACTCCAGTCTATTTCTATTTACTGTTGTGACTTTATGCAATTGTGTCTCTTGATCAATTTTCCTATCTATGAAATGGAGATAATAATAGAATCTACCCCATAGAGATGACTCTAAGTACTAATCAATATAAAGCATGTAAATGGTTAGTTCCTGGCATTCAGTACAAAATCAATATATACTTGCTATTTTTAGACTTTAAAATTTTCACTTTGGGCCTGAGGAATGTCCTAATCTCTTTCCATTATTAGGTCAACAATCTAATGCATTTTCAGCATTTAACCTGCTTGTATTGTTGACATTCAGCCTAGAGTATGGGATCTCACTCAGAAAATTTATTAGCTGTTCCAGGACTAAACCAAACCACTCATTGGCAATTCAAAATTATAGAAGGTTATATTGTTAGTATATATTGAATAATGTAACTCTCTAGGACAGGCAGAGGTTGAAAAGAACTAAGTAGTTCTCCAAACCTAGATTAAAGTAAAAATATCTTGAAATTGGTCCACCATTCCTTTTGCTTGACCTCCTGGAAAAGAAGAAACCATACTATGTCATACTATCTGATTTATCCAGATTATAGACAGAGTCTATGTGGCCACAAATGTTTCAGAGTTATGCTAAGAAAATCAAAACTTCTAGTATTTTCTTGGCATGGAAAGTCAAATAAATAAATCTTAAATTTTTTAAAAAGAATACAATAGGCAGTGGTGTCTTCAGGATATTTTCAGTTAAAAATTTAAAAATGGGTTAGGTGCTTGACCAAGTGGTTAAATGCCAGTTCAGATGCCCATGCTTGGGTGTAGGTGTTAGGCACAGCAGTTAATATGCAGTTTGAAGCACTTGCATATCAGAGTGCCTAGGTTTGATTCTTGACTGATTCCAATTCCAGCTGCTTGCTAACAAACTATGGGACACAGCAGGTGATTATTCAAGTGCCTGGCCCTCACATCCATGTGGAAGATCTACATGGAGTTTGGGACAACTCCCAGTAGATGGATGATCTCTCTCTCTCTCTCTCTCTCTCTCTCTCTCTCTCTCTCTCTCTTTCTCTGACTTCCAAATAAAAATTTCAAAAAGTTAAAGATGTCCATGTCCCATTTTGGAGTACCCAGGTTCAAGACCTGACCCTGGCTCACAATTCCATCTGCCTGCCATTGTAGACACTAGGAGATAGCACTGTTAGCTTGAGTAGTTGGATCCTTTTCATCCATGTTAGAAGTTTGTTTTGGGCTCCCAGCAGGCTCCCAGCTTCAACCTGGTCCAGTCCCACCCATCTTGGGAATTTGGGCAATGAACCAGTGGATAAGAACTCTATATATGTACATATGTAGATTTATCTCAATTCTTTTTACCTCTCAAATAAGTACTTCTAAAATTTTTTTAATTAAAAACATAGGAAAGTTGGCCAAATAAACTACCCAGAATGGCATGATGCACAGAAAAATAAACCTTTGTACTACCTCTTTTCATCTGATGCTATAAGAATTAAATAGTACAAGCAATATCTTGGAATCCATATAATCTATTTTTGCTCATCTTTGAATTCAGTCATCCTTTAGTCTCATTATCTCCTAGAATGTCATTTATGACTGATGTAATTCAGCTCATTAGCTTAGGGTACAAATATGATATACACCTCTTAGTTTTCCAATTTATGTGTCTAGACATGACTTTATCAGTATTATCTTCAATGGTGATTCCTTATCCTGAATAATCCAAAAGAGATTTATATTGAGCATACAAAATATTGAGAAGATTGATTTTTGTTGTCCTGAAGTAATAACTAAGTACAGGGCTGAAGGGTTGAAGTGTGGCTAGGATACTGTATTTTAAGTTCAAGACCTACCAGCAACTGGACCCAGCCACCTCACAGTAAATTTTACTGAGGTGCATCAGTACAGAAAAGACATTCCACCACTAGCCAACATAAGAGTCTTTAGGAAAAGGGGCTACGTTGCTCACCTTTTGAGTCAATATTGCTCATGGTGAGAGGCTTGCCTTCTGTCTCCATGGGAAACCAAAAGGGAGCATGTTAGTGAAGTATTTGAGAAGAGTAGGAGTGTCAGAGAATAGTAACTCGAATTGTGTTTCTTTAGATATTGAATTGTCCATCAATGCTTACAATATATCTCTATGCTACGGAAACAGATGAAAAGAAAATTGGAGAGACTGTGGATGAAAGTGGACTGCAGTGCAGCAAACTGTAAGCCTTTTCCTTCATGTGGAAAGGACAGTAGAATTTCCAGCTATATGGCAAAGTAACTAGGGTTGAACACCCTTGCTGGCATTTCACTGGAAATAAGACTTCTCCAGCAAATGCCTATTGGGGGTGATGATAGAGGGATGGAGGAGTTTTCACATAAAAGAGGTTGAGTCAGAGTTGATTCTCTTGTATTACAGAATTGTATAATAGAAAGGTCTGAATGATTTCTCTAAAGAAGCCCACCTATGTCCCAAGAAAGAACCAGTCTTTGAATAAACTCTCTAAGTATTCAGAGGAATGTCACAGCAGTGAGGATTTTATGGCTCCCATGGTACATCTTCAAATTTTGGCAATAAGCATGGTGGAGGAGAAAATTATGAATATCAATTAAATATCAAGATCAACTGAAACATATCTTGATTTACTGATTTTTTAAAACTTTAAGACTTTGAAATTTGCCACTAATATGAAAAAGTGAGCCTTTCCTTTTAGGGAAGAATAGAGGGCATCTTGTACCAAGTTGAGACCTGCACATCATAACAGAGTGTAAAATATCTAAGTAGCACTACGGTTGGACCACACCAACTAGAGTTCTCTCTACTTGAATACATGTACCTATTTTTCTTCCTGGCCAAAACAAACCTAAAAAGCAACTTGTGCCCTGCTGGTAGTTAGACATGGTGTTATTTAACTTCTGCTACCACCACTACCCACAGATCTAGTAGACCCACATAGATTTTGAGTTAAAAAAAAAAAAAAAAAAAAAAAAAAAAAAAAAAAAAAAACATGATCACTGTGCTGGGTTGTACTCAGCAAAGTTCTGGCCTGCTAAGCACTCACTTAGAAGACAAAATTGGCACAACATACAAGCATGAAGAAGTTAATGCCCATAGAGCAAGCTCTGATCAATGAGAGACAAGCAGGGAAAGCTGTTAGCAAATAAATTTTCACTTCTCCGAATGGGCATTCTTGAGATATAATTCAAATGGCCTTTGTTGAAAATAAACCATCAGCTATACTATTTACAAGGCTGTAGTTAGTACAGTCATACCTCACCTTTGTTCTCATTTCTTCTCTGAACAATTCATTCAGCCTTGACCCTTACTCTTACATCTGTCTGAACTCCTAATAAAGTTCTGAATTTAAGCTCTTTTCTAGTAAACATGGTCCAAGACAAAAGTAAGGGATTTCTACCTCCCCTACTCCTCCTCCATGTTCCCAAACTGGAGAAGTTTATGCAGCAAAGAGGAGAGTAGGAGTAGACAAAACATCATGCCTAGTACTCCAAAGCCAATTTAAATTAAAAGCAGGCTTAATCTTCCTTGGATGAGGTGGGAAATAACAGGGATTAAGTTATGAATCAACTCTGTGATTGTATTTTTCAAGTCAACAGGACAGAATCAGAAACATTGTATCAGAACTGTTCTAATAATTGATAAGCCTGAAATATTTTGAATCTGTATAGGTGTTATTATGGAATTCAGTACACAGTGATAAAGTTCCACATGACATAACAAGAGTTCAGAAACTGAAGAGAAGCCTCACATATCTGAACAGACAGAAGTGCTTTTATCAAGGTCACTTCCTGGGGAGACATTCATGATTCAACTTTCTAAGTCAATTTGAAGGACCCTTATGGGGGGAGGGACAAGAAACTAGGCCTGGGCAAATATCAGGAGCTTCTTAAGAGGTTAGATGTTCCCCAGAGTCTAGCGGGCAGGACGTTCTCTGGGAAGGAAAAGTCAATCCCCTTCAGAGAATCTCTGGGCACGCCCAGAGCAGAACTGCCCCTCCCCTCCAGGAAACCTCTGGGCACACCCAGAGCAGAGCTGCCCCTCCCCTTCGGAGAGTCTCTAGGCGCGCACTTATGATGTCACTGCGACCGGCCAATCCTGTAACACCTCAGCACTCTCCCTCAGCTAATTGTCCCTCCGAACCAGCCAATCCTGTGCCACCTCTGCATTTTCCACCAGCACTCTCCACCAGCATTCTTCACCAGCATTCTCCCATATGCTAATGGTCCCTCTGAACTGACCAATCCTACGCATGCGCATTAGGAATATGCTAATTCGTTGCCTATATAACCTGTGTGAAACTGCTGCTCAGGGCTCCTCACTACCTGAGGTGGGGGCCCGTTTGTGCAAACGTTCAATAAAAACCTCATGTTTTTTGCATCAACTGGTCTGGAGTCTGGATCTTTGGGTGTCCTCCCGAGCAAGTGGGCATCTCTGCAACTGAGAGGTCCAACAAATTAAGATTCACTGCTATAGAAATATCTTTGCACATCCAAGCTAGCTGCATTATTATAGTATTATTAATCTCTAATATTATAGATATTATTCACAATTCAGCAAATATATATTGAGTAAGTACTATGTGGCAAAGAATATTCCAAACACTGGTAGCATATTGTTGAACAACAGTAGACAAGTTTCTACTTTTATAGAACTTTCAGCATAGGAGAGTTAAATACTAAACAAGTAGTCATAGATGTATAAAAATTCTCAGAAGTAAAGAAAAAGATATAGATGGCTAAGAAACATGACTGCAACCAGAGAATCACTGAATTTTCCTAGGGCGCTGACATCTGTAGCTGAAAATGAGGGATATGTGAATGCTAACTAGAAAAAGGAATGAAACACTGTCCAAGCAAAATGAAGTGTATATTCAAAACTCCTGAGGTTAAAGAAGGATCAAGTAGATATTTACTAGGTAAAATCAACAGGAGTTGGAGGAAATTTAAATATAGAGGAATAGGAAAACAGAATGTGTGATTTTTATACCTACAGAAATCTTACCTTCTCTGAGCCATAGGACACAGAAATAAAAAGATGTGGGGAGAATGATCGTGAGTTTAGTTTACATACATTGAAATTTACCAAGCTTTGTTCTTTTCAGAGTGCAAAATAGATTCAAATCCATTCATATATTTTAAATAATTTTATTCATATAATTAATATGTTTAATTCTGTGCTAAATATAGCATGAAAGAAATTAAGCACAGTTGGAAACTCATATGGAATGTACTTCATGCCATCTCCTCTGAAAACTCAATTACTCACAACTTAATAAGCTTTTAATGTCACAAACTCACTCTTTTCCCTTCTCTTTTCTAGAAGTATTTTTAACACTTATTATGAGCCTGGAAGTATCCTAAGTGTTACAGGTATAGTGGTAATATCATTTGTCTTCAAAGAGTTGATAGCTTTGGAAAGCAATTTTTTAAATATAGACATTTACAGTATAGTGTTCTGAAGGACCCTTATGGGGGGGAGGGACAAGAAACTAGGCCTGGGCAAATATCAGGGGCTTCTTAAGAGGTTAGATGTTCCCCAGAGTCCAGCGGGCAGGACGTTCTCTGGGAAGGAAAAGTCAATCCCCTTCAGAGAACCTCTAGGCACGCCCAGAGCAGAACTGCCCCTCCCCTCCAGGAAACCTCTGGGCACACCCAGAGCAGAGCTGCCCCTCCCCTTCGGAGAGTCTCTAGGCGCGCACTTATGATGTCACTGCGACCGGCCAATCCTGTAACACCTCAGCACTCTCCCTCAGCATTCTCCGGTATGCTAATTGTCCCTCCGAACCAGCCAATCCTGTGCCACCTCTGCATTTTCCACCAGCACTCTCCACCAGCATTCTTCACCAGCATTCTCCCATATGCTAATGGTCCCTCAGAACTGACCAATCCTACACATGCGCATTAGGAATATGCTAATTCGTTGCCTATATAACCTGTGTGAAACTGCTGCTCAGGGCTCCTCACTACCTGAGGTGGGGGCCCGTTTGTGCAAACGTTCAATAAAAACCTCGTGCTTTTTGCATCAACTGGTCTGGAGTCTGGATCTTTGGGTGTCCTCCCGAGCAAGTGGGCATCTCTGCAACTGAGAGGTCCAACAGTTCAAATGGGAGAAGTAGAGTTCTATGAGAGTATCAGGAATGTATAATAAGGGCCTTTATCTCTGCCTCAGAGGGCAGGATCCAGAGTTGATGATCAGGATAGTATTTAGGTTAAAACCAGAAGGTGTAGAAATGAAGAAGGATCAAAGAGGAAATAATGAGAAAAAAGGCAGGAGGGAAAGAGAACCATGAATCATTTAAAGAATTAAAACTAGTTTAATAAGACTAAAAAGTCAAGCCAGCATTGTGGCATAGAAGGTAAAGCCACTATCTGAAATGCAGGCATCCTATACTGGTGCTCATCCGCGTCCTGGCTGTTCCACTTCATATCCAGCTCTTTGTTAATAGCCTGGGAAAAGCAGCCGAAGGTGACTCAAGTGTTTGGGCTTCTGCACCCATGAGGGAGACGTGGATGAAGCTCCTAGCTCCTGACTTTGGCCATTGTGGCCGTCTGGGAATTGAATCAGTTCCAGGAAATGGATATATTCTCTCTCCACCCCTTCTGTTCCCTCCTATCCTTTTCTCTTTCCTTCTCCCCTCCCTCTCTAACTCTGTTTTTCAAAACAAATAAATAAATCAAGAAAAAGAAGACTAAAGAGTAAAGTTGGATAAAAAGAAATATCTAAGGATAAGGCCATTATACTCCATGTTAAGGAGTTTGAAATTTTTCTTGAGAGAACTTGAAAATATTGAAAGTTTTGAAAGTATTGATTGATAATATTGAGATACCCAGTGGATAGGAGCTCTGTATATCTGTCTCTCTGTCCGCTGCTCAAACAATGATTTAAAAAATTTTCATTTTGGAAAAATCTGTTCTGGCATCTTTAACAGAGAAAGGAACATTAGATCCAGAGGCCAAATGAAGTGTGATTGAAATTACCCAGATGAGAAAAAGTTGGCAATTGGAAACAAAGAGTAGATAGTTCAAGAAGAACTTAAGATTAAATCAAGGGCTAATTCATCAAATAGGTAGAGACACAAGATTCAAAGGCTTCAAAGAAAAAAGCAAACACTCTGTGAATTGAAATTTTGTACTGTATACTATAAAAATATTAAAGTATTACATATTAAAAATATTTTTAAAAATAGTAAAAGAAAAACAAATGATCTGGCTTGGGGACTGAATGTGCACTAAGATCAGACTCTTGGGGAAAATTAGTGTTTTGGATACATGATGAACATCCAAGCAGAGGTGTTTGGAATCTATGAATCAAGCTCAGTCAGAGGATCAAGGCAAGAGATAATAATTTGAGAGTCACAGTAACAAGATTATCATGAAAGGTAGGGAGGTCAGCAGATGGAGCAAGGAGTATATGAGGGGGGGAAGTGTCTGATGAAACAAAGAGTGTGTGAAGTTGAAATTCTGAAAAACAGAGGCAACCATGAGGTAACCAGGGAATGATATCATGTAAAGGATATTTGGAAAAAGCAAGTAGAGACATGTGAAAATCCCCAGAAAAAGGTGAGTGGTGACACTCAAGGCCAAAGACTGTTGGAACATGTTACCAACAAAGATACCCACAGAATGAAAGTGAAAGAAGACATTATATGCTAACAGAAACCCAGAAAGAGTTGGTACAGCCATCCTAACATCAGACAAAATAGACTTTAATACAAAAACCGTTGAAAGAGACAACGAAGGGCCCTATGTAATGATTAAGGGATGAATTCAACAGGAAGATTTGACTATAATGATCACTTATGTACCCAATTACAGAGTGCCTGGCTAGTTAAAAGAAATGTTATTGGATCTAAATATAATAGGATTGGAGGACGACTTCAACACCCAATTTCACCAATGGACAAATCAACCAGACAGAAAATCAAAGAAACAACAGTTAATCAACAATATAGACTACATTATATAACAGAACTTTTCTTCACATAGTTATAAAATACATATTCTTTTCACCAGTGCATGGAACTTTCTCCAGGATAGACCACAAACTACATCATAAGGCAAGTGTCATCAAATTCAAAAAAAAAAATCAAAATCATACAATGTATCTTCTCTGACCACAATAGAATGCAGCTAGAAATCAATAACTCCAGAATCTCCACAACATATGCAAACACATCGACACCAAACAACATGCTTCTGAATGAACAATGTGTCACAGAAGAACTCAAAAGACAAAAAAAAACTTCTAGAAATAAATGAGGATAACAAAACAATATATCAAAACTTACAGGATACAGCAAAAGCAGTTTTAAGAGGAAAATTTATAGCAATCAGTGCCTACATCATGAAATTGGAAAGGCACCAAAAATGAGCTATCAATGCATCTTAAGGACTTAGAAAAACACAACAAACCAAACTCAAATTTAGTAGAAAAGAAATAATTCAAATTAGAGAATAAAAAAAATTGAAACAAAAAAATACAAAAGACCAGTGAAATGAAGATCTGGATTTCAAAGAAATAAACCAAATTGATACACCATTGGCCCAATTAACTAAAAAGAGAATACCCAAATCAATAAAATTAGAGATAAAAAAGGAAATGTAACAGATATCACAGAAATAAAAGAAAATATCAGAAATTACTACAAAGAGATGTATGCCAACAAATTTGAAAACATGGACACATAAAATCTGCCAAAGTTGAGTCATGAAGACATGGAAAACATAAGCATACCAATAATCAAGATGAAAATTGAATTAGTAATAAGGACCCTCCCAACAAACAAAAGTCCTGGACCTGATGGCTTCACTGCTAATTCTACCAGACATTTAAAGAAGTAGTAATTAAAATTCATCTCAAGATATTCAAAACAATTGAAAGGGAGGGAATCTTGAGAAACTCATTCTATGTAGCCTACATAATTCCTAAACCAGAAAAAGAAACAGAGAAAGGACTATAATTTCTCTGATGAACATAGATGCAAAAATCCACAATAAAACACTAGCCAAATCGAATCCACAAACACATAAGGAAGATCATTTTACCATATCAAGTGAGATTTATCCCTGATATGCAGGGAAGCTTCAACATTTGCAAATCAATAAATATGATGCATCACATTAACAGGCTGGAGAACAAAAACCATATGATTATCTCAATAGATACACAGAAAGCATTTAATAAAATACAACAACCTTTCATGATGAAAAATTCAAACAAATTAGGTCTAGAAGGAATATTCCTCAATTCAATCAAGGCAATTATGACAAACCCATGGTCAGCATCATATTGGATGAGGAAAAGTTGGAAATATTCCCACTGAGATCCGGAACCAGACAAGGATGCTCACTCTCCCATTGCTATTCAATATAGTCCTGGAAGTTTTAGCCAGAGCCATTAGGCAAGAAAACAAAATCAAGGGGATACAAATTGGGAAGGAGAAAATCAAATTTTGCTATTTGCAGATGACATAATTCTATATTTAGGGGATCCAAAAAACTCAACTAGGAGACTATTGGAACTTATACAAGACTTTAGTAAAGTAGCAAGATATAAAATCAACACACAAAAATCAATAGCTTTTGTATACACAATGTCATGGCTGAGTTAGAATTTCTAAAATCAATCCCATTCACAATAGCTGCAAAAAAATTAAATATCTTAGAATAAATTTAACCAAGGATGTCGAAGATCTGTATGATAAAAATTACAAAACATTAAAGAAATAGAAGACACAAAAAATGGAAAAAATCTTCCATGTTCATGGATTGGAAGAACCAGTATTATCAAAATGTCCATACTACTGACCAAAAGTAATGTGCAGGTTCAATGTAATTCCATTCTAAATACCAATGATATTCTTTTCAGGTTTAGAAAAAATCTAATTCATATGGAAACACAAGAGACCCTGAATAGCTAATGAAATCTTATACATCAAAAACAAAGCTGGAGGCATCACAATTCTATATTTCAAGACATACTACAGGGCCAGAGCTGTGGCACAGAGGGTGAAGATGCCACCTGCAGTGCCAGCATCCCAGTGGATGCCAGTTCAAATCCCACCTGCTCTGTTTCTAATCCAGCTTTCTGCTGTGGCCTGGGAAAGCAGTGGAGGACGGCCCAAGTCCTTGGGCCCCTGCAACTACATGGGAGACCTAAAAGAGGCTCTGGGCTCCTGGCTTCAGACCCAGCCAGCTCCATCAGTTGTGACCATTTGGGGAGAGAACCATCTGATGGAACACCTCTCTCTATCTTGCACTCTTGCTCGCACTCTAACTCTGCCTTTCAAATATTTTTTTTAAAAAGGACATATACTAGCCAGTTATCATCAAAACAGCCTGTTACTGGCACAAAAACAGACCAATAGAACAGAATACAAACTCCAGAAATAAATCTACACATCTATAGCCAACTTATCATTGACAAAGGAGATAAAATTAATCCGTGGAACAATAACAGTCTCTTCAACAAAAGGTGCTGAGAAAACTGGATCTCTGCATAGACAAGTATGAAACAAGACCCCTACTTTACACCTTACACAAAAAAATCTACTTAAAATGGATCAGAGACCTAAATTTACAACCTGATACCATCAAATTATTAGAGGAAAACATTGGGAAAATTTTCCAAGACATTGGCATAGGGAAAGACTTCTTGGAAAAGACCCCAGAAGCACAGGCAATCAAAACCAAAATGGACAGATGGGATTATATCAAATTGAGAAGCTTCTGCACTGCAAAAGAAACACTCAGCAAAGTGAAAAGACAATCGAAAGAATGGGAAAAAATATTTGAAAACTAAGTAACTAATAGAGGATTCATATCCAAAATCTATAAAGAGTACAAGTAACTCAACAACAAAACAATCAGTTAAGAAATGGGCAAAGCAAATTCTTTCTATGAAGCCAGCATCACCTTAATTCCTAAGCCGGAAAAAGATGCAGCATTGAAAGACAATTACAGACCAATATCCATGATGAACATAGATGCAAAAATACTCAATAAAATTCTGGCCAATAGAATGCAACAACACATCAGAAAGATCATCCACCCAGACCAAGTGGGATTTATCCCCGGTATGCAGGGATGGTTCAACGTTCGCAAAACAATCAACGTAATACACTACATTAACAGACTGCAGAAGAAAAACCATATGATTCTCTAAATAGACGCAGAGAAAGCATTTGATAAAATACAACACCCTTTCATGATGAAAACTCTAAGCAAACTGGGTATGGAAGGAACATTCCTCAATGCAATCAAAGCAATATATGAAAAACCCACGGCCAACATCCTATTGAATGGGGAAAAGTTGGAAGCATTTCTGCTGAGATCTGGTACCAGACAGGGATGCCCACTCTCACCACTGCTATTCAATATAGTTCTGGAAGTTTTAGAGCTATTAGGCAAGAAAAAGAAATTAAAGGGATACAAATTGGGAAGGAAGAACTCAAACTATCCCTCTTTGCAGATGATATGATTCTTTATTTAGGGGACCCAAAGAACTCTACTAAGAGACTACTGGAACTCATTGAAGAGTTTGGAAAAGTAGCAGGATATAAAATCAATGCACAAAAATCAACAGCCTTTGTATACACAGCCAATGCCATGGCTGAGGAAGAACTTCTAAGATCAATCCCATTCAAAATAGCTACAAAAACAATCAAATACCTTGGAATAAACTTAACCAAGGACGTTAAAGATCTCTATGATGAAAACTACAAAACCTTACAGAAAGAAATAGAAGAGGATACCAAAAAATGGAGAAATCTTCCATGCTCATGGATTGGAAGAATCAATATCATCAAAATGTCTATTCTCCCAAAAAGCAATTTATACATTCAATGCAATACCAATCAAGATACCGAAGACCTTCTTCTCAGATCTGGAAAAAATGATGCTGAAATTCATATGGAGACACATAAGACCTCGAATAGCCAAAGCAATCTTGTACAACAAAAACAAAGCCGGAGGCATCACAATACCAGATTTCAGGACATACTACAGGGCAGTTGTTATCAAAACAGCATGGTACTGGTACAGAAACAGATGGATAGACCAATGGAACAGAATAGAAACACCAGAAATCAATCCAAACATCTACAGCCAACTTATATTTGATCAAAGATCCAAAACTAATCCCTGGAATAAGGACAGCCTATTCAATAAAAGGTGCTGGGAAAATTGGATTTCCATGTGCAGAAGCTTGAAGCAAGACCCATACCTTTCACTTTACACAAAAATTCACTCAACATGGATTAAAGACTTAAATCTACGACCTGAAACCATCAAATTATTAGAGAGCATTGGAGAAACCCTGCAAGATATAGGTACAGGCAAAGACTTCTTGGAAAAGACCCCAGGAGCACAGGTAGTCAAAACCAAAATTAACATTTGGGATTGCATCAAATTGAGAAGTTTCTATACTTCAAAAGAAACAGTCAGGAAAGTGAAGAGGCAACCGACAGAATGGGAAAAAATATTTGCAAACTATACTACAGATAAAGGATTGATAACCAGAATCTACAAAGAAATCAAGAAAATCCACAACAAAAGAACCAACAACCCACTTAAGAGATGGGCCAAGGACCTCAATAGACATTTTTCGAAAGAGGAAATCCAAATGGCCAACAGACACATGAAATAATGTTCAAGATCACTAGCAATCAGAGAAATGCAAATCAAAACCACAATGAGGTTTCACCTCACCCCGGTGAGAATGGCTCACATTCAGAAATCTACCAACAATAGATGCTGGAGAGGATGTGGGGAAAAAGGGACACTAACCCACTGTTGGTGGGAATGAAAACTGGTTAAGCCACTATGGAAGTCTGTCTGGAGATTCCTCAGAAACCTGAACATAACCCTACCATACAACCCAGCCATCCCACTCCTTGGAATTTACCCAAAGGATATTAAATTGGCAAATAAAAAAGCCATCTGCACATTAATGTTTATTGCAGCTCAATTCACAATAGCTAAGACCTGGAACCAACCCAAATGCCCATCAACAGTAGACTGGATAAAGAAATTATGGGACATGTACTCCATAGAATACTATACAGCAGTAAGGAACAATGAAACTCGGTCATTTGCAACAAGATGGAGGAATCTGGACAACATCATGCTGAGTGAATTAAGTCAGTCCCAAAGAGACAAATATCATTTGTTTTCCCTGATTGGCGACAACTGAGCACCAAAGGGGAAACCTGTTGAAGTGAAATGGACACTATAAGCAACAATGAACTGATCAGCTCTTGTCCTGACTTTAGATGTACAATGTAATACTTTATCCTTTTTAGTATTTGTTGTTGTTCTAGTACTAGTGGTTGAACTCTGTAATTAACACACAATTATTCTTAGGTGTTTAAATTTTAACTGAAAAG
Source organism: Lepus europaeus (assembly GCF_033115175.1). Lineage (NCBI taxonomy): Eukaryota > Metazoa > Chordata > Mammalia > Lagomorpha > Leporidae > Lepus > Lepus europaeus. The sequence continues at coordinate 43,027,468 of NC_084842.1, forward strand.
TGATCCCTGTTAAATTTCAGAGTGGAAAAACAGAGGGAGGAGATGTACAATTTGGGACATGCACAATCAGACTTGCCCCAAATCATGGAGTTAGAAATGTGCCAGGGGATTCCAATACAATCCCATCAAGGTGGCATGTACCAATGCCATCTCACTAGTCCAAGTGATCAATTTCAGTTCACATTCGATGACTCTGATAGGTCTAAGAATCAAAGGGATCACACAAACAAGACAAGTGTCTGCTAATACTAACTGATAGAATCAAAAAGGGAGAGAATGATCCAACATGGGAAGCGGGATACACAGCAGACTCATAGAATGGCAGATGTCCTAAACAGCACTCTGGCCTCAGAATCAGCCCTTAAGGCATTCGGATCTGGCTGAAGAGCCCATGAGAGTATTGTAGGCATGGAAAGCCAAGATACCATGGAAAAGAAAAAAAGAAGAAGACCTAAATGAAAGATCTCTGTGAGTGAGATCCCAGTGGAAAGAACGGGGCCATCAAAGAAGGAGGTACCTTTCTCTGAAGGGAGGAGAGAACTTCCACTTTGACTATGACCCTATCGGAATAAGATCAAAGTCAGCGAACTCTAAAGGCTTCCATAGCCCTGGCAACTCATGACTAGAGCCTAGGGAGATTACTGATGCCATGAACAGGAGTGTCAAATTGTTAAGTCAGCAACAGGAGTCACTGTGTACTTACATCCCACGTGGAAACTGTCCTTAATGTGTTGTCTAATGTGAAGTGATGCTATAACTAGTACTGAAACAGTATTTTTACACTTTGTGTTTCTGCGTGGTTACAAACTGATGAGATCTTTACTAATTATATACTGAATCGATCTTCTGTATATAAAGATAATTGGAAATGAAAAAAAAAAACCTGGTGTTAAATTGGAAATGGCATAGAAAATTAATTTTTAAAAAAAATATTATGTAGGATCTCCATCTTTAATGTGCTGTACACTCTTATTTAATGCTATAACTAGTACTCCAACAGTATTTTTTTTTCACTTTGTGTTGCTATATGGGGGCAAACTGTTGAAATAGTTACCTAATATATACTAAACTGATCTTTTGTATATAAAGAGAATTGAAAATGAATCATGATGTGATTGGAAGGGGAGAGGGAGCGGGAAAGGGGAGGGTTGTGGGTGGGAGGGAAGTTTTGGGAGGGGGAAGCCATTGTAACCCATAAGCTGTACTTTGGAAATTTATATTCATTAAATAAAAGTTTATAAAAATTTTAAAAAAAAGAAATGGGCAAAGGACTTGAACAGGCATTTTTTTCAAAAGAGGAAATTTAAATTGTAACAGACACACAAAAAAAATGCTCAAGATCACTAGCCATCAGGGAAATGCAAACCAAAACCACAATATGGTTTCACCTCATCCCAGAAAGAATGGCTTTCATACAGAAATCAACAAATGATAAATGTTCATGAGGATATGGGGGAAATGTTCCCTCGTCCACCATTTGTGGGAATGTGAACTGGTACAGCCACTATGGACAACAGTATGTAGATACCTCAAAAACCTCAATATAGACCTACCATATGACTCAGCCTACCCTCTCCTGGGCATTTACCCAAAGGAAATAAAATCAACATATGAAAGAATTATCTGTACCCCCATGTTTATTTCAGCTCTATTCCCAATTGCAAAGATATGGAATCAACCCAGATGCCCACCAACTAAAAGCTGGATAAAAAATGTTATGGTATATGTATACCATGGAATACTACACAGTGGTTAAAAAAAAGAATGAAATCCGGTCTTTTGCAAAAAAAAAAAAAAAAAAAAAAAAAAAAAAAAAAAAGGATGCAAATGGAAACCATTACACTTAGTGAAATAAGCCAGTCACAAAACCACAAGGGGCATGTGCTATGCAGTAGTGGGTAAAGCCACTTCCTCCAGTGCCAGCATTCCATATGGGTGCTAGTTTGATTCCCAACTGCCCCACTTCCAATCAAGCTCTCTGCTATGGCCTGGGAAAGCAGTAGAAGATGGCCCAAGTCCTTGGGCCCCTGCAACCACATGGGAGGTCTGAGAGAGGCTCCTGGCTTTGGATTAGCATAGTTCCAGCCATTGTGGCCAAATGGGGAGTGAACCAGCCAGTGGAAGACCTCTCTGCCTCTACCTCTCTGTAACTTTGCCTTTTAAATAAATCAGTCTTAAAAAAAACACAAATACTGAATGTCCTCCCCTATCTGCAGTAACTAATAGAGTACCTAAAAGGTTATCTACAGAAATGACATTGAAACTTTGAGATGGGATGATTTTGAACAGCCCTTGTCTTGACTGTTGAGGAACAGTTTTTTTCCATGCTATTTGTTGAACAGTTTACTTAGTGTAGGGTTAGTCCTATGCACAAGAAGTTACTTGGAAACAGGTCTTTGTGTAAAGCAAGAATTGGAAAAGGGTGGGATGAGTGAAGGGTAGAAGTTTGGGCAAGTGGGAGAGTAGATGAGAAGAATTTGTGTATATAAAATACATAAAGTTTGTGTACTTTTTATATAAAGTTTCTAGATTGGAAAAAAATGGTTGGAAAGGAGAATTAAGGCAAGGACTGAGACGTTTATGCAGCTTTCAGCAACCAGAGGTACCAGCGACTCCCACATAGTATTAGGACTGAATGAATGTGGGATTTCAGGTATCTGCTAATATCTTACATGGGAGAGTCAAAGGAGTGCCAGGCATCAAAATTATGTATCATAGCCAGCGCCGTGGCTCAACAGGCTAATCCTCTGCCTAGCGGCACTGGCACACCAGGTGCTAGTCCCGACGGGGCACCGGATTGCCCCTCTTCCAGGCCAGCTCTCTGCTGTGGCCAGGGAGTGCAGTGGAGGATGGCCCCATGGGAGACCAGGAGAAGCACCTGGCTCCGGCCTTCGGATCAGCATGGTGTGCTGGCCGCAGCGGCCATTGGAGGGTGAACCAAAGGCAAAGGAAGACCTTTCTCTCTCTCTCTCTCTCTTTCACTGTGCACTCTGCCTGTCCAAAAAAAAAAAAAAAAAAAAAAAATTATGTATCACAAAAGTACCATTTCTGCTACATTACAAGAAACATTACCGTGTTCCTACTGATCTAAATATTTCAAAAACAATGTCTCTACTAACTTATATGTCTTAGGAAAATACTATTTGTCAGCCTCAGCAGTAACTTGATAATATTCATCATTCCCCCTGATTCTGTAGCTAACCCTCTTTCTGAACCATTTTCATTACTACATAAAAGATTCAAATCCCTGAGATACTATTTCAGAAGAAAAAATCATTCCCATGTTTACTTGCAAACATCCACTCAGGAAGCTCAGCTTAAGTGCCTTTCATTTTCTTCTTTGATATTGATTGTTTTGCAGACAGAGGGAGATTTGGTTTATCTGCTCTCCATCACTATCAGGCCACCAAGATTGAATAGTTTACCACGCTTCCAGAAATAATGCTGATGGTTTGCTTTAGACAGAGGGCCTCCCCAGACAATGGAAATAATCAGAAAAACTGGTGTATCAACACATCAACATAGGGGCAATGGATTTGCCCACCTGTTAAGCGTGCTCAAGTCATTACATCCTTGTGCCACTTTTTTCAGCATCATGTTTGTGATTGAAAATGAATAAAGCCAAGTAAAATGTCAAATTGCCCCAATCCTCATTATGCAACCTGAGGAAATATAAAGGAAACGGATTCCTAAATGGTCCTCCAATCTTATATTCCTATGAGCCATTTAAAATAACAGCTAGGCCAGAGTTATTTTTTTGAAACATATATCAGAACTGGTGTTACTTTGCTTAAAATCCTTTAATGGCTCCTTTAAACTAAATGATAAGTGCATAACTACTCTTCAGATGAAAACAATATAATGACTGAATTGCTAATGCCAGTGATTACTGTAAGCTTGTTATATATACTGCTACCTAAATTGTAAGGAGCTTTCAATGAGAAAATACGTAAATGGTCAATCAGTGCATGAAAACATGCTCCACATTAGTATTCATTAGAGAACATAAATCAGACTAGAATGAGATATTATCACATATCTATTAGAATGACACTATTAAAAAATACAGAAAATATTAAGTGATGGAGAGGACATGGAGAAATTGAGATCCTTGTACACAGTTGCTAGGAATGTAAAATGGTACAACTCATTTTACATTGGATGGAAAACAGTATGACAGCTGCTCAAAAACTTAAAAATAGAATTACCATATGATCCAGCCATCCTACTACTAGATATATAGCCAAGAGAATTGAAAGCAAAATCTCAAATACACATTTGTTCTACAGAAGCGTTATTTACAATAGCCAAAATGTGGAAGCAACCCAGGTGTTCATTCACCAATGACTGGATAGGAGGACTGTATTATATATATATATATATATATATATATATATATATATATATATATATATATATACACACACACACACACACACATATATATATATGAATTTTATTCAGACAAACAGAAAGGAAATCTTGACACATATGACAACATGGATGAACATTAAGGACATTACACTAAGCGATATAAGTCAGTCAAAAAAGACAAATATTTGTATAATTCCATTTATATAACATACTTAAAATAGTCAAAACCATAGAGATAGAAAGTATGTTTGCTAGAGGCTGGGAAACAAGTGGAGAGAATGGGGAGCTACTTAATAGTCATAGGTTTTCCATCTTACAAGCTGGAAATGGTAATGCTGAATTATAGTGATGGTTGTATGTTATAAATATATCTAATACCTTTGAAATAAATGCTTAGAAATTGTTAAGATCATAAATTTGTGTGTGCATTTTATCACAGTTTTTAAAGTTAAAAATCCTATATCTATAGTTTATTAGTAATCATATTCTAGGAGCCATTACTAAACTCCTTTACAGGCAGGAAACCTAAAGTGCGCAAGAGTTACATATTAAGTTCAAAAGCATACAGGTATTAAGCAGAAAAAGAGATTTGAGGATCAGAGATAACTTTATAGTCTCAGGCTTTCTTGGCCACTACAGATACTCCCATTATGAGCACAACCTTTCCAGCACTGTTTCCCACAACTCCAGTTGTTATATTTCTAACAATACCAGTATAATTCTATTGGATGTTATTTATTTTTATTAGCAAAGAGAACAGATTTCATGTATTTCATAGATGAAATTCTAAGGAAATAATCATCACCCCTTCCTTTCTTCCTTTTTTTAATTTCTACAATAACATGCTTTCAATTTACTTTATAATCATAGACTTAATGCAACACTACACATAATGTTCAACAAATAAAAAGTAGAAAGAACACTGTTCCACAGGAAATTAGATGAGGGCTCTGTAAAAAAATAGTAATGAACAACAGAAATAAATACTACCCTGCATCTCCATGCCTCTACATCTTTCATGCACAGACTTCTCTTACATTAAGCAAAAAGTTTCCCTCCTCCTTATGTTCCTAGAATAATCTTAAGTATCCTTCAAGCCTGGAGCAATGTGATAACCTTTTCTTCAACTTTCCACTATCCACCGACCCAGAGTTCTCCCATGTACCATTGTAACAAACAGCTTGGCAATGTAGACATATTAATCTAATTTGATGTGCAAAGCAACTGAGGCTTAAAGAAGTTGACAAACCACTGTAAGCAGCAAATTTGGGGTTGAGTGAAAATTCATCCTCCAGGTCCAACCACATTGTTACAAATGGCAGAGTTTCTTTCTGTTTTAAGGGCAGATAATATAAAAATTTATCTATTCACACACCAATAGACATTTAGGTTGTTTCTATATTTGGCTGTCATAAATAGCATAGGTGGGGCTGGTGCTGTGGTATAGTGGTTAAATCTGCCGCCTGCAGTACTGGCATCGCATATGGGCACCAATTCGAGTCTTGGATGCTGCTCCACTTCTGATCCAGCTCTCTGCTGTGGCCTGGGAAAGCGGTAGAAAATGGCTCAACTCTTTGGGCCCCTGCACCCGCATGGGGCCTGGAGGAAACTCTGGGCTCTGGATCGGCACAGCACCAGCCTCTGTGGCCATCTGGGGAGTGAACCAGCATATGGAAGTCCTATATCTCTGCCTCTGCCTCTCTGTAATTCTGCCCATCAAATAAATAAACCTTTAAAATAAATAATTAACATAGGTACCTCTTTAAAATTCCGATCAATTCCTTTTGTAATCCCATTGGTAGGATTATTGGATCATATAATAATCCACAAATTTTAAGGAATCGCCGATCTATTTTCCAAAAATCTGTACCAATTTACATTCTCAGCAGCATGTACTCATACGTTCTTTTCTCCACATCCTGGCCAATGCTTAGTTTGTCTTCAAATAACATCTGTCCCAAGCTGTAAGTTGGGTTTGATTTGCATTTCCCTGATTAGTGATGTTGAACACCTTTTTATATTCCTATTGACCATTTTTTACATCTTCACTAGAGAAATGTCAGTTTGGGTCTTTGCTCATTTTTCAATTGCCTTGTTTTCCTGCTAGATAGTTACACTTTTTATTTGGACGTTATGAATTCCTTTTCTTCTATACAATTTGCCAATATTTTCTCCCAATCTACTCATTAACCATCTTTCATTTTGTAGATTGTTTGATTTGCAAAGTCTTGCTAACTTAGTCTATTTCCATGAGTTCATTTTTGCATCTGTTGCCCATGCTATCAAAGGCATTCTCTTTCTTTCTCATTGAAGTATAAGGGATTGTGCTAACAAAATGGATTCATAGCATGGTGTGACCAGGTCAAATAATTGCTTAATTCTGCTCTATCTTAAGCAGGTTAACATTACAAAAGTTGTGATTGTTTTTACTTGTTTTGTTTTCATTTGTACAATTTAATCATGAACTATTTTGCAAGTCTAGAGTGTTTTCTTACTTTTGTCTGCTTTGGCTTCAGTTTAATGGATTTCTGTTTTACTGTCCTCTCCTGGGAACCTCGTCCAGCTGGAGATCAACTTCACACCCTTCCTCCCTCATTCTCCAGCTTCCATCCTTAATTATGTGGCTGTTAATTTGTCTTAAGCGTGTACATCCTCTGATTCAATAGGTAAGCTTCACAACAAGGCTGTCTAAGAGGCTACCAGAGGCAGTCATCTCCCAGCACAATCTGAAGAGTAGTCATAGTTTTCAATCATCTCCCCATGGGAGAGGAATCTACCACTTCCAAAAAGGGTCTTTCACCAGGGAGAAGTCAGACTCACTCTAAGAAATTATATTTTTATTCTGCTATTGATAACTAGAAGACTTAAAGTGAAAGAATATTATCAATTAACAGGGGGCAAAAGATAATCAGTGTCATATCAAGTAAATCCAAATTAACCATTCTGCTGATCTGGTTTCTCAAACCACTGTGACAAAGGTTCTATTTTAAAAGGTGCTGCTGCTCATGTGTTATTGTTTAAAAGATAGAAGTGAATTTAATTTAGTTTCCCACAACAATGCCTCCTTAGTTCTTAGTTTCCTTAGTTTAATCACAATTCCCATCTGCTTACTTCATTCCTTCCCATCTTACCTATTTTCCCTTCTCTGCATCTTTCCCTCACACACAATTTTTTAAAATCAACATCGGTAATTATTGAAGTGTATTTTCCTTTTTTAAAAAAATAAGCACTATCTACTTTTCATCTTTGAACTTGGCTAGGTCTAGCCTGTCCTGGCATTTGCCCTCTACAGGAACACAAGTAACTTCTCTGATTATTCAAACTCTTGCTTCACCCTACATTAGAATTCTCCCATGTTTTTGTCTGGAGGTTGGATGATGTCAGTTTGCTTAGTTTTTTGATCCATGACCTAGCCGTGTGAGCAGGATGGAGACAATTTCAGCACAATTTGTCACTGCCTTTCTTCTGTTTACTGAATGCCTTATCCAATCGAAGTTTTCTGTATCTGGTTTCTCCTCCTCTTAGCCTCTGTCTTAGACACTCTGTTACTTGGCTGGTGTTACTGTCTACCCCATCAGAAGACATCATGATAGTGTTCCAAATGGCTCCATTAGAAAGAGGATTAGTTCTAGAACATTATGAAAAAGACCTTGTTGGAAGGCTCGTACAAGCCTAGAAGTTCTGCTTAATTTGACAACTTCACTCAGAAACTAAGTGTAGCTATCTTTGGATATGAATGTTTGTCATGGATCTCTTTGATCTCTCTCTCTTTTTTGCCTCCCTGCCTCCTTCCTTCCCTCCTCCTTCTCCCGCACCCTACACATAATTCCATGCTTTAGGTATATTAAAGCTCCCTGCAATTCTCCAGGGTTTTCCAAAGAAGAAAATTTTGAATTAGACTCAAGCACTCTCAGCATCTGGAAGACTCTTTTTGCCTTTTGAGGCAATGAATGGCACCCATTCTTAGTTTACATCACTGATTCTATTTTTCTTCTATATTTGCAGTTCAGCCAATTCTGGTAGGAGAAGAGTGCAATGCTGAGAGCTTGTACTCCCACTGCCAGCCATCCCAGAACTCTGGAAGCATATGTTTCTTATGATTTAGATAATTAATGCCTATTGAGTAAATCTAACTTGACTATTCTACTGACAGACACATTCTGGTTTTTCTAATCATTGTGAACAAGGTGTTATTTTAAAAGAAGATGCTACTGACAGGTATTATTATTTAATAAGTATATCTGGATTTAATTTAATATTGCCCACAACATTGTCTCCATAGACAGAGATCAGGAGCTATTGAGACAGAATGTTTGCCCAAAGACAATGAAGATTTGATTATAATGAAATAGAGGATTTCTCTTTAAACTATCTTCTCACCACAGTGAGAATAGAAACTTGCCAATCTTCTGTGAAAGGCTTTGTTCAGAACCAGCAAGCTTCACCAAAAGGTTGGTTTCCACCTGTAAGAAATCTTAACTTTCCTTCTGTAACATAAAGAGTGCTGAGAAGGTCCTACTGTCTTCTTCTATAGTGAGATAATAAGGAATCTGTGAAAATAAATACTATTTTTTACCTGAGCACAGGGAATGAAAAGGCACAATCCTGCAGTTCTAGTTTGGGGTCATGAAGGTTCTGACTGGGAACTTAACAACAGTCACTAAGGCCTGTATAGTTAAAAGACCATGGAGTCTGCTTGTGTTTCACAATATTGAAATGAGCAATCTTTAATTCCTGCCAGGTGAAAACACCCAGGAAAACTGATTTTAACCTGACCCTTCAAGACTTCTCCACCATATATCCACCAACCAAACATGTAAATTTTATATTGGATCACAACCTTACACTTTCAACTCAGTGCTTCTCACACATTCAATATGCATATGGGTCACATGTAGATTTCATTGAAATGCAGATTCTTCATCAGTAAGCCTAAGGTAGAGAATGAGATTCTATTTTTCTCTCAGGTTCCCAATTTAAGCCAATGCTCCTGGTCTGCACACAGTAGTTTGAATAACAAGTTTTAACTCAATATGTCTTAAACTTTAATCTCCTTCATTTTCATTGTGTATTCTAAACATGGTTTAATTAATTTTAGAGAAGCTCATTTTCCAATGACATTGTATTCAAAAACGAGAAGGGGATTTCCAAGTATGGAATTTGCAGACTGATGAATCATAACTGTATCTGGATAAGTGGAAGCAATGGAAAACTTTGAAAGGCAAAACGAGGAAGCTCTCATAAGTCATTTTGAGCTCACATAAGTCATTTTGAAATAATCATTCTGGTCTATAACCATAAGGGTTTCATCACTCCAAAGTCAAATGGTCAGACGCTGGGTAGGAGTCCTCATAGAAGTATTTCTTATACAAGGTTGCAATATCCTTCATACAAAGATGTATATTTATTTTCAGTTTAACTCAAATACAGTAAACTTACTTATGCTGTCTATTAACTACTGCAAGTCAGAAAAAAAGTGATGTGATATTTGTCTTTTTTTGGTCTGGCTTATTTCACTAAGCACAATGATCTACAGTTTCATCCGTTGTTACAAAAGACAAAATTTCATTTTTTATGACTGTGTAGTATTTCATCATGTATATATACCACATTTAAATTTTCCAATGATCAGTTGATATACATCAAGGTTGATCCCATGTCTTGGTAATTGTGAATTAGCTACTATATGATAGTAAAGGTAACTCTTCCATACGTTTATTTCATTTCCTTTGGTTATATTTGCCTGAGTGAGACATTTAGTCATTAGAAAAACCTACTTTTAGTTTTCTGAAAAATCTTACTGCTTTCTCTAATAGTTGTACCAATTTATATAACTACCAACAGTATAATAGGATATATTTTTCTCCACATTCTCAACAGCTTATATGCTTTTTTTTGGTAATAGTCATTCTAACCAAGGTGAGGTAAAATCTAATGGTGGTTTTTATTTGCATTTCGCTGATGGCTAGAAACCCTGAGTGCCCTTTCATGTGTCTGTTGGCCATTTATATTTCATCCTTTAAAAAATGCCTGTTCATGTCCTTTGCCCATTTCTTAGCTGCATTGTTTTGTTGCTGTTGCTGCCCAGTTTCCTACACTCTTTTATATTCTGGATATTAATCATTTATCAGATGCATACTTTGTAAATATTTTTTCTCATTCTGTTGGTTTCTCCTTAACTTTCTTGACTGTTTTACTGTGCAGAAGCTTCTTAGCTTGATGTAATCCCATTTGTTTATTTTTACTTTTATTGCTTGTACTTCTGCGTCTTATCCAAGAAATCTTTTCCCAGGCAAATGTCTTACAGTGTTTCTCCTATGTTTACTCCTATTAATTTGATGGTTTGGGGGCTTAGGTTTAAATCCTTTATCCATTGTGGGTTCATTTTTATATAGGGTGTAAGATAGGGTTCTTGTTTCAAACTTGTGCATGTGGAGAGAGTTTTAAGTTGACAGAAAAATTAAATGGAAGTAGAAAGAATTCCTATACACACCTTGGTGCCCCTACACATATACAACCTCCCACACTATCAACAGCCCAAACCACCATAGTACCTCCATGATAGTTGAAGAACCTACATTGATACATCATTATACACCAAAGTCAGTAATTTACATTAGATCTAGTTCTTTATACTGGACATTTTATGAGTATAAAAATGTACAACATATCCATTGTTGTAGCATTATGCAGTATAGATTCAATGTCTTAATAGTCCTGTGGTAAAAATCCCAAATGTGTGGAGTCCTGAGTTCTCTTCAACTCTAACTCTTGAACATGTTCACAATGAGCCTCCAGCAATTTTTCAATTACAGGCTATATTTCCTACCATGGTATTGCTTCCCACAGATGTTTCTGCTCCATTAAATGTGATTTTCTATATCTCCCTGTCTCTCTAATTTGAGAGCGGTGGTTTGCCCTGTGACCTCACTTCAATACATCTAAGAGTTGTTGATTTTTCAAGTTGTTCAGGTTCTTGCTTGAGGTTTGAATGGAACAGTGACTTCTAAGCTCCTTGCATACCATCCAGAAACTAGAGCTCTAAACTTATGCTGCAACAATTATTGTTAAAGTCATGCTCATTGCTAGTTCAGAGCTAGTTGAAATTTAGAAAATGGGGCAGCATAGAATGTACCTATCTCATACATCATTGCTTCTCCAATGATGTGTGGTAAAAGAACTATTTTCTCCCAATACCACACATGAATGTTATAAAATATAATAAAATCAATAAAATGAATTAGAAGTATTAAAAACATACACACAAAATCCTTTCTACTATTATGACATTCAAAGGCATAATATTGCCCCATCAAGCACTGTTAATGCTTTTAAATAGTATCAATTTCTGTGATTATCTTTTCTTTTAAATCTGTATAAATCATGAGATAATAGAACATTTGAATGTGGGTATATGCTAATGTCCTTCAATCTAGCCCTAATGTTATTCAGAATTCCAAAACTCAAGAATATATGTATAAGTATCTATCCAAATATATACAATATATATATAACCACAAAAAAAACTATGTGTTATCATTTATAGTAGCTATTATCTATAAAGTTACCAAAACTGAATTATAGAATGCTGAATCACTGCTCCAATGAGAAATACAGAGCTAGGCTTTTTTGAGTCTTTGGTAATAACATTTTGATCTACTGATCAATACATAGGTTTAAGTGTTTTTATTTTTAAAGGCATCTTACTTAAAATAGTTTGTTCATTGACATTGAATTTGTAGTTTACAACACTATAATTCATGCCTAAACGAAGCTCACCTAACATACATTTTCTCTGTCAGGTACATCAGTCATGCCGCACTTAAAAAAAAAAAAAAATGGACAGCATACCCTCACTATATTTTTGGGCCATTTAAACTGCAAAAATCACTCACAAAACTAAAAATATGCAAAACATAGCACCAAACTGTGATAAGACAATTATTTACAGTGTTAGAGCTATACAGAGTATTGACTTTTTTGATCTCTTCTGGTGCAATGGGTGACTCAGATTTTTCACATGTCCATGAATGATCATGAATTCACTGACTATTAATTCTGAGGTTACAAATACATTTTATAACACATTCACAAATAAATTTTATAACAGACACATTCACAAGTATGGAATGAATGAATGAGAGCTAGTTTTGTGTGTGTACTGTGTGTGTACATGAGTGTATCTGCAGACACATGGTTATATATTCAGTTTCTCCCTCTGGGAATTTTGAAAAGGCCTCTCCACTCCATAACCAAAACAAAATTCTGACCCCTCCGCCCTGTCTGTCTCCATCTCAGTAAATGACAACTTACTGTTATCAAGATCAAACCCTTTGTAGTTTATTTTTCTCTCACCCTAAATATATCTAATATCTGATCATTACTTTTGGACCCAACTGTTTCAAGCACAATTATCCTTTGCTAGTTGTACTACAGTAGCCTCCCCAACAGTCTATTACCATTAAGCAGACAGAATGCCTTTTAGTAAATGTATTTTATTTCAGGTTTCCAAAGACTTTTTTTTACATGTTAACATTTCTGAAATCAAGATGAGAATTACACTGCAAAAAAAAAGAAAGCTTTATACCACAGTTTAAATGGGAAATTTTTTTCCTTTTAGTAGCTCATAAAATAATATGGGCTTTATCATTTAAGGTGACTTAAATGCAATGAATATAGCAAGATGAATTGTGTCACTTCTCTGCTCAAAATCCTCCAGTAACTCCCACCTCACACAGAGCAAAGACAATATTGAAGCCTCCAAAACCCTACGTGCTCTCTCCTGTATTCCACTATTCCAACCTCATCTTCTGAACATCCTCCCACTTGACCACTCAATTCTCCCACACTGATTTTCTTATAGTGCCTTGAGGCCTTAGTCCATGCATGCTCTTCCAATTGCTTGCATGTCCTGCACCTCTTGACTTATCTTCTTTGTCTCTCCTCCAATGCCACCTTCTTAGTGAGGTCTTATCCCAACACCCCACCACCATGTTTAAAATTACAACATCCTCTAACATTCTTCCCTGCCTTATTTTTCAACATGAAAGTTTATGCTGACATATATTATATATACCTAACATGTTTATTTCTTTCTTCCCCCAACTAGAATACAGATTTTTTAAATGTGACCACCAGGGAATGGGTGTTTATCCTAGAAGTTAAGACACTCGCATCCCATATCACAGTACATAGATTCAGTTCCTAGCTCCAGATTCTTGCTAATACAGACTCTGGGAGGCAGAAGTATGGCTCAGGTTTTTTGCCACCATGTAGAAGATCCACAACAGTTCTAGCTGTTATAGGTGTTTGAGGAGGAGTAAACCAATAGATAGCAGTACATTATTATAAAAATTAGTCTGAGCAGTGACTTCCAAAAGGCAAGAAGGTGGGTTTCAATGACGTAAAATAGCATATCAATTTCAGTTTGCATGCTGTGTATCCTTGTTCAGATTCCTGAGCGCTTATTATTTAGAAAACTGTAAAAGAGTTACCATGTGGCTTAATGGAGGATCCCTAGACCTGAATATACTGAGCTACTGGAGAGCACATTCTGACAATGCTCATTTACTACACCAGGGTTTTTTGGTTGCTTGTATAACAGAACAAAATTCATGAAGCTTGTTTACCCACAGCTTTTCCTCGCTTTCCACTGCCTAGTAAGCTATCTCTAAGCTTACTTGTTTACAGTCTTTAGCTTGGTATGGAGGGTCCTGAACTATTTAACTACAAGCTTTCTGCTTGTCCATTAAGTATACTTCTCTAAAACCACATGTATCTCAAACTGATTCATTCAGAATCCTTTGTCCCTTGGTTCTCAATGTGTTCACTAACAATGGTAAACCCACCAATAAGATCCTTCCCTACCTTCCCCACCCATACTAAGCTTATCCATACCATCTCTGTAATATCTCCCTAAACCATTCCTTCTTAAGTTAAAACAATGATGCATCTGAGCTTTGACCAAAATTATTGCCTGAACTTACTATAATGCATTATGACATTAATTTTTAAAGATTTATCTATTTGAAATACAGAGTTACAGAGAGAGAGACAGAGGGAGAAGGAGAGAGAGAGAGAGAGAGACACAGAGGGAGATCTTCCATTCACTGGTTCACTCCCCAGATGGTTGCAATGGCTGAGGCTGGACCAAGCCAAACACAGGAGCCAGAAGACTCACCAGTCTCCCATGTAGGTAGCAGAGGCCCAAGTGTTTGGGCCATCTTCTCCTGCTTTTCCCAGGATATTATTCTCAGGGACCTGGATTGGAAGTGGAGTATCTAGGACTTGGGGCCCATATGGGATGTCAGCATCACAGGCAGCTGCTTTTACCACTAAGCCACAACACCTGCCCCATGACATTGACTTATCATGGTTTGAGCTAGTCAACTACTTCACTGTTTCTTAACTCACTGCATAGATTCTTTCTTTAAAATCTCCTTGACACTTGAGCTTTAAATAAATTATCCTCTCACCAAATGTGAAATGATATGAAGATCAAGATAATTGTTTAAAATACTGTTTAATATTCTAATAATTATCACATAAATTTTATACTGTGTGTGAATTTTACTATTTATCTCATTTGTAACCTCTAATTTTTTAAATGGAGAAGTCCAATTAAGAAAATTTAGTGTTAGGTCTAGACCATCTCAAAATCCAATTCAGTGGGCCATTTTGGAGCAGCAGGTTAAGCTGCTGCTTGCAATGCCAGCATCCCATATCAGAGTGTCAGTTCAAGTTCCAGCTGCATCATTTCTGACCCACCTTCTAATTAGGGAACGTGGGAAGATAGTGAGGATGGCCCGAAGTAACTGGGCCCGTGCCACTGATGTGGGAGAGCTGGATGGCTTTCCTGGTTCCTGGCTTCTGTCTGGCCCAGACCTGACTGGAGCAATCCAGTGAATGTAAGGGATCTAGATCTAGAAATCTCTCTCCCTTCCTCCCTCTCTCTCTCCCCCTCCCTTCCTCCCTCTCTCTCAGAAAGTAAATAAATTATGTGGGGAAAAATCAATTAGGACAGTCACTCAGATGATATTTGTTTTCAAATTAATATTGTGAAATACTGTGACTATCACCTATTTGCCAGTTGGGTATGAAGTTGAAAAAACAGAGAAACTCCTAAAGTTAAAAGCATATCCTTGTAGGCTAACTGGCACAAATGGCTGGTATCAGCAACCAAAGATCAAAGAAGTTAAAGCAGATTACCTCCAAAATAGAGATGTATTTTCATATATGCAGTTTTTGAGTACATAAAAAGGAGAATAGTTATTCTTAGGAATTGTTATGGGTTAACTCAGTATAAGTCATGTCAGTTTTATTACATTTTTTTTTTAATTTTGGCATCCAAACTGTGCATCAAGAAATTTCATTGTTGTAATGAAAAATGATTTTTATAAAGATGCTGACATATTCTTTCATGAAATATTTCTGGGAAAATGGAAACATGAGTGATACACTGTAGTTTTATCATATTCATAACTAACATCAAACTCAATAATAGGCAAAATATAAGCAAATTTTCTAGTAACAAGTAGAGTACTTTGTACAGTATCCATTCTCATGATTTCAGCACTCATGATATAATGGACATGCTTATTACTGTTTGGGATATTATAAACAATTTTCTACATATGCTACTTCTACATTGTTATTTAAAAACTGTTGAATAATTTTGACTACCCATGACTTTTGTCACAGCATTAGAAATTTTCGTTAAAAGTAGTATAAGTTTCCATTAGCAGATAATTCTCTCTGTGTCTGGTATTTCTATATGCTCTAAGTTTTTTGAGCCAAGGTATTTACAACGAATTTAACAATAAATTATGTAAGTAGGGCCAGTGCCACAGCTCAATAGGCTAATCCTCTGCCTGCGGTGCCAGCACTCCTGGTTCTAGTCCCGGTCGGGGTGCCGGATTCTGTCCAGTTTGCTCCTCTTCCGGTCCAGCTCTCTGTTGTGGCCCAGAAGTGCAGTGGAGGATGGCCCAAGTGCTTGGGCCCTGTACCCGCATGAAGCCAGGAGCCAGGTGCTTCTCCCTGGTCTCCCATATGGGTGCATCTATAAATTACTTATAATGCCAACTGCAATGTAAATGTTAAATAGCTGCTATACTGTATTATTTAGGGGATAATGACCAAAAACATCTGTATATGTTCAAAATTCCACAATTTTTTTTTTTTATTTTCAGTCTATGGTTGCTTAGATCTACAAATGTGAAATCCTTGATTTGGATGAAGGGCTGACTGTACTAGAAGAAAAAAGGTCAGCCTGCAAATCCATAAGGTACTGAATAAATTATTTAACAGCAAACTTGTAATACAAGAAACATTAAAGAAAATTCTTTGGGCAGAAAGAAAATAAGTAGAAATGGTATATGCACAAAGAAGTGAAGAGTCATGGAAGTTTTGTTTATATAGGCAAATACATTTTTCTAAATTATAATTTTATTCAAGAGCTGCTTAAGTAAAATAACTTATTGTTTTGTTGTCAGCTTATAACAAGTTGAAATAAAATGTATGACAAGCTAGGGACAACATATTGGGCTAGGAGTTGGAAGTTAAGATCAGAAAGGTCTTAGATTTACTTTCCCCTGAAAAGGGGCATATAAAACAAGGTGTACTCTTATGATTTCACCAACATAGTTTGGAGAGACTTTCCAATTCTTAATACAGAGTGGGGAAACTAAGTCCAATATTCTCACTAAATTGAAGAGACAGAGTTTGGACTTCAAGGAGGCAAATGCATCTACATACTGTGAGGCAGAGTACTCAAGAGGAAGAATTTGCACAGAGAGAGAGAGAGAGCTATGAAATCAACAGAGGACTTTCTCCAGCTCTTTGGCTGTGTACCTATCAATGTATGAGTAAAAAAGAAAGCTCCTTGAGGATGTTGAACACCATCAGTAGGGAGTAAGCAGAACAATTCCAGGGGTTACACAGGGTGGGGGATAGTGTGATCTCCCATCAGCCAGAATAGAAGAGTATGTAATGAATGGGGTGTGGAGCAGAACCCTCAGAAGAGCACCATCTTGCTACCGGATCCAGAGTATCCTTTCTTTAAGGGCTGTTTTTAAGCCTGCCCCTTAAAAATCTTAAAGCAAAGCTTATAAGCTTAAAACTGTTTCTTGGAAATTTAACTATGCTACAGAAGGATATGAAATATTCTTAAAAGAAACAATAAAATCTAGCAACCAATATTGTAAAATCCACACTGTTCAACAAGCAATAATATTATCAGATATGAAAAAAAGAAAATTATGAGCCATAAGTAGGAGAAAATAATCTCCTAGAAAATTCCCAGAATTAGCAAATAGTGGAAAGAAAGAAAATCATAGTAAAATTGATATTATACTAATCAAAATATCAGCAATATTTGCTTGCAGACATATACAAAATTATCCTAAATATATATGAAAAGGAAAAAGAAATATAATTGAAAAAGAATCAAGTGGAATAATCACTGTATCCAAGTTTAATATTTGCTGTATCATGAATCAAGTTTCTTTATATTCACAGAAGTATAGTAAAAATTAAAACACAGGAACTCAGATGTATATCACAAGTACAACCAATTGATTTTTAAATGAACAAATAGCATTTCATTGAGGGAAGTATTTAACAAATGACAATGAAGTAATTTTACTATATGTATAGCCAAAAATAACACTAATGTGAATTTCAAAACTCCTATTAAAATTACCTCAATGAATTTTAGATTTAACGATAAAACATTAAACTACAAAAGTTTTAGAAGAAAATCTAGCATAAAATCTTTTGACCTAGGGCATCATAAAAGCTCTTAGGCATGAAACCAGAAGCATGATCCATAAAAGAAAAAAAATAAAGTGGACTTCATCCAATTTTTTTCTATTTGAAAAATCTTAAAGTAACAAAAAGACAAGCTACAGAGAAAACATTTGCAAACTACATTCTTGACTAAAGATCCATCTCTAAAATATATCTTTAAAATTCTCAAAACTCAAAAAACAGTCCAATCAGAAAAAAAAAAAAAGATAGACATCTCACTGAAGAAAATATACAGATGGAAGATAAGAATGTTAAAGGATTTCAATATGCTTAGTCATTAGGGAAATGCAAATTAAGACCACATGCAGAGAAGGCAAGTAACACATGTATGCTTATGCATTCCTGTGTAAATGTAAAATAGTACAGCCACACTGAAAAACTACTTTGTAGTTTCCTTAAAACAAACAAAAAAACACTATAAAAATTTACATTCACACAAAAACCTGTACACAAATTTCATAGCAGATCTATCTGCAATAACCCAAAACTGGAAACAGCCAAAATGCTTTTCAAGTGTTAATGACTAACTAAACCATTTAAAATGGTATTCTCATGTTGTATATATTTTGTCACAATACAAAAACCAAAGAGGAATAAATACTATTTCAGAAAAAATTATGAAAAAATTATGAGCAATATACCTATACTGTTAGACATATGAATATTCCTAAGGCAGACTAAAACATTACCGTGTTTTTTTTTTTTCTTTTCTCTTTGGTTTTTATTTGAGAGGCAGCCAAACAGAGAGCAAGCACCTATCTGCTGCTGGACTCTCCAGATGCCCGCAAAAGCTAGGGCTGGGTCAGGGCCAAAGCTGAGAGGAGGGAATACAATCCAGGTCTCCCATATGGATGTCAAGAATCTAATTACTTCAGCCATCACAATTACCTTCCAGTGTCTGTACTGGTGGAAAGCTAGATTCAGGAGCCAGAGACAGAAATCAAACCCAAGCAGTCCCATGTGGAAGACAGGCATTCTAACCAATAGGCCAAATATTTCTTCCCTGTTACAAGTTTGATATTGACTGAACACAAGTTTATGAAAAGCACTATAAAAAGAAAATACATGAATACAAAAGACATTTTATCAATTTTTTTAAATATATTCAACTGCTTAGAATAGAAATAATGGCAATATGTTGTGGAGCTTACAGAAATGTCTAAGTAAAATATGTGAAAACTCAAAGGTAGGAAGGAAGAGTTGGATGTATTCTGCTGTACATTTCTTATACCATGGTAAGATGTGGAATAGCATTTCTTGAAAGATAATGTTAGTAAAATTTGAAAGTTAAGGTTTAAGTGCCAAAAGCATATAACAAAGTATAGATATTAAAAGTTATTTTAATGAAAAAGAAAACTCAACCCAAAAGAGAGGAGAAAGAACAAAGAATAGATAGGATAGCAAGATGGTAGATTTAAACTAGACCATGTTGATAATTAAACATCCTAATGTCACCACAGGTCTTTCCAGAGCAGATGCCAAGGTTGGATTTGACATGCATTATTTACTGAAGAAAAATATTTGTGAAGGAGCAAGAGGACACAACTGGAATCTACTAGAGTAGAACCCTTTGAACACAATGTATGTCTACTATCTGTGAAACAAGAGAAAAAATTGGCTAAGAGCCTCAGACCATACCACAGTTCTGAGAATGCCACAGACAGACTAATGGAAGCTCATTGAGCCAAGGTTGACCACTGGAGGCAGAAATGCCCCAACTCCAGCAATCCTGTCTTGTTGAAAATGGCCCAGTGAAGCATGCTTTTGGCATGAGCGCCATGTTGTATCTGACTGCATAGATGGAAGTGTTTAACTGTGCTTCCCAAAGATGATTGGTTTGAAGAGAGATTGAGCAGCTGCTCTCCATGGCTACCACAGTTCATCTTTGCTCTGCACAGATCCATGCCTCCACACCTTTCCCATAGTCCCATTGACCTCTTTTCTTAGGGAAACCTTTTGAGGTAGACTACAGCTCTGTGCCACAGCTGGTACTCAGCACTTCCCTCATCTGCCATTCACTCTAACTTTCCCTCCTCTCAGCTAATGTCTATGCAGGTCTCAGTATTTTGCTTGGTAATATAAAGCAAACCTCCATTTTTGAAGAATCTGAGTCCTTTGTCTTCATGCTGCTCTCAGAGCAGCCTCACATGTGTATTCACAATTACGATCAGACAGGGGAGCACTTATGAGCACCCAAGTGGGTAACATGGGTACCACAATTATTTCTTCTACCTCTGTTTAAAAGCAGGTCTACTTCTCTGCACTATCAGAGCCAATATCTTCTACCAGTATGAGTACTCTTCTCACTTGTCAGTGTGTGCAAAAGACTGACCTGCCCTGGCAGCACAGAGAGTGTGCAGTTCAGTAAGCTCTTGCTGTATCCCATAGCATAACCTTGAAGATCCTGTAGCTGTGGGAATGGAAAGCACAAACTCTCAAACCAGGACATTAGATTCCACTCAATCTTTCTATAATCCTAAAACTGCTTTTAAAGGTTCTATTAATTTTAAACAGAGCATAAAGGAGAGTCAGGTCATGTCACTCCTTTGCTCAAAACTCAACTGTCACGCCCTTTGCATTTAAGAATCGCAGCCAAAATGTCTAAAAAACCTACAGATCTTCCTCATCATTATCACCATGACTTCATCTGCTACCAAGTTCACTCTCACTATTTTGCTCCAGGTAGGCTTCTGGTTAAGGACCTTTGCTCTAGAACTTTCCACTCCCAAGAATGCTCTTTCCCAAAATATTCCCATGGCTAATTCCCTCATATGCATCAAGTCATTGCCCTAAATAGTACATATAACATATAACCCATAAAGACACAAGTGTAAAGGGACAGGCAATGTGGCACATCAAGTTAAGCCACCACTTGCAACTCTGGCATTCCAAACCAGAGTGCCAGTTTGAGTCCCAGTTACTCTGCTTCTGATCCAGCTTCCTACTGATGTACCTGGAAAGATAGAAGATGCTAGTCCAAGTGTTTAGGCCCCTGACACCCAGGTGGGAGACCCATATGGAGTTCCTGGTTTGGCTTGGTTCAGCTCTAGCTGTTGCAGGCATTTAGGGAACATACCAGCTGATGGAAGATCTCTCTCTCTCTTTCTCTCTGCATTTCAAAAAGGTAAATAATTGTAACTTTAAGGATTTATTTATTTGCAAGATATAGTGGCAGTGTTTCATGATGTTTGCTTTGTAATCAATTTTTAATCTATACATACATTTTACAGTGTTCTTTAGGTATAAAATATTATACAAGAGGGGCCGGTGCCGTGGCTCACTTGGTTAATCCTCTGCCTGTGATGCTGGCATCCCATATGGGTGCTGGATTCTAGTCCCGGTTGCTCCTCTTCCAGACCAGCTCTCTGCTGTGGCCCGGGAAGGCAGTGGAGGATTACCCAAGTGCTTGGGCCCCTGCGCCTGCATGGAAGGCCGGGAAGAAGCACCTGGCTCCTGGCTTCAGCCTGGCACAGCCCTGGCTATTGTGACCATCTGGGGAGGGAGTCTACAGATGGAAGATTCTCTCACTCTCTCACTTTCAAATAAATAAATCTTATTTTTAAAAGGAAAGAAATCAAAAACAATACCAAGATGACAAATTGATAATGAATCAAAATTTATAACATCAATATGAATGAAAGATGAAATCACGAATTAAGACATCTTGCTTGTTTCTTCATATTTCTTGCATGGCTTTGTCTTAAGTACTAATGATCTACTTTTATGTTTGCTGCACATGCATTTTAATAGCTGCTCACTGATCTAGTCTGACCTTCTGCTTAGTAATTTTGAATAGTCAGCAGGAGGCATTAAATTGCATCAAGACATAATGCGTTATGTAATATTGTAAAAATAAGATGCTGAGGCTTCCAAGCAGTAAATGTAAATGAGACCCTTTGGATACAAGGCATGTCTTGATTTGGAACAAAAATATCACACAATTGAAGTACAGTAGTCTTGAGGGGTAAAAACTAGGAATATCTTACTTCTTCCTACTCCCAGAATTCTGAACTAAAATCCTTTTAATCTTGTTTTCACTTTTGAAATTCAGCCCTGAGCAGCACTGCTACATGACTTGGCAAATTAGTTTCTGCAAGACTGTCGCCATGGTTATTTCCTAAGTATGTAAGGTAGAATTGTTTAAAAAATAAACTAAGGTCAAGCCAGGATTTAAAAGCAGATCTGATATCAGTAACTTTATCATCACCTGCCATGTCAGATGGCCTCCCTAAAAGGCTCTGCATGATTTCCAGGACCAGCTATTCAGTATCCTTCTGAGGCCGTATCCAGTTCCATAAATGATTTGGCATATGATTATGACCATGGAAACTGACTGAAATCTGGCCTCCCAATATCACAAATAAGATACAAATGGTGTTAATTTAAATTTCTGTTCAACTGTTTCTTTAGGTACAAGCCAAGAAACCAAATGTTGTATGATATCACAGAAAGCTCCCAGATCAGAGTCCAAAGACTTTATAAATTTTGGGACTATGTTTGGACAAGTCATGCAGTTCTATTCACAATTTTCCTAAGTGTAAAAACATAATACTTTCCAAACCAACCTCATGTTGGAGGAAACAAATGGCATAGAAGATGTGAGAATGCTTTGTAATTTTTAGATCACCCAAATAATTTTACTCATATTGTAAAAGCCCAGTAAAGAAGCAGCTCAATGTTTCTGCTTTTTAAAGTTCTGAGACCCTGTGTTTACCTAATGCCAACTCTGTTCCCAATGACATGTGGCAGCTCATTGCACTAGCTTTAATTGTCCCAGATATCTGCCTTACAGAGATGTGACTAGGACAGGAAGGCAGAGCAGCACAGAGCACTGTACTGAGCACTGTACTAAGCTTGGATTTTTTTTTTCCCCGAGTAGTCTTCCAAGTATAAAACTGATGATTACTCATAAATTTTTTCTAACCTAAGCTTAATATAAAGAATGCATTGAAATTAGGGTCCTGCTGGTTGTTCAGTATAAAACATATGCTTTGAAGTTTTCTGTAGCATTGTTAGGGGGCTGGCTCCAGCCCAGCTCTCACCAGGTCTTCCAGTATGGGCTCATTTTCAAGATTGAGCCCTCAGCATTAGTATTGCAGAGTGAAGGCAACAAAATAAAATTTTTCCATGTGCCAAGTAAACTGGATCATATAGGGTCTGCATCCATAACCTTGGCCCCATTAGATGCACTCTATCTAGGTGAGGTAACTGGCCCAGATGGTAGAAGGTGCAGCACATTTTGTAGAAGTCACCCTGTACTTAGATCAGCCCCAACTTCTGAAAACTGAATCCTTTGATGGTTTGTGCTGTTTCACCCCTAGGTACTTAGTCCACAGTTCTACGGAAGCAAAAGGAGGAAGACAGATGGTCAAGCTGGAGGGAAGGAAAAAGAGAACAAACATAAAGAGAAGGAAAAAATGCTTAAAGGAAAAGGTTCGGATTCTGGTCAATGCCTGAAAATGTGAACCATAACAGAAAGCTGATAAATCTCAAAGCCTGCAAAACTTAATCATAGATCCGGTGCAGTACAAAATTTAGCAATCCAAATCAAACAGCCCCCTTTTCAACAGGACACATTATCATCCAAACAAAATATAGCACACAATTGGGTTGGTAAATAGTCACACAACTTCTCCAACCACGAAATATATTTGAAGTGCAAGAATTCCAAAGTTAACTGAATCAGGGGCAAAGCCACTGGCTGGCCGGGAACATTTCCAGCGTCAGGGACAGAGTTCCTTCCTTGTTACTAAGGATATTTCAGAACCCGTCTATAAATAGCTCCCTGCCATTGGCCCAGCAGAAGTGAGGTTCTGTTGCAACACCGCAGCTCTGCCCACTGCTAATGGAAATTTCATTCTGATTTTTTTTTCTTTTGTGGAAAGTAAGAGAAAAATTAACACCACAGCAAATACAATGGAATAAAAAGCTGACAGAGAGATGCCTGGCTCCGGACCGCAATGCTTGTATTCCACAGCAGTTGTAAAATTCCTGCAGCTAGACAAATGATGTGTGTATTGCTCCCCGTCTTAAACTAGGGAGAAGGAAGTTCAGGGGTGATACATCAGGGTTGGCAACTATGCCTGTTTTTCATGGGTCCATGGAGAAGAGATTAATACAGGGATCTAGTATCTTTCCTTTTACTGAATAAACCCTAATTTCTTGTGAAAATTTTTTCACTTGAGACATTCACATATAATAGGAATTCTTTTTAATTTGCACCTTCATTTTGTTACTCCATTTATTGTAAACTCACCCCCTTCACACATCAACGCTTTGGCCTCCTTTCCCCTCCTGCTTCTGTTTTCTTTTATTCAACTTGTTCCCATCAAATAACTAAGTAACTTTAGAATGTAGGCTTATTTTACAGATATAAGCATCTTGGTGGGGTGGCCATGATACAACTTACTGGACACCATCCCAACAGGCAATTTTTTCAAAATTGCTACATTAACAACCTACAAGCCTAATTATCAGGAAATGGCTATGAGTTGGGACAGGAGACTCGGACTAATTGGAAACCTGTCCCATATACCCTTGCCTTTGGAACACTGATACACAAAAGTTCTGTGACCTTGTCTTGAAACCCATGGGAGCACCTCACTTGAGTTTACTTAGGGTGTCTTATTCTCAGCTTTCCTTCCTCCATGGAAGCAAAATTTAACGGTTTCCTCAAACTATCTGTACATTCAATCTAAGAATGGCCCACTGGGACTTGATAAACAGTTTTAGAGACTGATCTGAAAGACTGAATAGTGAAAAAAATTAAGAAATAGTCAGAGGGAGCTTCCCCACATAATATCAAAACATGATATAACCCCCCCATCCCCTTCTCTCTCTCCCCCCGTTTCTGACTCTGCCCCCTGTCTGTCTCTCTGTATAACTTTCAAATAAAAACAGGTCGATCCTGTCCCGGTTGCCCCTCTTCCAGGCCAGCTCTCTGCTGTGGCCAGGGAGTGCAGTGGAGGATGGCCCAAGTCCTTGGGCCCTGCACCCCATGGGAGACCAGGAGAAGCACCTGGCTCCTGCCATCGGATCAGCGCAGTGCGCCGGCCGCAGCGCGCCTACCGCGGCGGCCATTGGAGGGTGAACCAACGGCAAAGGAAGACCTTTCTCTCTGTCTCTCTCTCACTGTCCACTCTGCCTGTCAAAAAAAAAAAAAAAAAAAAAAAAAAAACAGGTTGTTTTAAAAAACTCAAGAATTTTATTTCTTCCAAAAGATAAACAAAATAACTTTTATCATTCATTTCTAGCTTATCTATAAATGTGAAAAAAGAAGGCTCTGAAAGGGATATAGGAGTGAGACTTCAAATAAGCATTTTTATAGACTTGAGTAAAACCTATAGTTTCTATTCACTAAGTAAAAATTAAATCAAAAAGATCTTAAATATGACTATTAAGACAAAGTTATAATATATCAAATTAATAACATTACCACATAAAATGTATAAGGTTTGAATACAGTACTCTGACTATACCAATTTTATAAAATATATTCTAAGATCAAAATACCATTAAAGAAATATTTATTTGCATGGATATTTACAGGAATCAGGCTTTCACTGTGGTTGATGATATACCAAAATATGGAATCAAAGTCCCAGCTCCAACTTGGACAAAGTAATTGGCACTGGACTAACTTTCTGCATAAAATAATTTAAACAAACCCACAAAATATGTGAGGCATTTTTTTGAGCATCAAAAAGCAGGCAATCAAGGACTTACTGTAAGCCATAAGAGAAAGACAATTCATGAAGCAAATGTCAATCATAATTGCTCTCTAGGGACAATTTCTCAACCAAACTCTAGCATGAATTCCAAGCAAAGAGTGGGAGTCTCAGGAAAGCTGAAGTGGCTGCAGTAGCTGCGATCTGCAGGGCAAAGTAGCAGAGATGAAGGAGATGCAGAAGTCTGTGTTTGGGTTTGACACAAGGATAAGCTGCACATACACAAGATAAGAGTATAAAAAGATTATCACAGAGTGGCTTCTGTTGGTGTTTAACAGAACAAGACAAAGATCAAGCACTTATGGGAAAAATAGGCCTTATGAGCACTACTTTAACACCCCAGGTTTTCAGTGAGGCAAGCTAGGGAACATCTCAAAACTGAGAACCCTTGTGTATTTACACATTTTTTTACCCATTCATCTGCTGATGGGCATCTAGACTGTTTTCATATTGGCTACTGTGAATAGTGCAACAATAAACACAGGTAAGCAGGTATTTCTTTGATGTGTTGAATTCATTCCCTTTCAATATATATACCCAGAAATGAAATAGTTGTATCATATGGTTCATGTATTTTTAGCTTTTCTAAAGGACTTCTGAGGCTTGCATTGTGGCGTAGCATATAATGTTACCACCTGCAATACCAACATCCCCTATGGGTGCCAATTCTTGTTCTGGCTGCTCCACTTCCATTGCAGCTCCCTGTTAATGGGAAAAGCAGTGGAAAATGACCCAAGTGTTTGGTCCCCTGATGCCAAATGAGAGAACCAGATGAAAGTCCTAGCTCATGGCTTCAGCCTGAGCTAGTGTTGATTGCTGCAGCCATCTGGGCAATGAATCAGCACATGTAAGGTTCTCTCTGCACCACACCCCTCCCCTGGAACTCTGCCTTTCAAAATAAATAAATCTTAAACAAGGCAAGAACTCCCATACTGCGTTCCATAAAGCCTGCGCTAGCTTACATTCCCATCAACATAGTTAAGAGCTCCTTTTTCTCTGCATCCTTGCAAGCCATTTTTATGTGTTATCTTTTTGATAATAAGCATTCTAACTGGGATGAGATGTCCTTTTTTTGAATTTTTATTAATATAAAGAAAAAGTATTTCATGTATTCCATTAATAATTCTAAGATAACCATACTTCCTTTCTTCCCTCAATCCCCTCTCCTTACTTTTTCTTCCTTTAATTTTTGCAATATAATTTCAACTTACTTTATAATCACAGGCATAATGTGCCACTAATCATAATGTTCAGATTTGATTTGCATTTTCATATGTAGAGGATAGAATCTTTTTCCTATATTTCAATATATATAAAAATTCCAAATGAATAAAGGAACTTCAATCTGAAACTAAGAATCCCAGGCGGGTTTAGAAAACTAGCATTTCATAAGATAGGAAATAAAAATGACCAAGAATCATATAAAATGAGCATCAAATTTGTTAGTCACCAAGAAATACAAATTAACACTACAATGACATGCATACATAAACTTAATAGACCAATAATACATATCCATATAATATTTTGTAGTCAAAAACTTTAAAAAACTCCAAGTTAAATAGATATTATATTTGCAGGATAGATGTTATATTTGCTAGACTGGCAAAATTAAGTCTGAGCATTTCAAGCATTTATGAAGATATAGTGTTAATGAATTGACCAGCCTTTTATGGAAAATCATTTGGTATTACATCATAAATAAAGCTCAATATATAGAAATTAAATGACCCAGACATTCTCCTTCCTGTAGATTCAATCTCTTCTCATTAGCAATAGGGGACACACCCTAACCTTTCATAGTAGAATTGTTAATAATAGCAAAACATTATGCCTACATTTCATCTATTACACCTATAATTCACTATTTTTTTGAATTTTCAGTTTATTTGAAATACAGACAAGAGGGAGAGCCAGAAAGATCTGCCATCTGCCTCTCAGGTACATTAACAAATAATTAGATGGGAAGATGCTGTAGAACTCCATCCCAGGCACTGATATGGGATGCAGGTATCCCAGGCAGTGGCTTAATCACTGCAACACAATGTCCACTTTTTCATAAATTTTGCAGACCTCTCATACATATTCATACAATCAAAAACTTTGAAAAAGCAGTGGTGTACGGGTGTATTTTAAATACTTAACATGAGGAAGAGTAAAGTCATTTCATCCAGACCCACACTTTCTGTAACACAGGAAGAGCATCTGCTTGCCCCCTAGTAGGTTAGACACAGAGCTTTTGCAGCTGGGTTTTAGGAAGTAAAGGTGGAGATTCCACAGAATATACTACATACTGCCCAGGACATAGGAATGATCTATATAATGAAGGAAATCCCTAGGCACCATTAGTCACTATATTTATAAGTTAGTGTTTAAAAATGACTTATACAAAACCAATGTTTAATGATTTTAAGTCTTTTTGAATTTACACTTGAGCTGTGTAACTTTGCCCGAGTATTAGTCATGGTGAGGAAGGATAACTTCACCAATGCCATGACATCTTAACAAGGCAGGACTTCAAAGAAATGCTGGTGTCATCTGAGTTATAGCCCTAATTTTTCAGAGCATCACAAACATAATTGGCTCAGACAGTATGTCTTTATTCAATACTTATAATCCTTGTCTAAGGAAGTTTCATAAAAAAAGACTGAGTTCCAGGTTAAGTGAGAGGTGACACCAAGAATCAAGACAAGGATAGTGGTCATAATAAAAATTAAGGGATAAAAATGTAATTACGTAATTTTAAACTTGAAAAATTGAGCATCACAATCATATTTAGTCTAGACATTGTACCAGTGATAAAATTGACTCACAAATTTTCATGATCTGTTTAAGGTGAAATAGTTGTTTTCATCAGGACCATGTTCCCTGACTTCTAATTCAGAGGCTCCTCTCCTTTGCCATGCTAAAGTAATTTTTATTTATCCAGATGCAAAAATACAATTGTTTTGATACTTAAGTACTATCCAGTCAGTTGAAAACATAAAATACATAATTTGAAAGTGGTTAATACCATTTAAGTGAAAATTAACTAAAAGTCAACCCTACTGAATTGCAAAGACCCAGGTCATTTATGAAAACATATTGGGATCAGGCAAAAGTCACAGCTATAAGCAATCTGCTCCAGAAACTCATCTTAGCATTTTCTCATCATCTCTGAATATTCCTTCTCCTTGCTTTCAGCTTCTTGATTAATCAATCAATCCCCTCCACATTATGACTAATGACTATTTATCTAGCCTCTGTAATTAGCAATTAAATATTGGCTTACTGCTGCATACAATTCTCTACCCTCCTATGTGAAACAACATGATTTTATCTGTTTTATCTATCCATTAGCCATACAGCTAAGAGGCAACACATACTCTGCCTGGGACTAACCAAGCCCTTCCCAGAGCTTGTGAAAAGTTGTTCGAAGAGACACTAAAGTTCTCTAATTTTAAAATATAATCCAAATTCAAATCAAATTTAGAGCTTCAGTAATAATGTAATAGCCAATCCCTGTCATATTACTTATACCCTACAACTAATCTAGGTATTTTTGGCTATTGGAAACAGTTTCTCATATTTAAGTAAACCATGTATACGTCTCCCTCCTGTTCACAGCTTTCAATTGTGCCCAGCTGGATAAAATACAATGTTTGTTTGATCTTCTAATATTTTTTAAAGATTCTGTAAATTGCCCAGTACATCTGTTGTTCCCCATTCAGAGACAAGGGATAATCCAAATTCCTCCAGCAATTTATAAAATGACTTGTTCTCACCCCTTAATGGCCTTGTCATTGTCTCAAAACATGATCCTGGTTTTCCATGTACTTCTTCACAGGTAACAGAGGACCAGACACAACTCTCCCCAGGTATTGTCTGAACTGCTGAGAGGAACAGACTGCCTGAGTGTGAGAAACAGCTCCTGGGTCCCATCTCTCCACCCTCCAACTGCATAATACTGCCTCCTGCATCCAACTCCTTTTGCATCCTCATCCTTCTCCAAAGTCGGCGGGGCTTCCTTTTACCTGGGTAGTTGCAGCTTAACCTGCTTGGGAGGAATTTATCTTTCCTTTCACAGAACTGCAGAGTGCCAGTTTATTCTCCTTACCTTTGTTCTTTGTGAAATGAAGAGGAGAACACTAATTCTTCCAACAAATCTAATTGAAAAAAAGTCTTGCGGTTTTGCAGTGCAGAGACTGACTTAAAATTTGCACCTTAACAGTTGATAATTGTCTACTACCAAAAAATCAGCATGTTATCTCCTGAAGGCCACTGAAATTTCTATTCATTTATGATTACTAGTTATACTCTAAGGTGTTTTTAAAAACTACAGTCTACCTAGAATGCCATATTGACTCTCAGTCACCCTTGTCAGCTCTGGCTACCCATAAGAATTTCCTGTGGAACTGAGAAAATTCCTTAAAGCTAAAGATAGGGGCCAGTATTGTGGTACAGCTGATTAAGCCACCACTTACAATACCAGCAGCCCATTGTTTCAAATACTGGCTGCTCTGCTTTTAATCCAGCTCCCTGTTTATGTGCCTGGGAAGGCAGTGGATGATGTTTGAAGTGTTTGGGTCCCTTCCACCCTCATGGGAAACCTGGATGGGGTTCCAAGCTCATTGTTTCAGCCTGAACCAACCCTAGTCATTGCATGCATTTGAGAAATGAACCAGCAGATGGAAGATCTATTTCTCCACCATGTTCTGTCACTCTGCCTTTCAAATAAATAAATCTTTAAAAAAGCAAACAAGTAAAAATGGCCTCTCTCCCAAGCATGACTTAACAAGTCATTGTTATTACAGTTGATGATGGCGTATTTGTTTATAAATTCATGGATGATTTTTTTTAAAAATTTATTTTATCTATTTGAAAGACAGAGAGAGGTAGAGACAGAGAAAGGTCTTCCATCTGCTGGTTCACTCCCAAATGACCACAACAGCCAGAGCTGAGCTGATCCAAAACCAGGAGCCAGGAGCTTCTTCCGGGTCTCCCAGGTGGGTGCTGGGGCCCAAGGACTTAGGCCATCTTCTACTGCTATCCCAGTCTATAACAGAGAGCTGGATTGGAAGAGGAGCAGCTGGGACGAGAACCAGTGCCCATATGGGCTGCTGGCACTTCAGGCCAGGGCTTTAACCCACTGTGCCACAGTGCTGGCCCCACGGATGATTTTTTTATATATAGCCAGAATCAAGAGTATTGCTCAAGGCTCTGCAGTTTTCTTAAATCACCTGTCAGTTACAGGGCAATTTGATTAAGGAATGTAAGAAACCTGATTAAGATTATTTCTCATCTGTGAAATGAGAAATCTATTGGAGAGATATTTTTAACATATTACCTATAAAATATTTAGCACAGTATTTGAGCTACATCTATTTAAATTAATATATTTAATACATAGCTGCTTCTCACTAAATGCTGTCATGCAAATAAATGCCTACTTACCTACTCATCCCCACTCAGAGCTAAAGTCTCCAAAATCATGTACTAATAATACTTCATGCTCTCTCATACTTACTGGTTTATAAAGACTTAGCATAGAAATGTTCCTGTAAGGATTTCAAATCCAATCAATATTCCAAAACTGTTATCTTTTTAAAATATATTAATAGGGGCTGGCGCCATGGCTCAC
This sequence comes from Lepus europaeus, assembly GCF_033115175.1. Taxonomy (NCBI): domain Eukaryota; kingdom Metazoa; phylum Chordata; class Mammalia; order Lagomorpha; family Leporidae; genus Lepus; species Lepus europaeus. The sequence goes on from NC_084842.1 coordinate 43,058,995, forward strand.
TTGGCTAATCTTCTGCCTGCGGTGCTGGAATCCCATATGGGCGCTGGGTTCTAGTCCCAGTTGCCCCTCTTCCAGTTCAGCTCTCTGCTGTAGCCCGGGAGAGCAGTGGAGGATGGCCCAAATGCTTCGGCTCCTGCACCCACATGGGAGACCAGGAAGAAGCACCTGGCTCCTGGCTTCGGATTGGCGCAGCGCCAGCTGTGGCAACCATTTGGGGGTTGAACCATGGAAGGAAGACCTTTCTCTGTCTCTCTCTCACTGTTTATCTGTCAAATAAGTAAAAAATATATATGTACATATATGTATATATATGTGTGTATATATATATAACCATTAGAACATTCATCTAAAATATTTACCAGGAACCTTAGTAGATTATATAAAAGGAACAAAAAATCCTTCCCTAAAATATTCTTGTCTTCATTTACCAAGCCAATAGCTAGAGGATGAAATTCTATTCAAATATAACCTGTACGTTCTACGTGACATTGTTATTACTTTGGGGTAGCTTTCCTTTTGTTTCTTTATCAGAAAGACACAAAGAAGAGGGGTAAAAAGACCTCTATATTCTCATTGCAAATCCATCACATAAATTATTGGCTGATTCACTTTTGTTGGATGAGCTAATGTAATTTTCAAAGCTCCCCACTGAGCTAATGTGATTGATTACACTCAGTTCCCATTAACCAGAGGTCAGCCCCAAGCCCCTGCCCCTGTCCTACCACAGGCTGGTGTCGATAATGGTAGAAGGGATGGCAGCTGTTCAATAATGAAAGTGTCCCGGTCATCAGATAGAACATGGAAAAGCAAAGCTGTGTTGACACTGATCTCTCCTCCTTTGTACAAAGCCCACTAAATGACCCTATGTAAACATCTCAAATGCCAGAGGTATAAAACATCTCAAAGTTCAATTCCCTTTTGTACCTGTGAGAAGCTTGGGCCTGCTGAGGAGGGATCACGTCCCTTCAGTTACCCAATGAATTTTTGACAGATGCATAGTATGGCAAGATTTTTCCAAATATCAAGATGTTGCAGATGACTTTCTGGCAAAAAAAAAAAAAATTCAGCTTGGTGGTTGTGATGTCTGTGTCATTTGAAAGTGCACCACCCATTGAATCTAAATTATTGTAGCCATTATGGAAAACAGTATGGACATCTCTCAAAAAAAAAAAAAAAAAAAAACTACTATATGATATAACAATCCTTTTACTGAGTACATGAGGGTACTTTAAAAAGTTCATGGAAAGTAGAATTTTAAAATAACTATTTTGTTTAAAAAAATTTTATCTCTACACATTTTCATAGTATAAATTTTTTATGAACTTTTTGAAGCCCCTTTGTGTATCTGAAGAAAATGAACGCAGCATGTCGAAGATAGCATCTGCATTACCATGTTCATTGCTGCACTATTCACAATAGCCAAAACATAAAATCAACCTAAGTGTCCATCAACAGATGAATGGAAAAGAGAACATGTGCTATATAAGACAACAGGTTACTACCCAGTCATTAAAAATAATCATTCGTGATAACATTACTGAATTTGGAGGATTTATTATTAAGTGAAATAAGCCAGGCTTAGAAAGACACATGTGGAATCTCTCAGAACTGACCTCACAGATACAGGAGAAAAGTGGTTACCAGGTTGAGATAGTTAAGATGGAAATATGTCAAATGATTTGTAAATATAATTAGATGAAAGGAATAAGTTTAAGAGATTTATTGGATAGTATAATGACTACAGTTAATGACCATACACTAAATTCTTGAAAAATAGAGGATTTACTGTTCTCACCACAAAAATGATAACTACAGGAGGTAATGCAATTGTTAATTAGCAAGATTTAATTAGCATATCTATTTCAAGGCATTACAATGTATTTGATAAACACATAAAATTTTTCAGTTAATTTAAAATAACTTTTTAAAAAGTTCCACTTATGATATATGCTAAGGACCTTAAGAATGTATTTTTTTCTATTTATCCCCTAAAAAAAAATTATAAGCAACTTCAAATTAAAATTTGTTAACATATTAATGACCAGAAAACAATTGTAAATTTTTATCTCTGAATTACTTATAATGTAACTGGAGTATTGGTCCTTTTCATGTACTTCTTAGTCCAGATGGACAAGTCCAGTTCCCCTTCATTGATTCCAAGTTCAATGAATAAAAGAAGCTTGCCTAAAGATGAACCTTACAAAATGGTTTGCATTAAGCAGTATGTATGGAACACTTGCCTCCAACAATGTCCTGACTACTTACCTTGCATACACAGCACACTCATATTCATTGCTTAGCTCTCAGTGCACCAGAAAGCTTCTCTCTCCCTCTGCCCTGCTGCCACCTGCTCTTCTCTCTTCTCACAGGTTTTCTTTCCTGGGCCTACCACATCTTTTTGTATTTTTTTCTACCTCTTTGTCACAAACTATTCCTAATATTAGCTAATATAAATCAACAAGCCAATTTCATATCTGATGTCTTAGTAAATATTACTAGAAAATTAAATAAAAAATAAATACATTAGCTTTTAAAATTTGAATTTTGAGAACCGAGTAAAAAGATCAAAAGATCATATGTCCCTGATGAATTTACATGGACAAAACTTGAACAAAGAGTATTGGATTTAGTAGAAATAACATCCACTGAACAAAATCCCCAGTGGCAGAAACCAGGGTAAGTAGCATTTGATTGATGAATTGGACATTAGTCTTAAAAATTAAATTGAAAATAATTGATCCTGATGAAATTAACTTTATGGACTAAAATGAAGAAGTTGGAAGAGATTTTACTCTAAAAAATAAGTCAAGGAGTTAAATTAATGTAATGTAATTTTCTCTGAAAACTAATGTCTAAAAATTTGTGTAGTGTAACAATGACTAAAATATTTGCATTACAATGGCTAAATCAAAACATGCTGTACCCACAGTAAATGCCAATGACAGTAAAGTTTGAGGCTTCTCTGACAGTAACTTCACAGCTTCTATTACAAGGTAAATAATACTATCCACAATAACAAGGATATACAGACATTTTCAAGGACCACAAGCATGGCGTGGTCAGGAACCGGTGCCTCAAAGTGTTAAATCATGACTTTGGCATACAGATAGGCCTGTGGACTGCAAGACCTAATAGCATTTTGAATCTCACATAGCCTTTATAAAATTAAACTTCTTATTCCACTACACTGTGACTGATTTATAAAGTTAGTGTGCTAGTATCTCAGAATTCCCCACCTCTAGATTTTTACAGTTATTGAGAAGGCATTCCAAATTTTGACCAAAGCAACAGCAAAGTGAAGAAAACATCTTTGAGAAGGTGTAAGAGTATAAACTTATATACATGCCTTCTTATATATACACATAAGCATACACATGCTTAGGTATAAGAAGGTATATAGGAAACAATTCACTGCTATCTCCTACATAAGCTGTGACTGCTATGGAAAATAGCTTAGATTGATGAAAAGTTGATTCATCAGTAAATATCTGAGTATATGTAAATATATGTGGATGGGCAGGTATACTGCTTTTAAACATTCTAGAACATACAAAAAGTATTTTACATGTGTGTGATTATGTGTGTATAGGATGTATAATGTGTGTGACACACATGTGGTTCTGTATCAACATACAGAATTTGCAACAGAAGTCATCCAGGCCAAAGTGATTCTGAAAGAGAGGCCTTTCTAGGCAAGGGTAGCAGCAAGTTTCAAGTTCTTTAGAGGACAAAGCAGTAAGCACAGTCTAGGAAGGAGGCTCCAAGTAGTACTGCATGCCTGGAATGTGGAATAAAAAATTTTTTTTTAAATAGCTAAGTGAACATAATGAAGAACATGCTCAATATTTTTCCTTCGATTATTAGAAGTTTGAAGTCTAACATAAAAGCAACTGTTTTATCCTAGGGTAAAAATTATTTTCCAGAATTTCCTAATTAAACAAAGGATCTGGTACCAATAAAATTTGAGACAAGAAAAACATGTGCGTATGAAGGCAAATGATTTAGTCTGGGGCTTGAGGGGACCATGTACCCGTGAATGCTCCTGGCAAAGCTGTCAAGGTTGTGGACTTTGTCTCCAGGAGCCCTTAACCTCTGCATTTGTCATACATCCTTTCCCTGGGCCTCCTCAAGCTTCATTACAGTGACCTCAGCCTGTTACTAGGGTCACCTTTGTTTGCCATTTCCAGTATTTTAGAAGTGGACATTAGTAATTAGGAAGAAGAGCACTGATGGCTGCAGTTTACTTGAAATGCATCCAAAGTATCAGATTAATGAGTTGGTAGCTGGATCGATGTGTGATAAAGCCAGTAGAATAGAATGTGAATGGTACCATCTAGGGATGGATGAAAGAGTATAAACATTGTAGTTGCATGTATGGAACGGTTTCTAATAAAGTATTGAAAAACCTAAGTATAAATTGGCCCAAGTTTGGTCATGGAAGCCTCCTCAGTGTAGCACCTGAGCCCTTTTGACATGAATCCCATAGTCTTCAACAGTTTGCCTGCTATTCATAATGACAAGATATTATAAGCTATTCTTATATATTTCTTATCTTCACCTAGAAAAACACAATTCAGTGAGAAACAGCATTGCAGGACAACAGTCACAGTGCTAGGGCTACTCATTATAACTGAGCTTTTCTGTTTACAACCTTACAGAGCATAGAGCTGGGATAGGAACAGGTAGAGACAGACAGTAACACAGACATGGTGACAAAAAGAGACACACAAAGAGAAATGGACGAACGGAGGCAGAAAAATTCAGAGACAGAAGAAAAGAGGAATGAAGAATAAAGATAAGATGCTCCGAGTTCATTCTATTTTCTTGTCAAATTAATGATACAAGGATTTTCCTTTCCCTTTCCTATATTCATCCACACTGATAATATTGGATCTTAAGGCACAGAAAAGGATAGAATTAGAGCAAAGAAATTGTGGGATATTCTATCATATAATACAAACAACTGTCTCATAAATGATATTGATATAAGCAATTCTATTACTTAAACCCATTGAACATGTTTGCAAATGCTTCCTAATTTTCTCTACATTTTTAAAATTTACTTATTTTATTTGAAAAGCAGAGGCACAGGTAGACATCTCCTATCTGCTGTTTCACTCCCCAAATATGAGATTTTTCAGGCTGAAACCAGGAGCCAGGAATTCAGACTGGGTCCCGACACCTTTGACACATCAGCATGAAGCCTGGATCAACAGAACCAGGGTGCAAACCCAGCCACTCCAACTTGAGGTGTGGGTGTCCCAGGCGGTGTCTTAACCCCTACACTAATTGCCTCCCCTTCATCACATTTTTTTTTTGGGAGGTAAAACAGCAAGGTTTATTAGGAAGGAACATCTGTAAGGATGGATGAGCACCTCTCCAGACAGAGCCTGAGAGACTCGGGGGGGGGGGGGGGGGGGAGGGTTTGAGTGGAGAGGTTACACCTGACCAGGCCAGGCGGGCGGCTCAGCAAAGATGCAGAGAGCTGAGCGCGCAGTCCAGTTGAGGCTGGGGGTTTTTAAGGAGATGGGTCTTGCTTCCCCACCTCTGCTCCTCTTGGAACAAAGGGCTTTTTGGATGTAAATAGAAAAACTTCTCTTGAAGGTCTGAAACAAAGGACTTTATGGATGCAAATGTTATCAGACCGAGGAAGGGAGCAGGGTGTTTGAGATGCAGATACTAGGCTGCACCTGGGAGATTGTGGAAGATTTGTCAGGCAGGAAGCAGGAGGGGTGAGGGCCTCCACCTGGCTTCATCACATTTTTAAACAGTGTACTTTAACGACAGTGTCAAAGTGTGACTATACTACATTCTCTTTGAGCCCTCAACTAGTCTTATTTCTAAAGGTAACTATGATTTATGTTCATAAATCAGTATTAATGTTGATGACTGCCTACTCCTTCTCTAATATGCTTTAGTGAATTACTCAAGAAAAGTTCATGGAAACAGTATAGCTTTATTTCCTACATGTTAATTACAGTTTATATCTTTCATAATTGAAATTCAGTTTCACTGATTATAAATCTTTAGCTCACACTTAAATTCCTGGACTACTTTAAATATATTATATCTATTTTTATCTTACATAAAGAACTATTATAAAGTCCAATGAGAGTCTAACATTCCCAGTAATGTCACATGCTCTTTTTTATTAGACTGTGTCTTGGGTGTTGGTTATTCTGAATCTATACTTTCAAGTTTATATGGTGTGCACTTTCAGTTTGAATATAACCAGTAAGAATTACAATGGATTGAAGCCCATAAAATTGTATTTCAAATAAAGAATTCATAATAACATAAAAACTCAACTATCACCTTTGGAGAAAAAAAGGAAAGCAGCTCCTCATCTTAAAATCTGGTACAGAGAGAGAACCAATTATTCTGCTTTTTCCAAATGGATATTGAGTAACAAAATAGTAGATAAGGGGAAAAGGCTACTCGTAAAAAAGTACTTCAATTTAATAAAATGAAAACAAAGGGATGAAGTAGAACACCACCATTCTGAATGTGAGCAGGCTCATTTTAGACTTCAACTAACACTCTTGTGCTGCCCTTGAGGATGACTGCATAGAATTTAATAAATCTGTCATCAGAAGCTATCTTAAATGACTTGCCATTGATAGGAGGTAAGTAGGACAAGACAGCTGTGGATGAAAGAATATATTATCTTCCTTCAGGGAGGTTGGGCATCCAAAATAAGCTTCCAGTGTTTTTTCAAGCCCCATTCAGAGTGTATTTGAATTTAAAGCTGGTCCATCAACAACATGGACAGTACCACAGCACAGCAAACATCCATCTTCTATATGTATTTCCAAGAACATTGGCAATTCAAACAGATAAAAACTTAAACAGCATGAGCATAAAATAATAATGCCCATCATGGAAGATAAGAGTTGGAACTTCCCGAGTTTATGATATCAGCACTAGGCTAATTTTATTTGATTCTCACAACAAACTTTTAAGGCATGTGTTGTAATTTTCCCAAATTACAAATCAGTTTAAAACATCTCCTGCATTAAAACCTATGCCTGAAACTCTTACACTTTTAAGAGGATGACATTTTACTGGTTTGTTAACACTGAGAGTCACAGGGGTATAGAAACTTTTCCATGGTCACATATGTAACATGGCAACAAGGAAAATAGGCAGCTATTTGAGAAACAAGGGGATGGGGAGTGTAGACAGATGTGTTGAAGGACTTCTGAAAATTTACCTGCTAAAAAAAACTAGGAAGTGAACAACCCTGACAATGGTCACGCCATTTTAACTACCCCAGCACTATCTTAGGGAACTCTAGTAAAACATCTCCTGGAAATTGGGCCGAAACCATAAGTCAAGGGCAGGCAGCTGCGGTTTGAGATAATGGCGCCAGATAAAGGCATGGGAAGCACCCAACCGCCCCTTATCTGTGGGTCCCGGCAGACGGCAAAAGTATGCAAGGTATTTTCTGCATGCCCCCACCCCATTGTCTTATTGAAACCCTGTAACCATGCTTTTTTTCTGCTTCTGTATCCCCTGCCCTGCTTGCTTAAGAAACTGCCCGCACTACCCCCTTCCCTAGCCCCTTACCCAGTAACCATTAACATATCCAATGAAATTGTAACACGACTAAATATGCTAATGTTGTGGTTTTAAGCTTTAAATACCCTGTAAAGCTGATGTTCGCGGCTGCTCTCTCTGCACTACACTAGAGGGTGCTGCTGAGACGGCCCATTTGCAAATGAAATAAACTTTCCTCTTGCCTTTGCATCGATTGGAGTGGAGTCTGTGTTTCTGGGGTCCGGTCAATTTGTGGGACGCCTGCTTAAGGGGTCTTACAGTGTCATCCACTTGCAACAACTTTTGTAGATGCTGTCAAGAGGCAACATTCAATTTGCCCTTTATGAGAGATATCTGCAGTGTCAAAGTCAGCAGTCAAAATAAGAAAATAGATTTCTTTCTCTACAGCTCAGAATGAGTGAAATGGGGAACAGGCTTTTTTAATTTGCCTTATGAGCGTTCAGAATCATCTGCCTCCAGGACTAAGGGCAAGAACCTACAGAACAGTTTCATTATCCCAGAGGATAAGATGTTTTCCAAGGGTGGAATTCCCTACCAGCATTGCTCATTGCCCACGTCCTGCCACAGACTCCACACCCTACAGAAGATGAGCACTGGCTTGCTGGCAGAGGATACTTTGAGAATATTAACAATTTCTATTAGACTAAAGAGAAGTCACTCGTTAGAATAAAGATCACTACCAAGTAGACATTTTCTAATATAAAGAAAAAAAAATAGAACTAGCAATAAAGCCTCAAAATAAAAGAGGCACATTTAACAGGAAAAAATGACGTACAGCCTACAAATAAAGAACATTGCTGGAAAGCCTTTAATTTAGCAAACATCTGTTTTATATCTTCAGTGAAGTAAAGGATAACCAAACGTAGCAAAAAGATAAAATATGTGAAAAACTAGCAGGTTGAAATGAAAACTGAGAAATCATTGTAAGGAAAGAATGTAAGTAAATTATGATATAATGAAATTTAGGATGGCATTGGAAGAATAAAGACCAGAATCTATATTCTGTTGTAGATTACAAACTTGAGAAGTTCTATTAAATGTACATGAAAATGTTTTTAAAAATCAGAGACAAAGTAAATTATGAGGCCGGCACCACCATAGTTCAATAGGCTAATCCTCTGCCTGCGGTGCTGGCACACCTGGTTCTAGTCCAGGTCGGGGCACCAGATTCTGTCCCGGTTGCCCCTCTTCCAGGCCAGCTCTCTACTATGGCCCGGGAAGGCAGTGGAGGATGGCCTAAGAGCTTGGGCCCTGCACCCGCAAGGGAGACCAGGATAAGCACCTGGCTCCCGGCTTCGGATCCGCGTGGTGCACTGGTCATAGCGCGCTGGCTGCAGCGGCCATTGCAGGGGTGAACCAACGGAAAAGGAAGAATTTGCTCTCTGTCTCTCACTGTCCACTCTGTCAAAAAAAAAAATTATGAATAGTTCATTATTTAAAGTACAGTCAGTATTTCAATAAAGATCAGAACCAATGACAAATGCAATGATCAAATATATGAAAGAATTTATGCTGAAAACCTGTAACTTCAAATTTATAGGACTATTAGGAAAAGAATGTTCTAAAAAGAAACTAATATTTAATTTTCCCAGGGACTTTTCCTTTTTGTACTTCAAAGATGGAGAAATAATGAAAGTAATAGTACCAATAGAAATATATGGAATCACCGCCGGCACCGCGGCTCACTAGGCTAATCCTCCGCCTTGCGGCGCCGGCACACCAGGTGCTAGTCCCGGTCGGGGCACCAATCCTGTCCCGGTTGCCCCTCTTCCAGGCCAGCTCTCTGCTGTGGTCAGGGAGTGCAGTGGAGGATGGCCCAAGTACTTGGGCCCTGCACCCCATGGGAGACCAGGATAAGTACCTGGCTCCTGCCATCGGATCAGCGCGGTGCGCCGGCCGCAGCGCGCTACCGCGGCGGCCATTGGAGGGTGAACCAACGGCAAAAGGAAGACCTTTCTCTCTCTCTCTCACTGTCCACTCTGCCTGTCAAAAATAAAAAAAATAAAATAAAAAAAGAAATATATGAAATCAGATTCTTCTTTTTAACAACTCTAATTGCCAAAGAGCCAATTACTCGTGTCTGTAGAGTTGACCCAACCAGCCACTGTCATTAAGATGTGAAAGTAACAGAAAAGCACTCATATATACAATGACTCAGGAAGTAACTTCTAATTATAAAGTTCCTACCCCAAAAAAAACCCTACTTTCAAAGTGATGGAAAAAATATGACATAAGTAACTAAAACCCAGGAAATGTATAGCATAAGGATTGTCAGTGAGCACTGAAAATGGTTACATGTAGAACTAAATCTAAAAATGTGTTTCAAGTAATAGTGGTAAATTTTTTTCAATTTTTCAATTTTTCTGACATTGATTAAAGATAAATGGAAGAACAAACACGGAAAGTAATAAAAGTTAGAGTTGATATTTTTGATGCAAGAAGGAGATTTATTATAAATATGGAGAGGCAAGCATGAAAAATATTTTCCTAATGAGATAACTACAAAATACATCTATATAATAAGAAATCCATTGGACAGATTAATCCCTTCATAAGAGCGCAGCCTTGAATCTCACAAAGTCCCATCTCTCAACATTTCTGTATTGGAGACTAAGTGTCTAATACATGACCTTTTAGGTATTTATTCAACCCATAGCATAAGGCCAAGAAAAGCCACCAAAACACAAACTAAAAAAAAATGTAAAATATGAGAAAAAACTAGACAAAAAGGTCAAAACTTCACACTAAGGCAATGAACATCTAAAAAGAAATGAATAGAATGGTATAGAATTCCAACTCCTGAATAAAAACATTAGATTAAGGAAGACTGACAGTAAATGACCTTGTGAAATTTGAGAACTACTAGGATAAACACATTATTCTAAATCTCCAAACAGAAAAAAAAAATAGTTCACCTCAAAGAACAGCAAATTCATCCAAATTTAAGTAATAGATACCAGAAGACCATAGAACAATGGACACACAATGCTGAAGGAAAATCATATGGAATTTAACATGTTCTGTATGCTTCACAAATCACAGAATAGAACAGTTATTGCAAACATGAGGCAACTAAAATGTGGCATGATTATAGAACATGAAGAAATAATTTCCATGACCATGATGAAAGGAATATTTCCTTCCAATGATGCAGAGCACACAAGAAGGGTATGATAAAGTCCTGAGTACATTTAAATATTCAATATAAAGCTATATATACCAGCCTTAAATTATAAAAAAAAAATTGGACAGAACACAGAAGAATTAAGGCTAGTTATGCGCTGAATTGTATTTTTCCCCTCAAAATTCACGTGGAGCCCCGACTCCCAGTATATGCATTTAGAGATAGGACCAATGAAATAGGTGGCTAGGTAAAACAGAAGCTGCTTGTGTGTCCTAACCTAATCTGAATGAAGTCCATATAAACAAAAAGGAAATTTGGACATAAAAAAAGATGCCAGGAATATACATGCACAGAGAAAGATCATAGGAGAACATTTACAATGAGAAAAAAATGCCATCAACCAGCCATGGAGAGACGCCTCAGGAGAAAGCAATCCTGTTCAAACCTTCATCTTAGACAGCCCTTCTCCGGGACTGTGAGATAATAAATAAGTTTGTGGTTGAAGCCACTGAGTCTGTGGGATTGTTATGGTAGCACCAATAAATTGAGAGCTTAAAATAGAAGGGATATATATTGGGGTTTCCAAGAAAGTGGAATAGGGAAAGGGCACACTTCTCTAGGCTAGGGAAAAATAGTAAGAAAAATAAGCGGGGTGGGGAGAAAGTACATTCTCGGGGCAGAGTTGGAGGGAAAGCTGCAGTGGGGATTTCTGCAGGATGAGAGACACTGTGAATCTGGGTGAAGGTACAGAAACACAGCGATGAGCATGTATACCACACATGGCCCCAGCAGCTCAGGGCTGGATGAAGTGTCAACTTTAGAGAACAAGGTGAGATCAAACTGCAGCAGCCTATGCCACCAGTGATACAGCTGGAGGGAGAGCCTGGCGGAATACACTGTCTGAGTCCAGCCTGGAGATTGGAGGGGAACAGGGTGTCCACTAACAGAGCCATAGAAAAGGGACACATTTCTCTCTCCCCAAATCCCCTTACAATGGCACCATGCAACCAGCAGGAGAGGGCAGTGACATTTTGGACATAAGTAGGTAGCAGTTGTTGCAGCTTTGTGCATGTATCCAGCAACTGGCAGGAATAAAATGCCATCTTGTCAGCAATATCAGCTGCAACATCTCAGGTGCACATACCTGGCAATGGGTGGGGAAAGGAGCCATTCTGAAATCAGTACTAGTTGAAGAGACCCTTGTACATTACAAGCAACCAGTGGGAAGAAGGAACAATTGTCAAACAACTAGGGCTGCAGCCAGTGCCTCTGGTACACTCTTGTGATCCAAACATTTTACTCGAGAGAAAAAAATCCACGTTACCTACTGACTTTGAGTCTGGATGGAAAGACTGAGAGTGTTGCATAACCTTGTATAACTGTGAGGTGACTGCAGCATCTCAATGTATCACAGGCTCCAGGGCACAAACCACCTAGGTGGAGCACCCACAGGCAGTTGGCTCCCGGAGTGCCTCAGCCTCTTGATCGTGAGGGCAGGCTAATGGGGAAGAGTGGATCTTCTGCACCCAGTGACTGTGGGAGCCCTGTGTGCTGAGAATGTGGGAACCATATGACTGAATGAGAGGGTACAAGGTGTAGCTGGGTCCCTGGGCAATCACCATAAGTGACTCCATATGCTCAGAGCTCCTGGATTGCCTGGAGTCGGTTATTATAGTGGGATCCATGCTCACATTGGAGGACCACACAGATCCTTTGTGCAGTCCAAGTGAGAGCAAAGATGAGCATCGAACCCACTGAGGGCTAAGACTCAGGCATTGATCACCTTGGAAGAGAGGTGGTTAGGATATGATTACACCAACAGAGTGATCATACTACCCTTTCTATTAATAATTTGAAATCTGCAACCCCCAACTTTGTTATACCCTAGATACACACTCCACCCTCACTGGAGCACTGACCAGAGCTCCCTGGCCACAAGCAGCATACACCTTTGAGTATTCACTTAAAGAACAGACATTCCATTATGTCACAGAGGCTTAGTTCAAGGATAAAAGCCATTAGAGGAAAAAACCAGCAAGTATCTCCACAAATGTCTAAATTTAAAAGCAGAAATTCAAGGGACAAAAATAAGGATAAAAAATGACCCATCCAAAGGAACACAGCAACACTTCAATATTAGAATATGAACATAAAGAGATTGATGTAATGCCTGAAACAGAATTCAAAAGATTAATCATAGGATTATTCAGAAGCAATGAGAAGCAAATCTATAAGTTAAAGAAATCCACACATGACATGAAAAATTTTTCTGTGAAATTGAGATTTTGAAGAGAAATCAAAATGACATATTTGAAATTAAGAATTCAATGTCAAAAAATACAGTGAAAGGATTATCAGACTTGATGAGGGGGAAGAAAGAATATCAGAGTTGGAAGAAAATTTTTCAAAAACTTTTCAGTCAGAACAAAGAAAAAAAATTAGAAAAATTTAAAATCGTTTTGAGGATTTACAAGACACTATCAAACAAAAAAACATATGTATCTTAGTATTTCATGAAAATGTGGAAATAAAGAATGAATTAGAAGGCCTATTTAGTGAAATCAATACAGATAACTTCCCCAATTTGGAGAAAGAAAAGACCATCCAAGTACACGAAGCACGTAGTCTTTAAAGATATGACCAGTAAAGACCTTAACCATAACACATTGTCTTCAAATTTTCAACAGACCATAAGATTCTAAAATGTGCACCAGAGAAACACCAGATTATTTTCAAAGAATCTCCAATTAGACTCACAGCAGACTTCTCATCAGAAACCCTACAGGCTCAGAGAGAATGGAAAGACATAGCCCAAGCCTTAAGAGAAAAAAATGTAAACCCAGAATACTGTATGCTACAAAACTCTCACTTATGAATGAAGGTGAAATAAAGACCTTCCATAACAAACAGAAATTGAAAGAATGTCACCACTCATCCAGCCTTAGAAAAGATGCTTAGGGATGTGCTATACACAGAAACATAGAAAGATAGTTATCATTACGAGAATATGAAGACAGAAAATCTCCCAGTAAAAGTACAAAGGAAATCCAAAGTAAACAATAGGAACATGTATAGCAGGGCAATAAATGCCAAGGCCAAGTCATTACTTATCAATAGTAATGATGAATGTAAATGGCCTAAATTATCCAACTGAAAGATACAGACTGGCTAAATGGATTAAATAAGACCCATCTATTTTCTACCTACAAGAAACACACCTTACCAACAAAGATAGACATGAAAGGATGGAAGAAGAAATCCCATGCTAAACAGCACAAAAGTGCAGGTATGGCCATCATTTTACTGAACAAAATAGACTTTAACAGAAAAACTGTTAAGATACAAAAAAAGTAACTATGCAATGATTAAGAAACCAATTCAACAGGAAGATATGACTATAATAAATATGTTCTCTGGCATTGAGTACATACGTGACTATTAAAAGAAATGTTAGTGGATCCAAAGGGAGACAGAGACTCCAATAAAATACAAACAGGGGACTTCAACACCCCACTTTCATCAGACAGATTAGCTAGACAGAAAAAACAAGAAAAGAGCTAATCTACACTATGGACAAAATAGACCTAACAGATATCTAGAAAATTTTTCATGCCTCAGTTGAAGAATACACCATGCATGAACTTTCTCTAGAATAGACCATATGCTAGGACATAAAAGTCTCAGCAAATTCAAAAAATCAAAATCATATCACACATCTTCTCTGACCACAATGGAATGAAGGTGGAAATCAACAACTCAAGAATCTCTAGAACATAAGCAAACACATGGAGACTGAACAACATGCTCCTAAGTTAACAGTCAGTCACAGAAGAAATCAAGAGAAAAAAATTTCAAGAAATGAGTGAAGTTCACAATACCTCATATCAAAACTTATGGGATACAGCATAAGCAGTGTTAAGAGGGAAGTTTGTAGCAATTGGTGCCCATATAGGGGAAAAAGGAACCAAAAAATGAGATATCAATGTATCTCAAGGATCTAGAAAAACAAATCAAACTCAAAATTAGTAGGAGGAAAGAAATAATTAAAATTAGAGAACAAAACTGAAACAAAATGCAAAAGATCAGTGAAGAGCTGTCTTTTTTTTTTTTTTTTTTTTGGAAAAAAAAATTGATACCCCATTCATTCATCTGACCAAGAAAAAAAAAAGACCCAAATCAATAAAATCAGAGATGAAAAAGGAAATGTAACAACAGATGCCACAGAAATAAAGGCAATAATTGGGAATTACTACAAAGAGCTGTATACCAACAAATCGAGGAACCTAGAAGAAATGGATAGATTCTGGAACACATACAATCTACCAAAATTGAACCATGAAGACACAGACAACCTAAATAGACCAATAACCAAGACAGAGACTGAATCAGCAATAAAGATCCTTCCAACCAAGAAATGTCCAGGGCCAGATAGCTTTATTGCTGAATTCTACCTCCCACTTAAGGAAGAACTAACTCCAATTCTTCTTAAGTTATTCACAACAGTTCAAAGAGAAGGAATTTCCCAAAAACTCTATGAAGCCAGCATCACCATAATTCTTAAACCAGAAAAAGAAACAACAGAGTAAGAAAAGTATAAACCAATGTCCCTGATGAACATAAATGCAAAAGTCCTTAACAAAATACCAAATCCAACAACGCATCAGAAAGATCATTCACCTGGACCAAGTGGGATTTATCCTTGGTATGCAGGGATGGTTCAACATTCACAAACCAGTAAATGTGATACATCACAGTAATAAACTGAAGAACAAAAACCATATGATCCTCTCAATAAATGCAGAGAAAGCATTTGGTAAAATACAAAATCCTTTCATTATGAAAACCTTAAGCAAATTGGGTCTAGAAGGAACATTCCTCAACACAATAAAGGTAATTTATGACAAACCCACAGCCAGCATCTTATTTAATGGGCAAAAATGTAAGCATTCCCACTAAGTCCTGGAACCACACAAAGATGCCTACTCTCAGCATTGCTATTCAATATAGTTTTGAAAGTTTTAGCCAGAGCCATTAGGCAAGAAAAAAAGAAATCAACGAAATACAAATTGGAAAGGAGGAAGTCAAGCTATCCCTATTTGCAGATGACATGATTCTATATATAGAGGATCCAAAAGACTCCACTAAGATACTATTGGAATGCAGAGTTTAGTAAAGTGACAGGATGTAAAATTAACACACAATAAGCAAAAGCCTTTGTATAAACAGACAATGCCATGGCTGAGAAAGAACTCCTAAGATCAAACCTATTCACAATAGCTACAAAAATTAAATGCTTTGGAATAAATTTAACTTAAGGTGTCAAAGATTGCTTTGATGAATATTACAAAACATCAAAGAAATAGACAAAAAAAGGAAAAATTTTCCACATTCATGGATTCCAAGAATTGACATCACCAAGCTGTCCATGCTACCAAAAGCAATTTACAGATTCAAGGTTATCCCAATTAAAATACTAATGACATTCTTCTCAGAGCTAGTAAAAACTATGCTAGAATTCACATGGAAACACAAGAGATCCTGAATAGCTAAAGCAATCTTCTACAACAAAAACAAAGCCAGGGGCATTACAATATCAAATTTCAAGACATACTACAGGCCAGTTAAAAATCAATACAGTTGGAGACTGGCACAAAAATTGATGTTTAGAACTATGGAACAGAACACAAATTCCAGAAATCATTCCACACATCTACAACCAACTTATCTTTGACAAAGGAACAAAAATCAGTCCCCAGAAAAAGGACAGTCTCTTCAACAAATGGTGCTGAGAAAACTGGATCTCTGCATGCTGAAGTATGAAACAAGACCCCTCCCTTATACATTACAGAAAAATTCACTCACTCAAAATGGATCTAAGATCTAAATCTATGACCCAATACTATCAAATATCAAGAAAACATTGGGGAAACTCTGCAAGACATTGGCATAGGCAAAGACTTTTTTGGAAAAGACCCTAGAAGCACAGGCAATCAAAGCCAAAATTTAAAAATAGGATTACATCAAGCTGAGAAGCTTCTGCATTGCAAAAAAAAAATATATATATATATATATATATCAGCAAAGTGAAGGGGCAACTGACAGAACAGGAGAAAATATTTGCAAACTATGCAACTGATAAAGGATTAACCTCCAGAATCTATAAAGGACTCAAGAAACTCAACAGCACCGAAACAAACAATCCATTTAAGAAGAGGCAAAGGACCTGAACAGGCACTTTTTAAAAGAGGAAATCTAAATGGCCAACAGACACATGAAAAAATGCTCAGCACCATGAAATGCAAATCAAAACCACAATAAGGTTTCACTTCACCCCAGTCAGAATGGCTTTCATACAGAAATCAACAAACAACAAATGCTAGTGAGGATATGGGAGAAAAGGTACCCTAAGCCACTGTTGGTGGGAATGTAAACTGCTGCAGCCACTGTGGAAGACAGTATGTAGATACCTCAGAAATCTGAATATAGACCTACCGTATGACCTAGCCATCCCACTGCTGGGAATTCACCCAAATGAAATATCATCATCATATGAAAGAGTGATCTGTACCTGCATGTTTATTGCAGCTCAATTCGCAGTAGCTAAGATATAGAATCAATCCAGATGTTCATCAACTGGAGACTGGATAAAGAAATTATGGGATATATATATACACACTATGGAATACTACTCAGTGGTAAAAAAAAAAAAAAAAAAAAAAAAAAACGAAAACGAAATCCTGTCTCTTGCAACAAAATGGATGTGACTGGAAACCATTATACTTAAACAAACCAGTCCCAAAATGACAAATATCATCTTTTCTCTGGTCTGTGGTAACAAACAGTACTGAAAAAATATAAAATAGTAGAATTGACATTTTGAGATTTGACAGTTGTTTACAGCCTTGTCTCAGCTGCTGAGGAACACTGTTTTTTGTCATGCTGTATGCTGACCTCTTTACTTGGTGTAGGGTTAATCTAATGAGTATGAAATTAAGTGAAAATAGAGCTTTGTAAGAACTAAAAGTGGGAATAGGAGAGAGAGGAGGAAGGAGGTTGGGAGCATGGGTCAGTGGGTGATTAGGGTGGAAAGTATCACTACATTCCTGGGTCTGTATATAGGAAATACATGAATTTTGTATAATTTAAATCACATTTTTTGAGAGTGATATGTTATTGAACATAATATTCTAAAGAAGCGAGATGGATGAAAGGAGCAATAACAGGGATGATATCAGCTCTAATACTCTTTTAAACAGTAGGAAATCAATGAAATTATGCTGAAATTATGCTTCAGGAACAGGCCTGAGAAGTTGAACAGAGAACACTAAAATGGGTAATACAAGAACATGTTAGAGTGGAAAAGGTAAGAAAAAATTGCATTTATTCAAGAGTTTACAGACAATGTGTCCGATACTCTTCTAGGTGCTGAGGCTCCACATGTTAGATAAGGCACATGATCTCTTGAAGCTGACATTCTAGTAGGACAGATATAAAATGATCAAGTAAACCTGGACATGAACAAAGTGACCTTAGATTATATCAAGTCTGTTCTACAAGGAAAACAAACCAAGATAAAATGAAAAAGGGAAGCAGGAATGTAGGGCTGCCTCAGAAGCCTGAGAAGGCATTTTGGAATACATGGCAGTTGACCTGCCACCAAGATGACCAGGAGGGAGCCAAGAAAAAGCTTGGAAAAAAAAAAAAGTTCCAGATGCAGAGAAAACACACACAGAGATTGGGAGTAAGAAAATCAAGGTTGAGACATTTACAAATTACTAAGAAGACTGATCTACATCTTTCTGGTTTAAATAAAATGTGATTATCCTTAGAATGCTGATGGATAATAAAGGGGAATCTGAAAGAAGCCATTTACTATTTATGTTCTGTTTGATTAAAGGTAAAATGCCTGAAATACTGTAAGTTGAATAACATCAAATATACAGAGAAGAAATAAGGACAGAGAGAACATTGCTAAAGCAGTGAGAATCCATTTGTCCAAAAATCAGATCAAAAATCAAATTATAACCACTTACAGTTATCACTATATGGAAGGTAAGGAGACTAATTCCTAGTCTTGAATGATAGAATTTAGAAACTTTGGCAGGCTGGCGCTGCGACTAAATAGGCTAATCCTCTGCCTTGCGGCGCCGGCACACCGGGTTCTAGTCCCAGTCAGGGGGCCGGATTCTGTCCTGGTTGCTCCCCTTCCAGGCCAGCTCTCTGCTGTGGCCCGGGAGTGCAGAGGAGGATGGCCCAAGTCCTTGGGCCCTGCACCCACATGGGAGACCAGGAGAAGCACCTGGCTCCTGGCTTCAGATCAGCGCGGTGCACCGGCCGCGGCAGCCATTGGAGGGTGAACCAATGGCAAAGGAAGACCTTTCTCTCTGTCTCTCTCACTGTACACTCTGCCTGTCAAAAAAAAAAAAAGAATTTAGAAACTGATAACTTAATATATTTTTAGATTCATAACTTGACTCATAAATGCCAGAATATTCAAGGATCCCCATAAGATTTTTTACTGATTGTATATGAGAACACAAGGACCATAAACTATGACATAAAAGCTACTAACATTCATGAGCCAAAAACTTCATTCTTGGACTAAACAACTTTCAGCTGGGTTTCTGTCCCTTGCCAATTCATTTCCCAAGCTTCCTATCAATATTTTTATCTATAACATCCCTCTGTCTCCCGACAAAGAAGTATTTGTTGCTATCCTAATTGATTTCCTCACATTTCATAGTACTAATATCCAGTCTCTAATTTACTCCACTTTATTTCATTGTATCACACTTGGTATCAATAAGACCATGCTCTGATTATTTAAAAGATCAGAGAATCCTTGTGGTGAAAATCCAAACCTCTGAGTGGCCCCCAGGGTCCTTACTGATTGTAGCTCTTTTTTAAATGTGCCTAAACTAAGTCTTTACCCAGGTACACTTTGAACCTCAAAAATCTTCTCTGGATCTTTACTCTGTGGTTGAGACATGAAGAAACCCAAAAAGAAAGGCAGCCTGAGTCCATAATACAAAAAAGGAAAAATTGGGGGGCTAAGATGTGTTCTGACACTAACAGGGAAGGAGTTTTATAGCTTTCCTGAGAGCTGTGATTTGTTGTTAAGACTATGCATTTTTAGTTACCAATATCAGAGCACAGAAAAATGCATGATTCATTTCCTAATGAAACTGATGTTCTACATAGTGCCTTTGATATAGATACAGGTATTTTCAGTCTGATCTCCCACAGTCTTTGGAGTCTCCCTCCCTTACCTTAAAATTTCCTTGCCCCACTTTGATGACTGCACATCAACCTCTCACTAAGATTAACCTGTTAACATGAGGTCCACTCAGCCCCACAGGATCCCAGACCGCAAAATGCATGAAGCCATTTATCATCGCTATTGATAGATCCCAAGCAAAAAGTAACAAGCACCTGTACATAACCTCCAGATTGACTGAGGCCCCCAATGCTGTCATCAAAATTCCCAAAACATGATGGCTGTCCTTTGAATGACCAAAGACCACAAGCACTCCAGGTCAATCAGGGACCCACACAGAAGCTGAACACATACCTCTCAATCCCAACTTCAAGCTGTAAGACTCTTTACCCTAAATACCTAACCATACTCCTTGCTCTAAATTTTGTGAAATAAGTATCTACTTACTTCTACCAATATGATGTCCATGATTAATCATGTGGGCACTGAGTGAGCAAACCAGGATTGAGAGTTCTATAACACAAAGGTGAAACAACTCAAGGAAATTCTTCATGGTCATGAGAAAAGAGTTGCATGTAAACAAAATCAGTTTGTCAGAGTGAAACACAAGTTGCTACTGATAAGAACCTGGGACACGGACAATATCAGGAACTTGAAAAATAAGGGCAAGGAAAGCCAAAATTGGAAGTGCAGAACAGAGAAGGAAGGCTTTAGGAGAGTGGACCTACTTCGAAGAAAGTACGAGTGACTGATGATCCCTCCAGAGACTGCACAACGTGCCCCCATTCCCACGAGCAGTGTTAGGAAGCAGGAGGAAATGTAAAACACATCTGCCCAAGAATCAAAGCGATTATTGGCCTGCTATTCATGACAGAATGTCCTCAGAAGTAGGAAGCGTTCAAATTTCATGTCATCTATTCAGTTTTGAGGTTAATATTTAATGAGGAAGATATTATCTGAATACACATTTTAAAATGCAACAGATGCCTTAAAAGGGTATTATTTTCTGCACTAAAGACAAACTCAGACTAAAATTCATGTATTAAATTTCACCTGGAAAGGGTAAGGACAGCTACACTGGATATTAAATGCAGTCATATTTAAAAACAATTTGTAGTATGAGCAGAATTCACTAGGGGTCACAAACAAAAGGAATGCAGGGGTAGGAGGGTACACATCTAGCATTAATCTATGGAAATATAAAAAACAACCCATTTATTGTAATTTGAGAAATAACATTTTTCTTAAAGGGAATTTAAGGAAAAAATAAGAAAGAAAAAAAAAACTAGAGTCACAAATAACCTCCTAATTAGCTCTTCAGTTATAACTATTAACATTTTGATGATTTTCTCTCCACAAATATTTCTGTGTATCTATGTAATCCCAAAGTATTTTACAATACTACATTTAGAGCTTCATGGACTGATTTTTCATATTATAAAATACCACAAACATTTTCTCTGCATTAATTATTTTTCTAAAGTTTATTTTATGACTACAGTATTCAATGAAATCAAGGTAGGATGATTTATTTAAACATGAATTTCACTTAAACACTTAGAATGCTACCGCTTTTGCTGTTTTATACAGTGTGAACACACTTACTACCCAGTTTTGCAAATTTCCATAGCCATGTCACCAAGCCAGTATCTCTCGAGCCACACTGTGTGCTGATATAATCCTTTGACATAAGAGTACGTCAAAATAATTCTATGATCAAGTAAGTTTAGGCAAAAACTGTTTTATATTTTCTCAAATTTCACAGTGTATGTTAGCTCTTTTATAAATCTGAGAAGTTCTGTAACTTAAAATCTTAATTTAAGCCAGCATATTTTTTAAAGATTTATTTGAAAGTCAAAGTTAGAGAGAGGAGAGGCAGAGAGAGAGGTCTTCCATCTGATGGCCGCAACGACTGGAGCTGCACCAATCCGAAACTGGGAGCCAGGAGCTTCTGGGTCTTCCACATGGGGTAGGGGCCCAAGGACTTGGGCCATCTTCTACTGCTTTCCCAGGCCATAGCAGAGCACTGGATCGGAAGAGGAGCAGCCTGGACTAGAACCGGCACCCATATGGGATGCCGGCACTTCAGGTCAGGGTGTTAACCTGCTGCACCACAGAACCGGCCCTTTAAGTCAGCATTTTAAATCAAATGGTTTCAACCACAGACAATCCCTCATAAACCAAATAATACATCTCAGAAATGCATGTCATAGAATTCCTAAAAGAGAAATTGAAGGATCAAAGTGCAGGAGTGCTTTAAATCTCAGGTTATCTGTTACTACAGAATCTTCTAAAAAGGAGCTGCAGAGTTGAAAGACCGTCTCTTTCCAAACTAATGTCAGCAATCAAGATTATCATTTGTATGTCTTTGCTAATTTGATGGAGAATAACATTGACTGATATTTCCTACTTAATTAGCTTGGCTTCTGTTCCATAAAGATGTACATTCCTGTTTTTACAAATTGTATCATCACCACCTTTATCTATTTTCCATTTTGGTTATCATTTTCCCTTTGTTTATTATAAATGGTTTTGCCTGCAATATTAGTATTTTTCTATTTTATATAGCTCAAACATTATCTCAGATTGCTATTTTCAATTGTTGTCTTATAATCTTTAGTTATTTGTTTTCTGCAAACAAAACTAGCAAAATTTTTACACATGACCTATGTTTTACTATCTTCATAGAAGGTTTTTCAAAACTAAAAATTATGTAACAATTAAGCTAATAAATATTCCAGCAAAGAAAGCAGGCACAAGATCAATATACAGTTATTAATGCATTTCCCTTAAAACAATTATATCCACCATAAATGAAACAAACACTAAACAAACACATTGAATTCCTAAGGTTGAATTCAATTCAAAATATGCAATATCTTGTTAAAAATATTGTAAAACCTTATTGAAAGATGGAATAGGAGACTACCATAAATGGAAAGATACTTGAAGTTATTAGATTAAAAGACTCAGTATTTTAAAGATATAAAACTTTCCAAATTAATTTGGAAAGTCAATTCAATTATAACAAAACTCTGAAGAATTTGTAACAGAACTTGGCAAACTTGTTCTAAAATTATTATGAAAAATTAATGTATAAGAACTGCCAAGATAATTAAGAAAAAGGAGGACAAGGAAGATTATTTGCCCTACCTAACTTTAAGATGAATTATAATATTATGCTAATTAATGCATGGAACTACATATATAAATCTTTGAAACAGAATAAAGAGTCCAGAAACAAACCCGTATGTATATGAACCATGAATATATTATAATAAGTGATATTTCACGTTACTTAGGAAAGAATTAACTAATTAGTGTTGATGCAAGAGAATATATACTTAAGTTAGGCCCAAACTCATACCATTTGCACAAAACAAAAACCTGAAAGAATTAAAGAGAATATATATTTTGCTACTACAATAGGAAATACTTTTTTCAATGAGATGAAAATTTATACATTAAAATTGCTAAACTTGAACACATTAAAATTCCAATTCCTCCACCAAAAGACTTTTTTTTTTTTTTTTTTTTGACAGGCAGAGTAGACAGTGAGAGACAGAGAAAAAGGTCTTCATTTTGCCATTGGTTCACCCTCCAATGGCCGCCGCAGCCATTGCGCTATGGCCAGCGCATCGCACTGATCCAAAGCCAGGAGCCAGGTGCTTCTCCTGGTCTCCCATGCGGTTGCAGGGCCCAAGCACTTGGGCCATCCTCCACTGCACTCCCGGGCCACAGCAGAGAGCTGGCCTGGAAGGGGGGCAACAGGAACAGAATCCGCCCCCCCACCTCGACCGGAACTAGAACCTGGTGTGCCAGCGCCGCAGGCAGAGGATTAGCCTATTGAGCCACGGCGCCGGCCTAAGACTTTTTTAAAAAGACAAATTCCACATGAAGTATTTGTAGCAAATGTAACAGAACACCCAGCATGGACATATAGGGCAATAGTCTACTCAATCCCATTATGGTCAATTGTATTATGCCTTAATGTGCATTTAAAAATGGAAAATCAAGATTACATTTTCCAGATTCTTAGACAGTCAGGGTTTGATACACAACATAGCTACAACCAAGTGTTTACATCCTTATTATATTTGAAAGAAAAAAAAATAGGCAGAGATAGGGGATTATTTTGCTTCTGCTATTTCTTCAAGAAAGCTGAATTGTAGGAATGACTCCATTTTCCTTAGGTAGTGGTAGCAAAGGTCCAAAGTCCCCAGATGCAAGCATAATAAGAGCCTTGCCACTGTACATCCACTTTGCTAGAACGGAGGCTGTGGTTTGAATAAGACATAGCTTCAGAATTTGTGAAGATGGTTATATCCCAGAATCACAGGTTGACCACCAATAATAAGATCCAATTATGGTTTCTAAGATGCGAGGCTAGCAGAAAGTCCTTGGATCACTAAGGAGATGCCCTTAGAAAGCAGCTTCATGGGAAGATTGGCTGTGAAAACTTATATTGGGCTTAGCTGCTCTCTGCTCCCTGACTTACCATGTAATTTTTCCTCCACCACTGCCAGTCTTCAGCCTTACTAGATGACTGAACCACTGGGCTCTACTCAGTCTTGGATTGTGAACCTCCAAAACCAAGAGCTAAAATAAACCACCTTCCTCATAAGAAGCCTATATTAATATTTAGAGTGACAAAAATTGACTAATACAGAAAATTAGCCCAGAGGAGGAGGGTCACTACCACTAACTATACCTGAACATGTGGAAGGGTCTTTGTAATTGGTTTACCAGAAAAAGTCAGAAGACTCAAGAAGCCAACTAGAGAAAGCTAGAAGCATTGCATCATGGACAACTTTGGTAAGTTTCAGAATACCAGAATGCTAATAGAAATATGGAGGTAAATGCCATCATGATGATTCTGAAGGAAATGAGGATTCTATTAGGAATTAAAGGCTACCCTTGCTACTCTGTGGCAAGGAACCTGGCTGTATTGTAACTCTAATCTGATACTTTACAGGAGGATAGACTTAAAGATAATGGACTAGTTTGTTAGGGGTGAAAAGATTTCAAGACAGCTAAGAATTCAGGTTGCAGCAGGGGTTTTACTAGTTGTTACTAGTAAGGCTTTAAACAAAAATCAAGAGCAGAAATATTTGGAAAATTCACAGTCCGGACAGAAAAGTAGTGAAGAAAAAGCATGTTGAGGGCAAAATGTTGAAAAACTGCTTGCTAAAGTGATTAGCCCTGGTCAAACAGAGCTGTGTGGTAACAGGCAAGACAACAGGACAAAGACTCTGAAGACGTTTCAGAAATTTATTTTATTTTATTTGAATGACAGAGATGGAGACAAAGAGCGTGCTCCTAGCTACTAGTTCACTCTCCGCAAATGCCCAAATCAGTGAGGGCTAAGTCAGGCCAAACCCAGGAACCCAGAGTCTCCAACATGACTGACAGGAACACAGCTACTTGAACCATCTCCTGCTACCTTCCAGTGTGTGCAGACAGGAAGCCGGAATCCAGAGCAGAGCCAGCACACAAACACAGGCACTCCAGTACGGGATGCAGGCATATTAACTACCGCATCAAACATCCATCCACACTTCAGAGACCATTGAAAATGCCCCTCCCATCACAGACACAGAGGCCTGGAAGCATAGAATTGCTTCTGTGAAACCCCAGGGCCAACTGTAGACTCTAGCTGGTGGTAAAGTGCTCTGGGGCTAATTGTTCAAGCAGGTTCAAACCCTAGTTCAAGCAGGTCTGGGTGCAGCTCATGTTAGCAGCAGACCGTGGCATTGTCCACATGATGCTGGTTTATAGGTATGCAGAATACAAGAGTAGGGGGTTGGGGCTGGTGCCATGGCATAACTGCAGGTGGTGGCTTTACCTCCTACACCATAGCACCAGCATCCCATATGGCACCAGTTTTGAGTCCTGGCTGCTCCACTTCCAATCTAGCTTCCTGCTAAATGCAGCTGGAAGAGCAGAAGATGTCCCAAGTGCTTGGGCCCCTGCACCCATGTGGGAAACCCAGATGAAGTTCATGGCTTCTGGCTTCACTCTGGCCTAGCCCTGGCCATTCTGGCCACTTGGAGTGAACCTGCAGGTAGAAGATTTTTCTCTTTCGCTCTCCCTCTCTAACTCTGCCTTTCAAATAAATAAATAAATCTTTTTAAAAAGTTAGGGAGTCATAATGGCTTCCAACAAGATTTCAAAGTAAAGTTTGAGAGGACAGCTAGAGTTGTGCAGCAGAATTGGAGCCCCTTCAGAGAGTCTCGGGTTGAGCATCGCCTAGGAGCTATGGGAGGAAAGTAATAGTGGAGATCCAAGAAATATATTAGGTACCTGCAATGTGAGAAACCCACCAAGAAAATCTGCAAGCAGCATGCCAAGCAAGCCTTAGTTAGCTGCAGACATCGCTGTACAACCTCAGAGAGTAGTCATGTGGGCGAAGACCAGCAGAGCAATGGAGGCCCGAAGATCTCCACCTATATTACAAAAGATATTTCAGAGACCTTGGCTACTGAAAAGACTTGTCGTAGGATTGGATCCACTAAAAAGAGCCTCCAATAGAGAAATACAGGCCAGAAATATCGAGTGGAAGCTGAAGAGAGTTGCCACCAGGGCAATGCCTAGTGAAACTGCAAAGATAAGGCTGCAACATGTAGGAACTGAAGCATTGGCTGCCAGAGCCTTTAGAAGCTCATCTTCAACAATGAGCTCCAGTGCTGAACATGAAGCTTTAGGATTCAATGCTTGTCTTGGGTTTTAGACCTGCTTGGTCCAATTGATCCTTTCTATTTGTCTCCCCCTTTTTAGAATAGAAATGTACACCCATGCCTAGCCTGCTATTTTACCTTGAAAATGTTTGACTTGGATTTTTACAGGCTCACAGCAAGAGTTAGCCTTCAGTCCCAGATGGAACTTTGGAATTTGAATTAATGTTGAATTAAGATCTTGGAACTATTGGGGCTTTAATTGTTATATGGGGTACATAACAAGGATATGAATTGCAAGGAGCTAGAGGTTAAATGCTATGCTTTAAATAAGAAATGGCTCCCATTTCAGGCAATGGAAAGCCAACACACTGTGGCAAAAAGTGTCCTACATGAAGGACCTCTGTGACTGAGACCACACAGAAAAGAAGTGGTCATCAAAGGAGGATGTACTTTTCTCTGAAGGGAGAAGGGAACATCCACTTTGCTTATGGCCTTGTGTAGATACTAAGAGTTTGTGGATTCAAAAGGCTTCCATATCCTAGGCAGCTCACATTAAGATACTGAGGTGATCACTGATGTCATACATAAGTTTTAATTGTTAAATTAACAACAGGAGTCACTGTGTACTAACTTTCCGTGCAGGACATCTGTCCTTGAAGATTTGTATTATGATAGTTAATAGTAAAACTTACTCTCAAAAAATTACTTCATTTTAGTGTATTAAGTGGAGGATGATATGCCTATGTCTCATAAGCTATATGTCTAAGTGCTCACGAAGATGTACCATTCTTGGGTACTTCTTTAAAGATAATTAAGTTTCTAAAAAAAAAGAACACTAAAAGAAAAAAAAGGAGAATAAGGGTAAAAGGGAAACAAAATTAACTTCAAGATGCAACGACTTTGAACAGCCTTTGTCTGGACTGTTGAAAAAGATGGTTTTTTTTCTTTTTCTTTCTTCTTTTTCCTTATCTTTCTCCTACAAAGTGTGGAACTCCTTACCTAGAATAGAGTGAATTTTATGTGCATAAAACTAATTGAAAATAGATCTTAATAAAAAAGTAAGACTGGGAATAGGAGACAGAGGAGGAAGACGAATGGGAGTATGGATGGGAGGGTGGCTACAGTGGGAAGAATTACTATGTTACTAAAGATGTATTTATGAAATTCATGCAAAGAAATAAATGAAGACATGGCTCTCAAACTCATGAACTTAATTCCAAAGTTATAGGTTGACAGTTCCAGGACAGTACAGATTAATCCCATTGTAGTTTCCAAGAGGTGGGCCTCGTCAGAGGTCCTCAGGTCATTGGGGACACTCATGGAAGGTAGTTCTCATGAGAGGGTTGGTTATAAAAACCAAGTTCGACCTGGCCATTCTCTATTTCCTGGCTCAGCATGTGTTCATTCCTTCACTATTACCAGCCTCCAGGTTCTTTTGGTGGCCAAACCAATGCCCTACACATTCTTGAACTGTGAACCTCCAAAACCAGGAACCAAAATAAACTCCCTACTTTGCCCGTTTTAAGTATTTGGTTTTAAGAGACAAAAAGCTGACTAACAAGAAATTACAGCTAAGATTGAATGACCTAGGAGTCAATTATTCCAGAGATGACACCCTCCTGGTTCATGGATCCAGTAATTAGTGAGTGGCTTCCTAATTCCCCAGCTTTCTAGACATTCTTATGACCTGAGAATGGAAGAAACAAGATCTCCCTTAGCTACTTTTTCATTGTTGTCCCGGAACCATTCCTGGAAGTTAACTGTAAAGTCATCTTCTCTTCCAGCCCTTCCATAATTTAAGAGTAGTTAATGCGTTCACTACCTTCATCATTAAAATAGCCATAGTTGCTTCATATTTATAAGATTCACTATTAAAACAAAGATTAGAAACAAGGCCCTACCAGGATAGAAATCTAGAATTATATTCCCCTTTTCTTAGGACTGAAAACTTTAAAGTTTGAATTAATAATAGAGCAGTAACTTAAAGGACTACCTGTGTTCACCTGTATCACAATTCCTTTTACAGTCATGATTTATCCAAACCAAATTTCAACTGCCAAGACACAGTGAGGTGCTTATCAGGAATTTTAGGAGAGTTGAAGGCTGAATGTTTCTAACTGCACTAGTAAGTTTAAATAAACAAAATGATAGATTTAGGAAGTTTAAATTCTCTGTTCAAGAGACAGTAAAACAGTCATTTTTTATGATTTCATAAAAATAAACAATTTTCAGTTATATTCAGCTGGTGTAACTAAAACAGCAGGATTCTTCAGTTGCTGAATCATAACATAGGAGGAATTCACAGCCTCACTTATGTGAAAGAAAAAGCTGTGATTGTGAGAAGGATGCTGAGAATTAGGTGACATGGAGAGAGAAAGTATCACTCCTTCTTCCTTCCCATAAAAGTAAACCATTTCCCCGTCTGATGAGACTGGTCTTGACCTGCTTAGAAAGTACTTGATGGTCCGGCACTGTGGCACAACAGATAAAAGCCGGCGCCTGCAGTGCCAGCATCCCGCACCAATTCAAGACCTGGCTACTCCATTTCCAATCCAGCTCTCTGCTGTGGCCTGGGAAAGCAGTACAAGATGGCCCAAGTCCTTGGGCCCCTGCACCCATGTGGGAGACCTGGAAGAAACTTCTGGCTCCTGGCTTCAGATCAGCACAGCAAGGGCTGCTGCAGCCAATTGGGGAGTAAACCATCAGATGGAAGACCTCTCTCTCTCTCTCTGCATCTCCTCTGTGTAACTCTGACTTTCAAATAAATAAATAAATCTTTTAAGAAATAAAAAGAATCAGAAATTACTACAAAGAGCTATATGCCAACAAATTGGGAAACCTAGAAGAAGTAGATTCCCAGACACATACAATCTACCAAAATTGAGTCATAAAAGTATAGAAAACATAAACAGACCAATAACCAAGACAGAGGTTGAATCAGTAATAAGGACCCTCCCAACAAAGAAAAGCCCAGGACCAGATGGCTTCTCTGCTGCATTCTACCAGACATTTAAAGAACTAATTCCAATTCTCAAGCTATTCAAAGCTATTGAAAAGGAGGGGATCCTCCCAAACTCCTTCTACAAATCCTGCATCATCCTAATACCTAAACCTGGAAAATATTCAACGAAGAACTATAGACCAATACCCTTGATGAATAAAGATGCAAAAATCCTCAAAAAAATAGCTAATCTAATCCAACAACATATCATAAACAGCATTCACCCTGACCAAGTGGGCTTTATCCCCAGAATGCAGGGATGATTCAACATTTGCAAATCAAGGTGATATACCACATTGCAAACTAAAGAACAAAAATCATATGATTATCCCAACAGATGCAGAGAAAGCCTTTGATAAACTACATGCTTTCATGATGAAAACCTTAAGCAAAAATGTATATGGAATGTACATTCCTCAACAAAATCAAGGCAATATACGATAAACCCATGGCAAGCATCCTATTGAATGGAGAAAAGCTGGCAGCATTCCCCCTAAGATCTGGAACCAGACAAGGATGCCCACAGCCATTACAGTTATTTAGTTAGTCCTGGAAGTTTTAGCCAGAGAGAGCAGGCAAGAAAAAGAAATCAGAAGGATACAAATTGGGAAGGAGGAAGTCAAACTATCCCTATTTGCAGATGACGTGATTATATATAAAAGTAACCTATAAGACTCCACTAAGAGACTGTTGGTACTCATAAAAGATTTTGGTAAAGTAACAGGATATAAAATCAGCAC
This sequence comes from Lepus europaeus, assembly GCF_033115175.1. Classification (NCBI taxonomy): domain Eukaryota; kingdom Metazoa; phylum Chordata; class Mammalia; order Lagomorpha; family Leporidae; genus Lepus; species Lepus europaeus. Next base: position 43,089,314 of record NC_084842.1, read on the forward strand.
CAAAAGTCTGTAGCCTTTGTATACACAGATAAAAGTTATTTGTCAGCTATGGCATTAAGATCAATTCCATTCACAATAGCTGCAAAAAAATGTAAGTAGCTTAGAATAAATTTAACCAAGAACATCAAAGATCCATATGATGAGAATTACAAAACATTAAAGAAATAGAAGTGGAAAAAAAGTGGAAAAATCTTACATGTTCATGGATTGGAAAAATTATCATAATATATATACTTTCAAAAGCAATTTACAGATTCAGTGTGATCCCAATCAAAATACTAGAAACATGCTTCTCAGATCTAGAAAAAATGATGCTAAAATTCATATGGAAACACAAGAGATTTCAAATAGCTAAAGCAATCTTAAACAACAAAAACTAAGCTGGAGGCATCACAATGCCAGATCTCAAGACATAGTGCAGGGAAGTTATAATCAAAACAGCCTGGTACTGGCACAAAACAGAGTTACAGACCAATGGAACAGAATAGAAACTCAATCTATGCATCTACAGCCAACTTATCTATGGTAAATGAGATAAAAATCAATCAGTGAAACAGATTCAGTCTCTAACAAATGGTGCTAGAAAAACTGAATCTCCACATGAAGACGTATTAAATTAGACCACTACTTACACCCTACACAAAAATCCACTCAAGATGGATCAGAGACCCACATCCATGATATGACATCATCAAATTACTAGAGAACATTGGGGAAACTCCGCAAGATATTGGCATAGGGGAAAGTCTTCTTGTAAAAGACCCCAGAAGCACAGGCAATCAAAGCAAAAATTAACAAGTGGAACTACATCAAATTGAGAAGCTTCTGCACTGCAAAAGAAACACTCAGAGAAGAAACTGACAGAAGGAGAGATAATATTTTGAAAACTATGCAACTGATAAATGATTAACTCTAGAATTTATAAACAGTTCAAGTAACTCAGCTACTACAAAACAAACAACCTAGTCAAGCAAAGGGCAAAGAACCTGAACATTTTTCCAAAGAGGAAATTCAACTGACCAACAGACACATGAAAAAGTGCTCAGAATTACTAGTTGTCAGGGAAATGCAAATCAAAACCACAATGAGGTTTCACCTCACCCCTGTTAGAATGGCTCTCATATAGAAATCAACAAGCAACAAATACTGGCGAGGAAGTGAGGAAAAAGGAACCCTAATCCACTATTGATGGGAATATAAACCGGTAGAGCCACTGTGGAAGACAGTCTGGAGATACCTCAGAAAGCCGAATATACACCTACCATACTTCTTCATGTGGAGATTGTTTTTCTAGCACCATATGACCCAGCCATCCCACTCCTGGGAATTTACCCAAAGGAAATGCAATCAGCATATGAAAGATTGATCTGTGCCCCCATGTTCATTTCAGCTGAATTTATGATAGCTAAGATATGGAATCAATCCAGATTCCATCAACTGAAAACTGGATACAGAAATTATGATATATATACACTATGTACTACACAGTAGTAAAAAAAAAAATCCTGTCATTTGCAATAAAATGGATGAAACTGGAAACGATTATAGTGAGTGAAGTAAGCCAGTCACAAAAAGACAAATACCATATGGGCTCTTTTATCTGTGGTAACTAATGGAGTACTTAAAAGGTAATCTATAGGAGTTAAACTGCACCTTGAGATAGGATTTTGAACTGCCCTTCCCTTGACTGTCAAGAAACAATGCTCTTCTTGTTTTTTTCTTCATACTATTCAGTGAACTCTCTACATAGTGTAAAATTAATCTTATGAGTATAAAATTAACTAAAAATTGATCTCTAAAAGAAATAAAAATGGGAAAGGAAAAGGAAGGAGGAAGAAAGGCGAGAGTAAGGGTAGAGGGGGAATAATCACCATGTTCCCAAATCTGTATATTAAGTGCATGAAGTTATATTCCTTAAACAAAATTACTAAAAGTTCTAATGCAGAAAACACATAATAGAAGTGCTAAATTGGCAATCAAAAAATGACTCATAAATCTTCAGAAGTGGCTAATGGATCTAAATGCTATAAAAACTAAAGACGTGCACCTAATAAACGTCTTACTTGGACAATAAAACCAGACGGACCTTGGGTCACTGATCAGAGGTCTATTCTGAAATGCCTCAGTAGGGAGTCACAACAAAACTGTAGTTCCTAAGCCTGAGTTAGTTTGCAAACGAAAGCATCTTGAATGAAAAATGTTTTAAACCTGTTAAGAATCTTTGATCAATAAAATATGCATATATTTGCAATCTTCCTCTTAGTTTTCACCAATTATATGAATTGCCACAATCACTGTTTTGACAAGAAAGGCATAGACCCTCCAAAGAAGTTAGTAAACAATGGCTCTAAGAGGATGCTAATCCATGAAGACTAAAATACCATCACTATCCACTAGTCATATTGAGTTATGACAGAAACCAAGCACTAAATGGAGTTTTGGCCCTAATTCATCTTGTGGTGGAATCATTTAATCCTTTAACCCATTCTACATTTATGTCTCAATCTGTTACATTCATATCTGGAACAAAAACACTCAAAAAAAGCCCTGAATGAAGTCAAATATGGCCAGCAACATTCAGTACTCTAAAATATGTACGATTAATGTTGAGAAACTTTTGAATTTACAAAAGGAAGAGACAAATTTTGTGTGCTAACTCATGTCATGCATTTATTAGTTTCCTAAGTATACACCCATAGCCTATTGAGAAGTTTTCTATGGTCACTTAAGAGTAAAACCATTTTAACATTATTTACATTTAGCTCCTTGTGATACATGGTACCTGCCCAAAATAAGCTAATGTGGCATTAGAGGTAGAGAGAGAAAAGTGGGGAAATTACCATTGGACAAAATTTCAGGAGGGAAAAAGTCTTGAAATGTTGTCACCACAACTGTAAGATTCAGTCAAGAGACTGGCACAGGAATAGGGGCAGGTAATCTGAAAGAATTTATACATCAGGGATTGTTTCTAGATGATGTTCCAGGAGGGTTTATCTGTCAACCCTGTACCAGAGGCAATCAGACTACCAATGAAAGGTCAAAGAAACCACTGTAAGAGTTTTAAATGCATATTGTGAAGATACATACTGTTGAGAAGGGGCCCTCCTTTTCCCCATTTTGTACATCCTGGATGTACATGGTGAGCAAGAAAGACTCTCCTGCCCCTTTTCTCCTATATCCTAGATGCCCCCATAACCCTGGCTATAAAAGCCCTAGCAAACTGCTTTGCAGGGTAGAGGGTTGAGGGGGTAGTTTCTTTAGAGAACTATACCTTCCCATTGTTTCCTTTATTTGTCACAAGTAAATAAAGCTTTTTAAAGATTTATTTTATTTGAAAGTTACAGAGAGAGGTAGAGGCAGAGAGAGAAGTCTTCCATCAGCTGGTTCACTCCCCAGTTGGCAGCAATGGCCAGAGCAGTGCCGATCTGAAGCCAGGAGCTTCTTCTGGGTCTCCCACATGGGTGCAGAGGCCTAAGGACTTGGGCCATCTTCTACTGCTATCCCAGGCCAGAGCAGAGAGCTGGATCGGAAGAGGAACAGCCAGGACTAGCATCCATATGGGATGCTGGCGCTTCAGGCCAGGGCTTTAACCCACTGTGCCACAGCACCATCCCCAATAAAGCTATTTTTGGGGGAACTCATGCTCCAGGCTGATTATTCAATGGCACCTTAAATATAAAAACTGTCCACTAAAAAGTGGCAACCCAGATGAGATTATCCCTATTGTATTCCCAGATCAGAGCAATTTGGAATTAAAAGTGAAGAAATTAATGGTGGCAGCTCATTCATGGCTCACTCATTCTAAGGAGATGGCTGCTCCATCCCAGGTTGGGGTAACTGGGGAACCAGGAGCACAGCATTTGCCAGCAGGAGGTTAACCATGGCTTACTTGCTCTTAGGAATGGTTACTCTATCCCATTAATCTGAGAGGTTTCACTTGGAGGCTGCCCTCCTCCCTTTTGTCCATCCTGGGTACATTGCAGAAAGAAAGAGCCCTCCTTCTGCCCTATTTCTATATCCTAGGCATTCTCTAGCCCTTGCAGTAAAACCCTAGCAAACTGATTCTCAGGAATGCAATTTCTTTAAGGATTATATACTATAGGGTTGGTTTTGACTATACAAGCCTGGTTTAAACTGCCTTGGTTATAAAAATTCTATTTCATCCTTCGAAGATACATATGTGTCTCCTTACCCAGCCCGACCCTAACAGGAAACTTGGAACTGAAATAGCCCAAACAGATTGGATGAGCAGTGGTAAACTTCTTTCTGGCCAGAAAAAAGTACCATGAAAAGTTTCTGGCTTGGCAACAAAAGATAGTACAACCACCTGGGTCTCCATGAGGGATACTTCATAGATTGGAATAAGCCAAGCTACTCTGATAATCAAACTGCTCCATACAGAATGAAGTGGAAGCATTTTTCAAGAAGAGAATTTATGCTGACTTAAACAATGAGTCAAGGAGGTTGGATCAAAATGCCCTTTATTTATTAATCTAGTAAGTATTTACAAGTGCCTACTTTATGATAGGCCCTGGCAAGGTGTGGACAAAACAGTCAAATTACTGCTCTTTTGGAGCTATCACTATGGAGAAAATACAAAAGATGAAAAAATGTATACGGCAGTAGGAAATAAACGCTCTAAAGAAATACAGACCTGGGTAAAAGGGATAGAAAATGGTGAGTATGGGAGAAAGAGGGTCCTACAGAATGCAAAGTAGTCAGGACAGCCCTGTCTGATTAAAGGCACTTTCAGAACTGAGAACAAATCACACAGCTCTGTAGAAAGAGAACTCTAGACAAACAGAAGCAGCAAGTATTCAGCAAACTGCTGCAAAAGAGCGATTTGGTGTGAGCCAGCAACAAGGTCCATAGCCTAGAAACAGAATGAACAAGGGGAAGATTGGTAGAAAATGAGACCAGAAAGACAGCTAGGTAATAGGTCATGAAGGGCAGAATGTAGGCGTGAACAAGTCTCGAGATTTTGTTGTGCAGGAAATGGTAAACCAGAGGATTTTACACAGAAAGCCACATGGTGAGCAACTGAACACATGTATCTCATTATCCCCACAGTCCAAATTCTACAGCATGTTTACTTATAAAAGTAGGAAATCTACAATACCAAGAATGAGTGAAATGGAAATTCTGGAAAATTTTCGGAAAAGGCAGAAATCAGATCAGCTCAAAGTCAACAACAGTCAAACTTGCCAGAGGCAAGCATGAAGAGAGGAGCAACTGTTGGCAGCAGTTCTACAAGCAGAGTATAGCAAGCAGGACATTTCCTACTATTCTGGACTTGGGCTGAGCAGCTGCCAGCACAGACATTGATTCACCCATCAAAAGAGCTCAAACTTGGTTGGCAAATGTCAGCAGCATCCCTACCTTAGTAGCACATAGTGGAAACTCAAGCTCTTGCCTTAGAAAACTTGGCTACTAATGCCAGCATTGTGGTGTAGCCTAAAGCCACCACTTGCCATGCCAGCATCCTGTATGGGCATCGGTTCAAGTCTCAGCTGCTCCACTTCTTTTTTTTTTTTTTTAAATGTCAACACCACCAAAATGGCTTTATTTTAGTCATTGACAACATGCACAACACTGCAATTGTATCATAATTTTGCTCAGTTTCTTAAATATTAAGTATGCATTAAAAATATGTTTACATTTAAGAAATGTGACACATTAAAGAAGTCCTCTGTAAACATAATCCCTCAATATATTTTCCCACTATTATTTCACACATAAATAACTTAATCTACAAAGTCGTAAATAAAACTACCAATTCTTACAGCCTAGAAATATATACAAATTTTTGAGGACAAAAGTGTTCTCTTTGATTTTTTTAAATAACAACATGTTGTTATTTGCAGTGTTTATTATCAATCAAATGACTTGTCACAAGTCCTTACTGTCTCCCAAACTGTTCTGTCAATGACAGACCACTCAGTGCTATGCATTTAAAAAGTTAAAATGGTCAAATGCCTACATTAAGAGAAAATTGCGATTTAATTACAAAGTTTTCTTAAATCCATATCAGCTTGTCGGAACAACAGAAAATGGTAACAGGGAATGCTTGTACTATCATTTAAATGGTATTTAACAAAATATAAAATTTGGGAAACAATAAAATCAGATTCAATCCATATTAGTTTTGCAAAAACTTCTACTGAGATTCTGTTACAGGAACAGAACCAACACAATGATTAATTTCCTAAAATTCACTTTTGAATTATCACTTTCATTGGTTAAAACTTTAAGGGTAAAAATAATGACACAAAATGACTTTAGAATGTAATACTTAGAACTCCTGATGCAGAACATTTGATTAGTTTTCTACTTAATGACTAGAAATCTTTAATCTTCAGAAATCATTAAATATCTGTTGAAATATACCACCCATCTAGTGATTTATTAAGTAACCACTCAAGATTTATTCAGTAAACATTCCAATTACTCTTATGTAATAAAAGTAAAAAGGAATTTTGCATGCTGGCTATGTTTTGCTTTATACGGTTTTTTTTTAGGCCTTAATTTATAGGATAACTTCATTTATGTCTAAAATCTAGAAAGAAAACATTCTTAACTAAAATTCTCATTAGAGTTAAATGATTCAAATTACTAAGTACTACTAAGCTAAGTAATATTATTTTTAAAATCTAAGTTTCTAAAAATTTTATTTTTCAATCAATACAAAAATGGTCTTGTTCACATTATTATCTGCTCAAAAACTGTTTTAAAAAATAAGTATTGTTAAAGAGCAGATTACAATAAATGTTTTCAATGCTCTGATTTAAAAAAAACAAGATTCTGATATACATAATGAATCTAAATCAAAATTCTCAAATAGTGGCTGAAATCCTGTCAACTTTCAGCCCAATACAACATAAATCCAGTTATTACACAAAAACAATTCAAAATTAAAGTTTATAATGGAAATGTCAACAAGTCAACTGCTACATATCTCTACTGATGGGTTCCACTATACTTCAACCAGGCACAGCAGATGTGCACATCTGATAGACAGACTGTTTAGAAAATTAAAGCTATCAGAGCTATAAATAAGGAATACATAAATATGAACACTGCAATGCCAAAGCATTAGGGTAGTTTAAAAAAGTGAATGAGATGAGATGTAAACACACCTGATAGTTCTTTCTGTAAGCTACGTTCCACTGATTTATAAAGCCATAGTTTTATAATTCTTTAAAAAAGGGAAACTTTCCTACACTGCTACATGCAATAATTTCACTGTTCGTTCTTGACTACAACGCAATCCTCAAATCCTCTTGTAGAGCTTGACACATCTCATCAGGACTTCTCAGCTTGTCATGTTTTCAGCAGTCTTTAGTGCTTCAGTAGCCTTGCGAAGCTCCTTAATAACCGATGATAAAGCTTCTGGGTTAATTCCTTGTTCACAAAGCCGCACACATATACACAGTGTTTCCATATCTAAGCCAGTATTCAAAATTCTTGAAATCTCAAGCAGAACGTCCATGGTCTCCCTCACTGCGTTCAGATTCGCCGCCGCGGCCGCCCCCGCCGCCCCGGAGCCGCTACTACTCGCCATGGCCGAGGCCGAGGGAGGCGGCTGCGGGCCCGACCCGGAACTGGAGCGCCTGGCAATCACACCGCGCGTCGCCCGCTCACCTCAGCTGCTCCACTTCTGACCCAGCTCCCTGCTAATGGCCTAGGAAAGCAGCAACATATGGTCCAAGTGTTTGGGCCCCTGCACCCATGTGGGAGACCCGAATTAAGTTCCTGGCTTCAGCCTGGCCCAGTGCTGGCCATTGTGGCCATCTGGGGAGTGAACTAATAGATGGAAGATTTTCTCTAACTCTGCCTTTCAAATAAATCTTTGAGAAGAAATTGTCTACTACTATACTTCACCCTGAGTATACTTAAACATTCACCTAAGACAACCATAAATAATGTCCTATAATTATAACTGCTTTTTTGTTTATTTAAGAGATGCTTTTGTTATGGTTAGTTTTACTTGCCTACTTGATTGGACCCTGAAATGCCCATATATCTGGTTCATGTTATTCCTGGGTGTGTCTCTCTGGATGATTCAAGGAGAGATTAGCATATGAATTGGTGAGTAAATTAGATAGCCTCTCCAATATGAGGGAGCTGAAATCCAGCATCTTGGGGGCCTGAGAAGAACAAAAAGGCAGGAGGAGATAAATTCTCTCTGGGCTGAACCAATGGAAAAAGCAAGACCTTTCTCTCTGTCTCTTGCTGTCTAACTCTGCCTGTCAAAAAAAAAAAAAAAAAAAAAGAAAAGAAATTATCTGACTGACTGCTTAAGCTGGGATATGGTTCTTCTGTTCTCCTACTGGGACTTCTGCTTTCCTGGTTTGCTGGCCTTTGGACTCAAGCTGGAACTGCACCATGGGCTTCCCTGGGTTCCCCATTACAGATGACAGATCAGACTTCTCTACCTCCATGATCATGTGAGCCAATGTCTTAAAATAAGTCAACACACACACACACACAAATTTCTTATTAGCTCTGTTTCTCTGGAGAATTATAAGTAATCCTAACTATTTCACTGTGAAATAGCCAATTCCACAACCTGAAGAAGTAGAATTTTAAAAAACAGAACAAGTTGGAAAGATTTTAACAAGTGTAATTAATGATTTCATATTTTGAAACAGATTTCATGAAAAGAAAAACTTAGATCTTACATGATTTTCAAGCTTTAAGGAATGTATACAAAGGAAAGGGAAAAGGAAAGGAAAGCAGTGGGTATATACTTGGATTGAATTATTTAATAGATACGACTGGAGAATAAATCAATTAGTATGATTAAGCTGAGGATTAGCTCGGAGCAAAACAAAATCAGACAAGACACACTGAGTAGGAAGAAAAAGTTAAATGATGCAAAAGACCTGGAATTCCCATAACTCATCTACAAGAAATTCCAAAAGAAAAAGACAAACATAGTGGAGAATAAATAATTAAACATCTACCAGGAGAAAAATTTTCAGAGCTAACAAGAAGATGTTTATTTTAAAGAATGTAAGATGGCCGGCGCCGTGGCTCACTAGGCTAATCCTATGCCTGCAGCGCCAGCACACCGGGTTCTAGTCCCAGTTGGGGCACCGGATTCTGTCCTGGTTGCTCCTCTTCCAGTCCAGCTCTCTGCTGTGGTCCGAGAAGGCAGTGGAGGATGGCCCAAGTGCTTGGGCCCTGCACGCACATGGGAGACCAGGAGAAGCACCTGGCTCCTGGCTTCGGATTGGTGCAGTACGCTGGCCATGGCAGCCATTTGGGGGTGAACCAATGGAAGGAAGACCTCTCTGTCTAACTCTGCCTGTCAAAAAAAATGAAAGTAAGACAATGAGAATAGAACATACCCACATCTTGTAATTAGATAAATTGGAAGACATTTCAAAACCCCCAAATTAAGAAAAAACATAAAAACCTTCCCCAAAAGGAGAAAAACACAGATAAATTAGCCACTGAGAAAACAGACTATCATGAGCTACCTATTGAGTAACAGACTGATATAGTCATAGAAGAACTGTGTTCTTTCTTAAGCAAAATTATGTGAGGCCCAGCTCCTAGCATCAAATTACCACCCAAGTAGGAAGGAAAAGTAAAGACATTTACAGGCTTCTGTATTATCAGAAAGCTGATCATTCACAGACCATCCCTAAAGGAAATATTTAAAATATACCACAGTAAAAACAAAAGCAGAAGGGAAAAGGTCATTTAAAAAGAGCAGAGTAAAGGCTTAAGGGGAAAAGTGGCACCAAAATGAACCATTAAAACCTACAGCTAATTTTAAAACCATTGCTGATGCATCGTGACAGCTTGAATATTATTTGAACCAAAAAATAACTGAGAATAGACTAATCTTATATAAATAACTGAGAAAGTTCTGGAGAGGACCAAGAGCCAGACTCCAAGGAATGGAAATACCTGAAGCAATCTCACCTACGGAGTTCAATGAGCCCCTTCTAGGAAAAGTAGACCTGAAGCTAAACAGCAAGCATCCTGCTAAGGAGTTTTGATGTCAAACTTCACCCTGGGCTTTAATATCCACATAGAGCATCTCTTATTCAAATCTCCCATTGACTAAATACTAAAGCCTTGTTAAAAGTCAGTGCTATTTTCTCAATTACACTGAAAAGAATTAGGAATAGCATTATGCCCTCTACACAGACAAGAGAGAAAGATAGAGACAGAGAGATTCCAAACATCAGATATTTTTAACAACTTCAGTAGTTGAGGGGACCAGAAATAGATATTTGAAAAACGTGTTACAGGGAGCACACCGAGTTGCAGAGATTACCAGCTGTGGGGGTGGCTAATTTCCAGCAAGCTTATACTGGGGAGAAAGGGGAGAGAGGTACAAAACTGAAGTATAATCTATTTTGTGACCACAGAGTGGTAACACAGAAGACTTACAGGCTAAAGTGAGAAATTTTATCCTAGTTCCATCTTAATTATTCAGGAAGCCACAAATGCCACTGAGATCATAAGATACTCTTGGAAAAGTCAAACTAGCATTTCTGCACTCTGCGGCTCAATTAGGGACAGCATTAGCCAGGCGAAAGCAGATTCTCATCAATAGGAGGCAGCCAGCAAGACTTCAGGCATCTCTATTGTCATGGACCCATACAAATCTAATTACACTCAGAGGACAAGGGTAACACCAGACTCTGCTGCCCACCAAGGAAAAGACAGGCAGAAATTCTGCCCACATAATCTGAATTTCAGGGTGAAAGGCTAAAAATGAGCAAAACAAAGCATCACTGGGCTCTTAGAAGTCATGCAATCTTACCACTTGTTCTTCAGCTGAAGAAAGCTAAGCTCTGAGAATTAAAGTGATTTTCTTAAAGATTGGCAGCTGGAAAGTAAGAAGCAATAAAAAGTAATTAAAGTTTTAGATTATCCTATTATTAGAACTATGAAAATGGATATGTGAAAAAATTTGGATATGTGATCATATGTCAAACTGGAAAAAATTTAATGATTTCTCCATATGCTGCCACTCCTTAAAAGTATTGAGGTTTTTTATTTTCTCTGTTGAATATTTTAGCCATAATATTTTATACAATTACTTAATGAATGATTGCTTAAAGGATTATAATATGCTCCCTAACTTTAACACATTCTATAACAAATTAATACTGTATCACTTCAAGTATAATATAACCTTAGACAGAAAATGTCCATCTCTCAATTTGCACTATTAATTGCCATGAATCTAGTATCTCCAACTAAGAAACTCCACAATATGTTGTCAGCACTTTCAGCTGTAAACAATCAACTATCTTTTAGATAAGTGAAGAACTAAGAACTTTAAATATTTATACACACATTTATATATATATATATATATATATATATATATATATATGCACACACACCATTTTGGTTACTCACCATTGCTTCAGATAGATCCAAATATCCTCAAGTATCATTTTCTTTATCCTGAAGACCTCTTAACATTTCCTATTGTGCAAGCCTCTAGTGGCAAATTCTTTCTCAACTTTTGCTTGCTTGAAATGCATTTATTTTATCTTTTCTTAGAATAGACAAATCTTTGTGGCCAGCATTGTGGTGTAGCAGGTAAAGCCATCTGCCACCTAAGACACTGGGATCCCTCATGAGTGCTAGCTAGTTCACGTTCCAGCTGCTCCAGTTCCAATCCAGCTGTCTGCTAGTCACCTGGAAAGACCATGGATGATGGCCAAAGCACCTGGGCCCGTGCACCCACATGGGAGACCCAGAACAAGCTCCTGGCTCCAGCCTGGCCCAGTGCAGGCTGCCACAGACATTCAGGGAGTGGAACAGCAGATGAAAGATTCCCTCTCCCTCCTCACCCTCTCTAACTCTGACTTTCAAGAATAAGTAAATCTTTTAAGAGAAAAGAAAAATCTTTGATAAATGTAAAATACATAGTCGAATTTTTCCCCTTTCAGAATTTAAAATTTTTCACATTATTTCTGCTGAGAAGTCAGTAGTAACTTTCACCACTGTTTCTCTATAAGACATTTCTCTGCAGTTGCTTTTAAGATTTCTCAATATACTTGGTTTTTCATTATTTTACTACATCAGACTTATGGCTTTTTTGTGTTTTCTCTTTAGGGTTGATATTTTTCTTTAAATTTGGAAGTCATTTTCTAAATTTTGAGTAATACCTGTCTTCTGTGACGAAATTCAATGTATGTTTTACCATTTGATGTCTCAGTTTGGTTTGTACACTTTCTCTATTCTACAAAATCTATTGCCCTATCTTCAAAAGCAATGACATTTTCTACAAACTAATCTTCTAATAATCCCATTAGCATAATTTTACCTCAGATATTGTAGCTTTCAATTCTAAAATGTTGGGGCCGGCGCCGTGGCTCACTTAGTTAATCCTCTGCCTGCGGCGCCGGCATCTCATGTGGGTGCCGGGTTCTAGTCCCAGTTGCTCCTCTTCCAGTCCAGTTCTCTGCTGTGGCCCAAGAGGGCATTGGAGGATGGCCCAAGTGCTTGGGCCCTGCACCCACATGGGAGACCAGGAGGAAGCACCTGGCTCCTGGCTTCAGATCAGTGCAGCGCTGGCCGTAGTGGCCATTTGGGGGGTGTACCAACGGAAGGAAGACCTTATGTGTCTAACTCTGCCTGTCAAAAAAAAAAGTCTAAAATGCTTTAACGGGCAGAGTTAGAAGAAGGGGGGAGAAGAGAGGGAGAAAGAAATAAAGATCTTCCATCCATTTGTTCACTCCCCAAATTGCCACAATGGTCAAAGCTGGGTCTGTCTGAAGCCAAGAGCCAGGAGCTTCCTCTGGTCTCCCACATGGATACAGGGGACCAAGTACTTGGGCCATCTTCAGCAGCTTACCCAGGCCCATTGGCAGGGAGCTGGATCAGAAGTGAAGTGACTATATGAGACGCAGGTGCTGCAGTCAGCAGCTTTACCATTTTCTACTGGGATTCCCCATCTCATACCTCCTTACATGAATACTTTCCTTTAAATGTATGGACATAATTGTAATAGTTACTTAGAACGCTTTTTCTACTAACATGTCATCTCTATCAACCTTTTTTTTTAAGATTTTATTTGAAAGACAGAGTTAGAGAGGGGTCTTCCATCCACTGGTTCACTCCCCAATTGCCACAATGACTGGAGCTGCGCCAATCCGAAGCCAGGAGCTTCTTCCAGGTCTCCCACATGGGTGCTAGGGCCCAAGGAATTGGGCCATCTTCTACTCCTTTCCCAGGCCCTAGCAGAGAGCTTGATAGGAAGAGAAGCAGCTGGGTCTTGAACCGGCGCCCATATGGGATGCCAGCGCTTCATGCCAGGGTGTTAACCCACTGCACCACAGAACCGGCCCCACTATCAACTTATTTTTTCCAATTATTGGCCACATATTTCTACTACAATTATAGGCAGGGAAAAATGAAAACAAATAGAAAGATGGTGTAATTAATGCTAAATACAACAATTAAAATAAGAAGCATCGTGGCTCCACTTTAACTTAAATTGTGCTAGGTTGTGAGAGACTACCTCTGCCCAACAGGACACACACACACACACACACACACAAACACGGTCCACAGAATCTGGTCTTTTATTGAGCTGATCATAGAACTGAAGTCTCAATTCAACTTTTGAATTTCAAAGGATTAAACAGTCCTCTAATGTACACGGAAACACATGAACTGTTACATCTTTTGCAGCATATGAAGGAAGAAGCAGGCGGGTAGTACAACCAGAAGGTAAGAAGAAAACAGCTGAAATTTTTGCAAGTTCTCAAAGGCTGATTGTAGACTAATATGATGATTACATGCTGAAGAGCCCCTAATGCAAAAGGAACCAGGTTTACTTACTAAGTGTTTCCATGGGCCTCCACTGAGTACTTACAGGAAAGATGAGGGAAGGGGGAAACCTCAGAGACCCTTTTGGTGGTACACAGATGCAACAACTTTTCCATTTTCTGGATGTTTTCTCAGGCAAAAGCCTTACATCATTGGAAAAGGAGTGCAAAGTCTCTCACTACTAGGTCCAGAAAAGGTTACCTTCCTCTGGGAAAGAAGCAGAATCAAAGTATGTTTAATGCTATAGAGTGCAACAACAAGAATCCCTTATCCTCAGTCCCAGCAAATGTACAGCGGTTATGGGAGAGCTAGAAGCAACAGTCTGCCAAACAAAGCATAAAACCATAATGCACCCAAGATCTTGCCTTAATAGTTAAGGGGCCAGTGTTGTAGCATAGGGGGTAGAGTCACCACCTACAGTGCTGGCATCCCATATGGGCGCCAGTTCAAGTCCCAGCTCCTCCATTTCCAATCCTGCTCTCTGCTATGGCCTGAGAAAGCAGTGGAATATGGCCCAAAACCTTTGGCTCCTGCACCCCCATAAGAGACCCAGAAGCAGCTCCTGGCTTCAGATCAGCACAGCTCTAGCCATTGTGGCCAGTTGGGGAGTGAACCAGCTGATGGAAGACCTCACTGTCTCTGCCTTTCTGTAACTCTGCCTTTCAAATAAATAATATATATATATATATATAAACCATATGTATGGTTCCATGTATGTAGTCTCTTTCTACATTACATTAGAGGCTTCTGCCTCTTATTAATCAAAATATAGTTTAAGTTTGCTTTCACTGGCAAGAAATGAAAAAAAAAAGATATTTCTTCAACATCTCCCTCCAAAACATGAAGAATTCTGTGCCAAAAATGCAGCTGAGAGTAGAGGAATTGGGCTAAAGTCCTAAACCTAAAGTTCAAGCACATGGTAGCAGCCTAAGAGAAAGGATAGAGAATAACTAAGAAAATTCCTCTATGTGGGTAATGAGATTCACTGAGTTGCATGGGTTTCCAGTCTACTGCTGGATAAGGAATAGAGAATGGACATAGACATCCTGGACCTGTTAAAATAAAAGAGTGGAATGGAAAGACTAATGGAAACTGTGTCATTACTAGATCCACACTGCACACAAGGTGGCCCACAAATTTGAGGAATTTGACATCTATGATCCATGGGAGATAATATAGAAACAACAATAGCAACAAAACAAAGATCACCTCCAGACTAAGTTAACTCAGCCATTCACACTAATGACTGGCAAAAGACATGCCTATTTGATGGAATAAATTTGTAATTTTATGTAAATAAATCCATTGTTATGAGAGAAAAAAAATGTCACGTCAACAGAAATAGATGTAATTATTGGAATTATTGCACAGAATCTTTAATATACAAAAATTATGAGTTAAATATCTAGAGAAGTGAAAATATTCAGAAATAGATGGAGAACTACAGGAGTCGAAAACTTTGAATAAAAATGTTTAAAAATTAACAAAAATATACAGAAAAATCTACAACTAAATTCATACTTGATATGAAAAACTGAACGCTTTCCACTTAAAATTGGAAAAAGGGCAAGAATATTTGTTCTTGGAGTTTTATTTCATATTATACTGAAGATACTATCTAGTTCACTAAGAAAAATACATACAGATATGTAATTTAGATTGGAGTAAAAATCAAATCTTTATTGTCAGACAACATATTGTGTACATAGAAAACCATAAGGAATGTACAAAATAACTTCTAGGCATAGTAATTGGATTTGATGATCAGAGAAAACAAAGATAATATACCAAAACAAAGGATTTTTATTCCCAAAACAAGCAACATTTGGAGAAAGAAATTTAAAATTTGCAATCGCATAAAAAACTTACACATAATTGCAATAAAATGTATTTAATACTTTTACACAAAAAGTATACAGCTTTGCTGACAGAAATTTAAAGATCAACACCTTGTTTATGCTTTAAAAGATTCAATATTAAGATATCAGTTCTTTCCATATTGAACTATAGACTCAGTGTAGTCCTAGTAAAAATCCCAGTAACACTTTTACATAAGTTGACAAGTTCATTCTAAAATTTATATAATAATGCCAAGGACCCAGGACAGCTAAAACAATCTTGGACATGAAGAGTATAGTTAGGAGATGTATACTTTTATGTCTGGATACTAAATATTAATCTATAATCATCAAAATTATAAAGGGAATAGGAAAGAATACAAAAATATACATGTATTTATAAGGGCACCAAACAATTCATTAGGAAATAAAATGCTGTTTTCCACAAATACTCAAATAACTATATTTATAATTGAACCTCAATTCCTAGCCCATAGCATACACAAAAATCAATTTCAGATGGATCATAAGCCAATAAAAGAAAAACTATAAAGCATTTGTAAGAAAACATAGAATATCATGACCTTGGAATAAACAGATTTCTTCAACAGACATGGAGATCACCAATCATAGGCATATTCATATATTAATAAACTCAATTTCATGAAGATTAAACACAACTCATGAAAAAATTCTAAAAGAATGAGCAAACCAGACAGTTTTCACAATACATGTCTGATAAAGGATCTTTCAGAGTCTATTAATAACCTCTATAACTCAATAGTAAAAAATATGAATAGCCCGATTTTAAAATGGACAAAAATCTTGAAAATAAACTTCCAAAAGAAAGATAAAAATATTTTTATTAGTTGCCTTTTTGTTACTTCAATGAAATACCTGAAGCAGCCTAAATTTATAAGGGTTCAGAGTCTAATAGTTCACAGTCCAAGGCTGAGTGGTCCCCAGTGATTAGGTCTCTGGTGATGGTGTTCTCACTGGCAGAGTCCTGAGGTGGCACACGGCACCACATGGCAAGACATAAGGAGCTTGTGAATCTGTCTACCTGCATCTACTATAAAGTCACCAGAATTCCATTATGGAGACTTCACCACTTAACCCAATGACTGATTCAATCTAATCACTGAATGTGATCCAACCCGATTGCTTCATTACAGAAATTTACATATTATCTTTGCATATTTGTATATTTTTATATACACATACTGTTTCATTAAAAAAAAAAAACTTCTATTTGCTTGTCTATCAAAGTAACAATGCCTGTATAATACAAATGAAAAGACCCCTGTCATTTACTTAACATATTTAGTGTCAATTGAACAAATGCTTGGCTCTCTTCATGGTGCTGAAAGTATTGAGCAAATTAGTTTGAAAACGACTGCTACTCCAGTGAAGAAAGCTAAGAAATAATGCATCAGTAAATAAACAGTAAAACAATCTCAGTAAATAATGTGTAGACTAGTAAAAGAGGCAAATGAGGTAGACAGAGACTAAGTGGTTACGTTAGAGGGGAAATTTGGGAAAGCAAGTCTAAAGCAGCAGCAGCTAAGCTAAGACCCAACAAGCTAACCATGCAAGTGTTGCTCAAGGGACAAGCATTCTGAGGAAGAGGGGCCACTTGCTCAAGGGTCTTAAAGGATGAAATATTAATTTATTCTGGTCCCAGGAAGTTAGACGCGAGCAATAAAAAAAGGAATTCAGGTGTTGATAATAACCTTGATAGTATAGATGAAATAATTCAGGTTAGGACCTTGAGAAATTAAGAAAGATCAAAGTAAGATCTTTATTGCCTTAGTCATCCATACCTTTTGAAACTGTGTTCCTTTTCCTGTTGGAAGGAAGATGGCTTTCAAACCTATGGAATCTTTGTGCATTTATTAGAAATATCTTTGTCTAAGTTATCATTTGAAATTCTGTGTACTTACCTTTCATGAGTGCCTGATGGTCACAAAAATAACTCCAGGAAAAGCAAGATTTTTAAATAAAGCAATTTTTTTTAATATCTG
Organism: Lepus europaeus; assembly: GCF_033115175.1. Lineage (NCBI taxonomy): Eukaryota > Metazoa > Chordata > Mammalia > Lagomorpha > Leporidae > Lepus > Lepus europaeus. The sequence goes on from NC_084842.1 coordinate 43,106,991, forward strand.
AAACTGGGACATCAAGCCCTAGGTTTGTATGCCAGATCAGTGGCAGTAAAAGTAAAAGGTGAAGGGAATGCAGCCCAGTGAAGAAAGGACAGGATGAAAAGAGAACATTGCAAAGGCTCATTTTACCCAGTACTATTAAGTGTGATGTGTGTAAGTGATCTTTCCAGCCACATTGTGGTTCACAATTCAACATTATGACCAAAACTTCTTATAGAAGGCAACCCTATTTATTTTCTTTGTACTTTTCACTACTTTATTTAGTAGAGCATTAACACTTTAACTATAATGTAAATTAAAAGCATGCTATCTCAAAAAATAAAATTTTTTTAAATTATAACAAAAACTACTAAAAATGTATCTGAAATGCTTTTTTAAAAAGCCCTCTCTAGGCCGGCGCCGTGGCTCAACAGGCTAATCCTCCGCCTTGCGGCGCCGGCACACCGGGTTCTAGTCCCGGTTGGGGCACCAATCCTGTCCCGGTTGCCCCTCTTCCAGGCCAGCTCTCTGCTGTGGCCAGGGAGTGCAGTGGAGGATGGCCCAAGTGTTTGGGCTCTGCACCCCATGGGAGACCAGGAAAAGCACCTGGCTCCTGCCATCGGAACAGCGCGGTGTGCCGGCCGCAGCGCGCTACCGCGGCGGCCATTGGAGGGTGAATCAACGGCAAAAGGAAGACCTTTCTCTCTGTCTCTCTCTCACTGTCCACTCTGCCTGTCAAAAATAAAAAAAATAAAGTAAAAAAAAAATTTAAAAAAATATTATAAAAAAAAAAAAAAAAAAAAAGCCCTCTCTAGGTCAGTTAGCTATACACAGCTATTTTGTTAAACAGAATTTGGATTTTGGAATTAAACTGATGTAAATGTGAATGCTAGCTCTTTGTTGTAGGTTCACAAGCAAGAAACTTCATTTTGCTTAACCACCCTTTCTCCACTCACAAAGAAAATAAGGTATCATTTTATAGGTAAAATCTGGTCAATAATGTTAATATACCTTATGACGACCAATTCCTTGGTTGCAATTTCATAAGTTTTCCCTGGAGTAAATTATCTCTATGAAGTTGTAGGAATTATAAACCATTTGGCTTGAAAGTTATGTGATGTAGAACTTTAATGGTATGTTTACATTCCCACCACCACCAAACACACACATTGAAGTCCTAACCCCCAAAGTGATGGCCTTAGGTAGAGCACTTCAGCAAGTGGTTAGGTAACAGGAGTGAACCCATCATGGGTGAGATTAATGACCTCCTAAACCAGAGTCCAGAGGGCTAGTGAGCTCCTTCCACCATGTGAGTACAGCAAGAAAGTGCTGTTAATGGCCGGCGCTGCGGCTCACTAGGCTAATCCTCCGCCTTGCGGCGCCAGCACACCAGGTTCTAGTCCCGGTCAGGGCACCGATCCTATCCTGGTTGCCCCTCTTCCAGGCCAGCTCCCTGCTGTGGCCAGGGAGTGCAGTGGAGGACAGCCCAAGTCCTTGGGCCCTGCACCCCATGGGAGACCAGGAGAAGCACCTGGCTCCTGCCATCGGATCAGCGCGGTGCGCCGGCCGCAGCGTGCCTACCGCGGCGGCCATTGGAGGGTGAACCAACGGCAAAAGGAAGACCTTTCTCTCTGTCTCTCTCTCTCTGTCCACTCTGCCTGTCAAAAATTTAAAAAAAAAAAAAAAGTGCTGTTTATGAACCAGGAAACTGGCTCCCAGCAAACACTGAATCTCCTGGCACCTTGATCTTGGACATCTCAGACACTAGAACTGTGAGGGATAAATTTTGTCTATAAGCTACCCAATTTACAACATTTTGTTAAAGCAGCCTGAAGAGACTAAGACGACAATCTTAGTGGGAATGCTGATTGCCTCACTTATTTTCAACCGATTTCTACTAATGTGTTCATGAAACAAGCGCAACTCAGAGAGAGGAGAAGCTGGATTTGGGATATTTCCCACTGTGAATTTCTCCAGCTCCTTTCTTCCCTTTCAATACTTAGGTGTAGTTGAAATATAACGAAGGAAGCATCAAATATTAATAAAGCAGACTGATGGTCATAAAAGCACAGAGATAGGTGCCATGGAGAGTACAATAGTTACACTGAATACAACGAATACAAGCCCTGAGCCCCACACTGTGCTATGAATATAATCCTTTCATGCGTCTTTACAGAGGATACTGTGGCACATCTTGCCGATGAAGAAATCGCTCGCATAGTGGTTAGATTACGTGTCTAGGCTCACCCAACTGTAAGGAGGCAGAGCCAGAATTTGGGCCCCAGGTCTGTATGACTTTGGAGCCCTGGTGATGGCTGTTACATGATGAGAAATTAAGTAGCCATCCAAAACAGTTTCACAGATGGACAGTCAGCAGCCTCAAGGCTGAGTGTGAATTTAAAAATTGAAGAGAGTGGAAGCTAGAAAATTACTTCATTTAAGCTTTTTTATTTAATGTTACACAGCCCTTTCAGCAAATGTTTGGTGGTCCAGCTAGTGTTGTGATCCTCGGCTCTTCCTCCTGAACTCCTTCACGCGGAGTCTCTGAGCAGTGCTCAACTGGGACCTTCCTATGTGGACACTGTCAGAATGCAGCACCTGCAAATTACCGTCTACTTGCTCCCCACGCCACCCGTTAAGGTCTATGTATCTGGCTTCTTACTCCAATTCCTTTCTTCCCAGGCTTTTTCCATCTGACCAAACAATTCTGACTCATAGATCTACAGCCAGGACAGAGAGGCAGCTTTTCACATGATTCAAGAAGAACAGCAACTTTTTGAAAAGAAACTCTCAGTGAAAAACCAATGTTTTCTCTTTATCAGAATCTTTAAACATTGATGTATGATCTTCTAAGAGACGCAGTCACCCTAGGACTTCTGAAATACCATTATGTTTAGTTTGGACTGTGTGAAGACCCTATCTCCCTCCATAAAAATTCTGAGACATATGACTACTCAATCTGCTTTATGACAAAGTTAACATTCATTTTCCTGGAAACCATACCTTTTATTAAGTATCATTTGCTCATTTTAAAGTTGCCTGGGGCTATTCAAGCAGGAAATTTCGTTAGTGAAATGCTACTGGATGCCTCTTTAGACTCCTAGAACACAGTTTAGTCAACAAATGCTCTTAGTCACAACAACATGTTCAATGAAGGAAAAAAAAAAAATTTAGTGCCTTTGATGATTTCTGAAGGTAATTCAGTTCCACACAATCTCAAACTCTTTTAGAGAAGACATTACAAATGATAACACTGCCTCCCCTCCTGGTAAGATCTCATATTTGAATCACCATTTCTAATTTTTCAAAGTGTTTCCATGGCCAAAAGCATTAAATGGGGGCGGGGATAGTTTATTCCTATTTTACAGACTAGAAAAGTGAAATGAGAGTCTAAGTCCACAGTTCCAGTTGTAGCATAGCTAATAAGCTAGATAATTCCTTGTAACATCTGGAATTATTGTCTTAGTAGTTACTTCTGATTTTTTTCCATTTATATAAAGGTAATTCAGCATTCATTCAACAAATATTTGTTGAACACATTATTTGAAAGAGGAAGATTTAGAAGGCAGAGGCCGGCGCCACGGCTCACTTGGCTAATCCTCTGCCAGTGGTGCCGGCACCCCAGGTTCTAGTCCCGGTTAGGGTGCCGGATTCTGTCCCAGTTGCTCCTCTTCCAGTCCAGCTCTCTGCTATGGCCCGGGAAGGCACTAGAGGATGGCCCAAGTCCTTGGGCCCTGCACCCGCATGGGAGACCAGGAGGAAGCACCTGGCTCCTGGCTTCAGATCAGTGCAGCGCCGGCCGTAGTGGCCATTTGGGGGTTTACCAACGGAAGGAAGACCTTTCTCTGTCTCTCTCTGTCTAACTCTGCCTGTCAAAAAAAAAATAGAAAGCAGAGATACAATTTTGAAGATAGATCTTTGCTCCACTTGTGTGAAGCATACTTTCTGGTGGGGAATATAAGAACAAAACAAAGTAAATAAATGGGCCATTGAAAGCAAGTTAGCATTAAGCACTCTTCCAAGGGGGATCAGTTGGCAAAGACCTGGGGATTGTTGCTGTCTGAGTAGTCAACACACCATCCTGTGCATAGGCCCCTGGATCCATAACCTCAAGTCTTATCTCCCTTGTCAGTGACACCCTGTCTGCTGTCATTCAATATCTTATGAGCATATCCATAACTCCCTGACATCTTTCATCTGCATTCCTCCAATAAGTGATCACCCTCATGACTCAGACCCTTAACTTCTATCAGGTGCATCTTCCAAAACTCTCCCAGCTGATCTTCCTGCCTGCAGTCTCTCCTTTCCACCACACCTTGCTCATCTACAAAATTGATCTTTGCAAACATGTTGCCTACAAGGTAGAAGATACTTTTATCTCAGCATTTAAAAGTCTGACCAATCTAATTCAGGTTTTTCTAAATTTACTTCATTTCACACAAATGAAAACATTCACCCTTCTTTATACTACACTTGAATTTTCCACTTCTGCACAATTGTTCTGCTTCCTTCCTTTTATAAGCCCTATCTCCCCCTAGCCAGGTTTTAAATCCTACATATTTTCCAGGGCAAGCTCCAAGGTTACCTTCCCCATGACTGGATGGACAAATGCATGAATGAGTAAAAGATTTCTACCTTGTCTGCTCTTCTCTTGTTGTTCAAGTAGACTTCCACCAATCAACACAGCTCTGTCTTTGATATGATCCTTTGCCTCTGTAGGTGAATATGATTTTCCTCCACTTGCTCATTAACATATAGGCTAATTTTGTTCTGCGACGCTCCTCATAACCTCAGTTTGTACACTACAAGCCTTTTTTTCTGCCATCCTATCTTCCAATGCCAAGTCTTCACTCTAAGGTCATCAGCCAGCTGACAGCACCTGCCCTCTGGGAGTAGCTTCTGAGCTCAGACTTTTCCTGACAATGTTTTGGGATTCCCACAAAACTCAAATAGATATCTGTGTTCATGTCTTCTCAGGGTTTCATGTGGTACTTTTTTCCCTTTTAAGTTCCAGCAAAGAGAATGCTTTCAAGATCGCCTGACTGAAAGGAACAAGGCAGCATGATGTATAGTTTTTGTTAGCAAATCAATGGCAACTAAAAATATTCCACATGAAATTCCTGAATGCAGCCTCTGCAGTCTCAGGAGAAGCCTTTGGGGCGCACACAGAGCTCTGACTGTGAGGGGATGTTTTCCAAAGCAGAGAAGGGTTTTGCTGTCAGTCAATTCAGAGTGTGTGCTGAAGCTAAAATTTGGGTTGCTCAGGGAGACGTATGCAAAGATCCGCATAATACTGTATTCATATAACCAGTGGCAAGGAAAGACTCGAGGAAAACTTGAGCGCTAAGATAACTGAAAAAAAATATGCGTACTCACCCATTGCTGGTTTCGGATGGTTGCAAAATGTCACCAAGTGCCGAGAACTCAGAAGGAAAAACAGAAAGTGAAGGCAGACCAAGGTGAACTGAAAAAGAGCTCATGATATCGGACTGATTCCTACCCTGGCTTTTATAGTCCTAAGGAGGCGTTGTTGGTTGGTTTGACTAGATTCATCTGACCCTGTTTCCACCTGCAAACCCTCCAGTTTCTCTAATTAACTCTCCAGGGGAGGCACCTGGCTCCTGGCTTTGGATCAGCGTGGTGTGCAGGCCGCAGCGCTCCGGCCACAGCGGCCACTGGGGGGTGAACCAACGAAAAAAGGAAGACCTTTCTCTCTGTCTCTGTCTCTGTGTGTGTGTGTGTGTCTCTCTCTCTCACTGTCCACTCTGCCTGTAAAAAAAAAGAAAAAAAAAAAAAAAAAAACACCTACCCACTCTTATGAAGTGATTTAGCCAGATACCTAACACCTTCACTCTCAGTACCTTTCTTCCACTTCACGGAGAAAATAGGAGCCATTAGACAGCAGTGTCTCACCTGTATGCTGGTTGATTACCAGCATCTGTTTCTGCCCCATTTTTTCTATCTTTGTTATACAGAGTTCCCTGTTCCCTGTTTAACCCTCATTCCTCACTCTTCTGCTTCATCCTACAGGTGTCAGCCCTCCTTTGACGGATGTACTTCATCAGATCCTCTCCCCTTCCCCGTTCTCCTCCCTTTCCCCCTCATCCCCACCCCTGCCCTACCCTCCCCCTCCATCTCTCTGTCCTTCAAATAAGTAAAAATAAATTGAATAAATAAATAAATACAAATTAAAGAGAAACAATGAATTCAACAACTCTTCTCACACCCATCACACCTCCCTGTCAAACTCCCTACTTGGCCATTCCTCTTGTGAAATGGCACTGCATTCACTTTTTTTTTAAGATGTATTTTATTCATTTGAAAGACAGAGTTACAGAGAGAGGTAGAGACAGAGAGAGAGGTCTTCCATCCACTGGTTCACTCCCCAGCTGGCTGCAACCGCTGAAGCTGTGCTCCAATCCGAAGCCAGGAGCCAGGAGCTTCTTGCAGGTCTCCCACATGGGTGCAGGGGCCCAAAGACCTGGGCCATCTTCTACTGCTTTCCCAGGCCATAGCAGAGAGCTAGATCAGAAGAGGAGCAGCCAGGACTAGAACCTGGTGCCCATATGGGAAGCCGGCGCTGCAGGTGGAGGATTAACCAAGTACGCTACGGCACCGGCCCCTGCATTCTCTTTTATTGTCCAGGCAGTAAAGCTGAGGTCAATTTTGCTTTCTTTCTCCCTCCCTTACTAACTCCATTGCTATATACCATCACTAAATCTTCTTGATTCAGCATCTTCATTTATGAAAAATCTATCCAAATATAAGATATTATATGATCTATCATGGAGCTCCATAATCAAAAACACTCAAATTTCTGAAGAAAACAAAGGAATACAGACAATAAGTGAGAGATAGAAAGATCTATGAAGCAGACCTTTACAACAACAACAAAAAATGCTAAGGAATACTTTTCAGTATGAAAACAAATGGTATTGAATAGAATTTCAGATCCCCATAAAAATAAAATAAAGAGCATCAGAAGTGTTAAATACCTGGTTAAATAGAAGGGACTACTATGCTATCAATTTTTTAAATAAATATGAAAGTTTAAAATATTATCTATAGCACGAATATAATATCATATTGGTTAATGATATGTATCAATTTAAAAGATAAGACAATAAAAGAAAAGGCATAGACCTAGTCTATAGATTTTATGTGAATCAGTACAATATTAACTGTAATTAGGCCATGAGAAACTAAGAATTGTATTTTGATCCCTCAAACAGGCACTCACAGTAATATAATGCAAGTAAGTGGAGCTTAAACATCAATGGATAATTTAAAATTACATTTCAATCATCAGTAATAAGAACATCAAACATTTGTTGAGTGCTTCCTATATGCCACTATCTCACTTTTTAAAGGTGAATTTTCTTTTTTTTAAAGATTTATTTAAGATTTATTTATTTGAAAGTCAGAGTTACACAGAGAGAGGAAAGGCATAGAGAGAGAGAGAGAGAGAGAGAGAGAGAGGTCTTCCATCCAATGGTTCACTCCCCAACTGGCCACAATGGCCGGAGCTTCGCAGATCCGAAGCCAGGAGCTTCCTCCGGGTCTCCCATGCGGGTGCAGGGGCTCAAGGTCTTAGGCCATCTTCTACTGCTTCCCCAGGCCATAGCAAAGAGCTAGATTGGAAGTGGAGCAGCCGGGTCCCAAACCAGCACCCATATGGGATGCCGGCATTTCAGGCCAGGGCATTAACCTACTGCACCACAGCACCAGCCCCTCCACTATCTCGTTTAACCTTGAAAAAAATTTTATGAAGTAGAAACTATTATTTTACCATTTTACAAATCAATGAAATAAGAATCTGAGAAATAAAGTAATTTCCTAAATTTATAACAGAATTAGTCTGACACCAGTATATGCTCTTGTTTAGTTAACATAAAATTGTATGAATTTGCCATATCTAACATATTAAAATATAAGTATTTTAAATAAATATTTTCATTTATCTTAAAGTAATACTAATGAGTAGGCATGTAAAAAATTAAACATTCAGAAAGTATTAAGTCCTCCACTCATTTAATTCCTGTCCTAGTCCCCAAAAGTAGCCTGTCAATAATTTCTTGTATTATTCCAGGAAACAAAAGCTACACAATTGCCAATACAACTGTTTTTTTAAAACAAATGAGCACATTCTCATATATATATCATATTTTCACCTAGCATCTCTTGAAATCTTTCCATATGCACATGAAGATCTACCTCACTCTTCCTGGTGCCTGCATACTAGCCCTCTATAAGACTTACAAAAGACATTTTATAAGGCCACTAGGTTGGAAAACCGGGAACATTCAGGTTTTTTTTTTTTGTTATTGTTGTTCTCATACAACACACGAATTACCATAATTGCTATATATTTTTGAATATATATATATATACAAACAATAAATCCCTAAAAGTGAAATTGTTGGCTCAAACATTTTATCTTTTGATATAGGTCATCAAATGATCATTCATTGATTTCATCATCTCTTATTTACAAAAACAAATTGTGAGTGTGTAGTCTATCTTAATTACTTTTCAAACTCCTTTTTAGTAATATTGAAACTTTGTTTTTGATATATTTTGACCTCGCACCCTGTGATAACAGCATCCCATATGGGCACCAGTTGATGTCTCTCTTGCTCTACTTCCAATTCAGCTCCCTGCTAATGACCTGGGAAAAGTGGAAGAAGATGACCCTAGTGTCTGTGTCCCTGTTGCCTATGTGGGAGACCCAGAAAAAGCTCCAAGTTCCTGACTTCTGCCTGGCCCAGTGCTGACCATGCACCCATCTTGAGAGTGAACCAGCAGATGGAAGATTGATATATCTCTCTCACTCTCTCTCCCCCTTTCTCTTTCTGTAACTCTGACTTTAAAAATAAATAAATTTTTAAAAAATAGAAGGAAAGGAATGTGTGATGGGTTTAATATGCCAGTCTTCTCATGCAGGGTAGCCTGAAAATTATTATTTTAAGGACATCATTAATGAAAGTTAAGCAGTTTATGGAGGATATGGAGGCGCTTCAGGAGGCCAAGATCTCAAAACTTCTAAGATAACACCTCCATTCAGTAGTTTTCTTAACGTGCTTTTAAATCCTAATGTAAAAGTCAAGTCATGTGAGTATTGTTTTAAAATCTTCATGAAAAGAAAATTTCCTCTAATCCACAAAAGTAATTATATTATACAGTTTATGAATCACACTTATGCACATAGATGGGAAATGAGAAAAAATAACAGCTTTGCCCAATTAGCAGAGTTGCAAAGAAATTCACAAATTACAGTGATTATTCTGGGCATCTGATTCCAGAGGGAATCACATCCAAGTAATAGAAATAGCTGAAGATAAAAATCCAAAAGCAAATCCTGTTGACTCTGATGTATGCTGGCTCTGAATCTCATTGCCATCTCCCTGTTCATTGGCCATGAACGCTTGTGAGGACTACATAATGGCCTCATGACTGGAGTCCTTTCTTCCCTGTTGGAATTGGATCCATTCCCCAAGAAGGGAAAAAATTCACAGTGAATTTTCCAGCATAAACTATATCACATCACTCCCCTGCTTAACCTTCTGCAGTGGCTTCCTACTGCACTTAGACAAAAACTCAGACTCCATCATTACCTAAAACGTCCCTTAAGAGCGAAGTCCTGTCTGCTTCTCTGACCACACCTCACAATAACCTCTCCCTCTCTCACCCCACCTGAAGTATTCCACAGACTAAAAGACTGCATGCATTTGTCACAATTTGCAGGAACACACACCTCGAGTAAATTTCCTTATTGTGGGTTATGCTTTAGTTTTTTTAATGAAAATATTCCTATGGATACAAATAAATGACTGGAATTTCTAATTTTTTAAAGATTATTTATAATAACCACAAAGTTCTACAATGCTAGGGCAGCAACTGTTATCTGAACCTCCATATTTTTTTTCTTCAATTTTATTTCTAACAGAACTCTGATTTTGTTTGGGATGGCTATATACTCTTGAAAAATTCCACGTTCCTGACTCTCATGAAGGTAGAGCCTGCTAGTGAGATATAGGAAAAAACTGTCAGGCAGGAGCTCACAAAAATCTCTTCTGGTCCTTCCACACTTCCTCCTTCTAGCCTCTTGAAATCAGACACTTAGAGCAGAAACTTCACAAACCATCTGGGGTTGTTAGGGTAAAGAATAGACAATTTCAAAGACTTTGGCATTTTGATTCATTGAAACACCAGCACTTGCCTACATCTGTGTCTCTTTAATTTAAAGATTGAGGAAGGCTGGTATTGTGGCATGGCAGTAAAGCTGCTGTCTGCAGTGCCAGCATCCCATATGGGTGCCAGTTCATTCCCAGCTGCTCCACTTCTAGTCTAGGTCCCTGCTAAGGCACCTGAGAAAGCAGTGGAAGATGATCCAAGTCCTTGGGCCCCCTTGCACTCAAGTGGGAGACCTGGAGGAAGCTCCTGGCTCCTAGCTTCAGACAAGCCCAGTGCTGGTCATTACAGCCATTTGGAGAGCGAACCACAGGATGGAAGCTTTCTTTCTCTCTCTTTCCCTTTCTCTCCTTTCTCTCTCTCTCTGCCTTTCAAATAAATAAATAAATCTTTAAAAATAAATAAATACTTGAAAGAGGCCATGGGCACCACATTACAAAATAATTTATTTTGATGCAAAAATGTTGAACTCTATATATAGTTTTTCCATAATATGCATTTCCATGATTTTTGGTGACTTCTCATATATTTAGGACATTAGAGCCAAGATCTCACTCAAACAGCTGGGCAATCCCAACTAATATAAATATGTGGCTGTACATCTATGAAAGTATATAAAATATTTATGGATAAAACTATAAGATGAACAAATATAATAAGATCTAAATTAGTGCAGAGGTATTTCAATATTCTAACCAATATTATGACAACTGAATTGTACAAATGTGATGCAATTCCAGTTGAAATCCCAATAAAATTTTTCATGAAGTTAACAGGAAAATTCAGTTCATGCAATAAAATAATGTACCAAAATAAGCCAGAAATATGGTAGAAGAATTATGGTGATGGAATTTTGCTAACCAGATACCAAGTCTTAATAAAAAGTTATAAAAGTTCATTGACACACATATATATAAGCAAATCAGAGTAAAGAGCCAAGAAACTAAATTTGTTTGATGCAGTGGCAGCATTACATGATGTCATAACAACTCACTATCTTTGGGTAAAATGATACTTGATTCCCTTATTCACATTTTAAGCAGAGACAAGATATAAGTTTATTAGAGATCTATGTGTAAAAAACAAAACCTTAAAACCGCTATAGGAAAATATCTTTATGTTCTCTGGCAAGAAATGATTTCTGAGTTATCACAAAAATATAGCAATACAAGGAAAGTTTAATAAAAATGGCCACACAAAATCTAAAATACATGATACAATTGCAGGCATCACAAGCAAAATGAAAATATTTGCAACTCAGGTGAATATGTATTCAATAATATTCAATTATTTGTTTAGAGGACTACTAGTCTATAGATGTTCATTTCATGCATTCTAATCCACTTTTAGCATTATTATATTGCTCAAAGGTCCTAGATTCTGCCAGTGAGAGGACAGCCTTCAAGCTTGTCTTCTGTTTTTCAACCTGGTTGAGCCACTCCCAATTGCCTGGCACCTGATTTCTCACTTTGGAGAATGACATTAGAAATTTACACCTCTATAGGGTGGGCATTTGGCCTAGTAGTTAAGGCCCTACTTGGGTTGCCCACATCCCATATCAGAGTGCATAGGTTTGAGATCAAAGTCTATTCTGCATTCTGGCTTCCTGTTAATGTGTGCTCTGTGACACAGCAGTTGATGGCACTGGCAGTTTGCTTCCTGTCCCCCATGTGAGAGACCTAAATTGAGTTCCTGACTTCAGCTTGGCCCAGTGTTGATCATTTGTGTGCATTTGGAGAGTGAACCAGGAGATGGGAACTCTCTCACTCACTCTCTGGTTCTCACTCTCCCTTTCCCTTCCTCTCAAATTAATTAACTAATTTATATATATATATATATATAATTTATATATATAATTAGAAATTTGTATCTCTGTGCTAGGCATATCAGCTGTATTTTAAACAAGGAAACATTGAGGCAACTTAATGGTCCTTCAGTTGAATTTTCCTGTTAACTTCATGAAAAATTTTATTGGGATTTTAACTGGAATTGCATCACATTTGTACAATTTAGTTGTCATAATAGCAAATATTGTCTAGACTGTTGAGGAACAACTTACTATTTTATTCCTTTTAGTATTTTTGTTGTTGTTGCTGCTGCTCGGTTTGTTCTACTTAATACCACTGGTTGAACTCTATAATCAATACACAATCATTCTTAGGCATTTAAAAATTAACAGAAAAGTGATCTCTGTTAAATATAGGAGTGGGAATAAGAGAGGGAGGAGATATACAGGTCGGCACAGGCTCACTCGGACTTACCTCCAATGGTGGAGCTAGAAATGTGCCAGGGGATTTCAACTTAATCTTACCAAGGAGACATGTACCAATGTCAGCGCACTTGGTAAAGTGATAAGTATAAGTACACAACCGATCAAAAAAGATAGGGTAAGTGTTGAAGAGATTTTACAAACAAGACCAGTGTAAGCAAATAATGAAGGATAGAATTAAAAGGGAGAGAATGATCCTGCAGGGGAAGCAGGACACACAGCAGACTCATAGAATGGCAAATGTCCAAAACAGCACTCTGGCCTCAGAATCAACCCTTGGGGCATTTGGATCTGGCTAAAAGGCCCATGAGAGTCTCACAGGCATGGAAAGCCACGACACGGTGGCAAAAACAAACTAAATGAAAGATCCTGGTGAACAAGACCCCAGTGGAAGGAACAGACCATCAAGGAGGGAGGTGCCTTTCTCTGAAGGGAGGAAGGAACCTCCACTGTGATACGGCCTTGACTAAACAAGTCCAGAGTTGGTGAACTCAAGGGGCTTCCATAGCCTAGACAGCTCATGGCAAGAGCCTCGTGTGATTGCTGACGCCATAAATAAGAGTGCCAATTGTTAAATCTACAACGGGAGTCACTGGGTACAGGCTCCTCACGTAGGATCTCTGTCCTTAATGTGTTTTACTATGAAACTTAAAAACAACACTACTAGTCAAACAATACCCTATACCTTGTGTGGTTGTGTGAGGGCAGCCTGTTGAAATCCTTGTTTAGTATATACTAAGTTGATCTTCTGTATATGAAGGTAATTGAAAATGAAACTCGATGAAGGGCGGGATGGGAGAGGGAGTAAGAGAAGGGAGGGCTGCGGGAGGGAGGGAGGTTGGGGGGTGGAAAGCCACAACAATACAAAAGTTGCACTTTGTAAATTCACATTTATTAAATAATAAAAGAATAAAAAAATAGAAAAAAAACTGTATATGAAAGATATGAACTAGATCTTCTATTATTATCTTGGGTTTATCCAATACAATAAATTCTAACTTAAAAGCTAGTTCAAGAATGATATATACAATAATTATCACTTATTCAAATCAAGAATCACAAAACAGTAGTGTGTATTGTTTACAAATACTTACATAGGCAGCAACAAAGAGGAAACAGCTTGTGTGTCTGGAGCCAGGCTTGCCCTCACAGCAAGGCCCCCATGTTCTCCTGTTGAAAGAAAACAACTTCACAGAGCCTCAACATCACACAAGGTCATTTTGCAACCACTGTGAGCCAAAATTCAATCACAGCATAATTTTATTTGAGCATGAACAACAATATTTTCCAAACCATAGAAATGATCATCTATCTTTTGACCCTGGGGAATATGAGTAATTGTTGTTTCTTAAACAATTAGAACTTCAGCACTGCTCTAGGTTTCCTTCCTTCTAGATGAGATTCATTAGGATACCTAATCATAGAATACCACCTCTTCCTGACAACATCCTATCTAGGGTCAAGCATCACTTCCTTAATCCCTCCCCATGTCACCTACCATGAACCCAAATCCTATACTAAATACTCTCTGTCACCACCATCCCCGGTTCTCCACGGTGTGTGTTCAGCTATAGATGGTTTTCTCAAAGCCTTTTTTTTATGTCTTTTTTTAAAAGATTTATCTATTTATTTGAGAGTCAGAGTTACACAGCAAAAGGAGAGGCAGAGAGAGAAAGAGAGAGAGAGGTCTTCCATCCGATGGTTCACTCCCCAATTGGCTGCAATTGCCAGAGCTGCGCCGATCCAAAGCCAGAAGCCAGGAGCTTCCTCCAGGTCTCCCACATGGGTGCAGGGGCCCAAGGACTTGGGCCATCTTCTACTGCTATCCCAGGCCATAGCAGAGAACCAGATCGGAAGTGGAGCATCCGGGTCTCGAACTGGCACCCATATAGGATGTCGGCACTTCAGGCCAAGGTGTTAACCCACTGCCCCACAGCACTGGCCCCTCTCATAGCCTTTTGAAGGTGGGTGTTGGCTGCAGTGTTTTTGAAATGCGTAGAAATGAGATACCCAAACTTTAGGATACCACTAAGAACATAAAAAGAGAGAAAGAGGCTGGTATTGTGGTATTGTGTGTAAAGCTGCCACCTGCAACGCCTACATCCCATATGGGCACCTGTTCAATTCCCAGCTATCCCAGTTCCAATCCAGCTTCCTGCTATTGTGCCTGGGAAAGCAGCAGAGGATGACCAAAGTGCCTGAGCCCCTGTACCCATGTGGGGAGACCCGGAGGAAACTCCTGGCTCTTAACTTCAGCTTAGATGAGCCCTTACTGTAGGTGCCATTTGGGAAGTGAACCAATGGATGAAAGATATCTCAATCTCTCTCTCTCTCTCTCTCTCTCTCTCTCTCTCTCTCTCTCTCTCTCGGTGTGTGTGTGTGTGTGTCTGTGTGTGTGTGGCTCTGGAACTCTGCCTTTCAATTAAGTAAATTAAATCTTTTTTAAAAGGAATTGATTTTTTTTTAAAACAGAGACAGAAAGTTGAAGAATATTTGAGGCAAAGAAGGGAAGTCTTAGTTATATTTCATTATTTTATTTCTTTGAAGTGAGAAAGCTAAAGGAACCATAACAAAACTTATGTATCTGGCTGGTGCCGTGGCTCAACAGGCTAATCCTCTGCCTTGTGGCGCCAGCACACTGGGTTCTAGTCCTGGTTGGGGTGCCGGATTCTATCCCGGTTGTCCCTCTTCCAGGCCAGCTCTCTGCTATGGCCTGGGAAGGCAGTGGAGGATGGCCCAAGTCCTTGGGCCCTGCACCCGCATGGGAGACCAGGAGAAGCACCTGGCTCCTGCCTTCGGATCAGTGCTATGTTCCTGCCGCGGTGGCCATTGGAGGTGAAAAAATGGCAAAAAGGAAGACCTTTCTCTCTGTCTCTCTCTCTCTCACTGTCCACTCTGCCTGTCAAAAAAAAAAAAAAGAAGAAGGATATGATGGAGAGATATCTCTAATGATTAACAGAATAATGTCAAGAGTCTAGTTTAATTATCAGTGCACAGTTGTTGGTCCAGTAGAATGCCTTTTGGCATTTTGCATCTTAATTCTGCATTGATGTTATAATCAATTGTGGTGGGTCTGTGTTGCCCACCAGATGCTACTATCCTTACTAATGGTCCCTTATTTCCCTTTTCATCCCCAATGTCAAGAATTATAACTGGCAGCTAATAGGTGTCCAATAAATGTGTCTTAAATAAATATTCTACCAAGACTACTTTGTTGTGCCTGGGGACCATCAATTTAAATTTAATGACAATTTTTTTTATGAGTTGCTCCAAATCATCACTTTCAAGTCATCTATCTTTGCAACCTTTAGAGTAACCTCAACAATTCTGCAAGTGGCTGTGGCACAAGGAAATGTCTTTTCTCTGAAAAGACAGGTTTTGCATGACTGATCTCTCTTCCCCACAGCCCTATCTTGCATCAAGCATTTGAAACTTTAAGTAATTTTCCAGCATCTGTAATTGAAGAGATATTATGGCTGTTGAAGTTGTGCCAGTTACCACATTACCGTAGCCATAACTCAGGCAAAGCACAGACAAGAACAACTTCATGGAGAAGGGGCTTAACATTCACTATTTTAAGTCAATTACTTCTTTTATTATTCCAAGTCTGTCATTGCTCAGCCTGCCAAGGAAAGGGGATTTATCATAATGGATTACAAACTCAAACTCAGGGGAACATGTTAAATAAATGAAACAAAATAAAAAGAAATTAAATGAATTTATCTATGATTAATTAAACTCATCAGTAAAAATGAGACCTACTCTAGTGCGTGCCTGAGTTCCAGTAATGAGAAACAATGAAAGACCACAGATTTTGAATGGAGAAGCCCAGAGCATATATGTTCCTGTCTTGACCCTTACCTGTTGGCATGACCTTGGATTATTCTCATAGCTTTGTACACATTTGGTTTCTTCCAAAGGCAAATAATATTATCTACCTTAGAAGGATGGTAGAGGATTAAATGAGAAAAGGTAATGTCCACATTTGTCATGTACCTCAGCTTATTCTGCAAATAAGATAACATATTTATTATTAAGAATTTATCAAAGAATTATTCAAAGACCTAGAAGTGGAGAATCATAGAAATAAAGTTGAACTCAGTTTTAAAGGTTTAGATTAATGACTTTTTTTTTCCTGTGGCAAAGCACTTTCACCCAGTTTTCTGTGTTCTAAGATTATCAGGAGGAAAAATAATATTTTAGACCACATGACTCTCAGGTACAAAAATGCCCAAAGACACTCCACTGAGCTAACTCTACATTCATAATTCAACTAGACTCTCAATGCTATTCTACATCCCTATAACTATAGTTCTTAACTCATTTTCTCATTCCCTTTTCATTCTCTTCAACCGAATCATTACTCCCAAAAAACTCCGTCAACTCTGAGCAGACAATCTCCCTCTTCAACCCCACAGAAATTCACTGCCAGATAGGCATTCCCAGCTTCACATCAGCTGCTTTCAAACCTACAACCTGTTGGCATATATTCCTCACAACTCCTCAACTCCCACTGAAGCTCGCTTCCTTCCTCCAGCTTAAGGTTAAACCTCTCTAACTTCCGTAATCTATCTTCTCAAGATTCAGATCCTAACGATTGTCTTCTCTCTCTTCTAACTCATCATCTCTGCTTCATTTACCCATAGTCATTCAAATATGCCAGATTCTAGTCTTAAAAATCTCAACCTTATTGCCCTTCAGTTATTACAGCCTTAGCTCTTTTTTCCTTTCCTCAGTCACATTTCTGAAGAGTTGTTGACACTCATTATCTGTTTCTTCATTGTCTATTTTAGGATTTATTTACTTATTTAGAATGCCAAAATTACAAAGAAAGATGGTGGGAGACACAGAGAGAGAGTTGTTTCACTCCTCAGATGACCACAACAGCCAGCACTGAGCCAAGCGGAATCAAGGAGCCAGGAACTTCATCCAGGTCTCCCACATGAGTGGCAGGGAACCAAACAGTTGGGTCATTTTCTGATGCTTTTTCCACATCATCAGCAGGGAGCCAAATTGGAAGTGGAGCAGTCGGGAATGAACTCACACACTGGTGCCCACTGTTGCAAGGGACAATGTAACCCACCACACCAAAACACTGGCCCCTGTTTCCTCATTTTTGTACGCATTGCAAAATCCACTGAATCGTGTTTCTACCTTCAACAGCTCACCAAACTAGTAAGCTAAGACTGTGAATGACCTCTAACAATATGTCCTAATTACAGTTGTATTCTCAACACAGAGCCTTGTACACAGCAGAAGCTTGGACACTATGGACCTCACCTTACCTAGACCCTCAGCAGCACTCTACATAATTCACCTTTTTGTTCTCTTGTCTTTGATGAACTATCCCATTTCTAGGTACTGTCCTAGCTTTCTGAATTGTTCTTTAGAATATCTTTCCCTGCCTCACATTTAAAAATTGGAGTTTACCAAGACTCAACCCTGGAATGCTTCTCTCTATTCTTTCTTCTACACAAAAATCGGTCACTTTCATATCTTTACTTACCATCCATATATTGACCAATTTCTTAGATCACATCTGTGTATCTGACTTAAGATTTCCACTTGGACACCTGCTGCAAGTGGCAGTCTACAGAAGCACACACTGAAATGGAGTTTGGAATGTAGGACATTCTGTAGAGATCAACACTGTGAAAGGAAGAAGAGGGGGCTGATCTGAGAGAGAAGTTGAACTTCATATAGGTTCCTCTTAGTCAATAGTAGTAAATACTACCCACCACAGTGTGTCACTTCACTCATTCACCTGATATGGGCTGCCCCAGGAAAGACATGACATCTGCTGAGGCAGCTCTCTGTAGCTCAGTGGGTCCTAAATTTGCCAGCACTTAGCTGATATCTGCGGATTGCCTTCCCTGCAGCTGCATAGCAAGTCCCTCATTAAAGGAGGGTGTCAGTGATGTACATTTCCTTATCTACCACACTATATCACAGGCACTTTAACCTCAAGGCAAAAATTGAGCTCTTTTCTCCTCTCCTGAAAATCTGTTCCTTCTCAAGTGTGCCTGACTTCTGGAAAGCGCAGTTTCATCTATGCAGTTGCACAAATCAGAAACCAAGCCCTGACCCTAACATTGCCTTCCCCTCACCCTTTACCTTTATTCCTGTCCTAGTACCGTCTCTCTTCAACTATCAAAATAAGCTTGTAACTGGCCTTCAGTCATTCCTCAGCTCCCCAAGCCTTGACCCGAGTTTTCTTTATTCTTAGTCAAGGGAGGTGACCTGTCCAAACATTCCTTGCTTGGTTTTCCATTGCTCTTAGAATAAAGATTAAAACCCTTTCATGCAGTCACAGGATCCTGAACAATCTGGACCAACCACTGAAGGTACCCAAGCTACGTGGAACTTCATTTGGGCGCTAGAATTATACAGTGCTCCTTCCCACCTCTGTCTCCTGTCCATGCAGTGTGCTCTTCCTGAGATGATCTACCATTGTCCTCATTCAGCCAGGTTAACGCTACTCATTCTTCAGAGCTCATTTTAATGTCATTTTCTCAGAGAAGAACATCTGACCCTCATATAGAATCACCATGGTCACTGGCACAATGGCAATCATGTCAAAACCACTAATGCCAATGCTTTTCATTTAGTGACTTCACACTTGCAAATTCAGCTACTCACTAAAAATTTTTGTAATCCTTAAATCAGTATTCACAGTGCTTTCATAACAATTTATGGTCATGCACAGAAGGGCAATAAAATTGAGCCACCCTACATGCGTTCCCAGTTGAGGTTATACCCAGAGACACTGCTGTTCTGTTTCAGCTCTTACACAGCAAACAAGTGCTCCTTTTAGGATCTACTCATTTTTCGCCTTTTTGTGCTGTTATTGGTAAATTCTCTGCTTTAAATGGCCTCCAAACATAATGATGAAGTGCTTCCTAGTGTTCCCAAGTGCGAGAGGGCAGTGATGTGCTTTACGGAGGAAATGTGTGTTAGATACACTTTGTTCAGACAGAAGTGACAATGCTGCTGGTCATGAGTTCAATGTTAATGAATAAACAGTATATATTAAAAGCCTTGCTTTTAGTCATAAACACACATAAAACAAGGTTATCTATTAATCAATGGGCAAAAGTGTTGTGCCTGGAGGCTCACAGGAACCTAATTCTGCACCTCCCCTAGAAGAATAGATTAGTATTCACTGAGTGAGTATTCGCAGTGACTTTATGCAATATTACTACCCAGAAAAATTATAATCCACTGTGGTTCATTTTTTAAAAAAATTTCTCTCTCCACAGAATATAAACTCCAAAAGAGCAAGAACAATCTGTCCTAATTACAGTTGTATTCTCAACACAGAGCCTTGTACATAGCAGAAGCTTGATAAATATTTGTTGGTTGAATGAATGAAAATGAACATCATCTTTCAGTAATAAGGATACATTCTTTCATGACCTTTTATTGCTAAGCTAAGCCATATGGATTCTTCTGTGACACACAAACCTCACTCTATGAATACTGTTTGTTCTCTTAGCAAATGCTAAGGCATGAGTTGAGGAGGCAATGTGTTGACATGGGAAGAATGTTAAACCAGGAAATGGTATCTGAAATCAGGTCCCACCCTTGTGGTAACTAACTGCTTAAGAAAGAATTCCCCCCACACGAAGGCCTACACATATAGAGCAAAGAGACACCTGGACCAAGAAATAAATGAAATAAGTCCAGAAACCTAGGAGATAGAATCATGTTGGAAAGCACACAAATGAGAAGTACTGGGCCCACAAGCCATAAAAGTGTAGAAACTTCAGCAGATGTCCAGGAGAAAGGGACAGCCGGTGTCCTCTGAATGCTGAGGGCACAGTAATACAACCCCCATGTGACACTGATGTCCATCTTACCCTCTATCTGCTGAGAATGATGTGCCTATGTGCTTGCCCTGGAAGCCAGGCTCCTGAGCCTGAAGAAGAGAAAGCAACAACACACATGAGCAAATTAAGGAAGAAATACATCTTTTTATTGCTGTAGTCCCCCCATATTAATTAAGCTGATAGTTAGATGTAAGTATCTCCCTAAATTGCACATCCATCTTCTTCCAACAGCACTTAACGACTACAATCGGCACAGTAAAAAGGCAAGGCAACCAACTTGCATACGTTACTAAATTTTTCCATGGTCAGCAATTTTTAGAAGCTGGATAAAACCCAAAGCCACTTCTCAGGAAGCTGTTTCTAAGTTTATTAAGGAACTTAAAAACTTTAATAACTGCCTCAGAACCATCACCTGTGAAGTTCCTATATATAGCTGGGCAAGTTACCTGCCTGTAACTCTTTTTCTTTCTGGATTTCGTTTTCTATAATGTCTTCTTGGTCTCAGTACATTGAACTCACTGTCAACCATACTTCTTATTGGCTGTTTCTCGTCAGTACCGCTGCAAAATTCTCTATCTCTATTTACTAAAGGAATGCAAAATGAAGTTCATAATAGTCTGAACAAAGAAGCAAGCCATTAGTATCATATCATCTGTCTGTGAGGAACTAACATATCTTTATTGTAAGTCTCTATTTCCTATTGCGGGGATGCTCTATATTATTAACATGGGACCTGTTTTAAGAGATAAGACCACACTCTATGGATGATTTTTTAAAAAAATTTCTGGATGATTGGCCAGGTCACACTTGGATAGGAAGGTCAACAATGGAGGAGGGAGATATATATATACATATCCCCCAAAGAGGCAGGCCAGGAAAGTGAATCATGAATTTCAATTTGACTTTCTGTATAGCTTGCACATAACAGAAATGGTAAATTTAATAAGGAAAATTGGAGTGTGAGATGTAAAGGAATACAAGACATCTCACCAATGAAAATCAAATGCTGAATAGCACATTATCTTAGTCTGCTTGGGCTGCTAAAACAAAATGCCTTAGATTGAGTGAATAATGAACAACAGGAAATTATTTCCCATCATATGGGGAGCTGGGAAGTCCAAGGCCAAGGTATCTGCTGAGTGTGTCTGATGAAGACCTACTTTCTGGTACATAGATGGTGCTTTCTTACCATGCTCTCACACGTGGTGGAAAGGGTGAATGAGCTTCCTCTGGCCTATTTTACAAGAGGACTTACAGTATTTATGAAGACTCCTAAAAGTCCTGATTTCCTAACCCCATTATATGGATGGTAAGATTTCAAAATTTGAATTTAGGAGAAAAACATTCAGACCACAAAACTTAGGAAAAGATATTCCAAATCATATGCTATCAGGGAAATGACAGAAAAGGATGGGAATTTGGTATAGTGATTAAGACCCCACTTGGGTAGCTAGCATTTCATTTAAGAGTGCCTGGGTTCAAGTCCCAGCTCTGTTCCCATTCCAGCTTCCTGCTGATACACACTCTGGGAGGCAGTAGTGAAGACTCATGCAGTTGGAGTCTTTTTCATTCACGTGGGAGACATAGATTGAGTTTCTAGCTACTGATTTTGGCCTGTCCCAGCCTCCACGGCTGTAAGCATTTTGGAGAATAATCCAGATAGGATCTGTCTCTCTGGTTCTCTGTGTTTCAGATGATTAAAATAAACGTACAAAAATATTTTTTTTTAAAAAAGGTACCACTTATCTACCTTTTAAAATGACCAAAATACAGATCACTGACAATGCCAATACTGATGAGGATGTGGAAAGAATACAAATGGTACTGCCACTCTGGAAGACAGTTTGGATGTTTTCTTACAAAAACTAAACATTTGGAGCCGGCACTGTGGCATAGTGGGTAAAGCCGCCACTTGCAGTGCTGGCATCCCAAATGAGCACCGGTTCAAGTTCTGGTTACTCCACTTCCGTTCCAGCTCTCTGCTATGGCCTGAGAAAGCAGTGGAAGATGACCCAAGTCCTTGGGTCCCTGCACTCATATGAGAGACCCAGAAGAAGCTCCTGGCTCCTGGCTTCAGCCAACTGGGGAGTGAACCAGCAGATGGAAGACCTCTTTCTCTGCCTCTCCTTCTTTCTCTGTGTAACTCTGACTTTCAAATAAATAATAAATCTTTAAAAAGGACACTAAACATTCTCTCCATAGGACCAAGTGGTTGAGCTCTTTGGAATTTACCAGAGGAAATTGAAAAATTATGTCAACAGAAAAGTCCCACAGCAGCATTATTCATCAATACTAAGACTTGGAAAAAACTGTAATATACCTCAATAGCTGAATGGATAAACTGTGTGCATACAAACTGTTGTGTTATCCCTCCTAGTGCCTCAAACTGGATCCTGTTCAGCCATGTTATAACAAATTAGTACGTTTATTTTTATGCAAAACAAATATCAGATTAATGGCTTCTGGATAAATAAATTTAAATCCTACTTACTTCACTAAGAGAACAGCAGTGTTTTTCCTTTGACATTCTGTGGACATCATTGCAGCCACCCACTCCAAGCTTAACTTTAAGGTAGAGTCGTACAAGTCAATCCAGAATGCAAGTGTCAACCTACCCCTCATTTCAAGTAACAAGTGCAGCGATGGAGCTGGGTTTATGATGCAGTATGTTAAACCTCCACTTTTAATGCTGTTCCACTTCCAATCCAGCTTCCTGCTAATGTGCCTAGGAAGGCAGCAGAAGATGGCCCAAGTGCTTGGGCCCCTGGCATCCGTACAGGAGACCAGGATGTAGTTTGCGGCTCCTGGCTTTGGCCTGTCCCAGACCTGGCTATTGCAGCCATTTGGGGAATGAACTAGCAGATAGAACCTCTTTCTCTCTGTGTCTCTCTTTCTCTCTCTTCCTTTATCTCCTCCTCTCTCTGCCTCTCTATCACTTTGCCTTTCAAAAAAATAAATAAATGTTTTTAAAAAAGAGGCATAATCCTGGGAATCAAAGAAATAATACACATTAGCAGCAGAAAAACTCCTGCTTCACAAGTAAGATCTTCCCCCAGCTGTAAAATTATTGAAGCTTGATGTACGTGACAGTGGGGCTGGGGGGTGGAATATGATGCTTTTTCTTGAGGCAGGAACAAATCGTCACCTCCCACACTAATGATAGGCTTTTCCCTAGGACCTGAGAAAGACAATAATGGAAATAAATGCATCAGCAGAGTGGGTGAGAAAAATGACTCAGGTATTGTAATTTCTGTATTTTTTCAAGAAATGCATCACTCACTCTTCAGATGGATCTGATTTAATCATATTAAGGAATGTCAGATACACTTCTTGGGCCGTAATAGTACTAGCTATTATTTATTCAGTCCCACTGGGTAGCAAGTGTGCTTCATATTGCCCCTAATACTCTCTCAGTTCCTCCATGTGCAATATTATTTTCCAATTTTGTCAATGAGTAAATTGCACTCTGGGAGATTAATTAATTTAAGATCACTTAGTATTATTTGTACAAACTATCCTCTGATCCTTACTGAGAGCTATGCTCACAGGCTGATTACATAAATTGAATATCAAGAAACTCAGGACTGTCTCACTATTCCCGTTCTCTGCAGGTAGCTAGAGACCAGAAGACAAGAATGCTAAACAATTTACAAGAGACAAAACATACAGAAATAACTTAAGTGATGAGAAAAACATGTTAAACAGTAAAACATCAAAAAGCTATAACCAGAACAGTATTTTAGAATACTCAGAAGGCATAAAATAGAGTCTAAGAAACTCTATACCAATGGGAAGCTGTCCATTCAGATCCCATTGAGAAGAGACTCTTCTAGAAAAATTAGGAGACAAACCTGCCCATAGCTTCTACCGGAGAGCCTGATAGAGCTGCAGGAAACAGGATATTTTTCCTACTTTGTTGTAAGTAGCTAGGGGTAGACATTCTGCTCAGCATGTTGGAAGAGTAAACTCCTGATGAAACTGAGTAAACACAGACATTGTATAAAGATTGGTTTTGGAGCAATTGTGGTCCAAAAGTCGTGTGTCATCTCTGATTAACAACGTTCACTAACTATTGAAAGGTAAGGTTTCTGCTTGCCCCATACCCATTTATGTTGTTTGGTATATGCATAACTACTGATTCTAAAGGTGACTACATGGAGCATATGACAATTTTTTATAGTGTGCAATTTGTTGTCAAAGCACAATTACTACCATCTTTGAGGGACCTCAAGTACAGTTTATTTCCCAACTGGTCCATATAAGACTCAGATCTTATTGTATTTTATTTTTCTCTTTCTTCCTCACCTCTTCTCTCAATGCTCCCTCCATCCTATTGACACCCACCATAATGAGCTTCATAATCTTCTTAAGTATGTGTCTAAAAACATAGTTCCATGTATACAGCCATGTGCATTCAATTTACTTAAACACTACTGTGTTTTACACCTTCTGCCTTTTTTAATTAATTAATTAATTTGAAAGCCAGAGCTACAGAGAGAGAGATCTTCCATCCACTGGTTCACTCCCAAGTGTCCACAATAGCTGGAGCTGAGCCAGGTGAAAGCCAAGAGACAGAAGCCCCATTTGGTTCCCCAACATGGATGCAGGGGCCCAACCACTTAGGTCATCCTCCACCGCTTTCCCAGGTACATCAACAAGGAGCTGGATTGGAAGTGGAACAGCCAGATCTTGAACCAGTGCCCATATGGGTTGCCAGCATCTCAGGCAGCAGCCTTTGCTCGCTATGCCACAGCACTGGCCCCCATCTTCTGCTTTGGCTAATTCTTTTTTGTCTTTTTGATCCTAAGTCTTAATTTTTTACCATCTTTCTATCATTATTTCACTGCCTACAAATGCTGCATAATGTTCCACAGAAGGCATTCTCCTCTTTTCCTTTATACACCCCACTAGTGATGGACAATCAGGTTCCCCAATTACACAAACATCCTCATATGGTTTTCCTCTAAACCTGTGAGTTTCTGTAGCAAATACCCACAGTAGCATTTCAGTGAGTCTTCACCCTTTCAACACAGCTGTATCAATTTAGACTCCCATAAGTCTTAGCTTTCCCTATACCCTTATCAACTCTATGCATTGTGCAACTTGTCCATTTTTGCTTAATTTATACATGTTAAGTAACATCTCATCATTTCAGTTTTCAGTAAACTAATTAGCAGTGAGAGAGATGTTTTCTTTGTATGCATGTTAACCAATTTAATTGTTTAATCTTCTTTGAACTGTCCATTTGTCTAGGGTAGGGTCTCTGTCTTTCTTACTGATTTGTCTAGAGTTCGCTCATACTCTAGTAATGTCTTATCAGTTTTGAACCTTCAAACATCTCTAACCTGCCTATTATTTAACTTACTCTGCAGAGTCTTATAAAATCTTTCTACTAAAGTTCCAAGGAAAAGAGTTATAAATACTGTTTATAATTATACTTCAGAGCAAGGTGACCCTTGACAATTGTGGTAAGGATTTGAGTCCAGATAACTGTTTTAGAGCGTGGTCCTAGCTAAATATCTTCCTGTCTGGCTACATATTTTAGAATCACTTGGGGACTTCACTTAATTCAGCTAATTTATTTTATGGTTGATGTTGCCTACCTCCATTTCCCTAAGACAAACTATTTTGAAGCCTCAGATAAACTTAGCTCATGGTTTACTGGCCACCTCATCTCTACTAGGAATTTTTTTTTTTTTTTTTACATTTTAAACTTTTATTCAGTGGAAGAAATGCATAGGACAGTGAGAACCTTATCTAAAAGAGAAATCTGAATTCATACCGAGTACCAGAAGCCAGCCACATGGAGGAGTATCTAGGCCAGGAAGCACGAGGTGGGTGGCCCAAAGACCCTGGAAGTGCAGGAGCAGCAAGCGCCCACACTGGTAAAAGGCCAAAGAAAAGGAAGAGACTGGGCACGCCATGTCGCTTTTAATCCACTTCCAAACGAGTTGTTAATTAACCTGATTGGCCAGTGGGCACACAGGTGTGGTCAGGTAGGGGGCATGAGGTCACACAGGGGCATGGTGAAGGCGTGGTCTTCCAGCTCACAAACCTGATCAATTTTACCCTGTATGCCTGCCTATATCATTCCCCCTCAGAGACTCCATTCCCTTAATCCTAAGGGATATTGAAGGGCATAGAATCATCCATCATCTGTAGCTACTTTCTGCTTATGAGAGACGTAGAGCAGGCCCTGCCTGTCCAGGGTCTGGAAGTCTCTGTCTATCTTATCTAACAAATTTGCTTTGTGAGCCGAAGTCTCCGTCACTGCCAAAGTCTGTGTCCCCTGCATGGTCAGTTACTCCCAGAAGTCGAGTTCTGAAACATCTGTTTGTTAATTAGCAAAGGCAAAACTGGAACAAAACCAATTGTAAGTGGAGTGCCCCTTAAGATGAAAAGAATGTATCTTACAGACTCCCAGATAGTGGGTGGTGATAGGCTACTCTTATGTAGATTATAAACCCATACAGCTTGAGCATAGAGAACTATAACAGAAGAACCCATTGGGAATTTTATTATCAATAACAATTCCCAGCCAGCATCCCATGTGGGTACCGGCTGCTTCTCTTCCCGTCCAGCTCTCTACTGTGGCCTGGGAAGGCAATAAAAAATGGCCTATGTACTTGGGCCCCTGCACCTAATGGGAGACCCAAAGGAGGCTCCTGTCTCCTGGCTTCGGATCGGCCCAGCTCCTGCCGTTGTTTCCATCTGGGGAGTGAGCCGGTGGATGGAGGACCATACTCTGTTTTTCCCTCTCTGTGACTCTACCTCTCAAATAGGTAAATTAAAAAAAAAAAAAAAACTTCAAGGAATGTTTTTTTCTTATGGATGGACAAAGAACATGGTTTCTTGAGATGGAATCTACTCCTGGGAAGATACTGTTGAAGAGTAATAAAATGACAACACAGGATTTAGAATATTATTAAATAAACTTAATAAAGCAGCCAAAAAAATAACAAAATAACAATTCCCAGAGAGAATCAAAAGAGGCAGGTACAGCATGTCTGCCTTAAGGTGCAGCAGTCTTGTAAAGAAAGCAAAAAGTTTACTTATCTTTTTTGCTTTTGAAGAGATACTTAGTCTCTGATTGGCTTACAGGAGTAGTCAGGTTTGTCTTTTGAGTTCACCTGTGAGGATTTAAGAGGTAGAAGTTTAATCCTAAATCCACTGAGGAAGTCGTGCTCAATAGCACCTGGTAAGGTCCCTTTCATTTAAGCTGCAACTGATCTGACGAGGATCTTCTTATGAATGCCTTGCTCAGGAATTCCTAATGTTGGAGTCTTTGTCAAAAACCCCTTAATTACTAGGAACACCTTCTGTGGCCTCCTTGTCCAGCACAGTGTGTCTGTGTCAGGGGCTTTTTAAGCAAATACAAGGCTTAGAATCCAACTCCTGGAATCCACATTCCATAGAATGCTGTCATCAGCAATTCCCAGTGTTGGCGCTTTAGTTAGAAGCTCCTTAATTCTTTGGAACAATTTTGTAGCTACCCTGTCCAGCACAGTGTCTGTATCGGGGCATTTTAAAGCTATATACGAAAGCTTGGGATCCAAATCTTGGAAACCATATTCCACAGAATCTTGCCATTCCCAGAAATACCCTTAACCGCCTTCTAAATATCTGACCTTATGTTAAAACATACGAGATAGAAATCTCACAGAGACATGTATCCAAGAGTTTACATTTGAGGCACTTAATAAACTTTAAAGAAGCATCTAGGAATACAGGCAATGGAGTTTGACACTTAGACATAACTAGAACTTATGATGTATAATATCACACACTAGAACAAGGTAAATCTTTGGGATCACATTTTACCATTAATGCTAATACTGTAGCTCTTTGAGGACAGAGGTAATGCATGGGAAGTTAGTGCACAGTGACTCCTGTTGCTAATTTAACAATTAACACTCTTATTTTTGACATCAGAGATCACTTAAGGCTCTTGACATGAGCTGCCTAGGCTATGGAAGCCTTCTGAACCTACAAACTCTGTCAGTATTCAGACAAGGCCATGAGCAATGTGGAAGTTCTCTCTTCCCTCTAGAAAAAAGTACATCTTTCTTTGATGACCACTCCTTTCCACTGGGGTTTCACCCAAGGAAGTTCTCCATGTAGGGACACTTTTTGCATGAGTGTCCTGGATTTCCACACCTGAGATACTCTTGTAGTGTTCTTAGCCAGACCAGAATGCACTCAGGGCTGATTCTGAGGTCACTGAATTCTACTTACAGCAATTGCCACTCTATGAGTCTGCTCTATGGACTCCTTCCCATATTGGAGCGTTCACTTTCCTTTAATTCTATTTATTAGTAGCAGTAAACACTTAATCCTATTGACATGATCACTTTAACAATCAATCCCACCTATATGATCACTTTAAAACTTAAGATGTTACCATTACCATCTAACCCAAGGGGATTTGCAATCCCATAGCAAGTTTTTTTTTTTTTAAACTTTTATTTAATGAATATAAATTTCCAGTGTACAGCTTATGGATTACAATGGCTTCCCCCCCCCCATAACTTCCCTCCCACCCGCAACCCTCCCCTCTCCCGCTCCCTTTCCCCTTCCATTTGCATCAAGATTCATTTTCAATTCTCTTTATATACAGAAGATCAATTTAGTATAAAGATTTCAACAGTTTGCACCCACATAGAAACACAAAGTGAAACATACTGTTTGAGTACTAGTTATAGCATTAAATCACAATGTACAGCACATTAAGGACAGAGATCCCACATGAGGAGCAAGTGCACAGTGGCTCCTGTTGTTGACCCAACAAATTGACACTCTAGTTTATGGTGCCAGTAACCATCCTAGGCTGTCGTCATGAGTTGCCAAGGCTATGGAAGCCTTCCAAGTTTGCCGACTCTGCTCATATTTAGACAAGGTCATAAAAGACAGAGTGAGGATAGTATCCAATGATCCTAAGAGTGGCATTTACCAGGTTTGAACAATTATACAGCATTAAGTGGGGAAGAGGACCATCAGTACACACATGTTGGGAGTAGAGCCATTGGTGGTAGAGTAGAGGTTATGATTACAAAGGAATGAGGCCCAAGTGCACTAGACAGGGCCTAGAACAAAGGACAGAGTCATTATTAGAGGAGCTAAGAAAGGTGCTGTCTAAGCTACAAGTAATTTTTCTGATTGAGAGGCAAATAGAACCTGATAGAAGAGGCTTGATAATAATCTGGTGGGCTTTAGGCCTTGTAAGTTCAGAGGCCCAGACCTATCTATCTCTTCACATGGGGTACATCCTAAGGGAGGTGTGAACCTCCTAGGGGAAGGCACTCTGTTGACTTTCACTACTTGGCCGGCCTGGGAGGAGAGCTGGCCAGGTAAAGGCAGGGGGCATCTCTAACAAGAAATTTACAGTTCTGCCTGCAATGTTGCTGACCCCACCTGACCATCCCCTCAGCTGCAGTGGTCCCTTTGGAAGTTGGGCTGAGTGAAGGGCTTCTCAGCTTAGAGCCAATAAGATCTGTGGCTCTGACCTGGGCATCCTTCGACTCCAGGGCAGGTCCATTTCCAGTGATCCAACTCTTGGCAGAGCTGCCAGGGCTCTTCACAAGCTGACTTCTGCTGAAGCCCAGGCTTACCACATTGAAAGCCACTGCAGTGGACTGGCCTGTTGGGTCTCCTTGAGGGCAGATCACTGTACAGATCAGCCATTAATAGGCCTGCCACCCATTGCTTCTGATGCCGAGCTTTCTTTTCCTCCTGGTTTGTGTTAAAGCAGACCAGAGGATGCAAGTCAAGGGAGTGCCCGTTTCCCATCTCTAATCTTCGGTGGCCTGAACTACAAGTCTATAGTCACAGGCATGTTCTGTAGTAGTTTTTCTAAGGTAGACAATGCCCATGAGGAAAATTATATTCTCACTTTAAAACTTTCTTTCCCTTTGGTCTGAAAGGGAGGTTTTTTCTACTTACTGTATACTTCGCTGATGGCGAAGTGAATCTAGCTATGAGATTATTATTTAAGTTCTTATTTTGGCTATGCTATTGCAGAAAAATGTTAGCCATCTCTTTTATAAGGTCTAAAGATTAAATTGTGCATCCTACAGATTCCTTCATAATAGAATTAGTTTCCTACCTTGAAGAGAATAGAGAAATGAAAGAACAAGTTGGGCTTAGAATAGAGAAGTGAGGGAGCAAGTTCTAGATCGCTTGCTGACAATAGCAATATCACATGAATACTTAGCAAACCGTTTCAACCATTAGATAACAACTTAAGAAAACATTTACCAGAAGGTCCAATGCCTTCTATAAATTTTAAGAATCATGTATTTGAAAACACCTCTTAAATATCTAACATGGTGTAGTTTGTTTAGCCAGTAAACTTAAGCACAACCATCTAAAATGTTTTTAGTTTCTTTCTACCAACAAGTCTAAAACATATGATACACAGATTCAGGTCACACAAATTAAAATGTATCTTTGATTGATTTTAGCAGCTTAAATTTATGGACAGTCTTATCTATAAGCCATTTAAAATAAAACTCTTAATAAAATTTCCCCATGTGGACATACAATATGTACACACATATAATATAGCATAATAGACCAATATAGCAATTTTAATAATAGCTTTTAAAATCTTTAACTCTTTTTGTAGATTGCCAATTGATTTGAATTGCTTTTTGTTTTTAGTAACCTCAGTTAACCATACTTTCTCTCAGTTGGTACTGTTAATACATTATTGGCTTCATCTGTTTACAGAGCCATCCCAAAGTACTGAATACAATAAAAGTGGCTGGAAAAAGTCCATAGGAACCTATAGGAGGACAGCTAAACACAGAACCAACAACGCTTTAGTTTTATGAGCAGCAGATCATATATAACTGTGGATGACAAAAGACTTTAAGTCGCCATGTTTAAAATTATAAACTCAGCAACCAACAAGAGGCACTTGCTTACTTCACAGTATTTTTGAAAGCACCTGTAGGATTTTACAAGTATTTAACCCTTTAAGCCTCTGGGGCTTTCTCATTAAGATAACTATCATGTCTAGTAACACAAGATCATTAGACTTTTTAATTCTCAAACATTTGTATTAATAGCATTTTCCATTATAGAAACTTAAAGTTTGGTAACAGACATCAAGAGAACATAATAGATTACTTTAACACATTGCTTTAACAGAGCATCAGAGTTTAATTCTATGTCAAAGAGAAATTGAGCTTCCTGTGATCTTTTGCTGTGAGGTTTCCTTCCTTTAATTTCTTTCATAGAAACACAGAAACATGGTCACCCATAGCAAGTTTTAAACTGTACCCTTAGAAGTAAGTCTGTAGAAGCATGTAGAGCTTTACAGTCTCTTTATGGGACTGAGTATCAGGAGCCAGCACGTGGAGGAGCATGTAGGCCAGGAAGCATGAGACGGGTGGCCCGAAGGCCACGCACTCTGCGGGCACGGGGCAGCAAGCACCCTCACTGGGAAAAGGCCAAAGAAAAGAAAGAGCTCTCATAGGAAATTAAAGTTGAACTTCACACCATCTGATTTCAAATCCCTACCTCAACAGGAGAGTCCTTTGCTAGGTTGGCTCACATCTCTTTTGCATATATTTTATCTTTCATGGTGATTGTACTTTGGAAACCATTATCTTCCCATAAGTATCACTGTAATATGTTTCTTTGTTCAAATGTTTTTCATCAGTGTATCAAGTGTCATAGACACTTGACCTATTAAAGTTAAGTCACTACAGCATTCCCATATATTGTCTTGACCTGGAAAAAGCTCTTATGTTATGGGCGGAACTCAATCCCATGCCTGCATGAGCCAACATACGTGAACAAGTTACCCCACATCACTGAGTCTCAGTTCCTCATTCACCAACTGGTAGAGATAACACTTACCTCCCGGGTTGTGGTGAGAATTAGGTGAGATAATCCTTCATAGGATCTTGTTGCTCTAATTTCTCTGTTATCAGGTGCTCAATGTATGCTATTATCCTTGTCTCTATTTTTTGATAATGAGGTCTGGAAGAGAGTCACTGATAATCAGGAAATCAAAGAAGCACACTGGCAAAAGAGATGCTCTTAATAAAGGTACTAAATCGACTGAGAGATTTAGTTCAAAGCAGTATCACCAAATCCTCACAAGTCAGAGCTCAGAGGCAACCTATTGAGTCAGTATTATAGATATTGGTCCAGGTCTACCTTAGTCTATTTTCTATCACTATAACAAAATACCTGAGGCTGGTAATGTATAAAAAAGAGGCATATTTAGCTCACAGTTTTGGAAACTGAAAGTTCAAGATCAGGCCACATCACCGCTACAGCTTCTGGTGACAGCCTCATATCTGTTGGCATCATAGTGACAGGAGTACATGCAGAAGAGATACACAGTGAGACAAGAGCCCAGAGCGATTCGGAGGCCACGCTTGCACCACTCAGTCTTGTGAGAACCAACTGTAGTCCTGAAAGAACGACATTAATTCTTTCTGAAGGGGATATTCCCAGTGACCTATTTTTCCCTGCTATAGGCCCCACATCTTAACGATTGCACCACCTCAACTTTACCAGGCTAGAGCCCGAGTTTCCATCACATGAACCCTTAGGGGACACACTCAGACCAAATCCAAACCATAGCAAGGACATCAAATACCCTCACTTTGAAGTCAGAGTCCTATTTATTTGCTACAAGGACAGAAATGATTATAGGACTTGCCCTTATCCAGTGCCCTCTCCCAACTTTTCCATAACATCTCAGGAACTTGGCACCTACAACAAATTTTCTCAGTGCTGAGAGTCACATGTGTGTTGGAGTAAGTATTGAGTTTGGGGTCAGAAGATTTGGATTAGTATCCTGTTTTGCCACTTGTTTGTTGTATGTGTTTGGATGAGTCACCATACCTCTAATCATATTTTTGTCATTTGTAAGATGTATACCCCAATAACACTTCCCAAATATTTAGTTTGAATGATTTTATGAAAACTAGATGAAATAAGGATTAGAAAAGTTTTGTAAACCAGAAATATCTTCCTGTTATTATCATTCCTGTAGCTTACTATCTCCAAGGAGATGATATTAGCTGTTAGGACAGAGTCTGGGATAGTGAAATGCAAAGCATTTCACAGTCCACTGGGAATAATCTAGGGCAAATGTTGTCCGTGCTACCATTTAAAATTGGCGGTACTGATCTAATCACACGATGTAGTTTCTTGTTCAGTCTGAAGACCAACATAATGCTTGCTCAATTAAAAACTTAAGCATGCTTTCCAATTATAGCTACTACATTTTTGGTCTTTAAAACGTGGCAGGCTTGGTGCCAAGCATTTGACCTACATTGTTTCATAGCCAGGACTGTTATGTAAACAATTCCATGTCTCTGGGAATGTCCTTTGGAGTTCTGCAGTGCAGAGCCCAATTGATTTTCCATGGAAGCCCTGCGCATAGAAACACCAGGAAGTATATTTGTTTGGGCCTCTTGAATAATCTTAGTGACACTAATTTATGGATGAAAAACATGAGATTTGGAGAATTAAGTAACATTTTCACATAAATAAAACTAACAAGTAGTAGAGTGGAATCCTGAAGCCTGTGCTTTCATCATTATACAACCTGCGGTTTCGAGGGTTTTGTGGAGTTGACAATTTCTTCCATTAAAAAACCACCAAGAGATCACCTGTAGTTGAAAAAGTTGGATTTATTATATTGCAATGAAGAACACACTGAACTTATCACAAGATTTAGGCATTGGGGCCGACATTGTGGCATAAGGGGTAAAACCACAGCTTCCAGTGCCAGAATTCCATATGGGCACCGATTCGAGACTCGCTGCTCCACTTCTGATCCAGCTCTCTGCTGTGCCCTGGGAAAGCAGTAGAAGATGGCCCAAGTCCTTGGGCCCCTGCACCTGCATGGGAGACCCGGAAGTAGCTCCTGGCTCCTGGCTCCTGGCTCCTGGCTCCTGGCTCCTGGCTTCGGATCGGTGCAGCTCCAGTTGTTGAGGCCAACTGGGGAGTGAACCTGCAGATGGAAGACCTCTCTCTCTCTCTCTCTCTCTCTCTCTCTCTCTTCCTCTCCTCTCTCTGTGTAACTCTGACTTTCAAATAAATAAATCTTTAAAAAAAAGATTTAGGCACAAATTAGGTGACTTGGGAAAAGGCTTAAAGAAATAAACCTTTGCTCTGAACTGGACGCTGTTAGAGGAGATTGTGTATTCACTAACTTTTATCAGCAGAGCAGACTACACAGGGATGCTAAAGTTGTAATTGAAAAAGAAGCAACAGCACTCACATTAACCAAGAAAGGCAGGTGTTTGATATTTGTGGTTCGGGCGGTATTCATTAACTGTTTGCATTATGCCATGATGAGAAGTCTGTTTTTGTTTTCATCCATCATGATCACAGCGTGACTTCATCTGATGTTCATGTTCTGAAAAACTGTTCATGTTCAGTAGAATACCAAGGGCTTCGTGTGCATACCAGGCTCACTCTCAGTGCTCCTCTTTCCCTCACAATAGAAGATTTGGAGATTGTTGGGATAGGCACCAGTAGATAAATATGTTAAGCTACAGATCTCAAAATCAAAATGCACCGTTTTGTGATGAAGAGGGTGCAAGGTGAAAGGATATGCAAATGCCATGTGGAAACACCACTTTTTTTTTTTTACAGGCACAGTGGACAGTGAGAGAGAGAGACAGAGAGAAAGGTCTTCCTTTTCCGTTGGTTCACCCTCCAATGGCCGCTGTGGCCGGCGCACTGCGCTGATCTGAAGCCAGGAGCTTCTCCTGGTCTCCCATGTGGGTGCAGGGCCCAACGACTTGGGCCATCCTCCACTGCCTTCCTGGACCACAGCAGAGAGGAGCAACCGGGACAGAATCTGGTTCCCTAACCGGGACTAGAACCCGGTGTGCGGGTGCCACAGGCAGAGGATTAGCCTATTGAGCCGCAGTGCCGGCCAGGAAACACCACATTTTAACTTACTAAGTGAATGACTTTTGGTTGTAGCTATTTTTTAAAGTTTCATATAGTTTAATATAACTAATACCTTTTTTGCAAAGTATATGTCTAGTTCAGATGGCAGATCCTATGACAAGGTTCTATTTAATCTCTCTCGAATGATTAAGGTCAGCCTTGGTGGGAGAAGATAGTAAGGAATTTTCCCAATGTCCCTGTAGATTAGCAACAGAATAAGAACTAAATGTCAGACCTTTTCACTCCTGGTGAGGAGCTCATTTTTTTTCCTCCAATTGCCTCAATAAAATGTCTATCCTGTAAAAATATCCTAAAAAATACAAAAAGTCTATCCTATAAAATACATTTCCACTCGATAATATGCAAGGTCATCTCCAGGCCAAGAGAAAAATTAGCTGGTGGTGCAGAGCATGGTAGTGATGGCAGTGCAGAACACTCAGGAAAAACAGTAGGAGTGAAGGATAATGAGTATTTAAAAACAAGAGCCACTTTTGTTTTACATTCATCTCTGATTTGCATTCTCCAAAGGTTAGCCCATTTCTCAGGGGGAAGAACAAATGGAGCATTGTTAGAGTAATGGATTCAGAGATGGAGCAAAGGAGAAACTATGTCTGCAGGTTGTGGCACAATAGCTGGCCACTAATGAATTAAATTATTCAAAGCAACTCACAAATTGATTGAAGAGTAGCATTCACACAAAACTCATCTTCTGAATATATCTCAATCTCCAGATCCTTTAAATATAGTGCATCTTTATTGCAGACCCATTAGTCAAACCCCTATTAGGTCTAGAGCTATCCACATTAGCTACTGGTTTAATTTGTCAGGGTCTTAAAAGAATAATTATATTAGGTATCCCATTTGTAAATCACATGATGGAATTTATCTGCAATAGCCAAAGGCAGCAAGATGCAAGTGAGATCATATAAAAAGCCACTGCAAGATACCTGTTCCCATGAGCATTTCTTTTATTATATGCTCATTGAGAGATGCATGCTGATATCTGTCTTTACCAAAGGCAACATGAGCATGTAGCCATTTTTTAGAGGAGATAGGATGGTAACCAGGAGTATCTGAGCAATATAAATTTGCATCTGCAAAATGTCTGCCTAGAAATTATTGATTTTGTCTTCCCAGAATAGCCTATTTAAAGGAAACATTTTTTCTAATGCTTTCTAGGGGACCTGCAGGAAATCATTACTGGTGGGGACTGTTGTTTTATGGTCTTTGAAACAGCAGCTTTAAATATGAACAAGAAATGTGAAAAGGAAGGATGTGATACAGAGGCTCCAGCTAGGAGCTGCCTTTTTTCATGGCCTGCCCTCTACCTTCTTTCTCCAAGCAATTGGCCCAGGGTATCATTCTGGGAACCATCCTTTGCAAGATTCCCCTTCAGCTGGAAATCTTTATGGAAGAAAACTTCTGGATGTAATTCCTCCTTACCTGCACTCCACCCCCCATAATACTCTCTCCATCTGATCCCACAAGCCCACTTCTTACCAACACCAACCTTTCACCAGAGTTTCCTCTCTCAAATGTGCAGGCTAAAATATGGCATATGCTGGAACTGGCTGCAGCATGACAGCCATCAGGGTGATGCCAAGAGCAAAGGCCAGAAACAGTCAGGAAAACCCGGGCTGGAAAGAGGATCTTTGCCTGGGACAGGTGAATGAGAAAAAGCACAACATCCAAAGTTTCAGCACAATCAGAAATGGCTTAGGCAGACACTGCATGCCCTGACCCATTACAAGAAATTCCTCTGGACTCTTTTTGAACCTTCAAATGTGACAACATAGTCCTGGTAATGATGGTGTTGATGACAGGTAATAGCTATGTTCTATTGATCACTGACTCTGAGCATTCACTGTCATTTAACCTTACAATGCTAGGGAAGACACAATTACCTCCAGTTTATCAATGACAGGTATAGTTTGTCCTTGGTCAGACAGTTTTGAATGGAAGATAGATCTGCCATCAAATCCAAGTGCAAAGGACTTCAAAGCCATCTCTCTAAGCCAATGACCTGCTCAAAAAGGTAGCTCTTCACCTACTTCGCTTTTTTCCACAATCCAGTTCCCAGAAGCATCAGCATGTTAATTTCAGCTTTGTCTAGTGTAAGTTCTCTTAGTAAACTTTAGGCATAGCCAAAGGAAACATATTTAATTCAACTTTCAATTACAAAGCCTCCAGTCTATGTCAGGAACTTTACTACTTAATGGAAGTAAGTATCAGAGAAAATGGGGCAATGGAGAAATGAATGGTACACCAACTTTCATGAAAATAAAGATCTAAATTAAGATAAGGCTATAGTATTGGATGTCATTAGAGACTAAAACAGAAATATAACAGACACAAGACAACTGGAGAGGGCCCTCTGTGGACTGGATAAGCAGAGAAGATAAGAGTTAATCAGAAAAGGCCAGAGAAAAGGAATTGCATGTGGAGTAAACAGCACATGTGAGCCCTAAGAAGGAGGCAAAAGAAGACTCATGAGACCACGCAAGCAGTGAGAACGGCAGGCAGTGAGGCTGGCGAGTGGGCAGGAAGAATACCACTCCATGCCAATGGGATTCTAGTTAACCTCCCAGGTGAACAAGGAAAGCACAGGAAAGGCCTGGTAAGCGGAAGACATTGCTACAGTGAACAGTGTTAGAAGTCCACTGGGGATATCACAGGGAGTGGGGCGAGAGCAGAGGGTCATCAAGGAGCTTCTTAGAGTGGGACAGAAGAGATGTACAAGGTGGTGTTTTGGACTAAATGTGGAAATGGAGAGATCTAGGGAGGCAATGCAAGTGCTGGAGGGGAACATGCTTTATTATGTGGAAGGAAGGGGAGTAGAGGAGTGTTTTGGGGCGGTCATAACAAATCACTGCAAACTGGGAGCTCAAATAACGGAAATTTATTTCCCCACACTTCTGGAAGTCCGAAGCCCAGAATCAAGCTGTTGGCACAGCCATGCTCCCTCCTAAGGCTTTAGCAGCAGCTCTCTCCATGCCTCTCCCTAGCTTTTGGTGGCTCCCAGCTGTCCATGGCTTGCAGATGCAGCCCTCTGATTTCTTCCTTCATCCTACAGAGCCCTCTTCCTTATGGGTCTGCTTTTTTTGTTTCAATTTGCCTCTTTTTCCCTTACAAAGACATACCAATCACTGGATTCAGGAGCTTCCTATTCCAATTCATTATGACTTCATCTTAATTTGATAATGTAAAAAAAATTTCACAGAAGGCCATTAGGTTGAGCTGACTCCAGTATCTTGGAAAGCAAAACACAACTCAATGGAAACCATAAAAGAAAACGTAAGTTGGATCAATAAGAAAGTAGAAAACTAACCTCTGACTAGGAACTTCCACTTCTCCAATAAAGTAAATTTTCTTTGTTTAAATTCCAGGAGCACCTTATTCAAGTATCCTCTTATTGGAGTACCCAATTTCTTGTTGCCCAATCCATAAATAGTTAACTACCAAATAAATTCATTAAAATTTTCATGTACCCAAGCTTATCTTTTTTTAAAGATTTATTTATTTATTTGAAAGTCAGAGTTACAGAGAGACAGGGAGAGACAGGAGAGCTCTTCCATCACTGGTTTATTCCCCAGATGGCCCCCACAGCCAAGGTTTGGCCAGGCCTAAACCAGAAACCAGGAGCTTCATCGAGTCTGCCATGTGGTTGCAGGGGTCCAAACACTTTAGCCATCTTCCACTGCTTTTCCCAGGCTATCAGCAGGTAGCTAGAATGGAGTTGGATCCATTGGTCACAAATCAGTGGCCACATGGAAAGCTGGCATCTCAGGTTACAGCATTATCCACTAAGCCGGCCCTCCAAGTTTATCTTTTAATGGTATATCAGCAAAGACTATTTGCTAATAAGATCATGTTCACAGGTACTGGGGGTTAAAACTCAAACGTTTCTTTTGGGGAAGGCCACAATTCAACCCACTCCAGGAAGTAACCTCCAAGTGTCTATCAGAAGTAACCTAGTCAGTGTAGGTACACAATTTACTAAATTGGAAAGAAAAGAAGCAGGTTTGAGTCCAGCTTAGAGCTTGTTATATCTGGAATAGCAAAGACTATACATGTCAAGTTGTTAGTGTTAAACTATTAAGTAAAGGAGTGTCTGGGCCTGAGATATGTATTGAAGTCAGTGAGATTGCTTGAGGATGATAATAATGCAGTATTGTACAACAAAAAAATTCAGGAAATCAAATTTTAACTCTATCAAAAAACACTATCTATTGAGTGAAGTAATAAATGTACAAAACTGTCTACACTGTACCTTCCAG
The DNA here is from genome assembly GCF_033115175.1 of Lepus europaeus. NCBI lineage: Eukaryota > Metazoa > Chordata > Mammalia > Lagomorpha > Leporidae > Lepus > Lepus europaeus. The sequence goes on from NC_084842.1 coordinate 43,146,464, forward strand.
TTATGTTAGTTACAAAAAAATGCGAATATGAATTTGCAAAAAAAAAATGAATTTGAGACATAAGAGGAAGGAAAATTAACAGATATTGAGAGCAACTATCTCACAGCCACTTTTGTTTCTTTCCTGTACTTTTCAAAATTTTCTAAATTTTTCCACAGACTGGTATGTGGTTTTAAAATTAATATTTTTAAAAAACAAAAGACAAGCTGTATCGAGAAATTTAATGTGGCTGGAATATGGGATCTGAAAGAAAATGAAGCTAAATGGTAGTTATTGAGCCTTGGCTAAATTGCCAAGCAAAACAACTTATTTTTCATCCTACATGCAGCAAGGAATCCTAAAGTGCATGAATACATGAAAGAGGAATGATTATTATGTTATAGCATTTAGTTAGAGAGATTTTTCTGGCTAACGAAGCAATATATTCACAATATCAAAAAAGATGGACCTACAGAAAACTACAGATCCACTGTTAACATGGGCATTTCCTTCTAGTATTTTTGCTGTGCCTATTTTGCACAGAGTAAAACACATTTTAAACAGCTTCCTTTCTTAAATTTACTATTTCATAAAAAAAACTTTCACTGAATTGTAAAATCTCTCAAGTATAGTTGCATCAACTAATAACAGACTATGCAATTATTTATTTACCTATTCCTCTGTATTTTCCATTTTCATTTTATAATAAATTACAAACTTCAGTAGGTATCATTGTCCATAAATTTCTACCAGAACATTTGGAAAACACCAAGTATTAGCAGGCCCTGCACTAATTGTTACAGAAACAAAGATGAATGAAATGAAATCCTTGCCCTCTAGCAAAGAAAACCCACTATGATAGATGTACTTCCAACACACCATGGTATAGAAAGTGCTTGCCTGTGTATCTATCTCCCCATGAGAATCATTCTCTGCTTTTAATGAGCTTGCAACCTAAAAGAGGAACACACAACAAGCAACCACTTTCAGGAGAGGGAGGGAGGGAGTGAGGGAGGGAGAGAGAGAGAGAGAGATGCACAGCATCTGAGCTTTTAAGAAAGTGTGGGGCATAATAAAAGGGGTACAGAAAGACAACCATGTCTGTCCGGAGCTCCTCCATTTGTCTAGGCCAGAGGACCCCTCAGCGTTGGGATCAGAGTGGAGAAAGAAGCCATCTGAAATGAGAAACTGATAAAGCAAAATACATGGGAGCTCCCGAGCTCCTGGCTTCTGTATTCATGTCTGGTCCCCACAGACTGCAGGCACCTGCCAGACAGGAACTCTGTCTGTCCACCAGGACAGAAAAGGTTGTGCTCAATACTATTAGATAATTGTGACTGGTTGAAAAAACAGATGTGGTGGCGAGGTAAAGTAAAAACAGAAATGCTTTCTTTAAAAAAATGAGAAGAGTGGGTGAATTTAACACATAGTGATGTGTGACCTATCATTTCATCAGAGTCCTGTGAAAGAGCATGAAGCTGCTGCACCTCTCTCCATCTAGCTCTCGGCATACAATACTAGCATCTGCCCAGTAGAGGGAACTCTCTGCATATTTAAGTCTTTGATTCTTTGATGCTGAGCTGAACTAGCAAACTGGCCAGGCCAGCCTTAGAACTGTTTTCTTAGCTGCGCACATGCCATTCAGCCCCCATTTCCTCCCATCCCTGACAGCAGCTCCCCTGGGACCGGTGCTGTTTGGCTAACTCTGTCATCAGCTCCTCTGACTCTAGCCAGCTGTCCTTAACCTGGCTCTTGCATCTTCACAGATGCTGAAGCACTCAGAGGCAGCTGCCAGCCCTCGGGTGCTCTCTGAAGCATACTTGCCATAAGATAATTGAGCTCACTAGGACCACAAGTTAACACTCGCCTGCTCTGCTCACCAGTCAGTGCCTAGGCAGGTGCCTGGCATATCCAGAACATGCAATAAATGCTGTTGTGTGAGTGATTGAAGCAAACAAGCCTTCTGAAAGGCTTTGCTTACTGGCATGATTTGAGTCTTCCCATGGGATTCACTCTGTAGTTCATTCTGGCCTGTTCTTCTCTGCACCATCATTTCCTCAGCTCTTAACGATGGACAACGGTACCTGGTGCAAGCACTAGAGCCATTTCAAAGACCATGTGATCAGACATGTCAGTCAGCTTGTCGATTAAACTCAGAGGCTGCATTATGTTCCCATAGTGGGAGAAGGATTTTTATGATGCAGAAAGCATCAGCATCTAGGAATTTCCCATTTCAAAACACAAATCTCTATCCCACCATGTTCTCTTCCTTGCCCTTCATCATAAGCAAACCTTGATATACCTAGGGGAGGATAACATGTCTTCAATACTCTCTAAAAGTAATATGGGTAACTACTGGGTAAGGGCAGGCACACATACACACTGGCACATGCCCTTCCCCATCCTTAAAACTCTGAGAGGTACTCCTGTAATCCAGGGGTTTTATACCTTGAATGCACATCAAAATTGCCTGGGGTATTTAAAAATAATACTGATGCCCAGGTGAAAGCTTGGACAAATTAAATCAGGATCTCTGAGAGTAAGGCGTGAGCCTCAGAGATTCAGTTGTGCAGCTGAGACTGAGATGCTCCGTGATAGGTATCTGGAGAAACCACTGAGAAGTCTTCCCACCTAAAGTGGAGCACAGTGAGGTTAGCACAAATGACAACTGTCTGACATGCCCCAGACTGCAGAGAAATGCCCTGATTCTTCCTCTTTTTGTTTTTAAAGATTTATTTATTTGAAAGTCAAAGTTATACAGAGAGAGGAGAGACAGAGAAGGAGGAGTCTCCTATCCACTGCTTTACTCTCCAACTGGCTGCAACAGCTGCAGCCAGAAGCCAGGAGCTTCCTCCAGGTCTTCCCACGCGGGTGCAGGAGCCCAAGGACTCAGGCTATCCTCCACTGCTTTCCCAAGCCATAGCAGAGAGCTGGACCGGAAGTGAAGCAGCCGGGACTTGAGCCAGCGCCCATATGGGTTGCCAGCACCACAGGTAGCGGCTTTACCCCACTAAGCCACAGCGCCAGCCCCGCCCAGGTTCTTCCTTAGGAGGAGTGATCTCACATTGCTCACTCTTGCTGACCTTGGAGACCTTGAAGAGTCACTCAGATCTCTGAGGCTCAGTCTCCTTATGAAACAGGAGGATTTCCACCACAGAGGTGCTGAAGGAACCAGAGGCAGAGCGGAGCAAGAGTTCTCTGAAGTCGTAAATGATTCTGCAGCTGGAACAGATTATTACGGGGAAATGCCAGCTAGATATTTTTAAATAACTTATAAACTTCTTTTAAAAATTATTTTAGTCCTGAAGATGACTCATTGTGTAGAACGGCATCTGCCAGAGATGTTGGTTTTCTAGGGTTTCACGTTTATTGCCAGGGTGCCGGAGGTATGTTTAATCTCTTTAGTCCCACAGCGGTCACTATGACAACAGTTGCTGGCATTATATCACTGAATAGACAGGGTTTCTGTCTGCTTCATTCAGTTATTTTACATCATCACAAATAATAAACTGTTAAGGTTCATTGAAGTACTTCATTCTCTTACCAGGCTTTTGAAGATCCTTTCATGGTACCCAGTTGCAGAACCCTCCCCAGGTAAGATCTGCTCTTGACTTCACAAACCACATGATTTGGGGATAGCAAACCTCACATAAATTTGCCAGCTTTAAAAGAAAAGAGAAAAGCCAGATTCATAAAGAATATTTGGGAAAATCTGTTGATAATGAAGTGAGTTTCGGTTGAATTAATGTGTTACATGTAAATATAAATGAATAAAACTTTATATAAAAGTAAAAGAGAGAGTTTTTGAATGGGACAGATTTAACATTGAGCCAATAGGCTGATGATGTCTTAAACAAGTCAATTAGATTTAATTTTAAGATACACAGTTAACCTAGAAACTAACTGAAATCAGTATAAAATGCTTACATATGTCATACAGACTTTTTATTTCTAAATTGTGACTGCTTGTAGATAATGTTTTTGGCCCTGGAATTCCTTAATGGTAGATCAGTGAAATTATGTAAACCACAGAGATGTAACAAAAGGATGGAAGGCAGCTGGTTACTATCTGAAATTTAGGCAAGCAAGAGAAAGCTTAACATGAATGAAATGATCCAAGGAGCCAATGATAGTGAAACTCCCTCCCTACAGACTTTTATACAGTCCCCTCCTCTTCTCAACCCAAAAACAAGCTTAGCTACAAGAAAGAAAGAATCAATGAGGGTTAAAGAATTGCCGAGGTTGTGCTTTATATACAGCATGCCTGTGTCCTGCCAGAACTCCCAAATCCTCATCTTGAGTGCATTGGAATTAGAAGGTGGGAATTTGGGGATAGGGTCAGATCGCTAGAGTTGTGCCCTCATGAAGGGGATTAGTCCTGTTAAAAATGAGACTCAAAGAATGCCCTCCCCACTTCTGCTAAGTGAGGACAGAGACAAGGAGCTGTTTGTGACCCAGGAAGCAACCCTCCCTGGACACCAAATCACCCAGTGACTCTATCTCAGACCTCCATCCTCCAGAACTGAGAACAAAATATTTGTGTTAGCAGACTGAATGGATCAAGGGCTATGGAGGAGGAAGAAACAGATGACATTAAACATGGCTTTTTACCAATTAGGCTTAGACTTTGGTCTCCTTATAATTTGGAGGTACCAGTTAGCTTTTTAAAAATATATTTACTTATTCGAAAGACAGAGTGACACAGAGAGAGGTAGAAGGAGAAGGGGGTGGGAGGAGAGAGTTAGTCTTCCATCCACTTCACTCCCTAAATGACCACAACAGCCAGATCTGAGCCAGACGAAAGTCAGGAACCCAATCCTGGTTTCCCACATGGTATCAGGGGCCCAAGTACCTAGGCCATCCTTTGCTGCTATCCCAAGCACAGCAGCAAGGAGTTCGATTGGAAATAGAACAGTGGGAACTCCAGCTGGCACTCCAACTTGGCATGCTGGTGTCACAAGCAGCAGCTTAACCCACTATGCCATAATGCCAGATATTTTGTTTTTTAATCAGAGGAATACATTTAGCCAGAGCCATCCAACTTTCCAGTGTTCTGATTTAATCAAAGAGAGTAAATCCATTTGGAAAACAGAGTAAACTCTATCCTTGAAATCTAATTAACTCTAGTATTAAAATTGAGATAGAATACAGACATATAAATAAGACTCAATTCAATTCCAAGAAATTATCAGCAACAAAATAAAAAGTTACAACTCCATGAATTAATTGTCAATACAACATTAAAATGCAAGTGATCTTATTGTATATTAGAGCACACTGATTTAGAGACGCACTTGGAGACAGTCTGCCTAATCAAAGCCGTCTCCTTTGAATGGAACCTCTAGAGGTCAAGAGACATCTTACCCACTTTATATCCTTGACAGCTCCTAGGACAATCATTCTCAGCACAGGATGTACATTAGAAGTTCCTGGGGGGCTGATGCTGTGGCACAGAGGGTTAAAGCTTAGCCTGCAGCACTGGTATTCCATATGGGTGTCAGTTCAAGTCCTGACTGCTCCACTTCTGATATAGCTCTCTGTTATGGCCTGGGAAAACAGTAGAAGATGGCCCAAGTCCTTGGGGCCCTGCACCAGTGTGGGAGACCCAGAAGAAGATCCTGGCTCCTGGCTTCAGATCAGCACAACTCTTGCTGTTGTGGTCATTTGGGGAGTGAACCAGCGGATGAAGATCTTTCTCTCTCTGGCTCTATCTCTCTCTGTAACTCTGTCTTTCAAATAAAAAAAATAATTAAAAAAGAAGAAGAAGAAATTCCTGGGCAAGTGGAAGATGGCAGAATAGGGAGAGAGCTCACTGCTCTAGTCTAGGAGAAGATAGTTAAAAAAAAAAAAAAAGTGGAGAGAGCAATCTCAGGGAAGAGTTAGGGAGAAAACTCCAGAAGAAAATCCATTACAAATTAGAGGGACACTGCGGATCTATGTGGAGGGTGTAGACATATAACGTAGGATCCCAGTAGCAGAGAGCCTCAGCACCAGCTTTGGAGAGTGAGGCAAAACCAGACTGCAGCAGCCCAAACCACTGACAATAAAGCTGTGAGAAGAGCCTGGTGTGAGTTTGGCCTACAACCCTGTGGAGGACAGAGTTCTTGCCAACCTAGAAGAAAAAAGAGGGGGCATGTTTCTCTCTCCCCAACCACCCAGCACCAGCATCATTCAACTAGCGGGGGTGGGGGGGTTGGCACCATTTTGAACATACAGAGCAGCTGTGCCAGCTCGTGTCCGCAGCCCCAATACCACCCAAGAGAAGATGCCTGAGTCTGGCTAGAAAAGTTGACTGGGTTGTTGGTGTGCTTGTAACTGTGATAACCTTCTGTGCTGCAACTGTAAAAACACTGTGGCTGCATGGGAGGCCAGAGGCTGTGACTGAGTCTTTGGATAGTCACTCTGGGTGGCTCTGCACTATTGGGGTCCCTGATTCCCTGGTAAGGGTCATTTCTGCAGGATCTTTGCTCATACCAAGGACTACATGGATCTTTTGTGTGGTTCTTGTAACAGCACAGATGAATATTGTACCTACTGGGGCTAGTGCCCAGGCACTGGTCTCCTTGGAGAGGAGGTGAGCATGAAAATACACCAACAGAGCTGTTCAAACCTTCCCTCTGATAAAAAAAAAAGGTTTAAAAAAGAGATGTACCATGCCCAACTTGGGTATCACCTTGACACTCTTCTCACTCTGGAGCACTGAACAGAGCTCCCTGGCCATGCCCAGGACACATCTCTGGGTATTCACTGAAAGAGCAAACACTCCACTAAGCCACAGAGGCACAATTCAATGATAACAGCCATCACAGAGGAAAAAAAAGAACTAACATGCCTAAAAATAAATGCAGCAAGTCAAGAGACAAGAATAGCAAAGAAAACATGATACCCCTAAAGAACACAATAACACTTCAATACTAGAATACAAAGATGAATATATTGAAAAATTGCCAGAAACAGAATTCAAAATATTGAGGGTAGGATTACTTCAAAGTAATCAAAAGCAAATCCACAAATTAAAGAAATCCATACATGACATGAATGAAAATTTCCCATGAAACTGAAATTTTAAAGAAAAGCAAAATGAAATATTGGAAATGAAGAACTAAATAGATCAAATGAAAACTGCAGTGGAAAGCCTTAACAACAGATTCTGTGAGGCAGAAGAAAGAATGCCTGAGTCAGAAGACAAATCTCTGGAAATTTTGCAGTCAGACCAAAAAAAAAAAAAAAGAAAGAAAAACAAGAAGAAGAAGAAGAAGAAGAAGAAGAAGAAGAAGAAGAAGAAGAAGAAGAAGAAGAAGAAGAAGAGGAAGAAGAAGAAGAAGAGGAAGAAGAAGAAGAAGAAGAAGAAGAAGAAGAAGAAGAAGAAGAAGAAGAAGAAGAAGAAGAAGAAGAAGAAATAATTAGAAAACTAACAAATATTATTGGAGATGTATGGGATACTATCAAATGACCCAGTATATGAGTCCTAGAAATTCTTGAAGGCATGGAAATAGAGAATGTAAGAAGGCCTTTTTAATGAAATAATTACAGAAAAAGTTCCCAGTTTGAAGAGAGAAAGGGATGTCCAAGTACAAGAAGCACTTAGAACTCCAAATAGACATGACCAAGGAAGATCCTCACCATGACCCATTGTAGTCAAAGGCTACACGGTAAAACATTAAAAAATAATTCTAAAATGTGCACAAGAGAAATGCCGAATTATTTTCAGAGGATCTCCAATTAGACTCACAACTAATTTCTCATCAGAAACTTACAGGCCATACGATAATGGTGAGATATATTCTAAGTCTTAAGAGAAAAAAAAAATTATCAACCCAGAACACTGTACCCTGCAAAGCTCTCATTTATGAATGAAAGTGAAATAAAGACCTTTCAAAACAGACAGAAATTGAAAGAATGTGTCAATGCTCACCTAGCCTTAAAAACATGCTTAAGGATGTACTACACACAGAAACATGGTCATCACTATGAAAGAAGTTGAAGGCAGAAAACCTCCTAGTAAAAGTACAAAGGAAATCCAAAGTAGATAATAGGAATATTTATAGAAAAATTGAAAGCTAAGTCATTACTTAGCAATAGTCACCTTGAATATAAATGGCCTAAACTCTCCAGTTAAAGGATACAGACTGGCTGAATGGATTTTAAAACAAAACCCATGGGGTCCGTGCTGTGGTGCAGCACGTTAAAGCCCTGGCCTGAAGTGCTGGCATCCCATATGGGCACCAGTTCTAGTCCTGGCTGCTCCTCTTCCCATCCAGCTCTCTGTTATGGCCTGGGATAGCAGTAGAAGATGGCCCAAGTCCTTGGGCCCCTACACCCGCGTGGGAAACCCAAAAGAAGCTCTTGGTTCCTGGCTCCTGGCTTCAGATCGGTGCAGCTCCAGCCATTGCGGCCATCTGGGAAGTGGACCTGTGAATGGAAGACCTCTTTCTCTGTCTCTTCCTCTTTCTGTAACTCTTTCAAATAAATAAAAATAAATCTTTAAAAACCAAATAAATAAAAATTTTAAAATTAAAAAATAAAGACAAAACTCATCTATTTGCTGCCCACAAGAAACACATTTCACCAACAAAAATACATGCAGACTGAATGTGAAAGATTGGAAAAAGATATTTGATGTTAACATAAACAAAAAAAGAGCTTGTGTAGCCTCCTAATATCAAACAAAATAAACTTTATCCAAAAAGTGTCAAAAGAAACAAAGAAGGGCACTATATAATGATTAAGGGATCAATTCAACAGAAAGATATGCCTATAATAAATGTATATTCACCTAATTACAGGGCACCCAGCTATTTAAAAAGAAATGTTAATGGATCTAAGGGGAGACATAGACTTCCATACAATGGTAATGGGGGACTTCAATACCCCAGTTCCAGTAACAATCAACGAGACAGAAAATCAGCAAGAAAACAACAGATTAATCAATACTACATACCAAATGGACCTAACAGGTATCTACAGAACTTTCCAACCTACAGTTCCAGAATACACATTCTTCTCACCAGAGCGTGGAACTTTCTCTAGGATAAACCACATGCTTGATTATAAAGCAAGTCTCAGCAAATTCAAAAAATCAAAATCATACCGTGCATCTTCTCTGACCACAATGGAATGAAGCTGGAAATCAACAACTCAAGAATCTGCAAGATATTGGCACAGGAAAAGACTTCTTGGAAAGACCCAAAAGGCACAGGCAATCAAAGCAATTTTGACAAATGAGATTACATCAAATTGAGAAGATTCTACACTGCAAAAGAAACACTCAGTGAAGTTAAGAGACAACTGACAGAATGGGAGAAATTATTTGCAAACTATGCAACTGATAAAGAATTAATAACAAGAATATAGAAAGAGATCAAGAAACTCAACAACCAAAAAAAACAAAAAAACAAAAAAAAAAACAACAATCCAGTGAAGAAATGGGCAAAGGACTTGAACAGGCATTTTTCAAAAGTGGAAATCCCAAATGGCCAGCAGACGCATGAAAACATGCTCAGCACCACTAACTGTCAGGCAAATGCAAATCAAAACCACAGTGAGGTTTCACCTCACCCCAGTCAGAATGGCTATCACACAGAAATCAACAAACAATAAATGCTGGCAAGGATGTGGGGAAAAGGGTACTCTAATCCACCATTGGTGGGAATATAAACTGGTACAGCCACTATGGAAGACAGTATGGAGATACCTCAGAAATCTTAATGTAGACCTACCATATGATCCAGCCATCCCACTTCTGGGAATTTACCAGAGGAAACTCTTTCAGCATATGAAAGAGTAATCTGCACCCCCATGTTCACTGCAGCTCAATTCACAATAGCTAAGATATGTAATCAACCCAAATGTCCATCAATGGAAGATTGGATAAAGAAATTATGGCATATGCACAGCATGGAATACTGCACAGCAGTAAAAACTAATGAAATCCTGTGGTTTGCAACAAAATGGCTGAAACTGGAAAACATCATAATTAGTGAAATAAGCCAGTCCCAAAACGACAAATACCATACGTCCTCCCTGATCTGTGGTAATAGAACACCTAAAAAGTAATCCATAGAAGTGAAATTGACACTTTGAGATGCAGTGACTTTGAACAACCCTTGTCTTGACTGTTGAGGAAAGGTTTTTTTTCATACTGTTTATTGAACTTTTTATTTAGTATAAGCTAATTTTATGTGTATAAAGTTCATTGAAAATAGATCTTAGTGAAAAAACAAGAGTGGGATTAGAGAGGGAAGAGGAAGAAGGGTGGGAATGTGAATGGGAGGGCAGGTATGGTGGGAAGAATCACTATGTTCCTAAAGTTGCATTTATGAAATGCATGAAGTTTGCATACCTTTTAAATAAAGGGATTCTGGGGTGGTGGGGAGAGGGGAGATTTCCTGGTGGATGTTTAAAAAAAAGTGAATAAATCTGTGTTCAGGCCCTACCCAACTGTGCTTACAGGGCCCAGGCATGAATATTTGTATGTTTCCCATGAAGAGTTCCCAGTTTATGAAAACAATTTTTCAACCATTTCCTCAGTTGCTTGTAAGGTAAGCAAAAAATGTGGTGAAAGAATAATGCTTAGGAGTCAGGAAATCTGGAGTCTAGCGTTGGCTCAGATGGTAAGAACCAAAGCAATCTTTGGAAAGCCAGAATCCTGCTCTGCCCAATTTCTTCATCAGTGAAATTATAGGATTGTACTAAATTATATATATATGAAAATTCCTTCCAGCCCTCAAATTACATTATTCTGCTCAATAAGTCAGACTGTTTCACCAATGCAGATGTGTGTTTCATTAATGAGTCTGATGTGGAAGATTGTGAATTGCACTTTGAGCTCCCTGGGACTTTGTTCAAGTCTGTATCTCCAGCTTTGTTCAAGTCTGTATCTCCAGCTCTCACCACAATGCCTGGCAGAGAGCTGCTTCAATAATTATTTGATGCAGGCAGGTTTCCCATGTGTCTGATATCTATAGCAAAAGAAAATTTAGGAGGAAAGTCTGACTCCTTTGTTGACAAATGGACTGGTACTGGAGATTGCATTCACAGGTGTCTACAGATGAACATACATAGCAGATTAATGTAAATGTCATACACTTCTGTCTGCCTCTTACCACACCATATACATGTAGCTATTCTTCCATCACATACTTCACTTTGTGCTCCCACATTGCAACTAAGAAGGTAGAAACAGTGTGTAAAATAAGCAAAATTCATCACTAGAATCAGATTTAAATAGGTGTTTTGATTCTGAAATCAAATGTTTTCTTGTTTGAACAAGAACATTTCCATTTTCCCATATATAAATTGAGACCAGATGATCCTGAATATATTTTTTCTAGTGCCAAGAGCCTACAGTTTCTGGAATAAGCAAGACAAAGCTAAACACGGCTTCCTTGTTGTCCAACATTTTTATGTCTGTCAGTGTTCTACAAGGATCAGAGGCATAAATCAGGCAAATCATGCTAACATCAAGAAGAGACTTTTTTCCCCTCATAGACAAGAAGCTCAGCAGATGTAGAGGAACTTCAAGAAGTGCATTATATAGGCAACCTTTTCCTAAAGAGACAAAAGTTGGCAGCTTGTTTATTCTCTGTCCTCGTTGACATAGATGCTGGGTGTAGACTACCTTAGACACAGCATGACCATCCCGAATCTTCATTGAAACTGATACATTTCTATTATCTGACAGCTATATCTTTAGAGAAGTCCAAGGAGAAATCTTACCCATATAAAAAAAAAGAATTTTCTGGAAAAGAATTTTCTTTTTTAAAAAAACTTTTATTTAATGAATATAAATTTCCAAAGTACAGCTTATGGATTACAATGGCTTCCCCCCCGCCAATAACTTCCCTCCCACCCGCAACCCTCCCCTTTCCCACTCCCTCTCCCTTTCCATTCACATCAAGATTCATTTTCAATTCTCTTTATATACAGAAGATCAGTTTAGTATATATTAAGTAAAGATTTCAACAGTTTGCCCTCACATAGCAACACAAAGTGAAAAATACTGTTGGAGTACTAGCTATAGCATTAAATCACAATGTACAGCACACTAAGGACAGAGATCCTACATGATATTTTTTTTAAATTGATTAATTTTTATGCAATTTCCATTTTAACACCAAGTTTTTTTTTTTTCATTTTCAATTATCTTTATATACAGAAGATCAATTCAGTATATACTAAGTAAAGATTTCATCAGTTTGCACCCACACAGAAACACAAGGTGTAAAAATACTGTTTCAGTACTAGTTATAGCATTACTTCACATTGGACAACACATTAAGGTCAGATCCCACATGAGACATAAGTACACAGTGACTCCTGTTGTTGACTTAACAATTTGACACTCTTGTTTATGGCGTCAGTAATCTCCCTAGGCTCTAGTCATGAGTTGCCGAGGCTATGGAAGCCTTTAGGGTTTGCTGACTTCGATCTTATTCCGACAGGGTCATAGTCAAAGTGGAAGTTCTCTCCTCCCTTCAGAGAAAGGTACCTCCTTCTTTGATGGCCCCATTCTTTCCACTGGGATCTCACTTGCAGAGATCTTTCATTTAGGTTTTTTTTCTTTTTTTTTTTTTTTCTTTTTTTTTTTTTTTTTTTTTGCAGAGTGTCTTGGCTTTCCATGCCTAAAATACTCCCATGGGTTCTTGAGCCAGATCTGAATGCCTTAAGGGCTGATTCTGAGGCCAGAGTGCTATTTAGGACATCTGCCATTCTATGAGTCTGCTGTGTCTCCCATTTCCCATGTTGGATCGTTCTCTCCTGAAAAGAATTTTCCAGAATTGGAAATAGGAGAGATAGAAAATGGATGTATGGAAAATCATACAGTAAGATACTCTGATTTTGAAGCAGTTTTTGAATCTATGAAGTGAAAATAATACTGATGTTTTAGTGTCATTTGGAGGATTAAAGTGAATCAAAGCACATCTGGCCTTCTTATATGATTGTTCCTAGGTGCAGAGTAGCCTGCTGATATTACAATGTATGTCTCCACTATAGTTTCTCTAGAACAGAGGCTGACTCTTAGTTTGTGTTGATTTTCCAGTCATGACCACAATGTCTGGCACACTATAAGAGAAAAATGGGATGAGCTGCTTTGAACTGTAGGAGGGTCCTATACTTAGTCATTTTCACATTTTAGACAAGCCTTCACTCACAGTCAGAAATGTGTCTGAAAATATTCAGATCTACACTTGACACATTTCCAGCTCTACATCCTGGGTCTATGGAAAAAAACCACCAGTCCCAACTCAACATATTAATCATTATAGGACCCAAATTAATACTAACTGAAAGGTTTTGACAAATGAATAAACACAATTCTATGAGGCAGCTTATCAGATGAAATTGATTAAAATCACTAGGAAAACTGAGAGAAGATATACCTCAAATTACAAATAATTATAGAAGATGTTACTTCTTTATCTTCATGACCTAATTTGCACCAAGGACAGAAGAGGTCTAGAATACTAGAAGAATAGGGGAAATATTTAATTGTGAAAACTGCAGTTTATTCCAAAATATGGTGAACAGTTACCAAGAATGGAACTACAGGAGTGGTATACTCAAGAAAATAATTCCCTTATAAAGAAATAATCACTGTTAACTAAATGGCAAATAATGGGATCAATAACAGCTTCCAGTCTTTCTTGATCTTTCATTAGATACTGGGAGAAACGCATCCATTCTGTACCTGACTTTTCTACGTTGTGGTTTTTAATGAGGCCTTCAGAATTTCCCCCATAAGATGCCCCTGCATTTTTAGTAGTCTTTTATTTACTTAGTTAAAAAAAATACTTTAACTTAACTCAAGTGTGAGCTCTCCTCTCGATAGGACCTTTTTAGAGTGAGTCAATTTCTACCTACCTAGAACGATTCGGTTGTCATTGTGCCTGGATTCAATTAATCTCTCACACAACTCTTCTCAAGACTGCGTTTTCCATTGAAGGGAGAAATGCCAATCAAGGCTAACAAACAGTAGAGCCTAGGAATGGCTTCCAGTCCATGCTCACTAACACTTGAAAATACTGTTTAGTGGTAGATATTTGGCACAGTTATTAAGAAGCTGCTTGGGATGCCTGCATCCCAAATCAGGGTGTCTGGCATTGAGTGCTAGTTCCATCCTCAATTACAGCTTTCTGCTAATGTGCACCTTGAAAGGAAGGAGGTAATGGCTCAAGTGTTTGGGTCCCTGCACCCATATGGAATATGTGGTTTGAATTCGAGGCTCATGGCTTCAGTCTAGCCCAGCCCTAGTTGTTGCAAACACTTAGGGATGAAAAACCTCTCGCGCGCATGCACACGCACTCGCTCTCACTCTCGCTCTGTGTGTGTGTGTGCATCTACCTTTCAAATAAATAAAATAAAATTGTAACTAAAACACCTCATACTTGATTGGTATTTATTAGTTATTTAGTAACTATGACAACAGTGATAGTAGGAAAAATAATAACAATAACAACAGGAGATCTCTGTTAGCCTATTCTAAAAAATGAAATGCTCAATCATTCCTTCCATCACTCTACCAAGGCAAAGTTAAAACATTTTCATATATATGGCTCACAATAGCATTGTCACTGACAACAAATCCAAGTGTTTCCAAATGACTTTGGAGATATAAATTATGATGTAAATGTTTAATTCAAAAATTGGCATGTGACCCAGTTGCTGTTTTTACTACATGTCTAACAAGAACCCACACATACTTATTTAAAATAACTGACTTAAAAGCCAAAAATCAACCACGCAATCAAATGCTTCACTTCAATTTCAGAGGCAATGCATGATTTATACCGATTACAATTGTCCTCACGATCCAGGAATGAGGCAGATTCCTTGAAATAAACCACTAGTTTTGAAGGCATCCCTTTGTAGACCTCCTTTCAAAGCAGAGGCTCCAGCTCCCTAAAACTGTTCCCAACAAATATCATCAACAGTCACCCAGGCATTCTGCTACAATTTGAATATTAGATTGTGTATCCCCAAAGGTCTATGATTAAGAGCTTGGTCCACAGGATGGCTCTGTTGGGAGACAGTAGGATCTGCAAGGCAAGGCCTTGTGAGTGGCCCTTAGGTCATTGATGCATGCCTTCAGAAAGGATTGTGGGACCTCAGTCTCTCTCTTTGACTTCCTGTTTGGCCATATAGGCTCTTCCACCCACATGCCCTCCCACCATAATGTGCTGCCATCAATGCAGTTGCCTGTTCTTGACCTTTGAACTTCCAAGACTGTAAGCTAAATGAACCTTTTCTCTTTGTAAGTTAGCTGCTTCAGGTATTTAATTGTAATATTAAATAATTAATACAGAATTTCTTCCCTTTCTCTCCCTACACAAAGCGGCTTGAAGTAGCACAATGCATGATCTAAATTGAAACTCTCTTGAAGTAAAATCAAAAGAGCAATGAATGAAATTGTTAAGTGCCTATATTGCCCACTACGTGTACCTCAAGGTAAAGATTTTCCTTTGGGATACAAAAGGTCAAAATCAAATCCTACATATTGGCTAGAAGAAATCACTAGGAAAAAACTCATTTTTCTCCCCTTATTTTCTAGTCTACCACCTGATCACCCAACATTAATTGGCAATTGACTGGGTATATTCATTGTTAAAGTGTATAATCATCCCCATCATTGTTCCCAGTTAAAATATACTTTATAAAAGGTGATTGCAGTCTCCAAAAATATGTAGGATAAGCAGATATATAAAAATAATCCAGGAGTTCCATCACCACCATTTATCATCAGTACAAGTGACACACCTAAACGGCCACAGTTCCTACTACTTACCAACTTCCTCTTTGACTTTGCTTGTCCTACACCCCGGCCTTTAGGAAGAAGTCCCAAGTGAATGTCACAGAAAAATTCTGACCAGGACATCAGGAAGTCAAAATCTAAAGATGGAAAACCTAACCAAGTTGCCAATAAAAAGCAAGGAAGACAAGGTTCAAAACTCTGTTTTATCTGAGACAGGGAAATCATATCTCTGAGACTCTCTGACTTCATTCAATTCACTATGTCTATGTTTAGAAAACACTTGTGTTACTTGCTATTGTTCTACATACTGGCAGTCAGTGGCAGGGAGTATGGGAACATAACATAGCATAAAAAAGAGATCAATGAGGCAAGCCTTGGATTTAGTGGTTAAGATGCCACTAGAGGCCGGCACCATAGCTCACTAGGCTAATCTTCCGCCTGCAGCGCTGGTACTCCAGGTTCTAATCCCAGTTGGGGTGCCAGTTCTGTCCCAGTTGCTCCTATTCCAGTCCAGCTCTCTGCTGTGGCCCGGGAAGGCAGTGGAGGATGGCCCAAGTGCTTGGGCGCCTGCACCCGCATGGGAGACCAGGAGGAAGCACCTGGCTCCTGGCTTCGGATCGGCGCAGCACGCCAGCCATAGTGGCCATTTGGGGGGTGAACCAATGGAAGGAAGACCTTTCTCTCTGTCTCTGTCTCTCTCTCTAACTTTGCCTGTCAAAAAAAAAAAAAAAAAAAAAAGATGCCACTAGAGACATTAACATATCATACGTAGGGAGAGTCTGGGTTCAAGTCCCAGCTTCCTTTGAAATTCCTGCTACATTAGCTTTTCTTGCTAATGTGTACTCTAAGAGGCAGTGCTGGCAGCTAAGTACTTTAGAGAATGCTGGAATTAAGTTCACAGCTTCTACTTTGACCCAGCCCAGCCCAGGCTTTTGTGGGCATTTGAAGAATGAGACAGTAAATTGCAGCTTTCTCTATCTATGTATCTATCTATCTATCTATCTATCTATCTTTGTGTGAGTGTGTGTGTGTAACAGCCTCTCAAATAAATAACTAAAACTTTTTAAGGAAGAATTCTTTGCCTTGAAGAAATCTACAGTTCCATTGCAGGAACAAGGTCTATTCATGTGGGCAATGTAAAGCAATAGGGACCAGGATACACACTAAATTCTGATACCAACTATAGTACTCAAAGAGCTTAAAGATGGGGAGAGAGGAGGCAGTGAAGTCGTCAAGAGGATGTAGAAGAAGAAATGTGATCTAGTGGTAGAATTTGGATAGATGAAGCTTTCAGGAAGAAGAGATACTGAAATATCAGAATTCTAAGCATGGTGCCCTCTAGACCAGTCAATTCACTAAAATCTAAGTTTTAGGACATTGATTAATATAAAGAACCATCCTTTGGCATCAGATAGATATATTTCCAATTCCAGCTATTATTATAAATTGACTAACTTGTGAAACATCTGTAAAGCTATATTTTTTATGCTGAATAAGAGTATCTATTTTGTAGGACTGTTGAGATAATAAAATCAGGTGTGTACACTGGTAGCTTATAGGAGAAGTTCAAATAATGTTAATTTACTTTCACTTTAGGAGCACAGTAATAGTCATATCTGCAGGAGAGTTTTATCCTCCAAAACCTATTCCCTCCATCTTCTGTACAGTCAGAGTTTTGACTGGACCAGTGCTTCCTGACAAGAGACTTACTAGGTCCCATGGCAGCGTCCTCTACTAAGTGATTTTGTTCCTGCCAATGGCAGGTAAACAGAGCTGATGTGAATATTTTCTAAGTCTGGATTTGAAAAGTGCCTGTGTACATATTCCTCTTTCAATAAGTTGGATTTCCCTGAAACCCAATTCTGATTGCACAGAGGAGGTCATTGCCTTCATATACAGCAAAGAAACAAATTGCAAGGAACCCAGGATCCCAAAATGACAGGCCAAAACAGGGCCATCTACCCCTCGAGATCCATACAGCAGATAGGAATCAGTGTCTTCGTTCCTCCACCCACTGTAATATTAGGTGCCTTGTTACATCAGCGTAGCCTTTTCACTTAACTAGCCTAAGATCTAATTTTTAAAAATTTATTTACTTAAGTATTTGAGAGCCAGAGAGAGAGAGAAAATGTTCTATCCACTGCTTTACTCCTCAAATGGCCACAAAGCCCAGTCTGGGCCAGGTCAAAGCCAGGAGCCAAGAACTCTATCTCCTACATGGATGTCAGTCTTCTGCTGACTTCCCAGGTGCATAATTTATTTTTTATACATATGTAAGTAGAGAGATGTTATCCCCATTTGGCAGATAAGAAAAATGAAGTCAAGAGCAGTTCAAGGTCACGTGACTTGCCAGTGCTGTCCTATTCATTAATTCCCAGAGCCTCACTGTTTGCCTTTGACAACTTTGTCATTTCTTATTCCTGAGGTGGTGAACAGAACTGTTTAAATTTAAGTGTTGATGAAAGTTTGGTAGGGTTAAATTTTACATTTCAAATATAGAATCATGAACCTAGTATTTAAATTAAGCTGCACATTGAAAATGGTTTCCATAATTATCGCTATTACACATTTGTTGCCACTGTAAAATTTCAAGGAGCTCTGTAAGACATAATTGCAATACAGAGCTCTGGAACCCAGGGCAGAAATGTTTGGCATTGGAGGTAATTTACACCCATAATGTAATTAAATAGGAGGCAATTTGCATTCAGATTTGCACATTACAATTTTTTTCTGATGATCAATTTTTTTAAGTTCTAGCAAGCACAGGAGGTTTCTGAGTGTTCTGACAATTAGTATTTTAGACAAGTGACATTGAGAAAGAGGACTTTCTCATCCTTTTCTGAAGTCTTAGCAGTTTGTCAAGAAAATAAACTGTCTGTCAGATATCTTAATATCAAGTATGCAGTGATAAATGACTATTTTCATCCCCACACTACTTTTGCTGGAATGTATTTATAATTTCTTTCTAATTTTAACTTATTGATAGATGCCTATAAATAAAAATCTTGAAAGGCATAAACTTAAGCATTTGAAGTAAGAATCTAGGAGTGGCCAGCACTATGGCTCAACAGGCTAATCCTCCACCTTGCGGCGCCTACACACCGGGTTCTAGTCCCGGTCGGGGCGCCGGATTCTGTCCGGGTCGCTCCTCTTCCTGTCCAGCTCTCTGCTGTGGCCCAGGAAGGCAGTGGAGGATGGCCCAAGTCCTTGGGCCCTGCACCCATATGGGAGACCAGGAGAAGCACCTGGCTCCTGGCTTTCAAACAGCGCGGTGCACAGGCCGCAGCGGCCATTGAGGGGTGAACCAATGGAAAAGGAAGGCCTTTCTCCCTGTCTCTCTCTCTCTCACTGTCCACTCTGCCTGTCAAAAAATTTTTTAAAAGTAAATAAATAAAAAAAAAAAAGAATCTAGGAGTTAGACTAGCAAAGAGATTAGAATTTAAAGTTATCGGGGGAAAAATCATACAGAACATCTGTGTTGTGGTGAAAATAGCAGTAGACTTGGGATGGAGTCTCTCACACTACATAAAAACCTCAGCCAAGCATTTCAGTTCTCCTGTTTGGGAATTAAGAAGCATATTATCATTGCATTTGACTTGTATAAATATTAAGTAAGATGTTCAGAAATTGTGCCCAGCATGCCACAGAAGCTCAGTAAGTATTTGCTGCATTGTTAGAGGCTAAATGTAGAGAAAGGGCAAGTCTAACAGTAGCTACTATTTACTAAGCACTATTCTAATTCCATGAAAGGATACTAATATTAATCTTACCATATAGAATATGAGGAAATTGATGAATGAAAGGAACTAATGGCTATGTTCACTCAGCTGGAAATCCAGAAATTAGTGGGAATGGGATTTGAACTCAAAGATCCAGGTATTCTAGTTTTTGTAGGTATCAGGCTATACTACCTCATACCACAAAGGAACTTTCTCATCTATAACTGTATGGGTTGAACTTCTGCTCTGGGCTTTACCAGTATGTCACTGGTAGCATTGAGATACAAGACTTTATCTGGGGCTTGTGTGAGGGGCAATGGTTAAGTCTCTGCTTGGAATGTCCACATCCCATATTGGAGTCCCTGAGTTTAAGTCATGCTTCTGCTTCTGATACATCACAAATGGACTAAGAAACAATATGAGAGACATCTTTTAAAAAGATTATTTTACTACTGTGGCATGGCAGGTAAAGCTGCTGCATGGGATGCTGGTTTCCCATGTGAGTGCCAGTTGATGTCCCTGCTGCTCTACTTCCCATCTGCCTCCCTGATAATGGTCTGGGAAAAAAAGGAATATGGCTCAAATGTTTGGGTCCCTGGTACACATGTGGAAGACTTGGCTCCTGGCTTCGGCCTGCCTCAACCCTGGCCATTATGGCCATCTGGGGAGTGAAACAGTGGATGGAAGATCTCTATCTAACTCTGATTTTCAAATAAATAAATAAATCTTTAAAAACAAGATATTCAGGGGCCATCAAAGAAGGAAGTACCTTTCTCTGAAGGGAGGAAAGAACTTCCACTTTGATTATGGCCTTGTCTAAATAATGTCACAGCTTGTGGACTCAAGAGGCTTCCATTGCCTTGGAAGCTCATGACAAGAGCCTCTGGTGATTACTGACATCATAAATAAGAGTGTCAAGTGTTAAATCAACAACAGGAGTCACTGTGCACTTATTCCCCATGTAGGACCTCTGTCCTTAATGTGTTGTACTATGAAAATTAACGGTAAAATTAGTCTTCAAACAGTACTTTATACTTTGTGTGTCTATGTGGGTATAAACTGTTGAAATCTTTACTTAGTATAGAATTGATGTTTTGCATATAAAGATAATTAAAAATGAATCTTAATGAAGAATGGGATGGGAGAGGGAGTGGGAGGTGGGATGGTTTGGGGGTGGGAGGCAGTTAATCTAAAAGTTGTACTTATGAAAGTTATATTTGTTAAATAAAAGATTTCTATTAAAAATAAAGTTGATCAATAAAAAAAAAACTATAGCATCAAGGTAAGACCACTTCAGTAAAATAATTATTGAAAAATATGTAGGTAATTAAGTGCCACATTCCTTTTCTTATAGGAGGTACATGTTGACTTATAATGACTAGGACACATACCTTTATACATGTGTGAAGCACTCTATTTGTCCTGTATTTTGGGATTGGGACTTTTTCCCACTGGTCAAGGAAATTTAGATAGCTGAAAACTTTTGACTTAGTTGCCTCACAGACATCCCAGATTTGGCAAGTACAATTCTAGGGTTCAACATCCCCTAACATCTAAACTTGATGTTCCTCTTGTAGTATACATTTGTGGTGATATGTTTGCCTGAATAATGGGCCCTCTCTAAAGATGTCATTGGGGCTGGCATTGAGGGATAAAGCCAAAGCCTGCAATACCAGCATCCCATATGGACATTGGTTTGTGTCCCAACTGCTCCACTTCTGATCCAGCTCTCTACTAATGGCCTGGAAAATCTTCAGAGGGTGGCCCAAGTGCTTGCCCCCTTGCACCCATGTGTGAGACCCAGAAGAAGTTCCTGGCTTCAGCCTAGCCCAGTCCTGGCCATTGCAGCCATCTGGGAAGTGAAACACCAGATGGAAGATATCTTTGTGGGTGTATGTGTGTGTGTGTGTGTGTGTCCCTCTCTCTGTAAATCTGACTTTCAAACAAATAAATAGGGGCTGGTGCTGTGGCACAGTATGTTGGGCCTCCACCTGTGGTGCTGACATCCCATATGCCAGCTGGTTTGAGTCCCAGCTGCTCCTCTTCCAATCCAGCTGACAGTCTAGGAAAGCAGTGAAAGATGCCTCAAGTGCATGGACTCCTGTGCCTATGTGAAAGGCCTAGAGGAAGCTCCTGGCTTCAGCCTGGCCCAGCTCTGGCAGTTGTAGCTATTTGGGGAGTGAACCGTGGATAGAAGATTTCTCTCTCTCTCTCTCTCTCTCTCTCTCTCTCTGTCTATAATAAAACTAAAAATAAAAAAGATGTCCATCCTACTCCCCACACTTGTGAATGCACTACTTCACATGGCAAAGGAAATGTCACAGGTGTGGTTAACATAAAGATTTTGATATGGGTTGAGTTGTGCTCTTCCAAAATTCATATAAAGAAACTCTAACCCCCAGTACCTAAAAACATGATGATTTGGAGATAGGGGCTTCAAAGAGGTGATCAAGTTAAAACAGGGTCCTTAGAGCATATCTTCATCCGATGATTCTGAGAAAAATACGACAGAGACACATGGAGAGGGAAAACCAAATGAAGACACAGGAGAAAACAGCCATCTACAAGCCCAGGAGGCCACGGAAAAAAATCAGTCCAGCTGACACTTTCATCTTGGACTTCCAGTTTCTTCCAGAACTGTAAAGAAATAATTGCTATTGTTAAAGCCACTCGATCTGTGGTATTTTATTACAGCAGCCTGAGCAAATGCATACAGATTCTAATGTGGGTAGAGTTTCGTGGATTATCAGGGGATTCAGTGTAATGACAAGGGTTTTATATAGAGAAGTTGTGGTCAGAGTGAAGGAGGGTATGCAACATGGGGTAGAAGTCACTAAAGGAAGGAGAGAAGGTGTTATGGAAAGAGGAAGTGGGTGACCTTTGGAAGCTGGGAAAAGCAAGGAAATAGATTCCCTGCTAGATCCTCCAGAAGGAACACACAGTCCTGCCAACACCTTGGTTTTAGCTCATTGAGACTGAGTTCAGACTTTTGAACTCCAGAACTGTAAGGTAACAAATTTGTATAGTTTTAAGCCACCAGATAGATGCCTGATAACTCGCTACAGCAGCAAATCACTGCAGGGAATTTCTTCCCCATCCCACTATGACCCAAACCTATGCATTCTACTCCAGGCCTTGCCTCTCCTGCCCCATCTTTATAAATTTACTCTTCTGGGTCAGGCACTGAGTCATAGCAGGTAAAGCCGCAGCCTGCAGAGCCATTATCCCAAATGGGGGCCAGTTCAAATCTCGGCTGCTCCACTTCCAACCCAGCTCTCTGCTTTGGCCTGGGAACACAGTAGAAGATGGCCCAAGGCCTTGGGCCCCTACACCCGCATAGGAGACCCAGAAGAAGCTCCTGGCTCCTGGCTTCGGAACAGTGCAGCTCCAACCATTGCAGTCAATTGGGGAGTGAACCAGCAGATGGAAGACCTCTCTCTCTCTGTCTCTCTCTCTCTCTCTCTCTTTCTGCCTCTTCTTCTCTCTGCCTCTCCTCTCTGTGTAACTCTGACTTTCAAATAAATAAATAAATCATTTTTTAAAATTTCAAAAAACAAATTTACACTTCCTTTGAATCCCATCTGCATCACAAGAACAGCCTCTAGACTTATTGCCCTGCTTCCACTCCCTTTCACCCTCCAATCATTCTACTCCCTTCAGCCAAAATAATTTCTGTTAACTTTCAATTTGACCAGGTCTCTAACCTTCTTAACTTAATTTATCTTATAACTGTGTCTCGCCAGTTATAAGACAAATACATAGGAAGGTCTCCATGATCTCTTGCGCTTCCTTCTCCAGCCTGGGCCACATGAACCCTCTCCTGACACTCTTGCCTATGTGCCCTATTTCTATCCAGGACCTTGTGTATCCCTCTCTCCAGGCAGGGCATCACGGTCCCCTTTTTTTTTTTTCTACTCACAAGTAGCTCTTTGAGCACACTGTGCTAGCTCTCACTTCCCTTTCTCCTCTAGACAATTCCAACTTATGTCTCAAAACTCACCTGAGCCACCACCTCCTCCAGAATGCTGTCCTTGAATATCTTCCACCTGTATCACAATTGGTGCAGTTACCCAGCCTCTGTGCTCCTGTAGTATGGTGGAATGAGAACGCCGCGCCAAGATGGTGCTGGCAAGCAAGTGTCAGTTACTCAGGAAATGGCGGCAGAACCCATCTGGCAAAGGAGCCTGCCTGGCAACAGGCAGTGATTGGTGGCAGCATAAATTGCCTCTTGACCAGATCGGCTGCCTCAGCTATATAAGCTGCTGCACCAACTGATATAAATGAGTTCACAAGCTGTTTGCCTCTAGCCCGCTTTCACCTGACTCAATCAGTGTCTGTTGTGACTCTACGCCTCTTGCCCCCACTGCACTTCTCCTCTCAGAATGAATCCACAGCAATACTGTAGCACACTTTGTTTATCTCTAGCTATGCTAGAGATAGCCCTTCAAGGTAACTAGGTATGTAGGTGCCTCATTCTCCTTTAGACTGTGTTATTCCAAGCTAGGAGCCTGTCTTTCATGCCTCCCCAATGTCTAATACAGCACCTGATACTGAAGAGATTAACTGTTGAGTGAAACTTTGAGACAAAAAGATAGAACATCAACTACTTATTCACACAATAAATACTTCTTGTGTTGTGCAAATATCATAGAGTGCATTTTCACAAACCTAGACAGTGGAGATCAGTCAATGTGGTTGTTAGATGTAATCAAGGCAAACATGAGATGTATGAGCCTGCTGCCTTTGTCACATGGCATACTTTTACAGTACACTTTTAAATAAGAAGTACTCTCCAAAATAATGACAATAATTTAAAATAATGATAGAAAGTTCAATACAGCAAATACATAAACCCATGTTATAATTATTTATTAGCACTACCAAGGATTATGGACTGTTTATAATTGTAAGGGCTATACTTTTATACAACTGGCAGTGCAGAATGTTTGTCCACATCAGCAGCTCCACAAATACATGGATACTGCATTTTACTGTGAAGTTATAATGGCATGAGGTTACAGGAACTTTTCAGCTCCCTTATAATCTTAGAGGACCACTGTAGGATACATATGCAGCCCACTGTGTGTGCTTGAATATATTGGGTAGTCACAATCAGTAAATTACCAAGGGATATACAAATATCTGTAAAATTTGTCTTCCATTTAGAATTTCAGTCACAGGTTGAGTCATTGTTTAAATGACCAACAGGTGGTAATGATCAAAAGTCTACAAACAACCAGCTTCATGGACTGGGAGAGGAATCCATACCAAGAAAAAAAAAAATCAGGAAGGATCGGGATAAGTTGGAGTTTCATAGGACTAGGTAATGGGAACACAAACAAGAATGTCAAACCAGAAGCATAAGGTTTTCCCCAAAGCAATGGAGGGTCTTCAATGGCTTGATCGAACAGGAGCATGCCTTGTGCAAGAAGACACACAAGTGCCTCCCTCTTCAGAGCTTTCAAAGGTGCACCAAATTTCCAACCTGTATTGAAAATAACAGAAGAAAGAGGCCATGTACAGTGTCAGGAGGCAGGAGAAAACATACCAAATTATATTAAATGAGTCACAGTGGTTAAGGAAGGGTTTTCTTCATGAGGCATCCAGTTCCTAATAACTTTATGTAATCCAAATCCAGAAGCCCATTGCACCATGACTAATACAGGATATACATTGTTTCCTTTCAAGGTCAACTTTTGCTCAAGAAAATGAGAAATGGTTCTCTTCTTTGACCCCATCTGATAAAGCAGAAACCATAGCAGATTTATACAAATGAAAATAAGGGTGAGTCAGAGCACTTTATCCTATAAATAACAAAAATGAATTAAGGTTGATTTGTCTCCAGGCAACTTATATAAATACAGTCATATAACCTGATTTTAGTATATAGGATAGATAATCAAGAGATTCACTTAAAAGTACTCATGGCTGTCTCTTCACTGTTCTAATAGATTTTAAAAGCTGCTTCCTGGCCAGCCGTTGCCTTATAGAACTTCCCTGATGAAGATCATGGCCCCAGCTATTTCTTCTGCCAAGATTCAAATGCTTACTATTGGACCTCTCAAAGTAGATTTAGTTTAAGGAGTTTGACATCTATCAAAAAAAAGTGCATGCATATTTCAAAGATTTTCCTTTGAAATTAAATATATTTAAATATATAAATATATTAGTAAATAAATGGCATTATAAAAAAATTAATGTGCAGTACAAAGTAAAATCTTCTAAAAATGAAACCCAAAGCATGTGTACACATCAATAATCAATGGGTACTAGATAACATTATAGATGCATCTTTGGGTATATTACTCACAGAGGATAGGCTAGAATGAATGAATTAGATGTTCAAATCACACAGAAAACTAATTTAGGATAAAATATAACAAAGGCAATTAATTCAGGGGCAGGCATTGTGCATAGCAGTTAAGATACCACTTGGGACGCTCACATTCCATATCTGAGGGCCAAGCTTTAAGCTTGGCTCCACTCCAGATTCTAAGAGTAAAACAAATAGCTTCCAGATGAGGTTGTGAAGATGCACTGCATGTGTCTTCTGTAGTGGACTGCAAGGCCAAATGACAGCTGTGATGAGGGTCGTCCTCCAGAGCCGGACCACACACGCATTCCTATCTTCACTGCACCACTTCATTGTGTGTAGGCCTTAACTCCTCTGTGCCTCTATGCTCAATTGCTTTCTCTACAAAATGGAAGTAATAATAATGTTGTCACCTCACAGGATTGTTGTAATGATTAAATGAGATAATCCAGCAAAATCTTGCCACAGTACCCAGCATATAGTAAGCACTTATAAAATATTGTTGTTGATATTGCTGTTATCTGCCTACTTTTAAATTTATTTTTGCATTCTGATTAAGGCTGATTTTGATATCCTTCTAAAAGATTTTTTTGTAAATTAGAAAATCTGAGTTCTAGCCCAGGCTCCACCACTCACCAGATAAGTGGCCTGGGACAAGTACCTTGAACTAATCAGTTATGAAACAGAAATAATCATTTGCCTGTGTCCTATCGATTCCCATGGCTCAAGCCAGATAAGGATGCATTGCTTTCTTTTGCTCTGCTTTGCTTCTTTGATGTGCAGCATTGTTCTCACATAAAAATCTGATGGTGAGGGTGATGACGACTTTGGGATTGAGAGTTCCATTAAATGTAAAGAATACAGTACTCAGGTCTGTGTAGGCCAATAAAAAACTGCACTCTGGTCTGTCACACCCCTGCCCTCAACTTCATGATGACATTCCTCTCAATAAATAAGGAGACTGGGGGCAGACAAAAAGAGAGATGGGAATTAATGTCAGACCCAATTAGGCTTTCCTGATCTATGATTAGCAGTAGTCATTTTAATTGCTATTACTATGTTATCACTCTAAATATAAAAGGTCTTTTAAAAACTTTTTTTTAAAGAGAAAATGGCAAGTTAAATACTTGGCTAGAGCTCGGATATAATAACATAACCTACCACATTTTGTTTAAAGATAGCAATTTGCATATTCAGGCATACTTGTATTAAAAAACAGAGCATGGAATTATATAAACAGAAAGATTATATCTACATCTAGATCACAGAGAAAAATTTCAGAAAATAAACTGCACTTTGTAACTTCTGCACTAAATATGTATTTTAACCAGAATAAATAAAACGTCAGTTAAATATTCTAAAATAAATGATGCTATTGGCAATATAATTGACAAGAGGTAGCTATGATGGTGAGTTCATTTTCAAAATGTTGTGAAAAAGTGCTGCTTTTCTGAGATTTTGGAAAAAAAAACAGAAATTATTAGACTTACTTATTAGGTGTGGCTATTTGACTTTATAATCTCTAGGTTTAGCTCTTTTCAGAAATTTGGTCCAAAGATAATAAATCACTGATCTGTTCTAGTTTTACAAAGCTCACTTTCATTAAGAGTTTCTAACAGAAGAATTACATTCCTTGCTAAGTCAGGCCTTGGTAAGATTGTGATAAAATATGCTATAACTATTACAGGGCCACAATGGCACAAAGTCATGTGCAGTGCAGGGCTTTAAAAATTCAAGTGCATGTCATCCTCAAGATCTGTTATTTCATAGATAAAGCCAAAGTGATCAATTAAACACCAACTGAAAATTAATACAGCAGCACTGTTGTTACGCATCTAGTGAGATTTATTTTTAGAATTAGTCTTTTAAATACTTGTTAAACATTCTAAGATTTCTCCTCTGCTTTTCACAGAACTGATTCACAGTGGCGGGGTGAAGGCATTACACAGCAAAAAAAACTCAGTAAGCTATGTTAAAGCCGAAAGCGGGATCTTTCCCTAAAAAACATGAAATTTCCAAACCTATTGAGGTCGTATGTGGAACACTACAAAGATTTAAGTGCTTTAAGTTTTTTAAGTACTTCAATTAACTTCATAAAAACAGTAACTGACAGAAATATAAGGCAACGTTGGATGATTAAAATACCTGGCAGGGAACACAAACCCCACTGCAGTGGCGTCACGTCAGAAAAGGTCCAGACTTATTCACTTTAATGAATGGCAAGAGGGACACACATAAACGTTGCAATTTCCCTGACTGGAAACAGCCTTTCTCCCCTGAAGAAACCAAAAAGTAAAAGTCAAAATCACTATTTACATTTGCCATTCTGAGGCTCAAGTAGAAATAAGTACTATGGTTTCCTTTTTCCTCATGTTCCTGTTTCAGTTTCCTATACCAACAACCCCTTACATAATTAGCAAAGGAAAATGCATAAGTAATCATGCATCACAAGTTACAGAACCAGATCCCAAGAAAAAGAATTAGTTGGAAGACATCACGGGTTGGGACAAATTACAGATCATCCTGTTTCAGACTGACTCACCCTGACACGACAGTGGTGGCTTCCATCCAGAGCCTCGCTTGCTGCCGGTTCCCACTTGCCATCCTCCCAGCTTTTCTTGTGTATCAGAAAAGTATCATTTAAAGGAATAAACGTGAAGAAACTGGAAAAGGGAGAAAATGCCCAAGTTCTTATTTTTTATCTTAATTTTTGATTGAATAAATAAATCCCTGAAACAATAAATAAATCCCTTAAACAAGATATTTTCCCCACTATCATTTGATGCAAAAAAAAAAAAAAAAAGAAATCTCACACGGGCTTGCTCTTAATTACAAAGTTAACAATTGCACTTTACCCACAGGCGGAACATGCAAATTGGACCCTGCTCTGTGTTCCCCTATAAAATCATCCAGAACTGTAGCTTATGAAACCACATCAGAAATAATTTCATTTAAAAATATCTTATGCCTGAATCCTACATGACCCTTTTTTTTTTAAATATATTCCAAAATACTGTAGTCAACTCAACTCTGTCAGTGCAGTGTGGTAAATTCAGATAAACTGCCATGCTTTTTTCTCTCAATATTTGTTGAAAATCCTATAGCTTTAGTGTCTGTAGGAAATAAAAATGCAAAATGTTTTTCTACAAAAAATGTTAAATTCAAAAACATTAGGAAAAAAGAAGGATGTTTATTATAGAGCTTTTTAAAGTTTTTGTGCTAAATTCACTGGTGGATATAACCTTCAAATCACCTTCAAGAAGGGGGTTAAAGTAAAAAAAAAGTCTGATATAAAATAAACCGTTTATCTGAATGTAGAACTGGACCCGTAATTTTTAAGCTAGGGAAATTTTTTCTTCAAAAAAGTGACTCTCATAATTCTCTGCATTATTCTGCAGTGTTCAGACTGGAAAATACTGCATGTGACATTGAAGTTACAATTTTAAGCAATAGGCACTAGATTTAGGTTGAGTAATTGGCCATTATTTTGCTTATACAAAATGCTTTCCTCCTTCTGTAACCACTTGGAAGCTTAACAGTTTCTGAGTTAGCTTAGATATGAGGCAAAACAGGCTCATTGTGAAATTAGACATGTGTTTCCCTGTAAATGTCTCTCTGCAGAGTCATCTCATTTCCAAAGCCCTAAAGAAAACTCACGGCAGAAGGCTGCCGGTTAACCATGTGCTCTCACTGCAGAAAGTGCTCCCAGTGAATGTGCGACATGAAACCGCAAAGGCTTTCTATATTTTAATGAAAACAGAAAGTAATATGCAACTAAGTTATAGCCACTTGGCAATTAGTATGTGGCCTCACCTAGATCATCCTGCCATGTCCAACCCTGAGACCCTCAGGACTTTACAGAATACAGGGGGGGGGGGGGTTTCTTTCTCTTTCCCTTTATTTCTCTGGATGAACAGAAAATCCTGTTTTGACAACATTGGCAAGTCATTTCCCTCACTCTGTCATCTGTCCCTTTCAACATCTTGAGATTTGGGCTCTGCTTCCCTGAGAGATACCCCATCCCTCAGCAAACGAGAACATCCTTCCCACACAGCCTGCAATGCTGCAGTTTCACATTAATGAACCAAAAGTGATTCCCTGAATTAACCCTTTCTAAAATAGTTTCTATTTTAGTACCAATGTGCCATGAGGGCGTATGAAAGCAAAAAATAAAAACTACTAGAAACCGAGGCTTTTCTGATAACTTACTGAGGTACATGACCCTTTCATTTAATAAAATAGGGACAAGAAAAAGCATGATGTAAAAAGAAAATAAGCCTAAAGTCTCTATACAGCAGTGGTTTCTCCTCATCCATAGCAAGCAGTTCACACTCAGTCACTTGTCCCTGAGGTCCTGGCAGTGTCTTCAGTCCTGTACTCTATCATTGTCTTGGAGCATTCAGAACTTTTTACCCTGAATTATCCCCCACAGTGTTATCCACAACAAAGGGCCATTGTAATGCTTAGGACTGCACCAGACAGGAGAAAGTCTGGAGTTCTTGTTTTAATAAACATGCTTAAAGATATAGAAAATCCATTTTAAATCAGTCATTAAAATATACAGAGAGAAACACTACACTTTAGATAGAGGGAAAATATCTGATTTTCTTCAAGGTTGTAGTGAGTCTTTTTAAATTAACTTAAAATTAACTCAAATTAGTCATTGCAGTTACATATAGGAAATCCTGAGCCAAAAGAAGACAAGGCAACTGTGTTCAAACTTATCACAAACTGTATTTCTCTGGACTTCTCACCTCAGCAGATTTCAAATTGCCCTTTCCAAGGAATATTTGACCTTCAAATTTGGGGCCTTGATATCTCTTGATTTTCTGCATCCATCATATGTCAGAAAACTTAGGCTAGGTTACACATAATATTTCTGTTAATTGACTCTAATAAATTTTGGTTTTCAAAACCTGCAATCTGTTCATTGTGCCAAGCCTGCATTGCAGAGAAGTCTTAGCGTGGGCTTCCAGCCTGGCCCCTGCAAACTGAGTTACTACAAGCAGACTTAAATTGTATTTGCTCTGAGAGAAGAGGGGGAAGAGAGCCCTCTCCCCACTGTCATCATGAAGGCCTAGGCCGGCGATCAGCCCCTGGGAGCTGAATCTCGCACGCTGGCCTGGGCGCTGTCCTTGGTGCTGCCGGCGCCATAGGCGCTCCAGCGCCTTACCTTCTGCCCCCGCGGAAGCTGCGGACGTCCGCCACACAGAAAGCAGATTGTAGCGCCATATCCCACTTTTGAAACAATAACTACCCCGGTCTGTACTCTTTGTCCCCTTCCCGAAGGCTTCAGGACGACCGTTTCTCAAAGTCTTTTTATTCCTTCCAGACTCAACTTCTCTGCGCTCATCTCCCGCTGCTTTAAGGCAGGGAGTGGGGGAAGGGAGAGGGAGGCAGGAGATGAGGGTGGAAGAGGGGAGGGAAGAGAAGGGGAGATGAGGGTGGGGGAGGGGGAGCTGAAAGAGGGGTGAGGATGGGGGAGGGGAGGAGCAGGGGAGATGAAGAAAGGACGAGGGAAGAGGGCAAGGAAATGGTTAGAAGAAAAATTATCGGGGGAAGGGGCTTAGAGGGCCGGCGGGTTGAATGGGACTAAGTAGGGGAAAGAGGGGCCAAACAGAGCAGGAAGGAAGATGGGTACAGTAAAAGTCACGGGAAAGGGCAAAAGAAGAGAAGGTCGTGAGGACAAGAGTGGAGAGAGCGCTAACCAGGAACCAGGGGGATCAGGGGTCCACACGGGGCTGCCGGGACGCGGACAGAAGTAGACAAAGAAAGGGCGTTGGGTGGATATTCGCACCCGGGGTCTAAAATGCAACCCCGAGGAGAAGAGAAATGGGAGAGAGGGGGATTGCGGGGAGACAAGTGTTCTGGGACCCGAAGGAGAGCTGGGGGAGGGGCCGGGACCCGGGCCCCGCAGCTCCGAGCCGGGCGCAGCGTGGCCCCCGCCGAGAGCGCGCTGAATCACCGCCGGGCCGCCGGCCCCCTTCCCCCCGGCCCGGGCCCGCAGTCCCCGCCTCCTCGGCCGCCGCCTCCACGGGGCGGGGCCCTGGCCCGGGACCAGCGCCGCGGCTATAAATGGGCTGCGGCGAGGCCGGCAGAACGCTGTGACAGCCACACACACCAAGGCCTCCAAGATGAGCTACACGTTGGACTCGCTGGGCAACCCGTCCGCCTACCGGCGGGTCACCGAGACCCGCTCCAGCTTCAGCCGCGTTAGCGGCTCCCCGTCCAGCGGCTTCCGCTCGCAGTCGTGGTCCCGCGGCTCGCCCAGCACCGTGTCCTCCTCCTACAAGCGCAGCGCGCTCGCCCCGCGCCTCACCTACAGCTCGGCCATGCTCAGCTCCGCCGAGAGCAGCCTCGACTTCAGCCAGTCCTCGTCGCTACTCAACGGCGGCGCCGGCGGCGACTACAAGCTGTCCCGCTCCAACGAGAAGGAGCAGCTGCAGGGGCTGAACGACCGCTTCGCCGGCTACATCGAGAAAGTGCACTACCTGGAGCAGCAGAACAAGGAGATCGAGGCGGAGATCCAGGCGCTGCGGCAGAAGCAGGCCTCGCACGCCCAGCTGGGCGACGCGTACGACCAGGAGATCCGCGAGCTGCGCGCCACGCTCGAGATGGTGAACCACGAGAAGGCTCAGGTGCAGCTGGACTCCGACCACCTGGAGGAAGACATCCACCGGCTCAAGGAGCGCTTCGAAGAGGAGGCACGGCTGCGCGACGACACCGAGGCAGCCATCCGCGCGCTGCGCAAAGACATCGAGGAGTCGTCGCTGGTCAAGGTGGAGCTGGACAAGAAGGTGCAGTCGCTGCAGGATGAGGTGGCCTTCCTGCGGAGCAACCACGAGGAGGAGGTAGCGGACCTGCTGGCCCAGATCCAGGCGTCGCACATCACGGTGGAGCGCAAAGACTACCTGAAGACGGACATCTCGTCGGCGCTGAAGGAGATCCGCTCCCAGCTCGAGTGCCACTCCGACCAGAACATGCATCAGGCCGAAGAGTGGTTTAAGTGCCGCTACGCCAAGCTCACCGAGGCCGCCGAGCAGAACAAGGAGGCCATCCGCTCCGCCAAGGAAGAGATCGCCGAGTACCGGCGCCAGCTGCAGTCCAAGAGCATCGAGCTCGAGTCGGTGCGTGGCACCAAGGAGTCCCTGGAGCGGCAGCTCAGCGACATCGAGGAGCGCCACAACCACGACCTGAGCAGCTACCAGGTAGGAACCGCGGCTGCGCGGCCAGCCTGCGCCAGCGCCAGCGCCGCGCGCCCCCGCCACTCTGGCGCGTGCCCGGGCGCCCTCCGACGCGCTCCCTAGTGGTCGCCTGTCCGTGAGCGCCGGTGGCGCGCCAAGTTTAGCGTCCGCAAGCGTCCTCGCTCCTCCCCATGCCCACCCACCTTGCCTGGGCTTCCTGAGACTCAAGGCCTTTTTCCAAAACGTGCTTCTCTTCTATTTTTGCGCACTTGCGCAAGTAAAGTAGGAAGAGTGTTTAGGTAGTTGATAAATAAGCGACTTTAGGATAGCGTATGCAGCAACGCATCACTTTTCCCGCAATGACTGGAAGAGCTTTCAAAGTTGGTTTCAGCCCCCAGGGCTCAGATGGCAAGGGCCAGGCCAGCACTGAATGTCCCCATGCGTGTGTATTTCCTGCGAATCTGTCCTAGGTCCACTGGTCTCAGTACTTGATGTGCCCAGGAAATGTCTTGTTGACCTTGTTTGTTTGAGAATCCTTTAGATTGAAAAGAAAGGAAGGGAGCTGGAAGCGACAGCTACAAGGTTTGCAGAGCAGGAGGGAGAGGAGGGTGGGGGCGGGGGGCCCGCGGTGGAGGAGAGGGGGGAGGGGGAAGCCAGCAAGAGGTCTATGAAGAAAGTCGCTTTTCGGAAGAAGGATCTGTGGAGGCTCCTTGTATCTGTTTCAGGACACCATTCAGCAGCTGGAAAATGAGCTTCGGGGAACGAAGTGGGAAATGGCCCGCCACTTGCGAGAGTACCAGGATCTCCTCAACGTCAAGATGGCTCTGGACATCGAGATCGCAGCCTACAGGTAGGGGGCTCTCTGCGAGGGTGGCCGCGAGGCTCCACACTGCCCAGGCTGTTGGGATGGAACCTTCACCAGGAAGTCAGCTCAGCAGAATTAAAAGGAAATTGTCCTAAAGAATTGTAAATGTGTGGGTTTTTTTAACCACTTTTTATATACAGCTTGAAAGGATGAACACTAGTCAAAACAAAACACTCGTATTTTAGAAAATATGAAATGTTTGAGAATGCTTGAAGCACAAATGGAGTTTAGGTTTTTAATATTTCATCTGGTGATTGTAGCTTTTCAAATCCATTACGCCAAGGACAAACACCAGGACATTTTTTATTTCTCTGTTTATTGGTATAGCTTACTGTTGCCATTACCTGGCTGAAAATAGATATAGATTGAAATATTCAAATATAAAGTACTGTAAAGTATAGATTATATATCTAAATATGTATCACATATGTTAATCTTTATATATCTAGATTTACATCATTATATATAGACATATAAACATATGTATATATGATTTCTTCATAGGTAGAGATAACTTTAGTTCTGTTAACTAGTGCTGTTAATTAAGTTCAAAGGACAAAATCTTTGATTAATCAGTTTTTCTCTTATGAATAAGGTAATTATAATACTACTGTAACAAGACTAAATTGTACTCATGGAGCTTATTTTTCCAGAAAACAGAGTAATTACACTTAATAGACATTTTTTGATTGAAATTGAAGACCAATTTAAAACTTAATACACTCATTTTAATACCTAGCTCTAATTTGCTCTAGCACAAGTTCTGAAATACACTTAATAATTTTGTAAATTTTTTAGCTTTATTTTTGCTTTAAAAATAGTATCTATCCTGAAAGTCTAAATGTTCACAAAGTCATTAAGTCTGGTTTTTCTTTTGTTTTGAGTTGGCTGGTGGGGAGTTTTTCAGAATATTCATAAAGCACCAAATGGGTTGCTGCTATAGAGCTAAGACCTAGTGCCTGGATGTGATTGGTGGACTCTTGGGTGTGGTTAGTGATGGCGGCAGGGACTGGCTGGCATTCAGGGACGATCTGTCTCCCTCACTGAATATGACACAATAAACCAGTGAAATGATGGCAAATGTTATACCAGCTTAATAGAATCTTTTGCTTACCTGATTCTATTTATTGAAAGGTGGCTGTGAAGTACCCTTCATATAATTGAGCTCAGAAGGCCCAATGAGATGTTAATTAATGTCTTGTCTTTGTTGGTTCTCTTCTTAGAAAGCTCCTGGAGGGTGAAGAGACCAGATTCAGCACATTTTCAGGGAGCATCACTGGGCCCCTGTATACACACCGACAGCCCTCAGTCACCATATCTAGTAAGATTCAGAAGACAAAGGTGGAAGCTCCCAAGCTCAAAGTCCAACACAAATTTGTTGAGGAGATCATAGAGGAAACCAAAGTGGAGGATGAGAAGTCGGAAATGGAAGACGCACTGACAGCCATTGCAGAGGAACTGGCCGTGTCTGTGAAGGAAGAGGAGAAGGAAGAAGAGGCAGAAGGAAAGGAAGAGGAGCGAGAAGCTGAAGAAGAAGTTGTAGCTGCCAAGAAGTCTCCAGTGAAGGCTACCACGCCCGAGATTAAAGAGGAAGAAGGGGAAAAGGAAGAAGAAGGCCAGGAGGAGGAAGAAGAGGAAGAAGACGAGGGTGTTAAGTCAGACCAGGCTGAAGAGGGAGGATCAGAGAAGGAAGGCTCTAGCGAGAAAGACGAGGGTGAGCAGGAAGAAGGAGAAACCGAGGCTGAAGGTGAAGTAGAAGAAGCAGAAGCCAAGGAGGAAAAGAAAACCGAGGAGAAGAGTGAAGAAGTGGCTGCCAAGGAGGAGCCGGTGGCAGAAGCCAAGGTGGGAAAGCCAGAGAAAGCCAAGTCCCCTGTGCCAAAATCACCAGTGGAAGAGGTGAAGCCAAAAGCTGAAGCCACAGCAGGGAAAGGGGAGCAGAAAGAGGAAGAAGAGAAGGTGGAGGAAGAAAAGAAAGAGGCAGCCAAGGAATCTCCAAAGGAAGAGAAGGTGGAGAAGAAGGAGGAGAAACCAAAAGATGTGCCAGAGAAGAAGAAAGCTGAATCCCCGGTAAAGGAGGAAGCCGCAGAAGAGGCCGCCACCGTCACCAAACCCGCAAAGGTGAGCGTAGAGAAAGAGGCCAAGGAAGAGGAGAAGCCGCAGCAGCAGGAGAAGGAGAAGGAGAAGGAAAAGGAGAAAGCAGAAGAGGAGGGAGGCAGTAAGGAGGAAGGGAGCGACCAGGGGTCAAAGGAAGCCAGGAAGGAAGACATAGCTGTCAATGGGGAGGTTGAAGGGAAAGAGGAGGAAGAGCAGGAGACCAAGGAAAAGGGCAGTGGGCAAGAAGAGGAGAAAGGCGTCGTCACCAATGGGTTAGACTTGAGCCCAGCAGACGAGAAGAAGGGGGGTGACAGAAGTGAGGAGAAAGTGGTGGTGACCAAAAAGGTAGAAAAAATCACCACTGAGGGGGGCGATGGTGCTACCAAATACATCACTAAATCTGTAACCGTCACTCAAAAGGTCGAAGAGCATGAAGAGACCTTTGAGGAGAAACTAGTGTCTACTAAAAAGGTAGAAAAAGTCACTTCACACGCCATTGTAAAGGAAGTCACCCAGAGTGACTAAGATCTGAGTCCATTGCAAAAGGTTAAGCCATATGACAATTTCAAAATGCATGTGATTGACAGCTTCAAAACAGAACGGGTTCTCCCATGGGGGCTCCAGACATTGTATTTTGCTTTGTGCAATATGAAGGGACTGCATGCAAGCGCAGGGTGCTCCCTCCTCAGTCTTCGGAGGATTCAAATGCATGATATTGTACGTACCTGGGGAATTTGCCAGTTTCCTAAGCTGTTGGAAGGGGGCACTCAGGGGGGATGTCTTGAGATGTATTATGCAAAGTACCAACTGAGCCAAAAATAATAAATGAAACACAGAACTCTCTTAGCCTTAAGAAAGCTATATATGAATAATTACGTTTACCTCACTGGTGCATTTAAAATGGACTTTTGTTCATGGGAGAACCTCGCTGACATGCACAGTTTGCAACCTTATGTTGATTGATGTAAAACGTCACAGCAGTATTTGCTCAATAAAGGTCATATTGGAAACATAGTCAATTGCTTGGTGTGATGTCATTGCACAGTGAAATCTCCACTACCTGAAGCTTTCTTTCCCTAGGATAGATTATTTGGGGGAATTGTAAGTGAACTGCGCTTCTGACCACTATTTTGCTAAGAATGGTCCCCTAGGAAGACATAATTGCTGCTGACATTTAGAGTTGCCAACAACCTTTACCCTTCAACTTTAAAATTGTATTTTTGAAACAAAAAAAATAAATAAAAGCATCAGATAAAAAGGAAATTTGATGGGATGGTCTCCATGTTTCCACTTCAAAACAGAACCTAGAGAACCTCCAGGTGAGAGAGGCAATAAAGGAACTTGTGCATTAAGACACAATGTCCCAGACAACGGAACTCCGCAAGCATAACCATATGTCCAGAGGAAGCAGGGCTGAAACCATTAAGTCTTCTAATAAGGAATAGACAGTCTCAGGTTCATGCCTTTGGTTCATATACACACTGCATCACTGATTCGTGTTCTGGGTGATAAAGGTTGATATTTCTAATGTTTCACTTACTGGGAGAAATAATATCAAAAATAAATAAATAACACCCTGCTTGGAAAAAGAAAAATGAGGTTCTCTGACATAGTGTTTTTAAATTTTAAAAATAGGCCTGATCTTACCCAAGGAAATACTATTACCTTTTCGAAATGTATTTGTTACAGACTTTTGAGATCACTAATATATTATTTAGCATATTATCTTTTTGAAGTCTGTATTTTTCTTAACAGGAGGATCAATATTTGTAAGTAAAATGCAAATTTATTTTGGTGCAAAAATGTTTGCAATTCATGCATATGAGAGAGTTATCACATTACTCATGGAAAATTTGTATTACGAAAAAATTATGCATGGGTTTCAAAATTTTTTGCACCAAAACATGTTTATCTCCTAATTCCATGACATGCCCTCATTACCTCACAAGCCCACCCATTGTGGCTGTCTCGATTTATAAGGATATTCAGCTGTGCTCCTTTCTTTCTTGTTAGACTGAAAGAAAGAAAACAGGGTTATGCTATGAATCTTTCACATAATATGCTTACATATCTCTTCACGTTTAAAAAAATGAAATGATACTGCTTCTCTGTGGCACTGTTTCCATCATGAGAAGAATAAAAACTCAACTACCAAATAAGTGATAATTCATTCTGCTGTAATACCTTGTAATGCACAAAAATATGGCAAATTGTTTTCTTAAAGTAGTTTTCATATTAAATAGAAAAGGGAAGTGTTATTTCTAGAATATTTCCTTCTATTGCCAGTCAGTATGAAGACAGTATTAAAACATTAGGATAATTGCTTCCACAAACAAATAAGTTAGTTGTTCCAGTTTGGAACCAAGTATTTTTTCCTGGTGGTTTATATCATTTGCCCAAATGAACACAGGCACTATTTTTGAGAATTATTTTATTTGGACTGCACAAAATTTTTCCATTTCCAAGGCTTCTCTACCCTTAGTAGTGGCAAAGCATTGGACTAAAATTCAAGTACAGGATCTATAGATAACAAAATTGTCAGCTTAGGTCCATTATATTATGATTATAAGTTTGTACTTTCTTAACTTTAAATCATTTCTATAATTCTATGTAGCATTCTTGTCTTAGATGAGAATAGAGCTGAAAAAAATATTGACAGTTGACTACATCAAAAGTTATATATTTTTAGGGACTAGTGTTGTTGTAAAGCAGGTAAAGCCAATGCTGGCATTCCATATGGGCTCCAGTTCAAATCCTGGCTACCTACTTCTGATCCAGCTCTCTGCTAATGTTCCTGGGAAAGCAATGGAAGATGGCCCAATTACTTGGGCCCCTGCACCCACATGGGAAACTCAGAAGAAGCTCCTGGCTCGTAGCTTTGGTCTGCTCCAGCCCTGGCTATTGTGGCCATTTGGGTAGTGAACCAGTGGGTAGAAGACCTTCTGTGTGTGTGTTTGTGTGTGTGTGTGTGTCTTCCTCTCTCTGTAATTCTGTCTTTCAAATAATAAAATAAAAACACAAAACAAAACAAAGTTATATATTTTTAATATTCACAGTGGAAGTAACCATTCTAAAGACTTAATTAAGAAGTCAGACCAGTCACAAAGCCCTTAGGCCGATCCTCTTGCATGTATGTGTGATTGGGTAATGTGGGGGAAGAGCACAAAATCAAGGGTCCAGGTGGGCAATTGACTTAGTCATTAGTATGCTGCTTGGACACCCACATTCCAAACTGGAGTGCCTGTGTTCAAGGTCTGCTTCCAGCTACCTGCGAATGGTATACCTTGGGAGGCAACAGGTGCTGGCTCGAGTATCTGGGTGTCTGATACCCATATAGGCTGTCTGAATTGAGATCCCAGTGTCAAGTTTAGACTGGTCCAGCCTAATCTAGCAAAAGCAAATAAGCCAACAAATGAGATCTCTCTCTCTCCCCCTGCCTCTCAAGTAAAACAAATAGATGATAGATAAACAAGTAATTTTTAAAACTTAACAAAGAACAGTTTATTTGTCTCATAATTGTGGAGGCTGGGAAGTCCAAGAGCAGGGTGCCAGTGTCTGCTCAGCATCTGGAGAGGACCTTCTTGCTGTGTCAAAACACAGCAGAGAGCACTCATGGTGACACAGAACAAGTGTGCTAGCCAGAGACGCCAGCATGAGGGCCCAACCCTCACTACCTCCCTTAGTCCTAATTTCCTCCCAAAGACCCCACCTCCAAGTACCATTAACATATGAATTTGGATGTTAAGTTTCCATCCCATCAACTTTTTTTTTTAAATGGCTGAATGGTATTCCATTTGTTTGTTTGTTTTTTAACTTTTATTTAATGAATATAAATTTCCAAAGTACAGCTTATGGATTACAATGGCTTCCCCCACCCCATAACTTCCCTCCCACCCGCAACCCTCCCTTCTCCTGTTCCCTCTCCCCTTCCATTCACATCAAGATTCATTTTCAATTATCTTTATATACAGAAGATCAATTTAGCATATATTAAGTAAAGCTTTCAACAGTTTGCACCCACACAGAAACACAAAGTGAAAAATACTGTTTGAGTACTAGTTATAGCATTAAATCACAATGTACAGCACATTAAGGACAGAGATCCTACATGAGGAGTAAGTGCACAGTGACTCCTGTTGTTGACTTAACAAATTGACACTCTTGTTTATGGCATCAGTAATCACCCTAGGCTCTTGTCATGAGTTGCCAAGGCTATGGAGGCCTTTTGATATCACCGACTCTGATCATATTTAGACAAGGTCATAGTCAAAGTGTAAGTTCTCTCCTCCCTTCAGAGAAAGGTACCTCCTTCTTTGATGGCCCGTTCTTTCCACTGGGATATCACTCATAGAGATCTTTCATCTAGATCTTCTTTTTTTTTCCAGAGTGTCTTGGCTTTCCATGCCTGAAATACTCTCATGGGCTTTTCAGCCGGATCCGAATGCCTTAAGGGCTGATTCTGAGGCCAGAGTGCTGTTTAGGACATCTGCCATTCTATGAATCTGCTGTGTATCCTGCTTCCCATGTTGGATCATACGCTCCCTTTTTTATTCAATCAGTTAGTATTTGCAGACACTAGTCTTGTTTATGTGATCCCTTTGTCTCTTAGTCCTATCATTATGATCAATTGTGAACAGAAATTGATCACTTGGACTAGTGAGATGGCATTGGTACATAACACCTTGATGGGATTGAATTGGAATCCGCTGGCACGTTTCTAACTCTACCATTGGGCCAAGTCCAATTGAGCATGTTCCAAATTGTACATCTCTTCCCTCTCTTATCACTTTTCAGTTAAGTTTCAACACTTAAGAATAATTGTGTATTAATTACAGAGTTCAACCAATAGTATTAAATAGAACAAAAAAATTACTAAAAGGGATAAAGTATTAAGTTGTTCATCAACAGTCAGAGCAAGGGCTGATGAAGTCATGTTTCTCATAGTGTCCATTTCACTTCAACAGGTTTCCTTTTTGGTGCTCAGTTAGCTGTCACCAGTCAGGGAGAACATATGATATTTGTCCCTTTGGGACTGGCTTATTTCACTCAGCATGTTGTTTTCCAGATTCCTCCATTTTGTTGCAAATGACCAGATTTCATTTTTTTTTTTTGCTGCTGTATAGTATTCTATAAAGTACATATCCCATAATTTCTTTATCCAGTCTACTGTTGATGGGCACATCCCATTAACTTTTAGGGGACACCTTCAAACCACAGCACTTGGAAAAACACAAGTATATGCTGAATCCTGATATAGTGATTTCATAATATATGGTGCATTTTTCTCCCTCAACTTATATGTCAAAATTTACTCTTACACAGAAAGAATATTTCAGCTAAGGGAAATTAGCCCTTAAAAGACAGTATGGTAATATTTGGAAGAATAAAAGTTTAGAAGTTATTAATTTCCACCTATGTAAGTATTGAATATATGAATATGTAAGTATTGAATATATGAATATCTGAAATAAAAAGGAAGCAGTCTTCCTCTTTCTCCTGATTTCTTTCTAATCAAGGCTATCTAGTTTCTACTAAACTGTGCTAAATAAAATTACAATGCAAGACTCAAGAACAGCTGACAAAGAGTAGGTGTCTGGTAAATGGTAAACTTTCATTGTCACTATTAGTAGAAGTAGTAGTAGTAGAAAAAGTAATAGTCAAAACAGTCATGTATATTAAACTGTCTTAAACATAGGAGATACTCACAAAACTTCAAGAAGTAGATGAATATAAACCTTTGCACTATATTTACTGCATGTTACTTAGAAACATAGACACTTGAAGACTGGATTATCTTCTAGTATTTAATCTACCTCTCTCATGCCTAAAAAGTAATTGCCTAATCTGCAACTGATTATCCACAGTGATAGAGAAGTTACTTGCTTCACACCATGCCAACAGTCACCTTTGACTGTTCAGGAAGGCTTCTTTACATTGTTCCAATTTGGGATACCCTATAATGTTTACTCCCTCTGGAGTTCAACCCATTTCCCTTTTCTGCAGAGTGGACCATCAGAGAGGTGAAGGGCTTTGCTAAAATCTAAACAACTTGCAACATTAACAACTGTTGAGTTGACTGCTTATTATGTGTTCTTCTTAGCACTTTCCCTGTAACAAATCATTGAACTGTCCCAACAAACATATGTGCAAAATTACTTTGATCATCATTTTTGTATAATTGAGACATTAGGAACCCAGTCCTTGGTGTTTTTAATATTAAGTCCATGCCTTTTTTTATAGACAGCAAATATATATATTTGTTTACTCTTGGAATAAACTTTCTACGTGTTGTGCTTAGGTTTTCCCAAATAGTTCTCCATTTTGCATTTTTAAGATTATGGAGAAATTAGCTGACCTTTGGAGTGTGTTCTTTTAGAAGTTATTGCTGTATAGGAGGCAGAAATAATATTCAATTATGCATTCCCCTGGGTTATGGTCTAGGTTCCATCCCATATGTGGACATGTAAAATTATTTTGCAGGCTTTTCTTTACCAACTAAAACATCCTGAAATTCTGATTGGTGCCTGAAATGTTGCATACCTGTTTTCCCATGTCTCAGACTCTTAAGGAGCAATGAACTAACTAGTTGGTGTTCCTTCTACCCCTTAGTCACTTTTTACATACAATTCAGGATACAACAACACACATCTGTCTAATATTTTTTTACCAGCACTTCAGTCTTCAGTGATAGCACAAGGAAAGGATTTTAGGTTTGATTAAAATGACTGAGTGTGAAGTGAAATTATTTCTGTGCATCAGCGATTAGATAGATCCAGACAGTTCTAACAAAGCATGACTTGAATGTAGCATGTGAGAAAGTTGAACAAATTTGGATATGTCACTTCCACATCCCACCCACTGTCATCTGTCATTATCATAGCTTGAGACTGAATTTCCTTTACTGGGCATCATTAATTATGAAGCTTAATAATCATTGTGTCCTTGTGAAAGCATGTCCACCCACAGAGTTCATTCCCTTGGCATACTAGAAAGAGCATTATAATTAGAAGCATATCATGTGTCAATGGCATTTGAAGAGCTGATGCCCATCTCTGTTCTTCATCTGCCACCCATGAAATATGCCACCAATGTTTCTGCAGTGATATCTTTCTCCTTGGCAATCAGCAAACTGCTTTGCCAATTCTCTGCCTGGAACTTACGTAAAGGATTGCTCAGGAAGACATGGATCTCAATATCCCCAACAAGAGACAACAAAAACAAAGTCGAGGGAGGAAAATGAATGTGTCATCTAAAGTATCTGTCCCCCGCTTCAAATTTGGTGGGAAAATGTGAACAAGATCTTCCTAGAAAGAAAAGAAATACTTATTAAGGAGTAAAAATGTCTGGTACCTTGCCACATTAATGTCTCATAACAACATGTCTTAACAGAAAAAAAAAAAAAACATAATCTGCAGCCATAATAACACTCCATCCAGTTCAGGGTTTAGATGCCATTGCATGATACATTTTGCAACCTTGATAAGGAAGGCTAGAGGTCACTTTCCATCAGGACAAATCCTTCTCCCTCTTGCTGCTCCACAGCATCAGAGTCACTAACTGGAGTACACTCTCTCCACATACACCATCAGCTTTCAGTGTGTCATTACCAACGCTGCATCTAAAATGTCACATTGAAAACCTCTGAAAACTTGGACCTTTTCTTTTTTTTTAAATTTACTTGACAGAGAGAGAGAGACAGAGAAGGTCTTCCTTCCATTGGCTCATCCCCCAAATGGCCGCCACAGCCAGAGCTACATGGATCTGAAGCCAGGAGCCAGGTACTTCCTCCTGGTCTCCCATGCAGGTGCAGGGGCCCAAGCACTTGGGCCATCCTCCACTGCCTTCCCAGGTCACAGCAAAGAGCTGGACTGGAAGAGGAACAACTGGGACTAGAACCTGGAGCCCATATGGGATGCTGGTGCCATAGGTGGAGGATTAACCAATGAGCCACGGCGCCAGCCCCATGGACATTTTCTTCATTCCCATCCCTTTTGGTGACCCTGGAAAAAGCCTCTTTACCTGATTTTCCCCCATGAATCTCCACAGATAGCCAATAGGAGGTTGAGAAGAACAATGTAATTTTCAAGAACACAGATTTCACTGATTAAATAATGGCTTGCAATCCAGTTCCAAACTTGTTAGATGACTCAGTAAGTCAGGGGCCAATTAGGAGACAGGAAAAAAAATCATTCTAGGAACTCCAGACAAGGCAGAAATGTAGAGGAATAGCTTACAATTCCAAAGGGTATGTATTCATCAGTGTAGACTACCATGCAATTACCACACACTGATTGGCTTAAACAAGACAAATTTATGTTCTACAGTTCTGGGGGCCAGAATTATCATTTTGGAGGAGGGCATTCTTCCTGATTTGTGGATGCCCACCTTCTCACTGTGCCTTCACAGGGCAGAGTTCTCTAGTGTCTCTTCTTACAAAGATACTAATCCTGTCAGATTATTCTTGTAAAAGCCCTGTCTTCAAACACAGTCACATCGTGGGGCTTAGGTTTTCCACATATAAATTTTGGGGAGAGACAATTGAGTCGATAGCATGGGAC
The DNA here is from genome assembly GCF_033115175.1 of Lepus europaeus. Lineage (NCBI taxonomy): Eukaryota > Metazoa > Chordata > Mammalia > Lagomorpha > Leporidae > Lepus > Lepus europaeus. Next base: position 43,190,927 of record NC_084842.1, read on the forward strand.
AATGGGACAATCAGAAGTTAGCAAAGGAAAGAAGCCTTTGCCATAGGAATTAGAGCCCAGAAGCCAGGATCATCCCAGGACAGCTAGAATCTTGAAAGCAGAGGCAGCCTGGGATGCATTGAGACCTTGGAGTAGCAGTGGCTTACAGAGGCCAGATTAAGAATTCAAGAAGGAAATGTTCCTGCTGCACAGGCTGCCCAGAAACAGGACTAAGAAGTGGGTAGATGACCAGAATTCCCCCCCTCCCTTTTTGACTCTTTCTCCAGTTCAACCCATGGATGACTCTTACCTGGAAGCTGCTTAGCAAGGGAGTTTGGGGTATGTAGATCCTTGTGACAAGAGCAGCGCAGGGACAGGATGGGAAATGGAGCTCAGAGCAAGGTGGCAGATGACTGACATTTCAGCATGTATCCTTGAGCAATTCATTCTACTTTTCTGAATAACAACTTCTTCGTCTGCAAAACATGGCCAATAAAAGAGCTATTTTGAGCATTATGGAATTAGCTCTTGTGAAGTTCACTGGGCCATGTAAAACTCCTAGTATATTGTAAGAGTCCAGTAAGTACCACCTGTAATTGGTTAGGAGACCTTCACTTTAGCTAGTCTGGGGACCAATAAGCCATGAAAACCCAAATGTTGGTTTGACCCTAACCATTTGTAAAGTGAAACTTCTAGAAAGGTTAAAACAATTTCCGAGTGTCCATCCCAGCTTCATTTCTACTCTTTAATTCTTTTTCCCTTCTTTTGATGTGAAATTCCACTCTTCCACTTGTCCAAAAGTCTCCACTTGTACAAAAGTTCCAAAATTGTGTACATGTGTTCCTGTGTGTGACAATACAGATTATTAATCAATAGATTGAGAAGCATAGATTATTCATCCATGCAGCTATTTCTCATACTTCAGGAGTCAGGCCAAAGGAAAGCCCAGTGACTCTGCATAGATAATCCTCCTATGGACTCGATCACCTTGCTCATGAATAAGAGCCCTAGAAGACGCCCTTTGGTGATGGAGGACAAATGCACAGCTGGAGTCGTGCAGCTTCAATCCCTTCAACATGAACTGGTCATTAAGAGGAAGTTCATGCCATTCTGCCAGGGTCAAATCCTTTTCTAGAAAGAGGAAACAGTGCAGCAAATATGGGAATGCAATGGATCTCAACTACTCTGCCTCTCTCACGTTCCTGAAAAATGACACATTGCAGAGCCCAGAGCCCCAAGGCAGAGTACCACCAGCAAAGGAAGACCTCCCCCCAAGGAGAACACTGGTGTTTTTCTCCTTCTAAAACAAAGTGAAGGCATTTGATAAGCTTGTGGAAGAGAAAAATAAGAGGAATTGGATGATGCGAATGCAATAATCAGGACACAGCTGAGTGATCAGGGATAGGAAGCCCAGAATTAACAATACGCTAAATAAATGCTAATTGAGGAATCATTTCAGAATTAATGTGCCAGGACAACCAGAATCTTTAGGGAACCAGCAATACTTCGTTATCCCAGGGCTCTCTCCTTTAAGGTTGGACATGAGAGCATCAAGCTTGCTCACACAGAGTCCTGATGAGCGTTTGTACCCCAAAACAGACAGCAGGTCAGAAAATATGCTGGGGCCGGCGCCGTGGCTCAATAGGCTAATCCTCCGCCTGTGGCACCGGAACCCTGGATTCTAGTCCCGGTCGGGACGCCAGAGGTCGGGACGCTGGATTCTGTCCCAGTTGCTCCTCTTCCAGTCCAGCATGTGGCCCGGGAAGGCAGTGGAGGATGGCCCAAGTGCTTGGGCCCGGCACCCACATGGGAAACCAGGAGAAGCACCTGGCTCCTGCCTTCGGATCAGCGCAGTGCACCGGTCACAGCGCACCGGCCGCGCCGGCCATTGGAGGGTAAACCAACGGCAAAGGAAGACCTTTCTCTCTGTCTCTCTCTCTCACTGTCCACTCTGCCTGTCAACAAAAAGAAAGAAAGAAAGAAAGAGAGAGAGAGAGAGAGAGAGAGAGAGAGAGAGAGAGAGAGAAGAAAGGAAGGAAGGAAGGAAGGAAGGAAGGAAGGAAGGAAGGAAGGAAGGAAGGAAGGAAGAAAGAAAGAAAGAAAGAAAGAAAGAAAGAAAGAAAGAAAGAAAGAAAGAAAGAAAGAAAGAAAGAAAGAAAGAAAGAAAGAAAGGAGAAAGAAGAAAGAAGAAAGAAGAAAGAAAAAGAAAAAAAGAAAGAAAATATGCTGGCAAAGAGCCATCCCACAGAAAGCTGGGAACGTGAGGCTTTGCACTATGTTCACAGCCACCTCTAGAGTGATGCTCATAACAAAAACACCTGAAATTGATACATTTCTCTGCAGTTGAAGAACTAGCTTCAGATACTGTGTCCTGCTTAAGCCTCACAGTTTTTAGGATATATATTGTGATCTTCCCTTTCACCTTGCAGAAATAGAAGCTGAAAGAGATTATTTTATCTATATTAGAAGAAAATTACATGTAGGCCCTACCATACACATTACTAGGCTGCTTTTTATAATCTAAATCTACTTTTTAAAATCTAAATGTAATAACTATTCATTGCACACTATTGGCATTGTGTAATACTCAGTCATGTTCCTGCCAGGTTAAATAAGTGTTGTGTTTTCGTGTATTTCCTTCTGACTTTTTTAATGAACAAAGTTACTATGGCTGTGATCATTCTGAAGATATAAATTAGAAACTCACTTTTAAGTATATCATTATAAGTGTTCCCCCACTTTATGTCGTTTGTCACCATGGCTAGATATTACATAGCACTTATCATTTTTCCTATCCCATGATCCTTCTATAAATAGTCTCCTGTGACTGTGGTCACTGTAACCCACACTATCTCCATTAAGAAAATAGGCACATTCAGTTGATAATAACAATCTCTACTGTGATGGTGATGATTACACCTCGGCCTTTGCTTAAAGACAATGCTCCTGATGCACAGTGAGCAGATGTTTATTGAATATCCAGTTTATGCAGGAGTCATGCCAACTATAGGAGTGAGTGAATTGATATTTGATTCATCCCACTTAAATCTGAGTCAACATGAGAAATCTGTGGTAGCAATGTTTTTGGTTGAAAAATTGGCATTAGGTAAAGTGAATATCAGCAGCAAAGGTCAAGATGTAGGCGAGATAGGGGTTGAGAAAAAATTTCAAAATAGAGAGGAATCTGAGAGATCAAAGAATCAATAGAGAAAGGAATGCTAACAGAACTAAAGCAGGAAGCCAGAAGGAAAAGAACTGACAATGTAGTTTGGAGGGAAAAGCATGACCCAACCAGGAGTCAAAAGATATACTCGTGTCTTGGGTGATCTTGAGCGTGTCCCTTCATAGCTTCTCAGAATCCCAAGGCCATAAGGGACTTTATCATCATAGTTAATATTTGTTTAGTAAGTGTGAAGCATCATGGCTACTAAATAATAGTACTTTTTTTATTACCTTGTCTTATTTCAATTTAACAATCTTTATAGAGTATAAAATTCCAGAAAACTGAGATTAAGAGTTTAACTGCTTATCCAACATCAGAAAATGATCACTAGAGAATACACTCAAGTCAGTTCTCTCTGACACAAGATCTTGACCCTGTATTATACTGTTGCACCACTTTTATTTAAATACTATCTAGTTGAGCATAATTCTTGAAATTCTTAAATCCATTTTATAACATTCTACCAATACTGGCAACCTTCTGGTGAAGGAGCCTACTGTTAGCCAAGGCATCCCATACCATGTTGAACAGCTCTGAATTCATTAAGCCATTTATTCAACCTGTATTAATAAGCACAAATACTTTGCGAGTCAGGCATAGCTCTCCAGCCTGGGAGTATAGCAGTGAACAAGGCAAGTCCCCGCCTTCATGGAATTTATATTCCTGTAGGAAGACATAGAGGGAAAGCACTAGGAAAAGATAACGGCTTCAGAACATGATCATTGCTTTGAGGAAAAAAAAAAAATTAGATAGGCTAAGGAGCTTAGAAAGAACTAAATGCAAGAAAAAGCATGCCTATTTCACATAGGATAGTTATGGAAGGTCACTTTAATACATATGAGATAAATGAGAGATTTTTTTAAAAGTTCATGGAAGGGCCAGCTTTGTGGCGTATCAAGCTAAGCCTCCGCCTGTGACACCAGCATCCCATATGGGCGCTAGTTCAAGATCTGGCTGCTCCACTTATGCCTCACTTCTGATTAGATCCCTTCTAATGCACCTGGGAAAGCATCAGAAGTTAAACCAGGCGCTTGAATCCCTGATCCCTTGTAGGAGACCTGGAAGAAGCTCCAGGTTCCTACCCTCACCCTGATCCAGCCATTGTGGCCATGTGGGAATGGTTCACTTCATAAACCAGTGTATGGAAGATTCTCTCTCTCTCTCTATCTCTCTAACTCTGCCTTTCAAATAAAAAAAAAATTTTTTAAGTTAATGGAAAATACTCATTATCTTTTAATTCCATTTTTCCATGAACATGTTGAAGTATGTTCATACACGCCAATGGTTATGAAAGATACATAGATAGACTCATGCATGAGAGAATACATTCGCAAGTGCAAAGGCTCTGTGGCAAAAACTTTTCTAGCACATTTACAAAATAATGAGATGGGCAGGTTGGTAGGAATAGAATAGGCAAGAGAGGAGATGGGTGTTTGCTGCAGCCCACATCCCACATGAGAGTGTCTGGGTTTGAGTCCTGCCTCCACTCTGATTCCAGTTCCTTGCCGATGCACACCCTAGGAGGCAGCAGGTGATGACTCGAGTACTTGGGTCCCAGTCACTTGTGAGGGACACCTGGATTGAGATCAGGGAGTCCTGTCCTTGGCTTGGCCCAGCTCGCACTGTGGCAGGCATTTGAAGAGAGACCCAATAGTTGAAAGATTTCATTTGCCAGTTTGTCTCTTCTCTCTCTGTGTCTCTTCCTCTCTCTCTCTCTCTCCCCACTGTGTGTGTGTGTGTGTCTGCCCATCAAAATAGATAAATAAATTTTTAACAAAAATAAAGACTAGGCAAGAGGAAGCAGAGGTATGGTACAGGTGGGGCCTGATTCAGGAGACTGTTAGATCACAACAAGTACAAGGCCTTATAGGGCCTTGAATAAACGAATGACACAGGTACATTTTAAAAGAGTCAGTCTTGCAAAGGTATTGAGTATAGATAGGGGGACAGGAAGAGTTAAAACAAAGGAGTTACAAAGATATTACAACAATCTAGGTAAGAGATTTTAGTGCCTAGAATCAAAATGGTAACATATCAGATGGTGAGAAGTGCTGGGCCTCTCTGGCTTATTTTGAAACTGACTTCTATGAGATTTGCTGATGGAGAACCGAATAGAGTAGAACAGAAAAATCAAAGGTGACTCCAGAGTGACTGGTCTGGGAACCCAAAAGCATGGAGTTTCCAACTATTGGTATGGAATCCACTAGGGAAGAATTTAGAAGAGAGTGGGATTAGGCAAGAGGAGAAACAGGGACATAGACTTTGTCATGGAAAGTGTCCACAAGATATTCAAGTAGCAGCAGTATCTCAAGAGAAACCAATGAAACCAATTACCGTTACCACTGTGTTTCTTATTTAATATGTAAGCTGTGTAGAGAAGAGTCCTCCTACCTTGTGAGAAATGGTGAAGGTACTTTCAAAAGTAAAACATACTATCAAACCAAGACTTGATGATGGTGATAAATTTTATTATCATTGAAATTAAAATCTCAACTGTGAGGACTGAAAGGAATGGACAGATGGGAAATTGGTCCCCATATGGATGGTAGGACGGGGACAGAGGAGAAAACAAGCCTCACCACAGAGATGTAAAATGAATTTGTTGGCTTTAACAGAGAATAGAGATAATGACACATTGGACTACTTGTAATTACCATGTGATTATTTATGTCTTTTAAAGTAATTTGCTTAGTTTGATTCTTCAGAATCAAGTTGTTCCTAGCAGAAAGATCTGCCTTTACTCCTTAGGAATTAGGATGGGTTATTTGATTGCCCAAAGAATAAATGGCTGGCTTCTAGTCTGTTGTACCCATCTGTCCCCTTGCTTCAACCATGGACCTTTTGATGACATGGGTCTCTTGCAGTGGGCAAAGATCCACACTCCATGTTGCTGCAGTAGCCACCCCATTCTTCCTAATACCACTCAGGGCATGGACTCTCTACCTACCATTCTCCAGCTTCTCCTCTGCCAGGAGTAAAAACCTAAAGTGAACTCCAACACATCCAGTCTGATTTAGCCAGCTAGTTAACTGAATTGAGAACTTGCCCATTCAATTCAGCTTGATTTTTTCAAAGCAAGCATTCATCAAGAAAAAAAGTCCAAGTCATTTCTTGAACAGTGTGCATTTCTTTTATATGAACTATTCATTGTTGATCTTAAGAACTAAAGGAACAAATGAGATTTACAACCCTCAAGAGTTCTCCTGATTTATACCCTTATTTCTGAGTCAATAACTGACCCTTGATGGAATTATTTTATTTATTAGCTACCAAACAGTCAGTAATAAGACTAAAATCCCAGAAAGAGAGAGGTAAAAAGGAGAGAAGTCCATGTTAAATGATACAGACCTGTCCATTGTTGTACTAACATTGTTGTAACCAAACAAGACTAGTTGTTCACTAATCTATGCAGTCCTCCAAAATTTTTACCATCAAAAGAGAACAGGAATAACATGTACTAATGTTATTTCACAGGAGGCAATGCTGGACCACTCAGAAGAGATACACTGGAGTCTTGGAATCCCAGTGGTGCTCTAATCAGTGACATCATATTTGTAAGTCACTTTATGTCCTTTCCTGCCACTGAATCTCGGTTTCCTCATACATAAAATTAGAACTGTTTCTAAAGCAGCTTCTATAATTTTGGAATTACTTAATTTTGTAGTATTTTACATTCAAGGGGATCTTTCTTAAAAGGGCTTAGAGTATTGAAGAGGAGAACTTCAAAACACTAGCAAGATTTGTCTCTCTAGCACTGAACTAGCACCATGCATTTCTGTCTGCTACTCCAAAGATAACATGGACAAAACCTCAGCCTTGGTGTTGCCCTTGCTCTACAGCCTGTCACATCTTCAGTCTTATCCCATTTCGTCAAACAGAAATTCTGTTCTCTCAGTTTCTCAGATCAAAAAGTCTGGAGTCACCCTTGACTCTGCTGATTCTCCCACTTTCCATCTTACAGCAGTTCCATTGGCTCTGCCTTCAAAATACATACACATTTCTATACCAACTGCTACCCCCCACCATAACCACCTAAAAACAAATCATCATCATTTCTGACCTACATTATATCAGAAGCCTCTTACTTGGTCTTCCAGCCCCCACGCTTGCCCCCATGTCACATCCTCCACACAGCAGTCAGAGTGATCCTTGTAAAACAGAAACTACATCATGTCACTGGGTGGCTGGAAATCCTCCAAAGCTTTCCTATGACTTCCCATCTCCCAGGGCCCTGCTTCGTCGACTCATAGCCTATCTGGTCTCATCTCTCACCGCTCTCCACCAACCTCTTTGTTCTTATTCCAACACACTGCTTGTGCTCCCACCTCAGCCCCCAGGGACTAGACTTTACCAATTATCTGCATGGCATTCCTCCCTCCCTAATGTCAAGTCCCTGCCTAAATGCCATCTTAATAGGAAAACCTCTCTGACCATGTGATTGCACCTCCCTGCTAACTCCGTCCCAGTTACGTATTTCGCTTTCATTAATTTATTTGTTTTTATTGCAAAAGCAGAGAGACAGAGAATAAGCACAGAGACAGACAGATCTTCCATTGCAGGCTCACTCACCAAATGCCCACAACAGCTGGGGCTGGGGCTGGGCCAGGCTTAAACCAGGAGCCCAGAACTCAATCCATGTCTCCCACATAGAATGGCAGGGAACGAAGTACTGGAGCCTTCACCTGCTGCTTCCCATTAACAGGATACTAGAATCAGGAACAGAGCTGGAACTTGAACCGAGGTGCTCTGATATGGAATGTAGGTACCCCAAGCAGCATTTTAACTGCTGAGCCAAATTCCCACCCCTAACTTTTCATTAGAATCCATATCACCTGATACAACATCAATTTAAAAAAAGAAAGTCCTCTGCTTCTATGAAAACAAGATATAGTTAGTCCTTCATATCCACAGGTTCTGAGGCAGGCAGGCATACAGGTTGTACTGAAACAGTATTTTTACACTTTGTGTTTCTGTGTGGGTACAAACTGATGAAATCTTTACTAATTATATACAGAATCGATCTTCTGTATATAAAGATAATTGGAAATGAAAAAAAAAACTGGTGTTAAATTGGAAATGGCATAGAAAATTAATTTTTTAAAAATATCATGTAGGATCTCTGTCTTTAATGTGCTGTACACTGTTATTTAATGCTATAACTAGTACTCCAACAATATTTTTTCACTTTGTGTTGCTATATGGGGGCAAACTGTTGAAATCTTTACTTAATATATACTAAACTGATCTTCTGTATATAAAGAGAATTGAAAATGAATCTTGATGTGAATGGAAGGGGAGAGGGAACAGGAGAGGGGAGGGTTGCGGGTGGGAGGGAAGTTATGGGAGGGGGGAAGCCATTGTAATCCATAAGCTATACTTAAATAAAAGTTTAATAATAAAAAAAAAAAAACTGAGTAGGTTTGTGAGTTGGAAGACCACACCTTCACCACGCCTCTGTGTGACTTCACACCCCTACCTGGCCACACCTGTGCACTCACTAGCCAATCAGGTTAATTAACCACTCCCCTTTGAAAGTGGATTAAAAGCCTGAGGTACAGTATGCCTGCCCCTTCCTTTCCTTGGCCTCTTGCCAGTACCGGGCCTGTGTGGCCCTACACCTCCAAGGTGCATGGCCTTTGGGCCACCCGCCCCACGCTTCTTGGCCTGGATGCTCTTCCATGTGACTGGTTCCTGGTACTCGGTATGAGCCCAGATGTACCTCTCTCCCTTAGATAGGGCCCTCATTCTCCTATGCATCTTTCGCACTGAATAAAAGCTTAAAATGTACCATTCTGCCTCGTTCATTTATGCCAGTATTCAGAATTCTTCTCTGAATATTAGGCAAGAACCCACATGGGCTTATTAATATGGAGAACTTATTAATAAGCACAGGTGATATCGTATGGCACCCCAAAATCACGATTTCATATGGCACCCCAGATGGGACTTTTGGGGAACATTAAGGGGGCTACATTCTGATATAATATTTTAGGGGTCAGTCACGATTTCAGTTCTATATCCACAAATCCAACCAACCATGGGTCAAAAGTAGTTAAAAACAATTGTATGCAACTTGTTGTGCTGCAGTGAGTTAAACTGTTGTTTGGGATTCCTACATTGCATATTATAGTGCTTGGGATTGAGTTCTGCCTCTGTTTCCAATCCAGCTTGTGTCTGGGAGGCAGTAGGTGTTGGCCCAGGTATTTGGGTTCTTGCGACTCAAATGGGAGACCCAGATGGATTTCCTGGCTTGCTGTTTAGGCGTTTTGGGAGTGAAACTGTGGATGGAAGTTCTCTCTCTCTCTCTCTGATAAATAAAACTTCAAAAATTGCCAAAGTCGGGCCGGCGCTGCAGCTCAATAGGCTAATCCTCCACCTTACGGCGCCAGCATACCAGGATCTAGTCCCGGTCAGGGCGCCGGCTTCTGTCCCGGTTGCCCCTCTTCCAGGCCAGCTCTCTGCTGTGGCCCGGGAGTGCAGAGGAGGATGGCCCAAGTGCTTGGGCCCTGCACCCCATGGGAGACCAGGAGGAGCACCTGGCTCCTGCCTTCGGATCAGCGTGGTGCACCAGCCACAGTGCGCTAACCGCGGCGGCCATTGGAGGGTGAACCAATGGCAAAGGAAGACCTTTCTCTCTGTCTCTCTCTCTCTCCCTGTCCACTCTGCCTGTCAAAAAAAAAAAATTGTCAATGTCAAGTTGAAAACAATATAAAAAGTTATATTTGTACTAAGTATGTACAGACTTTTCCTTGTGACTATTCCCTAAACCAAACAATGTAACAACCATTTACATTGTATTGGGTTTTGTAAGTAATCTGGAGATAGTTTGAAGTATAGAGGAGGGTGCATATAGATTATATGCTAATTCTGTGACCTTTTGTACTTATCTAAGAGACTTGAGCACCTGAGGTGTTTGATACCTGTGTGAGGTCCTAGAACCATTTCCCACAGATACTGGGGGATGGCTGTATTTGTATGGTGTCCCCAGGGCCTGAGGACAGTATCTAGCACATAGCAGGTACTCAGAAAGTATTTGGCAAATAGATGGATGGAGTAAATTTCTTGGATTCCTTACTAGCTGATATAGACAACAATGAGTCCCCAAACCTAGCGTTCAACTCCAAGGAAAGCGTTCACGCCAAAGCCAACAAAACCCACCTTGCCTCAGAGATCCTGAGCCTTCTTAAGCACCTCACCTTCTTCCTTGGCTTGGGCCTGCCAGGCACCAGGGCTGCTGACTCTGCAGGGCCCAGGGCCAGGCTACAACTCTCCCTGGGGTAGACAGAGTCCAGAGAAATTTGTAGTACATGCTTGCTAATCACCATCGCCCCAGCCTGCAGAGAAGGAGAGAACACTACACAGATGAACTTGTCTCGTGGGAAGCACTGCCTGGGGTCAGGCACTTTGGCAGATTGCAAACATGAACTTGAAGTCAGACAGGATGTTGTGGTCAGAAGTGCCAATCATCTTGCCTAAGGAAACTTAATTGTCATTTGGGTTCTCTCCTGACACCATTGTCCACATCTGAGTTTACACCTCTCCTCTCCCTCTCCCTCCCCACCTCGACAGGGTGGAGGCAGTCGTGGGAGATCAAGGGTCTGAAAGTTCCAGAGCATCACGAATGGGTGTCCTCCAGCAGGCTTCCAGATGTTCCAGCCCTTGGGATTCTCTCAAAGCCACTTTGCCAAGCTGTGCCTCTGGGGTAGGAGTGGGGGAAGTGCATAGTTAGAACACAATGCCGAGGCCGAGCTGTGGCATAGCAGGTAAAGCCACTGCCTGCAGAGCTGGCATCCCATATGGGCGCCGGTTCGAGACCCGGCTGCTCCACTTCTGATCCAGCTCTCTGCTATGGCCTGGAAAAGCAGTACAAGATGGTCCAAGTCCTTGGGGGCCCTGCACCCACTTGGGAAACCCGTTAGAAGCTCCTGGCTCCTGGCTTCAGATTGGCATGGCTCCGGCCCTTGGGGCCATCTGGGGAGTGAACCAGCAGATGGAAAACCTCTCTTTCTCTCTCTCTCTCTTTCTGCCTATCCTCTCTGTGTGTAACTGACTTTCAGGTAAAATAAATAAATCTTAAAAAAAAAAAAAAGTGGTTGCTTAACCCACTCCATCAAAACATCCACCCTCTTTAAAAAAGAAGAAGAAGAAGACGACGACGACAATGTCATGAGCTGGCTCTTGCCCTTGCCCTGGTCCTCAGCTGATCAAGTGAAGAGACAGATGTCGAGCCTCTTCCTGCCTCCCTTCTGCTGTGAGAGGCAGCCTCCCACCTCCTCTGGCGCACCTCTCCTTGCGCTGCCCCTTGAGCGAGTGGACCGCAGACCAGAATCCCTTATTTCTTTACTGGGGACCTGATACTCAGAGTACACAGGAATCACCAGGTATCTGGTTAAGACGCAGCAGACCTGGGATATGGACAGGAGTGCTTTTGCAGCCAGCGCCTAGCGATGCCAACGCAGCTGGTCCACCCTTCACCAAGAATTCCGGCGAGGTGCCGGCTGACTGGTCCCCTGCAGCCTGCTCTCCTCCCCAACCACTCTGCATCTCATTGCAGCCACCCCCCCACCCCCCCCACCCCCACACACACGCATTCTTCCCCTTTGGAGCCGGGGACCCACAACCGCCCCAGCCCTCGGTAGGTCTCCCTCTGCCTCCCTGAGCTGGGCGGGCGACGGACGTTCCGAGAGGAGCTTCTCCCCGCGCCACCACCGCGCTTCTCCCGCGGTCCCGGGCGCTGCTACGGCTTCACCGCCTGCAGTTCGACTTCACCGCCTGCAGTGCTTGAGCGGCGACCAGGAGAAAAGATCTGGCAAACTGAGGTTCCCCGGCGCCTCCCGCGACTTTGCGCTCCACCCTACGTGGCTGAGTTTCGCAGTGAACAATGTGTGTGGCGCAACCAGCCGTAGAACATTTCAGAAGTGTGGGGACTGCCTGGTTTTCGGGGTAAGAAAGTTGAGGTTGTAGCTGTGGCCCTCAGCGCCCTTGCAGGAGGAAGTGGGCTGCACCCAGCGCCGGGTTTTCCCCCAGAAAGCATCCTGGGACTTTGTGCATTCATTTTGGTGACCGGGGAAGCTTTTGAAGCCCTCGTGTGCAGCCGGGTGGTGTCTGTCCCCCCACCCCAGCCTCCACACAGCCCCCTTTCTGTCTGTCCTCATATCAGGCACAGAAACAAAGAAAAACACGGGGACCCAAAGGTACGGGGCGGTGGGCGGAGCCGAGGCAGACCGCGCCTGCGGAGACCCTGGGCTGCTCCGGCTACAACCGAATCCCAGCGGTGTAAAATAAAAAAGTGACATCGGGAGGTTTTTTATTTTCAAAGACTTTCTTCTTGTTCGTCCATTAGATTCTCACAGAGGAACGACGTCTGGTTATTGTTTAAAATACATTAGAATGATACATATTTCCAATGCAATCCTCAAACGCCACAGAAAGGGAAACCATCCTGTCTAGGAACAAACCCAGCTCCCTGGAGTGTGCGACCGGCCGGCGGCAGGAGTCCCTGGGGAAGGAGGAGATGGGAGCCCCAGTACTCCTACCTCTCCGCTTCCCACCATATACAGCGCTCCCCGGGGTGGGAATGGGGCGCGTGGTAGAAGGCCATTCTGCCAGTGAGGGGAAGATTTCCTAATAAGCCTTCACCTCCAGGAAGAACGCTGCCAGTGGATGAAAGAAGGGACTTTGCTACTCATTGCGCTTCGGTTATCCCTGAGCTGAAGCCGAGAGCTGATTCCTTAGCAGGCTGCAGGCGCTGTGGGGCTGCAAAGGCTCCTGGCCATCTACCTCACTTATTTTTATTTTAATTTATTATTATTATTATTATTATTATTATTATTATTCGAGAGGCAGAGACACAGAGAGAGCTCCCATTCCCTGATTCATTCCCTCCCCAGTGGCAGGGCCAAGACCTGGATGGAGCCGGGAACTCAATCCAGATCTTCGCTGTGGGTGGCAGGATCCCAACCACTTGAGGCATCACCAGTTGAGCAGGAAGCAGGACAGAGCTGAGAGCTGAACCCAAGTGCACTGATACAAGTCACCGCCAGGCCAAAGGCCCACGGCCTTCCACCATCTGAACAGCAAGTTGCCTGTATGGCCCCTGTTACAGAACCTTCAGTGGCAGACATGGTAGCACACAGGTGTGCGCGCACGCACACACACACACACACACACACGCTCGGCCCTGGTCATTTACTCTGCCTGAAAAAGGCCATTTGCTTCAGGGTTGGGGATCACTGCAGGGGCATTGTAGAAGCTTAAAGCGACCTCCAGTCCCAGCTGTCTGGATGCTCCAGCTGGCTTCTCACTTGCCATTTTCGAATTTCCACTGTTCAAGTGAGACTGAGATGTGTCAGGGGCAGATGCCAAGTGTACAGCCGGGACATAGAGAACAAGCTGGGTCCGAAGCTCCTGGCTCTCCCAAGTGTGCCCTTTGGTAAGAATTTGTTTCACACTGAATTCATGTCCACAGATCACTCTAGGGGAAACCACACTCCCATTAGGTACAACATTACCAGAGCAGTGGGTGAGTCCCTGGAATCAACTGACCATGGGGACCAGTGACAAACACTGTTTGCACCTGGCAAAGGTAGAATCTTTCACTCGCACCTCAGAATCACCCTTGGATTTCACATGTCTGACACCAATTTTCCTACCCTAGCTGTGTGAATATGGGACTTACAGGTGTGACTCTCTCACACACCTTCTCTGTGTGTGTATCTAGGTGGGAGAAGAGGATAAACAGAGGTGGCCAGGGATTCCCTTGGGGGTGTGAGAGTGTGTGTATGTGTTTAAGAAAGAAGAGTTCTCCAGTGAATAAATAATTCAAAACAAAATCGCAAGTTAGAGTCAGCAGACCATTCCTTCCTCTTAAACCAGAGCTAGTCAGGTAAAATACAGAGTTTCTAACGTAGGATTTCTGTCTGGATTAGCATTTTTATATAGATACAGAGTGAACAAGGATTATTAGTTTTCCTATATAAAAGAATTCTTCTACTTGGCGGGTTTTTTTTTTTGGGGGGGTGGTCATATTAGGTAAGGGCCTATATACTACATGATAGAAGGCTGTGGGCTGGTTATTGAAAAAATGACATTTACCTAAGAGCAAAAGGGCTAATGGACAGCAATACACAAATGGAAGTATTTTGACAATGACAAGAAGCCTGAGACTCATCCATAGTATCTGTTTTTTATTCTTAAGTGACTTCATATTAAGATGACTTGCAATCAGCATTGATTTTCATTTTGTAGGAGACACCTATTTAAAATTATGTGGAAAGCTAAGATTAACTGAGATGGGTTTGAACACCCAACAAAACAATAAACACATTGTTCTGTCACAACTGTCAACACAAATAATAAAACAAATAACAATCAGAGAGTGAGTGTCTGCCTCCAAAGAATAATGATATGTAATTGGGAATAGCACAGCATTGCAATGGAAATAGGCACACCATGGTAAAAATATGGGACTATTTAAAGAGGCTGAGACAAGGGAAATTCTTAAAGTAAAAAATGAGGAGGATTTTGAAATACTCTTTAGCCACAGTGTTTAATAACCAGAGTGAAATTAAAAATCTGAGGTTGAACAGACATCAACATGCTGGGCAGATGTCCTTGACATGGTACTTTTTCTGTGAGGTTGTGGTGGCCTCTGTGTAATGTTGTGGTTGTGGTAGAGCCTTTTGTGACAGTTACCATCAGGGAATTATGCATAGGAAACTATGACCTCCTAGCTTCATTTATTTGTGTTAGGGTTGACTTGGGCAACTCCATTTTGTATCTGACAACTTTCACTATACTTTAACTCAACTTACCCAAAGTCATATATTAGCTGCCATCATATTTATCCCATTAACTAGAGTGACATGAATTTCATTTTAAATGGATTAACAGAAGAAAGGTAAGACCTTGAAGTATAGCTATCAACCTCTATAGAGAAAAGAAATATGAGGATGCAGCATAAAAGGAACTATTAAAATATATATAATACCCTTTGAACACATAATTCCACTGGGGAATTACTAAAGAAATATTTCAATAGGCAGGCAAACATGAATCTTTCCATTAGATAAAGAAATCTATTGCCAAGCTGTAATTCTCACAAAGCTGTTTTTAAACTTAAATTAGGATACAAGATCAGATAAGGTGATAACAGATTGAAAGCATATTTGAAATTGAATTTGTTTCAAAACTCTGGAATGGGTGACTTTTGTTCTTAAAAGAAATAGCCATGTGCCCACCAGTCTTGTGGTAGTCTCTGAGGATCTTCACATCTTAGCATTACAATTGTGTAGAGTCTCCCACATTCAGTCAGACAAGTTGGTCTTCACGACTGAGAGAATAAAATACTAGTGAGGGTGTGTGATTTTCAAAGGGAGGTCATAAAAGATATTGCACCATCTGCTTAGGTCAGCTGCCATGTTCTAAGGATACTCAAGCAGCTCCATGGAAAGGCCTACCTGGAGAGGAAACCCCTAGCCAAAAGGATGAAACACCTTGAAATGGATCCTGCAGCCTTGGTCAAGCAACTTTAGGCAACATCTGTCTGTAATCCCCTGAGAAAACAAAAGCCAAAACATCCCAACAGAGGCTGGCGCCATGGCTCACTAGGCTAATCCTCTGTTTGCAGCGCTGGCATCCCATATAGGCACCGGATTCTGTCCCGGTTGCTCCTCTTCCAGGCCAGCTCTCTGCTGTGGCCCGGGAAGGCAGTGGAGGATGGCCCAAGTGCTTGGGCCCTGCACCCACATGGGAGACCAGGAGGAAGCACCTGGCTCCTGGCTTTGGATCAGCGCCACGTACTGGCTGTGGCAGCCATTTAGGGGGTGAACCAACAGAAGGAAGACCTTTCTCTCTGTCTCTGTCTCTGTCTCTGTCTCTGTCTCTCTCTCTCTCTCTCACTAACTCTGCCTGTCAAAATAAATAAATAAATAAAATTTAAAAATTCCAACAGAGTCACTCCCAAATAATAGACTACACCAACTGAGAAATAACAAATGATTGGAATGTTTAAAGCTGCAGGCTCTGAAGTGATTTATTATGCAGTCACAGATAACTAATATAACTGCATATTACAAAGATGAAATATGAGGGGACTATAAAAAGTTCCTATAACACAGAGCCAAAAGACAAGTTTATTTGGTTCAAACATTTTAATATCCTTGCATATTTTTTTCATAATATGCATTTTAAATGAATGTTTTGAGGACTCTTGTAGTACATAGTTTTCAAAAATAAGATACTGTATATAACTTTTCCTCTCCACGCATTCATTCTGTTGGCAAAAAATTGCCTCAAAAATTTTCTGAGTCATACCACATCATACAGTCTCTACTGCCACTACCTATTCTAAGTCACCATTCCTTCTTTTCTTACCTGGACTAAAAGTGCCTTTTAGTCACTTTACATGGACTCTTGCTTCCCTAACGTCCATTTTATACAAATGAGCCAGAGTAGTCTTTACAAAACAGAAATGAGATTCTATCACCATACTTTGCTTAACTTCTTCAAAAGTACCCAACTGCAGAAAAAATAAAATCTGAACTCCTTGATCTATGCCCCCACACATATTCTGACCTTTGCCTACTTTCCCTAGTTCTCTGTTTATTTATATTACTTATAGTGAGCATGAGGAATTTTTCTAGATGCAAAGTGGCCATTTTATTTGCTGTTCCCTCTACCCAAAGCCATCATTCCTCAGAACATTACCTGACTCTGATCAAAGAGCATCTATTTATTAACCCTTTACTTGTTCATGTCTGTTGACACGTACATCCTACTGTTTCTTTTGTTTGTTTGTTTTTGTTTTGTTTTGTTTTTTGACAGGCAGAGTGGACAGTGAGAGAGAGAGACAGAGAGAAAGGTCTTCCTTTGCCGTTGGTTCACCCTCCAAAGGCCGCTGTGGCCCGCACACCGCGCTGATCCGAGGGCAGGAGCCAGGTGCTTCTCCTGGTCTCCCATGGAGTGCAGGGCCCAAGGACTTGGGCCATCCTCCACTGCCTTCCCGGGCCACAGCAGAGAGCTGGACAGGAAGAGGAGCGACCGGGACAGAATCCAGCATCCTGACTGGGACTAGAACCCGGTGTACCCATCCTACTGTTAGTCCCTCAAAGCAGGCGCACTTTCTGCTTCAGTACTTCACCTTGAGCACCACCTGTGTAATTAATTTTGTGGAATGGATGGAGGATCTATGTCAATATATACATGTACAGGATCTAGGACTGAAGGAAAACATAAAAATGAAAATAATTGGAGTTGAATGTAGGAAATGTGATTTCTTCCTTTTAAATTTGTTAATGCTGTTATATATATTATCTTTTTTAAAACTCTCCATATAAAAATAATAGTCTATGTTGAAGTAATTTACAAAGGCTGGTACAAAGAAATTACCAAGAGTTATCTTCTGGGGCTGCTGAAGATTTCTTTCTTTCCATGATGTGTTACCTTTTGCCATTCTAGTCCTCATTTAAGACTCTTCACTGGAAATTTTCAAGAGAACTTTCAATTGAAAACAGCTCCCTGGGTGTAGCTTGTATAATTCACTGCACTCCATTCTGTTGGACATTTTCCCGAGGAGAAAATCTCCCGAATTCTCCACTGGGAGCTTTTACAAATGAATCTTGCCTGGACCAGTTCTGACACCTCACACACTGTCCCCAGGGGAGAAAGAAAAAAATTCTGGAATCTGTCTAAATTTATGGAACATTCTCCCAAATATTAAACTCTGCCATCCCAGAAACTATTGTTGAAATGCTAAAAATTATCTAAATTTGTTAAACATTAAATAGTGCTTGGTTGGATCTTCTGGAAGGAAACAAAGACATTTATTTATTTAGTCAGTCTTTACCTCTCCTCCCCAAATTATTTAAAATAGCTAACAAGTAGTCCTGCAAGAAGGAAGAAGAGGAGGAGGAAGGAGAAGAAAAAGAAAGGAGGGGAAAAGAGCAAAAGAGGTAAAAGGAGAAACAATGAGGAGCACTAAAAGTTCAACAGATCTATGAATTTGTGTCCAGGTGTAAGAATAACACTAGAATCATGGCACAGTGAGGTAAGCCACTGTCCGAGATGCTAGCATCCCATATCTGAGCAGTAGAGAATCCTGGATGCTCCTCTTCTGTTCCAGCTCTCTGCTAATGTGCCTGGGAAAGCAGCAGGAAAGGGCCCAATTACTTGGACCCCAGCCACCCATATGGGAGACTCAGATGGAGTTTTTGGCTCCTGCTTCAGCCTGGTCCAGTCCTGGCTATCATAGCCATTTGGACAGTGAACCAACAGATAGAAGATCTATGTGCTTGTGTTTGTGTGTGTGAGTGTGTTACTCAGCCTTTCAAATAAATAAGTAAATCTTTTTGTAAAAAAAAAAAAATTGATGATTCTAGAAGATAAATTTCAAGGGCATGTCTTTTTATGGATCTGGCTTCTGCCTTCTAAACCCTTATCACGAGGCAGAAGGATTTAGACACTGATATTCCTCATTAAAGGGGTGAAAGACAAGCCTGAGTCTCCTAACTGCAGTTATATGTTGCTTAGTGACATAGATAGTCTGAGAAATATGTCATAAGCAATTTTTTTCATGCAAACATCGTAGAGCCTACTTTGTATAAGATGGCTGCCATGTCAATAGGCAATGCAATCTTAAGGGACCACTGTCATATACATGGGTCATCACTGACTACAGCAGCATCCTATGGGCTCATGACCATACAATGGGATGTTCTGAGTACTTGTGCAGCCCTTGAATGCTACAAAGACTGCATCATAAGAGTTCTGATTATTGTGAAAAAAATCCCTGACCACTGCCACTGCTTATGAAGACATAGTCTGATTCCAAGTGTACCTCACAAAGTGACTGCAAAGAAGCGGCAGTGTGATGGGCTAGTTAAGAGCATGAACTACACAGCTGAACCATGTAGTCTGAAGCCCAGCCCCGCCCCAACCACCCATGCAATCTGCTCTAGTTGCTTCACTTTAGTTTCTCATCTGTAAAATGAGGTTGGAGATCATGCAGGACTCCTGACATTGTATAGTGAGTAAGAACGAAATGAGTTAATACAGACAATGCATCTAGAATAGGACCTAGGATACATCAGCCACACTGACAGTACTGGAATCTCCATGTGAAACAAAAAAGTAAGCTAATATCTTACCAAATCAATCTTAGAAATGAAACATTACATGAAATATAGCAACTCCCTTCAGGTGGTAGATTTTAATAAGGACATAATAGACCCATCAGAAGAGGTCAAGAAAGGCTTCTCTTTGGGAAGAACTCTTAAGCCTTAATTCCAAGGGTTGAGTAGGAATGGGCTGGGCGAGGAAGAGGGAAGGACAGAAAGATTAGTAGTCCAGACAGAGGAATCGGCAGGGGCAAGTGGAGAACCGTGCAGAGGCTGGCATGCATACACAATGTAGTTGGAAAAAGAGGTAGGGGTCAGGTCTATGTAGGCCTTGAAGATTTGGAGTTTTATGATAAGAGAAATAGGAAGCTATTGGAGGAGTTTAATCAGACTTTTGCTGATTGACTTGCTTTTCACAGGATTAGCACACTGTGGTGTGCTGATCGACGACAGGTAAGAATAGACACCATTAGGCCAGTGACAGTATAATTGGAGAAATGTAGATGGGTTCAAGGTAGTAAACAGTAAACTCAATAGGACTTGATGATACATTAGATTAGACTGATTGAGGAGAGGAAATGGGAGGTATGTATGATGTCATATAGAGGTTCTGGTCTGTACAATTAGATGACAGCAAAGTAGGGTCATCAATTGCAAGAGAAAATATTGAATGAGAACTGCAGTTTTTGGAGTGGCAAGAGGGAAAGGGGGTACTTACCACAGTATCAAATTTAGGAAAACTTTACAAAAGACTTCAAATTCACTTAATTTAGGTTTTTTAGTATTTTATTATGGCACACAGGATAGAGTATGGTACAATGATCTTTCTTCAACCAGCCTGCCATTTCCATTTGGCTAAAGTTACTTTCAACACACAGTTTGCATCTGTCTTTTACCATGTGTATTAGTCTGTGTCTAATGGGCATAAATGTGGAAATCTTGGCTTTGGAGGAGACTACACATCTTTACAGAAGCTTATGTTCTGACAGCCTTCAAAGTTCAAATCCATATCATAATGGTAGACAAATAAATATTTTAACTATTGCAGAATAACATATATTTAACTAGAAACAAGTAATGCTATGGGACAAAAACTTTCAATGGACACCACTTTGGCTTCAGGTGAAATTCATAACTTTTAAAGTTATCTAGAAAACAAATACTGAATGAAATTAGCTGACAAAGCATTCAAGGACAGAAGCAGAGCAGCAGTTAGTGGCTTCATCTATATTCCACATCAAATGCAAGTGCAAGAGCTTTCATAACTTTACAGTGGACAGGGAGGACAGAAGGGACGTGTGTTTGATGCAATGTCCAACCAGTTGAGCTATCATTGAAATCCAGATATTTCCCAATAGACACACAGAGTAATGCCAATATAATGTACAAGTACATTATCTCCCCCACCCCCAAAGTGACTGATAATTATCTCATTATCTATATCTGTAATTTATAAAAGGTTGAAAAATGTGTGGCATTTCATGCTATTTCCTTGAGGCAACAAATTTAAGCTATCAGCACATGGAATTATGAGCTCAGGCCTGCAGACAATATGTTTGCAAATAACTTTTGATATTTATATCCTCCTCCCAAAATTATATATTACTAAAAAAATATTTATCCTAATGGCATCATTTGCTCAGGTTCCAACTTCTACATGTGATATTTAGATTGTATTTTTAAATGTAGTTATAGTCATGAATGTGTGGGATTCATGTTCTGCACAGATTGTATTAGCACCTGCTAACCATAAAGGATATATTTATCACACAATTTCAGAATAAACTCCTAAAAAGCCATCCCTCAACCTAACAGTACATTTTGTGGGGCAAACTAAGTTGTTATTTAGGCTGTCTCATTTAATAATTTTTGTTATCATTATAGGTCTTGAGGGGAGAGATTTCATGAGGTTCTAACTGTATCTCACAGGATTTCCAATTAAGAATTTAAAAGTATTGTCATTGCTAAAAATTTTGACTTAAAAAAAAAGGTCAATAGTGCACTTGTATATGATTTATATTGATGCCATTTTAAGATATTTTAATTGAGTCAACAACCACAGCAAGAAATACATCATTCAGTGTAACTTTATTTACTATTTATTGCACATAACTCGAGGTCTTTAATTTCTAACCACCAAAAGTTCAAAGGACTATTTTTCCATGAAGGTTAACATTAACATAAGTAATTCATTTATTCATGTTGTGTTTTTATTGTAAACATCTGAATGGTTCACATTGCCATAGATCCTGAACTCATAAGCGTGGACCATGCACAGGCTGGCAGCAAGCCAGAAAGCCACTCTGCAAGCAAACAGATACTCTGCATTAAGGAGCAAATTCATAGCACAACATTGAATGTCCAACCTAAGTCATCTCAGAATTATACATATATTGACTTCTTAATTCATAGAAGATCTGGAACTCAACTGGTTGGTTGGTGATGAGGTTGACCTGATTTCGGGAGAATTATTCCTGGAATAGTTAAGGGAAAGGGGTTTCAATCTTTCTTCTTGGTTGCCTGCTCCTCCCCAGCACCTTCATCTTTCTTCTCATCCTCTTCTGCTTCTTTGGTTTCTTCTCCCTCTTCACCTTCACCTCCTTCTTCTTCCTCCTCCTTTACCTCTTCAGATTCTTCCTTGGCAGCTTAAACACAAAGAAAAATCCAAATCCATGGTAAGTCTAGTGAAAACATTTCTGCAAAGGTTTGCTGTGAAAACACAGCTATCGAAGCACTTACTCAAATTCCCCAGCTCCATTCTCCAAAAAGCACAGGGAACACACAAGGCTTGCAAGGAGTGATTTGCAGGAGGCCACAAACAGAATGAGATTCACACCGGGGAGCTCTGCTCCTCTGCAAAATCTAATCTGAGTCTTTTATGTATGTTCGGGATTATTTTTGCTCTTTAGGGCACCAGGTTGCTATGTTAAATAAATATATGAAAAGATGGATTTTTACAATTATGTGTCAATTTTTAAAAAAGCAGAAATGTAAAATTTTTGACCAATCATCTCACTCACAATAGGCGCTTGGTAAAGGTGTATTGAATAAACAGATAAATGTATTATTTAAGATTCTGAAATCATGTTTAAATAAAGCACTCCTAAGCATAAGCAGGACTTCATTTGCCTTGTACGTCTCCTAAGAAACAGCCATGCCCAGTCTGCACTTGAAGGCGCATGGGCTTGTTTTTCATCATACCTTCTTCTTCCTCGGCTCCCTCCTCTTCCTCACCCTCTTCCTTCTTCTCCTCCTCCTCCTCGGCTTCCCCTTCAGAGGGAGGCTCGTCCTTGGCCTCCTCGGCCTTAGCAGCCTCAATGGTCTCCTCCACCTCGATCTGCTCTTCCTGCACATGGCTGGTGTAGTAGGTCGGGAAGGAGCGGGCGGACATCAAGTAGGAGCTGGTCTGTAAACCGCTATAGGCAGACCGGCCGAAGACCTGGGAGCTCTGGGAGTAGCCACTTGTTATGCTGCCCACACTGGTAAAACTCAGTCGGGTCTCCTCACCTTCCAAGAGTTTTCTGGGGAGGCCAACAGAGGGTGGGGTTAAAATTAAAACAACTTAGGAAGTGTATTTAATGACTTGATCTAAGCCCACCTCTCATCTGTTCTCCCAATGCCATCCTACAGGCAAATGCAAGCGAGGGCTGGGAATTACCAAAATCCAATGGCTAGGAATTTTATGAATGAGACTGGGGGTGGGGGGGATACAGAATAAAGTATGTTAAATAGTCCTATTAGATTTTGAGTGCAATGAGAAGCTAAAAACAGGACTTAATATTACAGGGTAAAGTTCTTTGATATTTGTCTAAACACTTGCTCCTTCGAAGAAGCAAACTAATCATAATAATATCTCCTTATTTCAGAGGACTATTGCAGAAGGCTTCTGGTTCAACATAATCTAAATGGCATCTGATTTTCTTCCGAGGCTTTCTGGCTACTACCTTTGCCCTTCTGTTGTTACCTGTAAGCTGCAATCTCAATATCCAAAGCCATCTTCACATTGAGGAGGTCTTGGTATTCTTTTAGGTATCGTGCCATTTCACTCTTCGTGGTTCTCAATTCATTTTCTAGTTTGTTGATCGTGTCCTGTTGGAAGACAGAAAAAGAAGAAAATCTAAGCATCAACGCCTACTGCTATCATTTTACTGTAGCTCAGTTACAAAGACAGTTTCAGTTAGAGTCGAGGGGCACTCCTTTAATAAAAATCTCCCCTAAAACAGCTGCTCGCTCTTTTTTGAAAATATTTCTTGCCTAAAATATCCAGCTTCATGAAGCATAAGAAGAAAAAAAAAAAAACTAAAGAAAGAACATTCCTTTAAGAAAATATCCTCAACTAGTACAATCTAAAGAGCATCAGAAAATGCCTGCATGGAAACTAACTTGACAGAAAAGGCTGGATTCTCATTTATGGGTTAACTCTTCATTAGTCAGCTCACAATCCAGAAAATTAATCCATTTCTTCATAAGAGAAGGAAGTAGCTAAATTGCTTATACTTTCTCTAAAATATTTCCTATATTTCTGCTCCCCAGCTAGTTACCCAAGACAAATCTGTCTGGGTTCCTGTCCACCTGCTAAGGGGAGGAGTAGCTGGTACTTAACCAGTCATAAAATATACTGGCCACAGTAACCTTTCGGGACTCAGTAAGACTTATTCGCTATGTGTATTAACCAGGTGATCCCACTGGTGCTGCAAAGTAACTTCAGGTGACTGCAGGTTGGTAGATGGCCCGACATCCCTTCAGGTCAGGGCAACGCCCTACTCCCACCTCTCCCCCGCCCCCGCCTGACCCCTCCCACGCTGGGCAGCTTCAATGCGGAACCCAGACTCCACTGCACCACGCACACACCCAGACTGCGGTAGCGGCCCCGCCCCGCCCAAGTGCCCCGCCCCTCCCACACCGTCCCCAGGGAGCACAGTGCGACCCCTACCAGCCCTGGTCTCCACTTTCTGGGCGCACTCTCCCCCTGCCCAGACCCCCGCATTCTGCAGGTCACCGCCCCCACCGTGTTTCGCACAGAGCCGCACCTGCATAGCACTGATGTCCGCGTTCTGCTTGTCTTCCAGCTCCTGCAGCTGCTTCTCCAGCGCTTCGTTCATGCCCCGGCATGCTTCGATCTCCAGGGTCTTGGCCTTGAGCAGGCGGCGGCTCTCGGACACCTCGTCCTTGGCTGCGCGCACGGCGTCGGTGTTCTTGGCGGCGCTTTCGGTCAGCACGGTGAAGCGGCTCTTGAACCACTCTTCGGCGTTCTGCATGTTCTTGGCGGCCAGCTTCTCGTACTGTGCACGGATGTCCTTGAGGGCGGCGGAGAGGTCGGGCTTGGAGGACACGTCCATCTCCACGGAGATCTGAGCGTACTGGATCTGCGCCTGCAGCTCGGCGATCTCCTCTTCGTGCACTTTCTTCAGAAAGGCGATTTCGTCCATCAGGCTGTCGATGCGCTTTTCCAGCTCAGCGCGAGCCAGCGCTGCCTCGTCGGCGCCTTTGCGCGCCTCCATCAGCCGGCCCTCGGCGTCCTCCCGGCTCAGCACCTCTTCTTCATAGCGCGCCTGCAGGTTGCGCAGAGTCTCCTCCAGCCCTTCGCGCTCGCCCTGGAGCGCCTGCTTCTCGTTGGTGGCGTCTTCGGCAGCGAGGCGCAGGTCGCGGATCTCCTGCTCGTACAGCGCCCGGAAGCGGGACGGCTCCGAGTGCTTCTGGCGCAGCACCAGCAGCTCGGCTTCCAGGACCTTGTTCTGCTGCTCCAGCTCGTGCACGCGCTCGATGAAGCTAGCGAAGCGGTCGTTCAGGTCCTGCAGCTGCGCCTTCTCCTGCGTGCGGATCGACTTGAGGTCGTTGCTGATGGCGGCTACCTGGCTCAGGTCGAGGTTTTCCAGGCTGGGCATCAAGGAGCCGGAGCTGGAGGAGTAGCTGCGGCGCACGGACAGCGAGGAGGAGACCGGTGCCGAGTAGCTGGAGTAAGCGGAGCGCGCGGTGCTGTAGCCGCTGCGCACGCTGGAGATGTGCACCCGGGGCGTCTCCACATAGCGCCGCTTGTAGGAGGTCGAGTAGTACGGCTCGTAGCTGAACGAACTCATGGTGGCGGCCGGTGCCCCTCTGGCCCGCGGCGGAGATGGGGCCTGGAGAGAGAAAGAAGGACGGGGGAGAGAGGGAAAGGAGAGGATGGATGGCTGTGTGCGGCTCGGCGCCGTCCTGCCACCCCTATTTATACGCGGCGAGGCTTCTGACGCAGCCTGCGATCGATCCCGGCGCGCCGGCCAGTGGGGGCAGCGCGCTGCTGCAGCCAAGGGGAGGATTCTGCGCAAAACGGAGGGCGGGGGCGGCGGCGCGGGGCCGCTGAGCTGCGGCTCTTCTCCTTTGCACTTTTCTCTGAGGCCCTTTCTGTTCTTTGAGACCCTATATCCCCGCACTCGTGTCCTGTCCTTTCCCACCCACCCAGCCGCAGCCTGCTTACCCCGGGACCGCCGTATCACTCAGATGCTCAAGTATCCCCAGCCATTGGTTCTGGCCGCCCACTGACAATTTAGTTTTCCATATCCCGGTACCTCTCGGGGACCCTGGCCCGCAACCCACCGCTTCCCACCGGGGACCTCCTTTATCACCCCTCTTCCCCACTTTGTGTTTGTGGCGACGGTGCAGTGTCGCTAGTGGTTTGAGATGAGAATAGGCTGTGGTTGCACGTATGCGGCATTTAGAAAGTTTCACGTTTCTTTGCAGTTTTTCTGGCACTTTCTTTAATTAATCTACCTTTCCCCTGGGCCCCCTGACCCCCGGAGTTGGTGAACTGCTTCTCAGCCCACAGGGTTCTGCCCCCCTACCTACACACGTGCGCGATTGCAGCGTGCATTGCAGGTGTTAGCTTTTATCATTTCTAAAGCTGTAGGACACTGCCTCTGGCTTCCTAAATTTTCTTCTTTGTGGGGAAGAAAGCCTTGGAGGCTTTCGGTGTGTTGACGCTTGTAGACGGAGGGAAGCAGAGGAAGAGTGCCGCTACCAAGGAGAAGACCAGCTTGCTAGGCGGCGGCTCACTCTATGGCGGGGCAACTGACTTCAGGCTGCCTGGCTAGAACTTCCCCGAGCTAAATCCCTGCTTCGTGGACTTGACACTACCGACTCCCTCCTATTAAAAGCCCCCTTGCAGCTTTGTACACCTGTGTAACACCCAACCTGATGATTTCGAAAGGCCATGCAGGTGGCAGATTTCCATAGGGAAGCTGCGGCGGCCAGCCTCAGGCGTCGGGTGTGGTCTCGGGAGCCAAAGAAGCCGCGTGATTCCTGCGTCGGGTCGCTGTGTTAGGTAGATTAGAAAGGCAGTCAGAAATCTATGGGTTTCTTATGGAAAGCACCCGGGTCCCTGAAACAATGTGCACGCCTTACTGCACGTGGATACGCCTTTCCACAGGGGTTGTTTGGAGTTCTACGGGCTCAAGGGGAGGATTGCAGACATTGACATAAAATCCCTAAGGTTTTTCTAAGCATGCTTTTAGCTTTTGTTTTATTTGCATGACAGCATTTGACTTTTTTTTTTTTTTTTTTTTTTACAGACGCAAACTTTCCAAATAGAGAAACCAGAATCTCTTTCCTTGTGATATGCTTTCCCTGAGTGGTACCACAGTTGCTTCCAGAGGCACTGCACACCTCTCCGGAGAACAGCATGGAATCAAGCTTATCCTGTGAGGTCCTTTCCAACCCCACCATCTGCAGGGCAGAGGGCAGGACTGCAGCGGAGAACTCTGATATGGTTTCTAAGCAATTTGTGTTGTCTCCAATAATGCAGTTTCAGAAGTGTTAATATTGTGCTTACCCAAGCTCAAACATTCTAGGATTTCAAGCAGACGGTAATTAAGCTGCCCTGAGTGTTGTGTGGCCCTGGCAGACATGGTAGGGTACTTCTGATGACGTTTTGTAGCCGGCTTAGCCTTGATCTTCCCATTCATCAATAACTCCATTGTGATACAGCCTTCTTGGGGAGGGGTTGGTGGAAGAGAGACCTGGTTAAGCTAAATATCTGTCTGCTCCCAATTACTCATACATGACAAAATAGTTTTATTTAAGCTGCTCGATGGAAATCAAATTGTCACACTCGGTGTGTGCATGCATTCCACACTCCTAGGTATTCATATAGTTATTGTCTTTCTGCCAGCTGCCTTCCCCCAGAGTTTTAGGTCACCCTCAGATC
This sequence comes from Lepus europaeus, assembly GCF_033115175.1. NCBI lineage: Eukaryota > Metazoa > Chordata > Mammalia > Lagomorpha > Leporidae > Lepus > Lepus europaeus. Next base: position 43,218,423 of record NC_084842.1, read on the forward strand.
TTAAGTCCATCAGCAGTTTGCTTTTGTTTTTATTTTTTGCTAACGGCTCTTTGGCTCTTCACAGAAGCCTCTGACTGCAGACGAGACTGGCTGGGAAGGAGTGGGGCAGCTGATGCTTCGGGGCAGCGAGATGCTGCAGAGAGAAGAAAGCAGCAGGGCACCTGCTGCCGTCTTTTGGGGGAGCTGAAAAGAGAGGCACACACAAGTGGTGAACGGTGAGAAAAGAAGGGCAGAGGGGCCCTTTCCTTTGCTGCACCTGGCCAGTAGAGTGGGGAGGAGGAGCAGGTCAGCCTGCTTGTGAATGTAGATCTTGGATCTTTTTAATAAAAGATAATAAAATAATAAAATAGCTCCTGGCACAACCATCTGATTCCCCACAACAGCCCTGCTGAAGGGGGGCTTCTAAACCCCAGCAGGATCAGGGTTCTGGATGCCTTACATTGACTTTCTCTGCTAAGCGCCTGCCTCCTTTTGAATATTCTGCCCTGTCATCCTTCTTTTTCAGTCTTCTTCCCAGCATTTTGCTTGAAAGCCCATGTGGCATTTGCTGTATGTCAAACCAAAGATAAAGGGAGCAACTTCAGAAAAATCTGTGTACAAAAAAAAAAAAAAAAGAAAAAGAAAAAACTTTTCCTTTTCCTCACCATAATGTTTCTGCATTAGGGTTATTTGCAGCAGGGTCTTTATCTTTAGAAAGAGACATTTGACTGTTAGACATACTTGCACATTTATTCCCATGTATTCTCCACAAACGTGAAATTAGTTGCAAGCTGCCAACCCAACACACTCCAGGAGGTAAGAATTATCTTAAAAACAATAGAGAATTCTGTTGGTGAAATTCATTAATAGAATTTTTACCACTCTGGTTATCCTTAATAGTTCTATAAACTGTGAAAGGAGTATTTCAGGTCACTTAGCTAAAAACTAAAATATATTCACATTAACATAAAATGCATAATGTATACCTCTTTTAACCACAGAAAATACTTGACTTTTGCTCCAGTGCCAATAAAGTCCATAAGCTTCAGTTGGCGAGGACCTGGTGTCTGGCGACTTGTCATTTCAGTATTCTAAAGCCCTCAGGCACAGCAGAAAGTTCTGTTTTGGCATTTTATTTTCAAAAGTCAGCTTTAGGCTGAAAATTTTACAGAACAGGCCCATGAAAAGGCTTGTCTTAGTGCAGGAGAGCCAAGTTCTGCCACCAGTGAGCTGTGGGAATAGCCCTGGATCAATCAGCACAACACATGAGTCTTGCATCCACCTCATATATATCAGTGTTATCAAAATTGGCATCAGCTTGTCAAGACTGAAGGATATAAATACATACATACAGGTTACCTACCATATGACAGGCATTTGCCATCATTCAATAATGACAAATATTTAAATTTCTTTTTCAAAGCAAGCAACTGAGGCCCAGAGAGGTTAAATAATTTGCCAAGTAACGCTGCTACTTCAAACCCAAGCCCTATCTGCTTCTAGAGTGGTGCTCTACTTATTATACACACAGCAGCCAATAGCACTGCTGTTTTTCCATGTCTCTGTGGAATGTAATGATTGCATACCACAGTCTGTAGAATGTAGTGTACTTGTAACATACTTCTCCTATTTGAGGACATCAGTATGACTAATATGCACCATGAGGAGACTGTCATTGACCATTTGCAGTTGGACCACTTTAGTAGCAATACGTCATGTGGTTGTTATAGGTTTCTCAAACATCCCAACATAAGACAAAATGGATGCTACTAGTGGTATGTGTCACATACTTTGTATTGCAACTTTCTAGACCCAAATATACACATCAGTTTACAAAACACTGTTTCAGGAATTAATATGCTACTTAGTTGATCTAAACTCTTGAAAATAGCCACAACATGACTTCCATTTTTTTCTAATTAAAATGTCTTCATTTTCCACCCTATAAGTGTGTTTTCTTTGAAAGTGACCTTAAAAATTACTATAAAAAATAAAAGGAAAAATGCTGGCACACACAGCTCCACAAATCTTTTAACTTTTTCAAAAGAAACATGAATAAAATCAGCAGAGATGAATAGTTTGTCCAAGCCACAAATTTCTTTCCTCTCCATTTCTTGTAACCAGTCTCTTTATATATTATGCTCACTATGAGAATCATCCATGAGTCTCCTATGATCTCTTGGGAAATATATGGGAAAAAACTTTCCCCATTTTAATATAAAATATGCCTAATTTTATAGCACGACATTTTGAAGTGATGCACCATAAAGTATGTTATGCAGCTATATAAAATTTAGATTGCTGCAGGAACTAGAATGTCATTTGAATAGATTAAAGATGAACCACGCATTTCCATTCAGGACACGTGCAGTACTAGAAGTGACAGGGATTTACTGCTGTCCAAGCAGAAATGATGGTGATAGGTTCAAACCCCTAAATGCTTGCTCCACAGAACTAGCCGAGGTAATGTATTTTCTCCTCAGAGGCCTACTCCCCTGTGGCTTGCCCTTAATCACAGTCACCAGACTCAAAGGTAAAAGGGTGCGGAGGTGGGGAGGTGGGGGAGGTGGGCAATCATCTCAGGCAGGACACAGAGGAATCAGGGAGAGCCTAGAAAGATAACCTTGTTTTTTCGCTTGCGCCTTCTTGACAGCAAGGAAATGCATGCTGCTTCTACAATCTGGGTACTAACCAGCCACAAAAATATTCCATGCAGCACCTGGATTTCTTTGCTGACCTTTGCTGTGGTTTGATAAATCAATCAGAGGATTGTGAGGAGAAAAGATAAGCATTTCCGTCTGCAGGAAACAAAGCCCCGAGGTTGGCTCTTTCTCAGCCATGCTGGAGCCCATCCAGGACAGCAATTCCTTCCCTCGCCACTACTTCACTGCTGCGGGAATGCAGCAAATGCTGCAGAATTGCAAATGGGCGGATCCCTGGATTCCTTCAGTAGAGCTGTCAAGCTCCTGCAGGATTTGTAACGTTGGTGGTTGGTAAGTTGAATGTATATAAAACTTATTGGGTCTAAATACCTTATTGATCGATTAAATAACTCGTATGTTCATTCATTCATCCATTGAGTCACCAAATATGAATGGAAAATTTATAATGTACAGAATTCTGTTTAGGTGCCATGAGGGGTATAGGAATTTAGAGCAGAGTCAAATTCTTGAAAAGGTTTGGAAAATACCTCAAAATGACAAAAAAAAAAAAAAGAGGGAGGGGAAGAAAAAAACAGCTACTAAGCTGCTGATGCATACAACACAGCTGAGTCTCAAAAATGACAAACAGGTAGTGAATGAAAGAAGTCAGGGAAAGGTACATACTGTATAATTCCACTGGTAGGAAATTCTAGAATAGACAGACCAATCTATGATGGGAAAAGATCAGAACAGTGACTGGCTCAGGGAATGCGGGGTGGAATAAGGCACAATGGAACTTTCTCGGCTGCCAGGATTCTGTGTTTTAAGAACAGACTGTGCAGGTGTAGAAATTTATCAGGATGCAGAGACTGTATTAGGATTCGTGCATTTCATTGAATCTAAATTTTACAGTGAAAGAAAAAAACTAAACCAAATATGTGTACACATTTGTATGTTATAAAAATACATGTAACAATGTAAATATTCCTAGGAGGTGTCACAGTAAGAGAAAAATGGTACAAGCCATAATTGCTATGATTTCAGAAAAGGGAGAGGCCTTTGTGGACTTGAATCAACATTTCTCTTGCCAGTTATATACCAGATGCTTTTCAAAGGTATCATACTTAATTCTCACAGCTGGTCTCTGAAGTGATGTTCTTATTCTTGTTCTAAAGATGAGTAGATATTGCATTTCTGTTAGACCATCTTCATAGTGCATTAAATTATTTTGGCAATCTCATATTGAATTTATATTGACTTTTAAAAATATTGAAAGCCTTTTTTTAAAAAAAACTATTATGTCTGGTCTTTGATATAAATACTTTTTGCCCCTTGTTCAAATCTGCTGAAATAGGTTTAGGTCAAATTCATAATGAATGAATGTGCCTTTTTTTTTTTTAAACTCTATTAGAAATGTGCTTTATGTGCTATGCTTCATTGACCCTTGGGATTGAAAGTAACCTGTTTTCCAGACAAGTCCTCTTCCTGCTTCTTCATCTTTGGCAGGTCTTAAACTGTGCTTTGATCAACGCTTTTGCAGAGTGGGTTAACCCTTCACACAACAGCCATAGGACATTACTTCTCAGTGGAGTAGAACTTTCTAGGAAGGAAGGGACACTGGTCCCCAGAAATGAGCTTTAGTTTTTCACTTTCAATTCTTACTGCACTGACATTTCTTTTCCAAGTGATTCCTACAGCATCCTTGCCTAACCTGCCTGTAGTAGTAGCATATAAATGGAGAACTGAACTTTCCCAAGCCTTCTGAAGTAATCTTTTGAGGTACAAGCAGATACTCCAGGTGTTGCTGTCCTCTCTGTGTAAATGAAAATGTTGGGATGACAGGAGAAACAAAGAGATGTACTGTAAGCCCTATCTTTTCTGAGCATGGGAGCCAGAGCTATACCCCAAGTTTCCAGTTATCAAATTCACTAAGAATCTTAACTCTAAACCACAACTTCATTAAGTATGAGGGTACGTTGAAAACTTTGTGGAAAAATAGAATCACAAAATAAGTTATTTTGATATGAAAATTTTGAAATCTATGTGTAGTTTTTTTCATATATACATTTTCCATGACCATGACCTTTCTGGGTACCCCTCATATATGTACAAGATAAAATCTTTTCAATCCCCTTTATGGTGCAATTTCAGAAAGACAGGGGAGCCCCAGGTGCCTCTCACTTTCTGTTGAGATACCTGATGGATATCTACTTAAATTACAGCTTTATTTCTTTAGCATCCATCACTGTTAAAATGCCAATATCAATGGAAGAGGAAAGGAGTAAAGCTGATTCACCTAAGCTATATGTATAAAGTTGAATATGACTGATAATAATTTCTAAGGAAATACAAAGAGAAAGTTAATCCAATGAGCACAGGGTAAGAAGGGAGAAAGAATTAATGCCCCTAGAATGAAGTGGACAGTCAAAGAATAAAACAGAATGCCAGCAGAGCAGGAAACAAAATACAATCATTCTGCAATATCCATGGAGATTGGTTCCAGGACTCCCAAAATCCGCTCAAGTCCCTTATATAAAAAATATTGTAGTATTCACATAAGACATTGCAATGCACATCCTCTAGAATCTATTATATCATCTCTGGGTGACTTATAACACCTAATATGAGGGCTTTTCAGAAATTTAGTGCAAAATGGAATGAAAAATATGAGTTTATTTGTATGCAAAATGTTTTTATCACACATGTTATCCGAAAACTATACATGAGTCTCAAAAACTTTTTTAAAACTAAAGAAACTCATATTTTTAATTCCATTATTCCATTCATTTTTGAAGTATCCTCTTACAATGTAAGTGTTGTGTCAATAATTGCTATGCTGTATTGCTTAATGAATAATATGGCCAAAGAAATTCTGTGCATAGACAGGCATTAAGTTGTGCTCCTTCTCAACACTCACATACTCCAGGAGGGTGCTGATTAACTGGGAAAGAAAGTCCACAAGGAATAGAAAATACAAAGAGAAGCAAAATAGCAGAATAGCCCACATACTAGGTAATCAAACCTGAAAAGGATTGATGACAAATCCAATCATAATCCTATAACTTAAGAATATAAGGGAGAGGGGTATTTGCATTTATTAAACATAATTATGCTCAATAATATCAATAATAGCTTTGTGTCAAGCCCTGTGTAAAGTCATTTACTTGCATAATTTCACTTAATCATCACAAAATCCTGATGAGTTGGATATTAAAGGCATTCTCCTTTTAAAGATGCAAGGTTTATATGATAGTGTAAATAGTATGCCTAGGGAACTTAGATATCTCGTCATTTAATCCTCACAGAACCCAAATGAGGAATGTATCATTTTCATTCTACAGTGAGGGAAATGAGATAGAGAGTTTGAAAATATTGGTCAAGGTCACACAGCTGGGTCAAGGACTATGTGAATTTTCACACTTCTTGTTATGATCAAAGTGCAAAAATGTTCTTGAGAGGTGGTATGCAAGTAAAATCTCTCACTTTTTTGTCTGAAAAGTTTAAATTTGAATACTGATGCAAAAAATACTAAAATAATCAGAGTGTAAATGCTGAAATCATATTCAAATAAAGATATTCATATAATAGTTATTTAGGCAGAGCACCACAGATGCAAACCAAATAAGGAGACACTTTGCTTTATTAGCAGCCTCCAAAAATAGACATCCATCACTGACATGATTTATAAGAACCAAATTGCGTTAGAGCATCTCTCTCCAGATACAGGCTTGATGTTATATTGCTAACTAGCAATTCCTTTTATCATTGTATTATCTGGATGAGATAAAAACACACTAAAAATGATTCCCTGCACCTTCCAGTATCACTTTATCCCACAAATTTAATAAGCTGCACTACCAAATCACATTAAAATAACAGATGTGCTTTTAAATTGGCCTTAGATATTTCAATTTGCAAAGTGTTTTTTTCTAATGCCAAAAAGAAATTTTTTTGCCCATTATACTGATTGATACTTACTCCAAAAGTTATCCAAATTAAAATTGTCTTCCAAAATAGTTCTGAAAATTAAATTTTACAAAATTACATAAGTAAGGCACATAGCCTTGTTCTGTAAAAAGGGGTAGAAGCTATATAGAGAGAAGGCTTAGCTGCAAATAAAATTCAGAGTTGTCCAAAGGTTCAAGGCAATAGCACTTCAGAAAGGAACCACTTGTCTCTGAGATGGCCTTGGTTCTCAATGGCCTCTCCAGTATTCTGTCAACCTGGGAGTCTCAGATGACAGGCACTGAGAAGGTAAAGGCTACTGAACAAGCTGAGCACAGAAGCACTCACTCCTTACCGGGATCATGAATAAGAGCTCAAAAAGATAGCATTTTTATTCCAAAAACAGACTTTTTAATAGTTCATATATAAGTCAAAGACAGAATATGAACAAGAGCCAGCACAATAAGATTTTTGAAAGGAGAGGTACTAACTCAAGACTTTGATTGAATATGCCATTGCTTATTTGTATTAAACTTGTGCTTCCTACAGAATAAAGTAAAAATAGCTAAACAACTATCAATATTTTATCAATTGAATTGATTCACATCATATAACACAACAAAGTCCACTTGCCTCCTTTTATTTTTTGGATTGATTATGAAAAAAGGGGAGAAAAGCGGAACTCCTGTGGCTGCAGGATGAAGTGTTGTAACACAAGGCCACTTCAGCAGGACCCAAAGTCCTGCATGAGCAGCTGAAGAATCTCTCCTCTCACCCTCCCTGTCTTTAAGTCTTCAGTTCCTTACCTCTTCTTGAAATTTGGCTATTGCTGATTTCAGTTTCAAGAAATGAAGTTAGGAATGTGAACTCAGTTCCCAGAGAATAGTAGACTGTGGAGTGTAGACCTTACAGAAGGATACACACACAAGGAATCACTGTAGAGGCCTCTTAAAGCATGAGTGGCATCTTTCTGTCCTTAACTCAAAAATAGAAAAAGAAAACTATCATGAACACTATCTAAATGCAGTAGCATATTTCCTGAAATTTTGTGGATATGATGTTGATTTGAAGATAATTTTGAAAGTCAATATAGTTTAATGACTCCTTGTGAAAACTAGAAATGAAACTGGGGCTAAGGGTCTGCTATAGTTTGAGTATGATTTTGCTCCCAGACTCAGGCAGATATTCAAACCTTAGTTAATGGTGTTAAAAGGGTAGAAACTTACGCCAATGATTGTATCTAGGAAGTGTTCTAAGGGGAGGTCTTCAGGCCGTGGGGTCTGTGCCCTTGGAAAGTAGCTGACATGAGAAGGTTAGTTATGAAGCCTGGGTGTGGCCCAGCCTGTCTCTGTGCTTTCTGGCTGACCATGTGATCCTTCCTCCACATGGGCTCTACCATTGCCAACTGCAGCTTTCATCAGAGGTCAACCCAATGGCTGTGAGCTAAATAAATTTCATCTCTTTATAACTTAACTTCCTCAAGTATTTTTTTATGATTGAAAAAAGCTGCCTGATACAGATATATACATATTTATTTAAGTAAATAATATTCATCAGGGATTTTATGCTATATATGTTTGTGTGTGTGTGTGTGTTTTGAATAGAAGAAATAGAATTGCTTTACAGTATATAATACTCATTCATGGATGCATGGATTAATTAGGAAATACAATGCAAATAAAAATTTATTGCTCATTTTAATAACTGCTCATTAAAATTTTTGACTCTGAACAGTTGTAAATAGCACCTGTCATAATTCACTACAGAAAGATTTATAGAATTTAGGGTTTTTTTAAAGTTTACTTATTTGAAAGACAGAGTGATAGAGAGAGATAGCTATCTGCCTTTGAATGGTTCACTCTCCTAAATACCCACAATAGCCAGGGATAGGCAATGCCAAAGACAGGAGCCAGAAACTCAATCTGGATTTCCCACATGGGTGGCAGGGGCCCAAGTATTTGGACCACCATCTGCTAACTTCCAAGCACATCTGCAGGAAATTGAGTAACTATGACTCCAAATTGCACTCTGATATGACAGCAGGCATCTCAGGTGACAGTTTAATCCACTGCACCACAATGCCCACCCCAGTGCTTAGATTTTTATGGTTACATGAAATAAATGATTTAATTTGCATTCTAATTTTCAAGACTAAAATATATCATACTAGGGATAAAATAATGTAGAAAAGATTAATGGAAATAAGAGTTAAAGGAGAAAAGCAAGCTATAAAATTGGTAATGGTTAAAGAAGAGCTTGTTTGTGTATACTTTAATTGGATGATGATAGGTAACATGTTGGCATTGGATTTAGGTTCCACTTGATGTACTGAAATGAGTAATTTCACATTAAAGTGTCACATTTAAAATTCACATTTAAAATTACATCTCTTGCAACTATTTAAATTTGCAAAGAAAAGTTTATATATTAATTTAAAATCAAAAGAAGGATTAGATAGATTTCTAACATTGTTCTAAGGGATATGTGAACAAAAGAGTTTGAAGAATATTGACTTGGACAAAAGATTTGAATAAAAAATTCTCCAAAATGATATATGAATAGCCAATAAGCACATAAAAATATGCTTAACATCATTAGTTACTAGCAAAATGCACTTCAAGACCATAATGGGATAACATTTCACACCCCTAAGATTAATGTAGCTAAAAAGACAGTAGCAAGTGTTAGCAAGGATGCAGTGAAATCAGAACCTTCAAGCACTACTGATGGGGATGTAAAATAGTACAACTACTTTGGAAAACAGTTTGGCAAATTCTCAAAATGCTAAACATACAGTTAACTGAATGGTTCAGCAATCTCACTTGTAAGTGTCTACACCTAAAAAGGAAATGTGTCCACATAAAGACTTGCACATTACGTTCTTAACAAACAAAATGTAGAAACAAGTTTAAAAAATGTGGGACACCTGGCTCCTGCCATCGGATCAGCGCGCTGCGCCTGCCACAGCGCGCTACCGCGGCGGCCATTGGAGGGTGAACCAACGGCAAAAAGGAAGACCTTTCTCTCTGTCTCCCTCTACTGTCCACTCTGCCTGTCAAAAAAAAAATAAAAAAATAAAATAAAAAATAATAAAAAAAAAAAATGTGGGACACCTGGTGATGGCAGAACAATGGAACATTATTTAGTGTTGAAAAGAGGGGAAGTACTGCTACATATTACATGGATAAACTTTTGAAAACATTATGCTTAGTGATATAAGCTAGTCACAAAAAGTCACAGATTGTGTGATCTATTTCTATAAAATATGCAAAGCAGGCAAATCTATAAAGGCAGAAAGTAGATAAGTTGTTGCCCAGGGCTGAGGGGTGAGCAGGGGATGGGTGAGTGACTGTTAATGGGTGTGAGGGTACTTTGGGGGGTGATGACAAGTTCTAAAATAAGATTGTGTTGGTGGGTGCACAGTTCCATTAAAATACTCAAAACTACTGAATACTTTAAGTGGGTGGATTTTATTGTCTACAATTCATATTGCTATATATCTTTTAAGATGCCATAGATGCAATCATTACATACATGCATGCATTCCTACTGGTTGAAAATAAATAGATGTTTTTATTACTTTTGCTCCCTTTCATGGAGCAAGAAGATGAAAATCTGTAGGTGAGCAAGGGAAGAACGACAGTATTTCTCTCTCCCTCAGCACTGGCAAAGTAGCCAGAAGAGCCAGCTGACCCTGCAAGAAGCTCAGCCCAAGCAGCCTGGTGCAGGGATGCACACAGACCCCTACTGTCCACTTATGTTTTATGGCAGAGTCGTGAATTTTCTCCCCCAGAACCAGTTAGTTAGCTGTTCTCCAGCAAGAGCTGAAAGTAGGTAGTGAAAGTACAACATCATCCCCTTTGACATGATTTCTTCCTGTTAACCTCCAGAAATAGAATGGGTTGAAGTTTCTACCACCACATTATCAATGAGAGAAGCAGAGCTACCTTGCTGCTACATACTGAGGCATGTGGGAAGGAAGTAGACCAACAACTTAGGCTCAGTCTAACTACAAAGATGGCTGGTTCTACACATATTGCAGATGAAAAGAACTAAAGTAGTAATTTCCAATTTAGATTTAGAAAGTATTGAACACTGTCCTTCCAGATATGTGTCTCCATATTTGAACAGCACAATGAAATAAAACAAGGAACAATAAGATTATTAGAGTGCTATTTAGTAGACACACAACTTTTGGAGGGTTGTATACAGATTCCAGGAATCTATAGTTGTTTGAAAAGTTCTTGTTTTATAGCCAGTTCATAAGGCACACAAAGGAAATAGTTTCCTTTATTTGATACCACATTATGCTTTTTCTACAGTGTTAAACAATATTATCTTTTACTTTACTTCCTAATTGGTATTCCCAGTGACTTTTGATAATTTCTAAACAATAAAAAGTAAAAATGTGTCACCCATATTTTCAAAATAATGGGATTTATCACATGTTCTAAAGATATTTCACAAAAAATTTCCATCAATATTTGGAACATTTCTACTTCCTAAAGAAGTACTTATCTTGGTATTTGTGAGTAGCATATTTTTGCCCCTCTTTGTTGATTTTCCTATTTGGGGTTGCTATTATAAATGACATATGTCTCTTCACCACCACCATACTTACCATTCTCACAGTATACTACACTTTCAGTTCTCCACTGATTGTCTCTTCTTCTACTTTTATGTTGTTGATTGGTTACTTTTACATTACGTTCTATCTGAGATACAATTAGCCTTCTGTTCTTTATCTATGTTGATTCCAAATGCCAAAACCCAGTCTCTGGCACTTGTGTCATTATAATTATATAAACAGTGTTCTTTGAAGAGGCAAGAACAGTGCTGTAATTCCATTTCTTTTCTTAAGAATCTTTTGTTTGGGGCCAGTGCTGTGGTGTAGCAGATTATAGCCCTGGCCTACAGCGCCAACATCCCATATGGGCACCGGTTTGAGTCCTGGCTGTTCCACTTCTGATCCAGCTCCCTGCTCATGCTCCTGGGAAAGAAGCGGAGGATGGCCCAAGTCCCTGGGCCCCTGCACCCACTTGGGATACCTGGAAGAAGCTCCTGGATCTGGCTTCAGATCAGCCCATCTCTGGCCATTGCAGCCATTTAAGAAGTGAACCAGTGAATGGAAGACCTTCCTCTCTCTTTCTGTCTGTAACTCTACCTCTCAAATAAATAAAATCTTTAAACAATAAAAAAATAATATTTTGTTTGTTTTCTTTGGAGTTTCTAACCTTTTTTCTTTGTGGTTCTTCAGTCATAGCCTTTATCATACGCTCAGTTGTCCAGTCTCTGATCTACTCCTGAGAGGAGGAGCTGCCCACAGCCTCAGAGCCAGCAGCCTTCTGTCCTGCTGCTGCAGTGAGAATGGCAGTGTTCCACGGCAGGTGCACATCAGCACCCTGGCATTCTCTTGGCTTTAGGTCTTGGTTTGCATCCATCCCTAGGTCACACATTTTCCCTTTTCAGTATTTGCAGCCTTGCTTTTCTAAAATGTAATCTCAAATTATTCTGTAAGAATCTATAGGAGGTAAACTTTTTGAATCCTTGCATGTCTAAAAACACCTTTATTTGTCTCCTACTGCATTGATTCTTTGCTTCAGCTTAAATTTCATAACACAATACATCTTCCAACACTTCCACTAGTTTTATTCGTATTTTCACCATCTATATATATACATATATATGCCACATACACCTACGTAGATAATTCCTAAGAGCTCTTTCTTTCTCTGTTTTAGTATCCGATTCTTGTTTTAAAGGGATGTGTTGTAGTCTATTCAGGCTGCCAGAACAAAGTAACACAAACCAAGTAGTTTAAAAACAGCAGAAATGGTCTCCCAGGCCAGGAGGAGGATGAGAATGCACGATCAGATAGATTTGGTGTCTGGGGCCCTCTGTGTTGGGGTGGAGGGGAGTGTCTCTTTTTTTTTTTTTTTTTTTTTGACAGGCAGAGTGGACAGTGAGAGAGAGAGACAGAGAGAAAGGTCTTCCTTTTTGCCGTTGGTTCACCCTCCAATGGCCGCCGCGGCTGGCGCGCTGCAGCCAGCACACCGCGCTGATCTGAAGGCAGGAGCCAGGTGCTTGTCCTGGTCTCCCATGGGGTGCAGGGCCCAAGCACTTGGACCATCCTCCACTGCACTCCCTGGCCACAGCAGAGAGCTGGCCTGGAAGAGGGGCAACCGGGACAGAATTGGTGCCCCGACCGGGACTAGAACCCGGTGTGCCGGCGCCACAAGGCGGAGGATTAGCCTGTTGAGCCACGGCGCCGGCCGTGTCTCTCTCTTTAAGGAGACTGATTCCATCTAAGATGGCTCCTTCCTACTCACCTCCCACAGGGTTGCCTCCTGGTGCTGTCCTGTGGGACTGGGGTTTTCGTGTATAGATTTTGCCAGGGAGACTCCATGAGTAGTCTCAGGTGTCTCTTAATACAGTAATTAGACTAAGGAAGAAGTTGACTTCTGCTATGGAATGACTATTTCCTTTAGAGTCAGATTTTCCATTTCCTTGGCTTCCTTTCCTCTCTCACAGCTGATCCTTAGTAGTTTATTCATATTTAAGACTAAGAAGCTGGGAACCGCTGCTAGGAGCCCTGTGGATCTGGGTGGAGTTTGCTGAGTGACTTTTGTATGAGAAGAGGCCAACTGGGCTTTCTACACCGGCTCCCATCACTACCAGCAGAAGAAGAATCAGGCCGACTTGCTTCTGAGCACTGTCACCCACATTCCCGTGGCTCTCCCTACAGGCTTCGGTCAGTTTCTTAGAAAAGCTCTTTCCTTTTCCCCCTAGTACTTATGTCATAGGACGGGCCTGGGGGAGAAGTACCAGAGTTCCAGCTGTCTTGCCTGACGGCAGGAAGGGGGAGGGAGGGGAAGAGAATCGGGATGAAATGCTCGAGGGCCACCATTAATCCCAGTGTTCTGTGCCTGCCCCTGCAGGTTCCCTGCAGTCTCTGCACTGGGAACCCCCATGTGCTTCCTGGCCTGGTCGGGCCCTCCATGCACATGGAGCAAAACCTTTTCCTGTACAACTAACTTCAGAAATTTGTTGAACTCTCTTATTTACTGTCCTGTCCTGTAAACTGTTTTAAGATTATGTATTTTTTCTTTTTTAAAAGATTCCTTTGATTTATCTGAAAGGCAGGGTGACAGAGGGAGAGAGAGAGAATCTTCCATCTCCTGGTTCACTCCCCAAATGACCACAATAGCCAGGGCTGCACAGGCTGAAGCCGGGAGCCAGGAACTCCATGCAAGTCTCCCATGTGGGTGGCAGGAATCCAAGTACTTAGGCTACATTCCACTGCCTTCCCAGGCATATTAACAGGAAGGTGGATCAGAAGCAGACTCAAACTAGCACTCTGCTACAGAATGCTGATGTCGCAAGTGCTGGCTTGACAAACTGCACCACAATGTCGGCCCCAGTGTATTTTTTCTTAATTATCTCAGTGGAGAGAATGATTGTCTCCAGGTTATCTTGAATCAGATAGCTTTATTCTATTGCTCTACCTCATAGAGGAAAAAATTACATAGGAAGCATCTAGATCAGCTACTCATATTTTCCCCAGTGCAGTGTCAGATGAATTGGTAACCAAACGTAGCACACATCAAAGCCTTAAAAATTAGTAAATAGGGGCAGGAGTTTGGTGCAGGGGTTGGGATGACACTTGGGGTGCTCCCATCCCATATTGGAACCGTCCCATATTGGTTCAAGTCCTGACTCCTCCACTCTCACACCAGCTTCCTGCTAATGTATACCTAGGAGGCAGCAGATGATGGCTCCTGTACTTGGGTCCCTGGCACCCAAATGGGTGACCTGGATTTAGTTCCAAGTTCCTAGCTTTGGCCTGGCCCAGCCCTGTCTTTTGTGGGTTTTTGGTGAATGAACCAACAGTTGGAAGATCTCTCTCTGTCTCTCCATCTCTGTCTCTCTCCCTTTCTCTCTCTGGCTTGAAAATAAATAAATAACTTTTAAAATGTTAAATGCACAGACATATATCTGTGAGAGATACATATATACAGTTATATTGTATATCATTCTTTTTGCTGGTCATATTTTGTGTCTATATTTTAAAGCCACACTGTTCACAGCCTATTTCCTTATCACACAATGATAAGGCACTTTTTAAAAAATGAAAGACTTTTTTTATTGAAAAAAAAAAAATACACTAGGCAGGCATGACCTGCTCGTGGCATAATATTTTTTATTATAGCTTGCAAAAAAGTATAAAGAATAGTACAATAAATACCATATATCCCTTTCTCAGCTGTCAAATCCTACCATTTTGTCAGGCTTAGTTAAGATCTTCAAACAAAAATTCATAGACATAATCAAAGACAAGTCCATAGCTCTCCTCAATGCCTTTCCTTGCCTTTCTTTCCCAGAGGTAACCTGCAGACTTTTTACTCAGCCCCTTTCATGTTTTTGAAATTCATGTCCATACATAATATGAATATATATAATACAGACATACTCATCATGAATAAATACAAGTGTGTTGCTTCCTTTAAAATCCCCCAGAGCATATGATTCTTCTCATCTAATCCACAATTTCCCACTCAGTTGAACAGGGATTAGTAATACCTTGCTTCTTGGTGTTGAACTGACTTGAAATAAAATTCTCTTAGTGTTTCCACATTTAGAGTATGCTCCACCTCTCCATCTCTCTCTGTGTGTAACTCTGTCTGTAAATAAAGAAAGAAATCTTTAAAAAAAAAAAAAGAATTGCCTTATGATCTGATGTTTGGTCAATTTTATTGATGTTCCAAGGGTCCTTGAAAAGATCATATCCTCTGTTGATGAGTGTTGTATTCTGTATATATCTATTAAAGAAAACATGATAACTGGACTTTCAAACAAAATCAATAACTAGGAAACTGGTGTTAAAGATTGTGATTGTCAGCTTTTTTACAGCTTTTCAAGTTTTGCTTATATGTATTTCAACCCATGTTAGTAAGTGCCTATGAGTATAAAACTATGACATCTTTCTGATAAAAAGTGACTTCTTTTCTTTCATTATGCATCTATAGCATACACCTTAGTAATTTCTCATGAAGAATATATAACTGGATTTTTAAAATTTAGTTTCAATTTATTTATTCATTTATTTAGTTGGGGTAGTGGGGAAGGGAGGAAGAGAGAGAGAGAGAGAGAGAGAGAGAGCGAGCAATCCATTGATTCACTCTCAAATTCCCACAATGACCAGGCCTGGGCCAGACCAAAGTCAGGAGCCAGGAACCCAATTCAAGACCCTCATATGGGTGGCAGGAACCCAACTACTTGAGTCATCACCTGCTGTCTCCCAGGGTGCAATCAGCAGGATGCTGGAATTGGGAGCAGAACTGGCCCTTGAACCCAAGCACTCTGGTATGGGATGGGGACATCTTTACCTCTAGGCCAATGCACCCTTCTCTTTTGGTTTTAATTGGTATGTAAAATAATAAAAGTAAATATAATGATAATAAAATTAAATAAATCTTTATTAAATGTGCTAGTATACCTAAATTTAGCCCTACCATCTTGTTTTATGCTATATGTTTATTCTGCTTTTTTTCTATGCTTTTTTTCTCTCTTCTTTCATTTGAACTAGTCAAATTTTCTTTATTCCTTTTTCTCTGTCTTCTGCCTTGAAAATTAAAATATGTTTCTGTTATTTTTGTGGCTAAAATTAAACAGGAAATTAGAGTTACTGAAGTCTAAAGTCAGTATTGCCAGCTGATGCCGTCCCATCATCACGCAGCCAGCAACAAATGGCTTTGTTTTCCCAGTTACATTATTTCCACAATGAAAAGTCCCATGGAGTTGGTCGTGGTGTTCAGAATGACCTTGGATATCAAGACAAAAGTTTTGTATGATCATTACCATCCTGCAACATACCAACTGGAGGGTGTTAGACAAATTTCCTGAGTCCTGATTTTCTTATCTAAAATTTCTTATCTCTAAAATAAAATTTCTTATCTCTATTGACTTATTTTCAAAGTCTCTATCCTAAGTCAGGAAAGATTCATTAAGTAGAAATATGTTTTGACTCTTTTGCAGGCAAGAGTATATTGTTGCTTATCCTGTGTACTAGCCACTAGTCTGTTTTAGCTATGACAAATCAGCACTAGTTTCAGGTTATCAACTTGCCTATCATCTTACAAAGGAAACTAGAGTTATGATTAATTGTTCTCTTTTTCCAAACTGCACTGTTAAAATGTCCCCCAGCTTTCTCTCAGCTTTCTTGAGTTTTCCTGGAGCTAGAGAGATGTAACGGCTGAGGAAGTACCCTGATGGACTGACCAGTCAAACCAACAAAGAATCAAAGGACGATCCATTTTACAGTTGACTTTTTTTTTTTTTTACTTCGAGTTAGTTGCTGAAAGGAAGCAGAAAAAAAAAATTCAAAGCCAGGCTCATTAAATGAACTGAGAGCAAGCTGATTCAAATAATTAGCCACCAATTAGTTAATTGCCAAACCCTGTGCTAAGTCAGAAGAGCTTGGCTGCTAGGAAACCGGTGAGACTCAGTAGGATCTGGGAATCAGAGGCCCAGATTCTGTTAAATCCAGAATAGATTATCCTAGTTACTCATGTATAGGACCCTGAATGAAAATCTGAGTAGAATCAGCAATAGACAGAAATGCCTTGGCTTGAATGTGTGGGATTAATTTTTATAAAGCTGTTTAATTATCTATATAAAGTACTAGTTACAAGAACTAGTCAGGTGATTAGTTGGATCTTTTTACAAGGTTTCTTACACCTTAAAAATACCTTTAACATTGATTTCTGAAAGACAATTTGTTTCTAAGTATTAAAATGACAAGACCAACATCTAGTGGTGAACTCCATACACTGCAGGATAAATTCAGCCTATAAACGTTAACAATCTGTCTACCTCTTCCAAAGAGAGGCATCTGCGTTCAAAAAAAAACCAGGATTCTTGGAGCATCATCCCCAAAAGAGTAAATTGTTAGTGGCAGAATTCCATATACTTCACTGGTACATAGGTGAGATCTTTGAGGAAAAGACAAGGGTGACTTTTCACTGCTACTTCATTTATGTAATAAAAGCAAATGATTATGCAGCCTGTTTTTGAACACTCTTAGGTGAAAGTTACTATACCAAGCTTTAGAGGAAGTTTCGATCTATGAAAAAGTTACATGTTGAATTTCATTTTTGTCTTTCATTCATACTACTATCATGCAGCATCATTGCTGCTGTTTTAAGTAATGTCTAATATAAAAAATCTTCTAATTGGGGAGTTAATTTATATAATAGTTTTAGAACTAGACTGCCTTAGTAACTAAATTCATTTATCATGAATCCATAAAACTCATTTGGAGCACTTACAAAATGAACTCTTTATAATTTACATCTCAGCATCACTATTATTCTGGTGCATAAAATTATTCCTTGGGGCCAGACAATAATTCGGAGGCCATTGGAGGGTCCCCAGTCATGCCAGCATTCTCCTAGTGATCCCTACCTGTCCTCCCATTCTCCTTCTCCTTGGATTTTCAGAATCCTTCTCTTCTTTAGGCCACCTTAGCCCAATTTCCAGGTCCCATTTTCTCTTATCTATATATATGGACTTAAACTCTCAGAGACAAAACAGCACATGATCCCAAGTCAGTTTGAGCAGCAATGATGTGGTATGACAACTCTTCTTGGATTCCAGCACAGAAATGCAAACCTCATATTTAAGATGGTTAGCCCTATCTAGCTGTTTCCCAGTGAATAAAACATTACTTCATCCACGTGTACTGCTCTGTCCATCCATCCCAGGAACCAACATTACACGAGTCCACCACATCATGCCCATTCATTGAGCTTCCATCCCAGTGTTGGCTCTAACCTGAACAGGTGGTAGAGGTTGGCTTGCCTCAGTTGCCTTGTCTCAAATTTCCCCCTCAACCCCGCAGGAATGAGAATGTGAAACTCCTTAGTCAATAGGCGCTGCGGCTTACTAGGCTAATCCTCCGCCTGCGATGCCGGCACATGGGGTTCTAGTCCCGGTCGGGGCCCCAGATTCTGTCCCGGTTGCCACTCTTCCAGGCCAGCTCTCTGCTGTGGCCCGGGAGTGCAGTGGAGGATGGCCCAAGTGCTTGGGCCCTGCACCCGCATGGGAGACCAGGATAAGCACCTGGCTCCTGCCTTTGGATCAGCGCGGTGCGCCGGCTGCGGCTGCCATTGAGGGTGAACCAACAGCAAAAGGAAGACCTTTCTCTGTCTCTCTCTCTCACTGTCCACTCTGTCAAAAAAATAAAAATAAAAATAATGCTGGGTAGTGTTTAAGGGTTGTTGTTTAGCAAGGCCTCCTGAGTCTTCATTACCCATGCTTAGTTCAGCCTATACTTGGAGAAGGAAATGGGATGCATTTCAAACAAACTGCCCTTTTGTCAGGTTGTGCTCGTCATGTTCTTGGTACCTCTTGCTTCAATTACTCAAGGGCAAAGGAGCTATGACTTAACCATCACAGGGCATTTTCACAACTTCTCTGCTCATTTTCTTTGTTTGCATTTTGGTGTTAAAATTAGCACCAGAATTCAGGACAGTCCAACAGAAGAGGCCATGAGAGAAACCATGAACCTGCTTCCATAGCTGAGGATTAACCACTTAGGAAGGAGTGGATACTCAGAACTCCTTGACCCAATGCAGAACCCTCACCCAAAAGTCTGTCCACCTCATTTTCCCCCGACCTCAGCCCAGCCCCAACCACGACTACGGAAGGAATCTCTGTGGAGGCCCAGATCTGTCATTGGATCAACCTCTGCTCAGAATAGCTCTGAACTTCGCACTGCCTGCTCTCAGCCAAACCTTCTGTGCCTCACCTGAACTGAACTCCCCTGAGCTCCTGGCCTTTTCTGTTCCATGCTGTCACAAGCACTGTCCACTTTTCCTGTGCTGTCCTTCATGGCTAAATTCAAAAGCCTGCTCCTTTCTCTCCTCTGAACTGCTGTATCTCATCTCCCACAGCCTTTATCATGTCTTACAATAATTTGCCTTTACATACCTATTTGCTTGATGTTATATAGTTCTTTTTCATTTTGGGATTCTCCATCAAGAGACTGGTGCAAGAATCCCTGAGTTTCCCAGGTGGATTTGTTCCAGGACCCCCAGAAGACCCCAAAATCTATGAATGTTCAAGTCTCCTCTATAAAATGATGTAGTGCTGAATATGCAATCCTCCCACATGCTTACAATATCAAATTCAATGTAATGTTATGTAAATAGTTGTTATTTTGTTTAGGGAATAAGGACAAGAAAAAAAAAAGCCTATGCATGTTCAATACAGACACACTTTTTCTAACTTTTTTTATTCAGAGATGGTTGAATCCACGAATGTGGAACCCATGGATACAGAGGATTAACTGTTCTTACCAGCAGTTGAGCAAACATTCAATAAATGGCAAAACATCTTTTAAAAACAAGGGCAGAAGTCCAGGGACTTTTATTTTTGGAGCCTCTTAGAGGATATGTGTCCATTTTGAAGCCTCGGCTGCAGTGTGAAAATAAAACAGAGCACTTCATCCTCTCCATGGGTGAGTGTATGAGGTCCCATCTCTTCACTCTTGACAAATTGATTCCCACCTTCCACGATCCAGGTTAAAATGTGGCAATAGGAACTAAACCTGAGATTTAGCAGAGAAACTGTCAGTGACTGGCATAAGAAGCTTCAGTGCAGATGGACAGCCTCTCTCATGCTAGAGGAGCATGATGTCTAAGAGCTGCAGTGTAGCTGGGCCTCTTCAGTCTTTGTTGTATGTATGTTTTGTTCAGCCCAAACACTAGGAAAGAAACAGAGAATGTAAAACCAACTGCCCTTCTCACATGTGCGCTACACTCTCCTTCCCCTTCCTCACAGGCAATTGCCCTGTGATGCAGGCTTCCAGGACAGGACCCACACCCTCTCGCATGTTTGTCTCCTTCCACTAGATTGACTATTTGGAGTCAGAATGTGATTTTGAAGTTTGGGCATCTGAATTGTAATGAAACCAGTTTCATCATCATAATAGACTCCATGTATTAAACTCTCACTAGGAGTCTGATACTGGGCTGTCTTAGGAAATGGGTATTTAGCTGACCCACATTTAAGGACCAGGAGATAGATGTTGCAGGCATTAAACAAACTTGGTCCAGGTCACAGCTAGTCATTTCAGTCAGGTCTGGCTACTTTAGAAGTCCATGCTACTAATTAATATGTTCCTTGGCTTTTCCAGAAGGAACACCTGACAGAGTCAGGGCACCTGCAATTAAGCCAGACTCTGTCACTACTGTGCTGCAGATGGGGCATTTTGCTCTGCTGTAGAATGTTTTCAGCCACACCTATCTCATGAGAGGTTCATTGGAGATCATGGTAAATGAAAGGGAAAAAATGAAGCATAAAATGGCTTGGTATAAAAGTTCTTCCATCCCTTTATTTACTAAGTGTCTGCTGTATATTACATATTGAAGGAGGCATTTGAAATGAATAAATTAAATTCAGTCCCTGTCCTTAAAGAGTTTACAGTCTAAAGAAGGAGAAATACAAACTGACATGAATGAGAATTCTACTGAGTGCTATGCCGGAAACAGCACAGGAGCCAATAGGATCAGAAACAAAGGCAGGTACTTCAGCTTGGGATGGGGGAGCAGGGGTAGTGGCAGGAAAGGCATTTTCCCTCTACAACAGTCAGAGCCAGAATTCACCACATGTTTCTCTGCTGCTGGTTATGGTAAACACTCATGAATCATTTAATCCCAACAGCTGCCCTGTGTCAAACTCTTCATTTCTGCACTGGACAAATGGGGAAATGGATGCTTCCTGAGATGAAGGTGCTTATTCAGGGTACAAAGGAAGGGTCCTCAGTGAGAAGTGTCTGATATTGAAGTAGGTGTGCTTAATCACAACATGATCACAGCTCTGCCCATCTCCAGGAGCCAGGAACAGCCAGAGTCCTGATGAACACATATCTGGCACTCAAAAGATATTCTAGATAGGAAGAACCGTGTGTGCAAAGGCAGAGAGGTAAACTTAGGATGTGTTTGAGACTTGGATGGGTGGGAGCACTGGAAGGGCCTGGAAGAGAACTGAGAGACACCAGAGTTAGGGCTATGGATTGAGTATGGTTTGAGTTGTCCCCCAGAGGTTTGTGTGCTGGGAGTTTGGTCCTCAGTGTGGTGGGTCCTTTAAAAACTGGGGGCTTAGTGAAAGGTAGTTAGGACATTGGTGGGTGCCAGCTTCAGAAGGGATTAATGTAGTCCTCATGTGACCCCTTTAGCTCCCAAGAGAGTTGTCATAGAGACAGCCTGACTCCTGTCTTGTCACGTGATCTTATCTGCACGTACCTCCTTTGTTGTGATGCCATCCACCATGCAGCCCTCACTAGAAGCTAAATAGGTGGGTCCACCTAATTTGCACTGTCAGCCTCCAAAACTGTGAGATACACAGTCCTCTTTTCTTTATGGGGTACCAGTCTTGGGTATTTTGCTATAGCAACAGAAAATAGCCTCATACAGACAGGAGATGGAGATTATGCAGACCCCTGTGGAAGCCTTCATGGAGTACACTTGAAAACTATGAACCTTGGCCCCTGCAACAGACCCTTTATGGTGTCCTGGTTTTCAGGAAGAAACGAGATCAAAAGACTTCAAGATTTTCAGTAAAATCAACAAATTTTGCTGTTGGAAAATGGTTCTAGGATCCCTGAACAAAAGAGAATTAACAAGACTGCTGGTCTATTTCTCTCTTTGAGTGGCTTATAACACTGAAGCAGTGTCTTGAACTAATCATGATGCAAAAGAGAAACTGGAGCCAAGCACACAATTTCTGAAATTGAAGATATATGGATAAAATAAAATATTGGAACACTGAAGCTTTCGTTTTGGAAAGAGAATTTTGACAAATTTCTCTGCTAATGCACTTTTCCACTCCTCTGCCAAGCTGGGAGATGCCAAAGTCCTGACCTCAGTCTAGGGCAATTTGTGGCAAGGCATGCAGCATGCTGATGAGGAAGAGCCCGGGATCTGGAACCAGCCAGGCTGACTCAGTGCTGTCCTTCCCCACTTAACCTAGACCAGGTTAGGTCACCTTTGTTTCCAGGTCCATAAATTGGGCAAACTGTAATGTCTATTTCAGAGGTGGCTGGAAAAGGAATAGTGCATGCAATGCCTCACACAGTACCGGGCATATTGTAAGGACCTGATCAATGATAAACATCGTTATGATCTTGAATATATATGGCCTCAGCTGCAATTCAGATTCCCAATCCCTGCAGAACACATTATGACCATGCCAAATCAGCCCCATACAGAAAAAGTGTTGCAAAAACCATCCTTTCCCCAAACTTGCATCCCAAGACACTTCTCTGTGAATGAGAACAAGTCTGTATTATTGTCACACTCCCCTCATTCCAGCTGTAACCATGTATTATATTCCACATTCAGTGGCTCAAGTATGTACTATCAATCTATACTGTAGCTACTTTCCAAGACTACAGTAATTCTATTAATGCTGGTCATGGCCATAGTTTCTTTACCATATCTTGAGTTTTCTCTTACCGAGCCAACAGTGGGGAGAGAAGAGAGAATCATTCATCAAGGACACAAAGAAGTACAAAGCAGTTTCTCTGCTTTAACAAACTTGCAGTAAAGGTTTTAAATTGTGCACACATTCTACAAGAGACTCCACAGGCGAATCACTGGATCTCTGCACATTCTAGTCACCATTCATTTTGCATCCTTCAGCATTGATCATGTACTCAATTTCTGGGAAACACAAACATTAATGGGATACTCACATGGCCATCCAAAACCTTTATCTACAGAGGACTTATGGAGAGTTAGGAAACTATCTTAAGTGAAAGTGGAAAGCAGACCTAGAACCAGCAACTTAAAGGAGTTCACAAGATTGAGAAAAAGATTACTTCTGTTTGGGGAACATAAAAATGTGTCACACAGCTGCCAGCATTTGTGTTGTGCTTTGATGGAAGGAAGAAGGGCGGTACACCAAAAGGGAATGCTGAGAAGTGTAGGAGCCCAGTTCAGTTTGTTTGAGGTACATTAAAGGATTGGGGTAGCTTCCTAGAGGTTTAACAAAAAGCCAAGGGCTACTTTTGAGTAGATGCCTGAATTAGCCTATTTTCTGTTGCTATAGCAAAAACCCTGAGGCTGGGTACTTTATGAAGAAAATAAATTTAGTTAGCTCACAGCTTTGGAGGCTGAAATCTAAGATCAGGTGGCCCCTGGCTTTGGCCTCTGGTGAGGCCCTGGCTTCCTCTCAGCATAGGTGCCTGGCATCATGGTAGAAGTGCATGTGAGAGGGAGAGATCACGTGCAAGAAAGGAAGTCAGAGACCCAGGGGGAGTTGGTCGTATTTTTTTCTTTTTAATAACAATTCTCTCTTGTAAGAAGTAGCAAAGCTCATGTGAGAACACGTTAATCTCTTCTGAGGGCAGCACTCACAATGACCTAATCCCCCTCCACAACACCCCACCATTTACAGCTCCTACCATCTCTTACACCACCACTGTGAAGACCATGCTCCTCGCTCATGAACCATCCCCAAACTGTAGCAATGCCTGAGAGGAACTCCAAGGGGAGTCTTTGGCAACAATGAATGTGCCAACCTGGAATTGTGGTAGGAGGAGATCAAGGCATAGCAATCACTGGGTGAGTATACCGCCTCAAGAGTCAGAGAACTGTGGGTTCCAAGGCTATAAAACTCAATTCCAACTCACTTGCTATACAGGTACTACAATTCTTTAATCTCATCTACACTAGGAATCCATTAGCTCCACCATTTTCTCTCTCCCACTACCCTCTTTCCTATCTTGATTGTCCACTTCAGAATAGAGTCCACCACCTGTCACATTCAGCTCTTTGCCCAACTCTTCTGCTGCTGCATGAATGTGGCAAAACTTTAGCCCTTGATGAATCCAGATGGTTTGGATATGCATCAAGTGCACCCATGGTTCACATGTAGTAGACTTGATCCCCAGTGTGGCTATAAGTGGAATCACTCATGGATAATTGGGTTTTCATCTACTGCCATTAGTTTTTTTGATGCATCATGCAAACTCTTGTGTAAATAAGGACACTAAAATACAAATAAAGTAACATAATACAAGGAGAAACTGAAGAGCCGAGGTCATCAGCCTCTGCCCTTCAATGATTAAAGAAAACATATCTCAGCCAGTTGAATGGCAGAACACATGGTGAAAGGGGCCATTTATTTAAATTGCCATTTGTTTTCTTTTTGAAGAAGGGTTCACTATGTTGGTATATCTTAAAGACTGAAAAGACATTACTAAACAACTACCCTTAATGTTACTTCACACCATCGTTTAAGGACTTAGAAACATGCCACATACCTGAAGTGATGGCAAACTGCAAAAATGTATGGAGCATGTATATTTAGAGTGATGTGGAAATTTCATGGAAAGTATTTAAACATGATTTATTAATTTTCTCTCTTACAAATTGTTATAAAATATGTATAATAAAGTTTACAATTTGAATTTTTAAAAAATATTTATTTATATATTTAAAAGAGTGACAAAGAAAGAGAGAAGAAAAGACAGAGAGAGAAATCTTCCATCTGTTGGTTTACTTCCCAAATGGCCACAACACCTGGCCCGGTCAAGCTGAAGCCAGGAGTCAAGAGTTCCTTCCAGAGGTAGCTTTCTCTGAAGGGAGGCAAGAACTTCCACTTTGACTATGACCTTGTCTAAATAATATCGGAGTCGGAGAACTCAAAAGGCATCCATAGCCTTGGCAACCATGATAAGAGCCTAGGGTGATTACTGACGCCATAAACAAAAGTGTCAATTGTTAAGTCAACAACAGGAGTTACTGTGCACTTACTCCTCATGTAGGATCTCTGTCCTTAATGTGTTGTACAATGTAAATTAATACTATAACTAGTACTCAAATAGTACTTAACACTTTGTTTCTGTGTGGGTGCAAACTGTTGAAATCTTTACTTAATATACACTAAATTGATCTTCCGTATATAATGATAATTGAAAATGAATCTTGATGTGAATGGAATGGGAGAGGGAGTGGGTGATGGGAGGGTTGTGGGTGGGAGGGAAGTTATGGGGAAGAAAAAGCCACTGTAATCCAAAAGCTGTACTTTGGAAATTTATATTTATTAAATAAAAGTTGTTTTTGTTTGTTTGTTTGTTTTTAAAAAAAGAGTTCCTTCCAGTTCTTCCACATAGGTGGCAGGGGCTCAAGTACTAGGCCACCCTCCACCACCTTCCCAGGCAGAGAGCTGGATTGTAAATGGAGCAGATGGGACATGAACCAGTGCCCATATGAGATGTTGGCCTTGCAGGCAATGCCTACTCCACAATGCCGGCCCCCAGTTTGAATCATTGGTATGTGTACAGCTCAGTGACATTAAGTCCATTAAGAGAAACCATCAATATCTTACATTTTCAGAAAATTTTTATCCTCCCAAACTAAAACTCAGTACCCATTAAACAGTAACTCCTTATTACCCACTCCATCCAGCCCTAGAATCCACTATTGTGAATTTGCCTAGTTGGAATAGTTCATATAAATAAAGTCATACTATATTTGTCTTTTTGTGGCTGGCTTATTTCACTCAGCCAATGTCTTCCAAGTTCATCCGTATTACTGTTTGTATAACAAAGTCCTTTTTGTAAGGCTGAGTAATGGCCCATTGTATGTACAGACCATGTTTTGTTTGTCCATTCACCCATCATTGGGCATTTCCATGGTTTCCACCTTTTAGTAATCAGGAATAATGCTGCTGTGAACATTGGTGGACAAATATCTGTTGGGGTTCCTGATTTCTATTCTTGTTTGTATATAGTCAGAAGTAGAGGTCCTAGATTTACCATGATTCTGCATTTAATCTTTTGAGGAATTTATACATTGTCTTTTACATTTGCCATCCACAATGCACATAAGCCCCAAGTTTTCTACATGCACACCAACACTGGCTATTTGGGGTTTTTGACAATAACCACCTTCATGGGTATGAAGTGGAATCTTGATTTCAAAGTGAGTTGGCACTGCCTATTCAAGAGGAGAAGACCTCATCCAAGAAATAGACCTAGCCTTAAAATTCCTCTAGAATCCACTTCCCATGCCCCCAAAGACATGTTTACTTGTGGATTTACAAATGCCTCAGGGCAATTACTTACAAAGTGAGATGCAGGGTGTGACCAAGATCCTGCTGGCTCTGAAGTGGCTGTTTTGTGTTAAGAGGTAGCACTTGAGATAAACAGTATGGGGAGGGCAGCCAGAGGGCTTGGAGAGGCCACCACTGCTTTCTGTCCTTACAGAGACCCCCCCCCACCAAATGTAGGGAATGACCTCATTAATTTGTAAAGATTCTCTAATGGGTCTAATGAGCTGTGAGACATCAGTTACTAATTATCACACCTTTTCTATTTTGTAGAAAATCTGCATTTTAAAAAGGGACTCTGAAGACCGTCATCCTTAAAAACATTAGGGTTTATTTCTGAGTACAAATTATTATATTTTATCACCTATTTAGGACACAGGGTCCGCTCACTTAAACTCACTTGCTATACAGGTACTACAATTCTTTAATCTCATCTACACTAGGAATCCATTAGCTCCACCATTTTCTCTCTCCCACTGCCCTCTTTCCTATCTTGATTGTCCACTTCAGAATAGAGTCCACCACCTGTCACATTCAGCTCTTTGCCCAACTCTTCTGCGGCTGCATGAATGTGGCAAAACTTTAGCCCTTGATGAATCCAGATGGTTTGGATATGCGTCAAGTGCACCCAAAGTTCACGTGTGGGAAACTTGATCCCCAGTGTGGCAATGTTGAACAGTGATCAAACTTTTAAGAGGTGGCTTAGGGGAAGGTGGTTAGATCATTAAGTGCTTTACCCTCCGGAAGGATTAATTCTGATATCATGGAGTGAATTGGTTCTCAGGAGAGAAAGTTGTTATAAAAGAGCAAGCGTTACCCCGGAATCCCCATCTATCTTCCTGTCTCACAGCGAGATCTCTCCCTCTCACACATCCTCCCACCATATCTTCCACAATGGTGGGATGGAGCCAGAGAGCTCTCACCATAGTCAAGAGGAATACAGCACCATGCTCTTGGGTCTCCAAAACTGTGAGCTAAATGAACAGCTTCTTTATATAAGTGCCCCATTTCAGGTGGTTTGTTACAGCAACAGAAAACAGTCTAACCAACCAGACATCTGAATGTTACTAAAGACAACTATACTATAATTCCTTCAAAAAAAAAGTATGCTATCATTCCCAGTTATCTTTCTCAAATGGGCACACACCAGAAAGCATAATACAGCAAACTTGATCTTACATTTCCCGTTGATTAAAATTTCATAATTTTGCTTTAATCTTCAAACTCCACACTCATTCTATGCATTTTCCCTCAATTTTATGTACTATCTTGTATTACATGAGTACATTTATTTAAAAAAAAAAAAACAGTATTTTAAATACCTGCCAGGAGTGGATACTGTTTAGGGGTGGAAAGAATATAACTCCTACCTTCATCAAGCTGCCTTACTAGAATTCACAGAGATAGACCATGAGCCAGCAGACATATTAACCATAATAAAAACAGATGAGGCTGGCACTGTGGCCTTGCGGTGCCGGCATCCCATATGGGCGCCAGGTTCTAATCTCGGTTGCTCTTCCACTCCAGCTCTCTGCTGTGGCCCAGGAGGGCAGTGGAGAATGACCCAAGTGCTTGGGCCCCTGCACCCATGTGGGAGACAAGGAAGAAACACATGGCTCCTGGCTTTGGATCGGCATAGCGCCAGCTGTAGCGGCCATTTGGAGTGGTGAACCAACAGAAGGAAGACCTTTCTCTCTGTCTCTCTCTCTCTCACTGTCTATAACTCTACCTGTCAAATAACAATAATAATAATAAAAAAACAGATGGTATAGTCCTAGGTAAGGTGCCCAAGGAAGACCTCACCGAAACATGAAGGCAGGCAGGGAGGGAGTAAGCCACTTGAATGTCCTACTCAAAATTATGCATCACTTTCTCATGGCCCACCCTCAACCAACATTCATCTTTCATGAAATACCTCAAGTTTTCCTCATACTTCAATCAAACTGAAGGACGCCCCCTAATTTTTCTGCTCTGTACCTTCCCATAGCATTCTGCTTTTCCAAAATACACTTCCCCTTCCCTCAAGAATCATGAGAGATATCTGCTGCTTTCCTGACCCATCCATTCCTGAACTTGTTACTTCCTGAAATTCTCTCTTCCCTTGGCTTTCACCACGTACCACTCTCCTGGTTTTCTTTCCACCTCTCAGTCACACCTCTCTTTTCCCATGACACTGCTCCCCAGAAGATCACATCCACTCCATGGTTTAAATATCTATGTGTAATACAACAAAAATGTATTCCCACTTCTCTTTTGAGTGGAAGACCCTTTTACATCTGTAATTGGTTTTCTTCAAAACTTACATCACTACAGTTTGTTCTGAATCTTGGGTGTTTTTTAAATTACTATTTATTTATTGGTTGATTGGTTAGGGTTTTTATTTTTTTCTCTTTTTCATGGAAAGATACTGGATTTTATCAAATGTTTTTCCTCAGTTTTTTTGAGATAACCATATGATTTGTGTCCTTTTTTTTTTTTTTTTTTTGCTAACATAGTTTCTACATTGATTGATTTTCATAGCTTAACACCACTTTGTATTTCTTGATTAAAGCTTACTTGGTTATGCTATATTCTTCTTTTTATATTTTGCTGTATTTGGCTTGCTAGTATTTTATGCAGGATTTTCATCTATATTCCTTCCTAAAAGATATTGGTCTACAGTTCTTTTCCCAGTCCCCAGCTTTAGTGAATGGCAATTAGCAAACAAAAATTTGTATATCCATTATGAAATAATTACCTCAATGAGGTTCATCAACAAATGCCTCACCACACAGTTACTCTGTGTGTGTGTGTGTGTGTGTGATAACGTCCACAACTGAAGCCTTGACTACTTCACACTACACCTCTTCCCTTGTGTTCCATTCATCTCAGTGAATGGGACACACCCATCCTGGCTAATGCCAGAGGCCATGAAACAGCTCCATTCCTAACACAAATGGTATCATTTCCCCAGTCTCCTGGGGCTATCAGCTTAGGCATTTCAGAGCTTGAATTACACTTGAGAGAGAAGATTTCTGTGGCCATTCCATCAACATACATTTCCCTACACCCCTGTTATTCTGTGTCATTATATCCTGTTTCCTGCATAGAGTTAATCAAATGGGCAATTATATGCTTTACTCGAAAAAAAGCAATTATATGCCTTTTTCCCTATTGTTCTCTCCCAATGACTGTGCTTCATGAGAGAAGGAATGAATATTATTCATCACCACAAATGCATATTGCCTGATTGAGAGCCTGACACCTATTGATACTCAAGACATATTTGACATTTGTAAAACACACTGATAGAAATTATATGCTACTATAGTTTTAATAATTTGTGATTTTAAATTTACTTGATATGAGTCAAGTAGAACATTTTTTCCTTTGATTATTGTTTATAGTCCATATCAATATTCCTGTTGGACTATGGTCTTTTTACTTTTTATTTGTCAAACTTTTTATTTGGTGGAGCCAACAAGCCTTTGACTATAATGTAAATTAAAAAAAAAAATTATCTGGGGCCAGCACTGTGGCATAGCGGATAAAGCTGCCACCTGTAGTGCTGGCATCCCATATGGCCGCCAGTTCAAGTCTTGGCTGCTCCACTTCTGATTTGGCTCTCTAGTATGGCCTGGGAAGGCAGCATTAGATGTCTCAAGTCCTTAGGCCCCTGCACCAGCGTGGGAGACCTGGAAGAAGCTCCTGGCTCCTGGCTTTGGATTGGTGCAGCTCCAGCCGTTGCGGCCATCTGGGGAGTGAAACAGTGGATGAAGGACCTTTATCTTTCTCTCTCTCTCTCTCTCTCTCTCTCTCTCTCTCTGCCTCTGCCTCTGCCTCTCTGTAACTCTGCCTTTCAAATAAATACATACATCTTTTAAAAATTATCTCAAAAAATAAATAAGCATGAAAAAGAAATATTTGATGTGTAAAGGAACAGACCAGAAGGATTAATATTTGAGGAGTCATAGACTTTTCTGTCCCATGTAGCAAAACAATATTAAGACAGCTCCTGGGCCAGCACCACGGCTTACTAGGCTAATCCTCCACCTGCAGCACCGGTACTCCAGGTTCTAGTCCCGGTTGGGGCACCAGATTCTATCCCGGTTGCCCCTCTTCCAGGCCAGCTCTCTGCTATGGCCCGGGAGTGCAGTGGAGGATGGCCCAAGTGCTTGGGCCCTGCACCTGCATGGGAGACCAGGAGAAGCACATGGCTCCTGGCTTCGGAATGGTGCAGCACTCCCGCTGTGGCGGCCATTTGGGGGTGAACCAATGGAAGGAAGACATTTCTCTATGTCTCTCTCTCTCACTGTCTAACTCTGCCTGTCAAAAAAAGAAGACACCTCCTGCTTAGCTTTCTCATATGTTCTTTTTTAAATTATTTTTGTATTTTTTTTTTTTTTTACAGGCAGAGTGCACAGTGAGAGAGACAGAGAGAAAGGTCTTCCTTTTTCCGTTGGTTCACCCACCAGTGGCCGCTACAGCCAGAGCGCTGCACCGTTCCGAAGCCAGGAGCCAGGTGCTTATCCTGGTCTCCCATGCAGGTGCAGGGCCCAAGGACCTGGGCCATCATCCACTACACTCCCGGGCCACAGCAGAGAGCTGGACTGGAAGAGAAGCAACCAGGACAGAATCCAGAGCCCTGACGGGGACTAGAACCCAGGGTTCCGGCGCCACAGGCAGAGGATTAGCCTATTGAGCCGTGGTGCCAGCCATCTCATATGTTCTTAATCTATGAGGATTAAAATACAAAACCAGAGTCAGAGCATGAGAAATGATATTCCCTGGATGGCTGTGCATGGTATGGAGGAAGGAGGCCCTGGAGTCCAAGATAAAAGCAGAGGAGTGTAAT
Organism: Lepus europaeus; assembly: GCF_033115175.1. NCBI lineage: Eukaryota > Metazoa > Chordata > Mammalia > Lagomorpha > Leporidae > Lepus > Lepus europaeus. The sequence continues at coordinate 43,249,941 of NC_084842.1, forward strand.
CGGCTCCCAGCAGCTTGTGAGAGTTAGACAAGTGCAGAGGGCAAGGTCTTTTTATGTTTATTTATATGGATTGTGTGAACTTAGACCTTCAATGTTTTTAAAAGAGACAGAATGAATGAGAGGGGAAGGGTCCTCAAAAATGTCATGGAAAATGCTTATTATGAAAAACATATACATGGGTTTTTAGAATTTTTGAGACAAAAAAAATTTACCTTTTAATTCCATTTTCCACAAACTTTGTGAAATCCCCTAGTAATACTGTACCGCTTCAGGCTGTTTTAATAATTTTCTTTTTTAAAATCCCCAACCAAACCTGACAGACAATAAAGGGATTATTTCACATAACAGGCATCACACAGATGGTACAATCTCCACAAGCAGCTTATTTTGAATTTTTGTTCTTTCTGTTTTTGATTTTAGCAGCTTAACAATGTCTTAAAGATGGTAAAAATCAGTCTATTTTTCTGTTGGCTTTCTCCTTTGGCTCACATGAGAGTAGAAACAGCATGTTAAAAAAAATAATAGGACCATCTCTTCCTGCAGCTCTTTCTTAGGAGAATGAAAATTGTCTCAAATGTCCCCCAGCAGACTTCTCTCCGTAACTCATTTGCCAGAATTGGGTGGCCTGCCTTGCATAGCATAGTGGTTGGGAGTATAATACCTTGGTTCGATTGCTGATTCTGACACTTATTAGCATGAGACCTTGGGCAAATGATCTAACAAATTTTTGCCTTAGTTTCATCATCTGTAAAAGGGGGCTAAGAGAGTATTTACCTCATGGAGTTGTTATGACCATAAAATAAATTAATATACATGTCAGAAACTACCATTTCTTGTTTACAACATGCTGTGCACTAAGCAAATTCCATTAATTATTATGTTATTATTATAGTTGAATCAATGTTTTGCAGTGGTTTCTCTTGCCCTAATCAGACTCACCTTTTGGAATTCTATTACAAAGGAAAAAAAGTAGACAGAGGCTAAGGAGTATTTAAGAGTATCTAGTCTCGGCAACTACAGATTGGGCTCTCAAATTAGGATGCCATTCTTAGACTGGTGCAGTCATAGCTTTATAAGCATTTTAGTGAATAAATAAATACATGAATAATGATCTTTGTACACTTCCATAATTATTCACTTCAAATATTAAATAGAGGTTGCATATTTAAAGAATGATAGGTAAGGATATGTTTCATACTTTAGATATCCATTGCCAAACTGCTTTCTAGAAAAGCAGACCAATTTACGCTACCATAATCAGGAATGAAGTACCAGTTCATCATATCTTTACCAAGCTTCTATGTTCTTCTCAATTTGTGCCAATTGCATTTTAAATAATGTTTTGGTTATTGTTGAATTTATATGTGTGTGTGTTTATTTACTAGCACCTCTTTCTTTTTTATGAGTTGTCTATTTTGTCTATTTTTGACTGCAGTAAATAGGGCTACTTGACTTCTCTCCATTCTCCCCTTCTTTCCTAGAAACTCTTAATTCTGTTAGAGGTAGTATGTGCCAGGCTAACAATGACTCACAATGTAGCCTTCTTTGTACACAGGCATACTTATGTGGCACAGTCTGAGAAAGAGACACACCTGGAATTTGTCAGGGTTTCAAGCGAAGCTCCATAAAGAGTGGGAGGTGGCTAAGCTAGCTCCTGGGCTTCCTCCTCTTCCAGCTTGAGATACCTGCACAGCCCTGGAGAGAAAGCAGCCATCTTGTGACCATGAGGGAAAGGCCAAGGCAATTACAGAAAACTCAGCTTTGATCATTTCAGCTACTAAAATAGTGTTAACAACTACCTACGGTTAGACTTCTTATTACAAAGTAAATCTTACTCTTATTTATCAGTGTTATCTGAATCTCTGCTACATGTAGAACTTAATCCTAACTTTTGGAACATCATTTGTTATTTTCTATTTAGGTTTTTATTTTCTGTTATTGATGATTTAGAGTTTTTTTCACATTTAGTTTTCAAAAAACTACTTTGCCCATCATAGGTGTTGCAAATCATTGTCCAGCTATTGTTTGTCATTCAATTTTACTTTAAGAGTTTGAAATATCTAGATTAAACCTCATCCTTCTCCTTCATTTTATCTTTATGGGAAACATCCTTCTGTATCCCAAAGGCCCAGAAATGTTTTCCTAAATTTTCTTCAGGAATGTTTTGGTGTTTAATATAGTCCTGAAAGTTTTAGCCACAGCCATAAGGCAATAAAGAGAAATCAAAGAGACACAAGTTGGGAAGGAAGAAATCTAACTATCTCTAGTTAGCAATCACATGCTGAAGACATGATTCTCTATATAGGGGACCAAAAACATCCCACAAAGAGACTATTGGAACTCATGAAAGAGTTTGGTCAAATAGCAGGATATAAAATCAACACACAAAAACAATAACTTTTGTATACACAGACAATGCCATAGCTGAGAAGAACTCCAAGATCAATCCCATTCATAATAGCTAGAAAAAATTAAAATACCTTAGGATAAATTTAACCAAATACATCAAAGATCTCTGTGATGAAAATTACAAAACATTAGGCCGGCGCCGTGGCTTAACAGGCTCATCCTCCGCCTTGCGGTGCCAGCACACCGGGTTCTAGTCCCAGTTGGGGCGCCGGATTCTATCCCAGTGCCCCTCTTCCAGGCCAGCTCTCTGCTGTGGCCAGGGAGTGCAGTGGAGGATGGCCCAAGTGCTTGGGCCCTGCACCCCATGGGAGACCAGGATAAGCACCTGGCTCCTGGCTTCGGATCAGCGAGATGCGCCAACCACAGCAGCCATTGGAGGGTGAACCAATGGCATAAAGGAAGACTTTTCTCTCTGTCTCTCTCTCTCTCTCACTATCCACTCTCCCTGTCAAAAAAAAAAAAAAAAGAAAATTACAAAACATTAAAGAAAGAAATAGAAGACACAAAAAAAGTGGAAAAAATCTTCCATGTTCCTGGACCAGAAGAATCAACATCATCAAAATTTTCCATACTACTGAAAGCAATTTATAGATTCAATGCAATCACAATCAAAATACCAACAACATTCTCCTCAGATCTAGAAAAAAATGATGCCAAAATTCATATGGAAACACAGGAGATCTTGAATAGCTAAAGAAATTTTAAACAACATAAACAAAACTGGAGGTATCACAATGCGAGATCCCAAGATACTGCAGGGTAATTATAAGCAAAACAGCCTGGTACTGGCACAAAAGCAGACCTGTAGACCAAAGGATCAGAATAGAAACTTCAGAAATTAATTCATGAATCTACACCAACTTATCTTTGACAATGGAGTAAAAATCAATCCCTGGAGCAAAGACAGTTTCTTCGACAAATGGTGCTGCCTGGAAAAACTGGATCTCCACATGCAGAAGTATGAAATAAGATCTCTATCTTACACCTTTCACAAAAATCTACTCAAAATGTATCAGAGACCTAAATTTATGACCTGATACCATCAAATTACTAGAGGAAAACATTGGAGAAACTCGGCAAGACATTGGCATAGGGAAAGACTTCGTGGAAAAGACCCCAGGAGCACAGGCAATCAAAGCCAAAACTGACAAATGGGATTACATCAAACTGAGAAGCTTCTGCTCTGCAAAAGAAACACTCAGCAAACTGAAGAGGCAACCAACAATGGGAGAAAATATTCGCAAACTATGCAACTGATAATGTATTCATTTCCAGAATCTATGAAGAGCTCAAGAAATCAACAACACAAAACAAACAACCTGGTTAAGAAATGGGCAAAGGGCCTGAATAGACATTTTTCAAGTGAGGAAATTCAAATGGCCAACAGACACATGAAAAAATGCTCAGGATTGCTAGCTATCAGGGAAATGCAAATCAAAACCACAAAGAGGTTTCACTTCACTCCTGTTAAAATGGCTCTCATACACAAATCAACAAACAACAAACACTGGCGTGGATGTGAGAAGAAGGGTACCCTAATCTACTGTTGATGAGAATATAAACTGGTACAGCACTGTGGAAGACAGTTTAGAGATATCTCAGAAAGCTGAATATAGACCTACCATATGACCCAGCCATCCCACTCCTGGGAATTTATACAAAGGAAATGAAATCAGCACATGAAAGAGTAATCTATACCCCCATGTTCATTTCATCTCAATTTACAATAGCTAAAATATGGAATCAACCCAGATGTCCAACAGCCAAAGATGGGACAAAGAAATTATAGCATATATACACTATGAAATACTACACAGCAGTAAACAAAAAAAATAAATCCTGTCATTTGCAATAAAATAGATGAAACTGGAAACCATTATACTTAGTTAAATAAGCCAGTCACAAAAAGACAAATACCATATGGTATCTCTGATCTGTGGTGACTAATAGAATTCCTAAAATGTAAACTATAAGAGCAAAAGTGACACATTGAGATGTGATGATTTTGAACAGCTTTTGTCTTTAATGTTGAGGAACAATTTTTTGTTTGTTTCTGCTCTTTTTTTTTTTCTTTTTTCTTCATACTATTAGGTGAACTTTCTACTTAGTGTAGGGTTAATCTTATGAGGATAAAATTAACTGAAAACTGAACTTTGTAAAAAATAAGAATGGGAAAGAGAGAGGGAGGAGGAAGAAAGGTGGAAGTATGGGTGGGAGGCAGGTGGGGGGAAGAATCACCATGTTCTGAAATATGTATATATTATAGACATAAAGTGTGTATTCCTCAAAAAATTAGCAATCAAAAAAGAATATTTTGGTTTATCTAATTTTTTTAACATAATATATCAGAAATGGATTTTAGCGTGTGGAGCAGCATCTGGTTAGCTAGTTATCCTGATATCATTCACTAAATAATCCATTCTTGCCCAGACTGATTCGGGTCCTGTATCAAACTATTACACCCAGTAGAATCCGCATTTGTGCTGTTATCATCTTTCATCTCTCTGACTCTAGTATCTTATAGAGTAAATCCCCATCACTATTTTCCTTTTTAGAATATTTTGCCACATTCCAGTGTTTATTCTTCTCAATGAACTCAGAAATATTTTGTCAAGCTAAAAACATTTTAGTTGGTATGTTGTATTGTATTACACTTATTAGTTCTGGAAGAGTAAACATATGCATTATGAACATCATATTGAAACACTGTCAGGGAGGGGCTCCACACAGCATGGCACAAGGAAAGGACAAGATCAACACAAGTACTTGACCCATCTAGACTTCAGTTTCCTTATTCTCTCTGGCCCTGCATTGTGCTAAACTTTTGTGCTACTTTGGGAGGTGACATATTTTCACCTTTTAAGTGAATAAATATTTCAGAGGAAAGATGGAAAAGGTGGTACTGGGGGTTGCTGGCTAGATGCCATTTTTAGGAAGATGTGCCAGAAAAAGCCTCTAAGACTGAAAAGAAAGAGAACACTCATAATAAGGTTATGCATTGAAAGGAAAGCAAGAGATCAAGGCTACACAGAAGCATAGCACAGTGAATCCAATCCAGTTCTAGAAGGCTTTCAAGTACTGAGAGGACTCTCTAGGGGATTGGCGGTGTTGTTTTTGGAAAGTCAGAGTAAAAATACACTGGGAATAAAGAGCCTTACTGGAATTCCACATGTCTACAATGAGACAAGAAGGAACAGGGCCAATCTTCACAAGTGGGGCCAGGCCAGGACCCAGGGATAGGGTGCAGCTAGGAAAGGAAAAAACTTCAGATATCTACAAGATCCCTTCCAAGAGACATGGTCCGACCTTAAGACCTAATGATGCCCAGAAGTGCTTACACTCTGAATGTCTAGGAACAACTGGTCAAAGGGGTGTGTCACATTTGAACTTAAACCAAGTGACTGTCCCCACAGCTACACGTCACATTAGTGGATGCTGGGAAGCTGCTGTTCGGCCCCTGTCTTGAAATCCATGTACCATACCGAAGCAAAGAATTAGGCATTTTCAGCATAAGGATCTATACTCTGCAGAATGAATACCAAAGATAACCTCTGAGAAAAATGTAAGACTTATGTCTAGCACATTTCTTCTGACTCCAGTAAACCTTGCACATTTTGACTAGCTCACATTGTTATGAGTCTTATGGAGTGCCTGGGATCAGAACATTAGATACTCTGTAATTACCCAAGCATCATTTTCCCTGCTGTGAGCCACAGATGCCAGGGTAGAGGTAATAAAGCTCCAAGGACTGCATTTCCAGTCAATTATTTTTGATGCTATGTTAGGGGCCAGGTCATCACACTGAAATCCCTCTGCATACCATGGAAACATCTCATTAATGCTTTCTGTGAGATCAGAGCAAAGGCCTCAAAAAGATATACTTTGGGATTTTTTGATCAACACCTCTTTTCTGATTATCAAAATTGCACATGCCTATTGTAGCAGATATGGAAAGGTATATAGAAGAAACTAAATAAATATTCAGTTTTAATCATTTTTATTCACTCTTAAATAATCACAATCAGTTTTGGCAAATTTTCTTTAAATGTATGCACATCATATTCTACTGGAGACATCTTACAAGCTGAATTTATTCTATCTGTATCAAAAAGGGGGTTATTTATAATTTGAACTCTACAAAGAGCAAATAGCATTGAATGGAATTTCTTAAGCTCACCTATGGTTAGTTGGAAAATACAGTACTAAAGTAATTTTACCATTGCCATGGAAAGTGGTGATAAACCCAAGTCTGTAACTGGTAAGCTGAGAAAGTTTCCCCCAAAGAGTGATAGATCACCACTGTCTCAAATCATCTGGAAATATCTTCTGAGCCTAAAAATAATAGACCATGTTAGCCTACAGAATAGTTATTTGGCTAAATTAAGCTCCGCTACCATCAAGAGACTCATTCCAAAATGGATTTTTTTAAGTAATAATAATAGTACCTTATCAATTATTTATAAAGTAATTATATTTGAGCCCCTGCTGTTTCCATCAATCTTCATGAACTTGAAACCAGGGGCAAGAGCAAAAGAAAGGGACAGATACTACATTTCCATTTTCCATCACAATCAGTGTTTTCCTAGGCTGAAAATATGGACAGTGGATCTCCACAAAGGACACAAACCAGGGTTTTCAAATCTTTTATAGAAAAGTATTTTGTGATGATTGATGATGTTCTGTTGCACACACTTTGCTACATATTCTGACATTCTGTGATGTCTCATGCCCTTTAAATCCCCAGCCCATGGCATGGTATACACAGGCAACAGGCAAATTCGTCAAAAGCCAAGAACATAATGCATCTACTCCCAGGACCACGTTGACTTCCCGAACAGCAGGTAGCCATCAGTGTGTGCAACAGCTCTCAGAAGTGACTCTAGACAAAAGAAACACACGACCACAGACCAGCCCACTATAACAAGACTTCTTTGGGGCAAACATTGTGGCATAGTAGGTTAAGCCACTGCCTGTGACACCAGCACCCCATATGGGTACTGGCTGCTCCTCTTTTGATCCAGCTCCCTGCTGTTGTGCCTGGGAAAGCAGTGGAGGATGGCCCAAGGGCTTAAGCTCCTGCACCCACATGGGAGACCCGGAAGACGCTCCTTGTTCCTGGATTTGGCTTCACCTAGCCCTGGCCATTGTCTGTGTAACTCTAACTTTCAAATAAATAAATAAATAAATCTTTAAAAAAAAAAAAAAAGACTTTGTCGGACATCTCATCTAGAGAGCCTAATATTAAAAATCCAGAACACAAATGCCCCTACTAAGGCACAAACCAATAAAAGATCAGGCAGTCAGCTTGCTCTCCTCCAGAAAAAACCCTGGAGCCAGAACTTAGTTTTGATGTCAAAATACAAATGTCAGGGCTGGCACTATGGCACAGCAGGCTAAGCCATAAGTTGCCAGCAGGTGCAGTGTCCGTGGCCCATATTGGAGTATCATTTGGAATCCTGGCTGCTCTGTTTCCAATCCAGCTTTCTCCTAATGCTCCTGGGAAGGCAGCAGAAGATGACTCAAGTACTTGGGCACCTGCCACCCATGTGGGAGACTACAATGGATTACCTGGTCTGTGGCTCTGGCCTGGCCCAGACCTAGTTGTTGTGGCCATTTGAGGAGTGAACCAGCAGATGGAAGATCTCTCTATTGTCCTGCCTTCAGAATAAAAAAAAAAGGGAGAGAACGATCCAACATGGGAAGCGGGATACACAGCAGACTCATAGAATGGCGGATGTCCTAAACAGCACTCTGGCCTCAGAATCAGCCCTTAAGGCATTCGGATCTGGCTGAAAAGCCCATGAGAGTATTTCAGGCATGGAAAGCCAAGACACTCTGGCAAAAAAAAAAAAAAAAACCTAAATGAAAGATCTCGATGAGTGAGATCCCAGTGGAAAGAACGGGCCATCAAAGAAGGAGGTACCTTTCTCTGAAGGGAGGAGAGAACTTCCACTTTGACTATGACCTTGTCTAAATATGATCAGAGTCAGCAAACTCAAAAGGCTTCCATAGCTTTGGCAACTCATGACAAGAGCCTAGGGTGATTACTGATGCCATAAACAAGAGTGTCAATTTGTTAAGTCAACAACAGGAATCACTGTGCACTTACTCCTCATGTAGGATCTCTGTCCTTAATGTGCTGTACAGCGTGATTTAATGCTATAACTAGTACTCAAACAGTACTTTACACTTTGTGTTTCTGTGTGGGTGCAAACTGTTGAAACCTTTACTTAACATATGCTAAACTGATCTTCTGTATATAAATATAATTGAAAATGAATCTTGATGTGAATGGAAGGGGAGAGGGAGCGGGAAAGGGGAGGGTTGCAGGTGGGAGGGAAGTTATGGGGGGGAAGCCATTGTAATCCATAAACTGTACTTTGGAAATTTATGTTCATTAAATAAAAATTAAAAAAAGAAAAGAAAAAAGAAAAATTGTTTGTGTAGCTGAGCAAAATGAGACCCTGAGAGGGATCCTGGAATTAGTTCTATACAGGACAATTATTTCTATCTAAAGATATTTGTCACAATATTATTTGTATTAATAAGAACCTGGAATCTATTTACATGTCCAAGAAGATGAGATAAATTAAATATATGATGATTCACACATACGAAAGAATATTAATAAGTCTTTTAGATGAGTTGTGAAATATTTAATGACTTGAAAATATGCTTTCAAAATAGGTAATACTAAGCTTTTTCTATGCATGTATACATGATTGAAAAGTCTGGAAGAGAATATGTTAAGATGCTGACAGTGATTGTTTTATGGACAGTTGGATTTTTACTTTTAGAAGGCTTTGAATTTTCTACACCAAGGCTGTAACTTTTAAACCAGCCCCCAGCCAACTCCTTACTCATCACCCCCAATCTCTACCAATTGTAAATTTAAGAGACCAAATGAGTTTATCATGATCATTTACTTAAATTTTGTTAGGCATTTATTTCTTTTCTTTTCTGTCCCTTTTATTTTAAAGATTTATTTAGAGGCAGTGCTGTGGCGCAGCAGGTTAACGCTCTGGCCTAAAGCGCCTGCATCCTATATGGGCACTGGTTCGAGACCTGGCTGCTCCACTTTCTATCCAGCTCTCTGCTGTGGCCTGGAAAAGCAGTGGAAAATGGTCCAAATCCTTGGGCCCCTGCACCTGCGTGGGAAACCTGGAAGAAACTCCTAGCTCCTGGCTTCAGATTGGCGCAGCACCAGCTGTTGCAGCCAATTAGGGAGTGAACCATCGGATGGAAGACCTCTCTCTCTCTCTCTCTCTCTCTCTCTCTCTGCCTCTTCTCTCTCTGTGTAACTGACTTTCAAATAAATAAATCTTTTTTATTTATATACAGATCAGTTTAGTATATATTAAGTAAAGATTTCAACAGTTTGCACCCACACAGAAACACAAAGTGAAAAATACTGTTTGAGTACTAGTTATAGCATTAAATCACACTGTACAGCACATTAAGGACAGAGATCCTACATGAGGAGTAAGTGCACAGTGACTCCTGTTGTTGACTTAACAAATTGACACTCTTGTTTATGGCATCAGTAATCACCCTAGGCTCTTGTCATGAGTTGCCAAAGCTATGGAAGCCTTTTGAGTTTGCTGACTCTGATCATATTTAGACAAGGTCATAGTCAAAGTGGAAGTTCTCTCCTCCCTTCAGAGAAAGGTACCTCCTTCTTTGATGGCCCGTTCTTTCCACTGGGATCTCACTCATCGAGATCTTTCATTTAGGTTTTTTTTTTTTTTTTGCCAGAGTGTCTTGGCTTTCCATGCCTGAAATACTCTCATGGGCTTTTCAGCCAGATCCGAATGCCTTAAGGGCTGATTCTGAGGCCAGAGTGCTGTTTAGGACATCCGCCATTCTATGAGTCTGCTGTGTATCCCGCTTCCCATGTTGGATCGTTCTCTCCCTTTTTTTTATTCTATCGGTTAGTATTTTCAAACACTAGTCTTGTTTATGTGATCCCTTTGACTCTTAGTCCTATCATTATGATCAATTGTGAACAGAAATTGATCACTTGGACTAGTGAGATGGCATTGGTACATGCCACCTTGATGGGATTGAATTGGAATCCCCTGGCACATTCCTAACTCTACCATTTGGGCCAAGTCTAACTGAGCATGTTCCAAATTGTACATCTCTTCCCTCTCTTATTCCCACTCTTATATTTAACAGGGATCACTTTTCAGTTAAGTTTCAACACTTAAGAATAACTGTGTATTAATTACAGAATTCAACCAATAGTATTAAGTAGAGCAACCAAAAAAATACTAAAAGGGATAAAGTATTAATTTGTTCATCAACAGTCAGGGCAAGGGCTGATCAAATCACCGTTTCTCAAACAATTTTTCAGCTCACATTTGCTCCAGCAGAGTAAGAAAGCACCCAACTCCCCATATCTTTGCTACAATTAATCATAATCATTATTATGTGATAGGCAAAGTATATATTATCTCTACTTTAACTTACAATTGATCACTAGTGAGGAAAACAGTTTCTTTAAAAAAAAACTCTTGGCCATTGTACTTTTTTTTTCTGGAAATTGGGCTTTTAATGTCCTTTCTCTTTTCTTTTGGATTGTTAGTTAATCTCTCTTTTTTTAAAGATTGATTGATTTATTTATTTTAAAGTCAGAGTTACACAGAGAAAAGGAGAGAGAGAGACAGAGAGGTCTTACATCCGTTGGTTCACTCCCCAAATGGCCACAACGGCTGGAGCTGCACTGATCCGAAGCCAGGAGCCAGGAACTTCTCCAGGGTCTCCCCGTGGGTGCAGGGGCCCAAAGGCCTTGGGCCATCTTCTACTGCTTTCCCAGGCCATAGCAGAGAGCTGGATCAGAAGTGGAACAGCAGGGTCTCGAACAGGCGCCCATATGGGATGCCGGTACTGCAGGTGGCGGCTTTACCTGCTAAGCCACAGCGTCAGCCCCGAGTTAATCTCTTATCAATTTTTAATCAAATATTTCTCTATCATGTTTGTAACAAATAAGTAGCTTTTAACTAGCATTTTCCCTTTGCAGTTGATTTTATTGCTCTTACATGCAGAATTCTTGGGTGAGATATATTGCTGTGGTTACTTATTAAAAGAATCTCTCTCGGCCGGCGCCGCGGCTCACTAGGCTAATCCTCCGCCTTGCGGCGCCGGCACACCGGGTTCTAGTCCCGGTCGGGGCACCAATCCTGCCCCGGTTGCCCCTCTTCCAGGCCAGCTCTCTGCTGTGGCCAGGGAGTGCAGTGGAGGATGGCCCAAGTCCTTGGGCCCTGCACCCCATGGGAGACCAGGAGAAGCACCTGGCTCCTGCCATCGGATCAGCGCGGTGCGCCTGTTGCAGCGCGCCTACCGCGGCGGCCATTGGAGGGTGAACCAACGGCAAAAGGAAGACCTTTCTCTCTGTCTCTCTCTCACTGTCCACTCTGCCTGTCAAAAAAAAAAAAGAATCTCTCTCTCTCTCTCTCTCTCTCTCTCTCTCTCTCTCTCTCACACACACACACACACACACACACACACGGCCTGAATCCAACATGTCCTTTTATATTACTCTGGCTTTCCTCTTTAACATCTAGAAGTTGTTCTTTTCAAACGAGCTAAGTTTCAGAGTTCCCACCCTGAAGAAAGCATAAAACACGCCCTCCTGTCGCTTAGGTCTGTAGCTTAGTGCAGTTGTTCACAAGCTACCTGTTCCCACGTGTGCAGAAGCTCCCCTGAATTCCTCCCTGCTGGCAACTCCCTATGGTCAGCAGATACATAAATTGTATAAAAACCATGGGGGGTTAATGCAATACAAGGTGGAAGTCACGATTTCTTTTCTCATGTGCTTGATTGGATATGATAGAAGGAGAAATTTTTCTTTGGTTCTTTTTGAGAACTAAGAGATTAAGGAAACCTCAATTACTATAAGCTTAGAATTAGCCTTCCAAGAGAACCCTAGAAAAAGAAATACACAGATTTAAAGTTTAAGCACATCTATATGTTGAAGTCTTCTGTCTTAACTAGCACACTCTGTGTGCTCCTAAACAAGTGACCTCACTTGTTTAAGCTTTGGTTTCCTCATTTCTAAAGTTCAGACTGCAATCCCTAATTTATGTCACTGCTGTGATGGCTAAACCAGATAATGGTCCTAACACAGAACCCTCCATCCATTCTTACCCAATAAATGTGTGTGCAATTGGAATTTAAGGGAGGGTGAGTAAAAGTCATGGGAGCTACAAAGCTCTAAATTCCATACCGGAGAGACGCGGCTGTGTGTTCTCAGCACGTTTTATGGTCCTTCCCCAGAGTCTCGTTTGCCGCCAGTAACTGGCACAAGAGCTGGGAGACTGGATTAGTATGCTTGTCAAATGATTTGAAAACTTTTGAAAAAGAAAATTTTTAGAGGCATGAAGTCTAGACACAAATCAAAATATAAACAGGAAGGCTGATCTCCTACCTCCTGGGTCTGTGTTCACTTGTCACTGAAAAATAATAAAGATTAAGATTTATTGAATGCTTACCCTGTCCTAGACCCTGTGTTGACCATGTTGGCTGTTTTTCACGCTCCCATCAACCTGTTCAAGTTCAAGGATGTTGGCAACATTCTGCCACAGTTGAGAAGATGGAATCTTGCCCAAATTCATGCTGGTCTCCATGCACAACAGTCGAGCTTCCTGAAAGAACATGGTAGGCATTTACAGGCACGCATCCCTTAACCAAAATCCTTGGGTCCTCAAATATTTCAAACTTCAAACTTATTTTTTTGGATTTTGCAATATTTGCATAAATATAATGATGTATCTTGAGGATGGAAGACAAATCTAAACATGACATTTATTTATGTTTCATGTATACTTTATATACATAGCTTGAATGTAAGTTTATAGAATATTTTAAATAATTCTGTGCATGAAACAAAGTCTCATGGTATGAAATTTTCCACTAGTCACATCATATATTGGCACTCAAAGTTTTTAATTTTGGAGTGTTTTGAATTTCAGATTTTTGAATCATGGTTACTCAACGAACTCTCCGGGGGCAGGTGCTGTGGCGTAGTTGGCTAAAGCCTCCACCTGCAGCGCCAGGATCCCGTATGGGTGTCAGTTCGAGTCCCGGCTGCTCCTCTTCCAATCCAGCTCTCTGAAATGGCCTGGGAAAGCAGTGGAGGATGGCCCAAGTGCTTGGGTCCCTGCACCCATGTGGGAGATCCGGAGGAAGCTCCCAGCTCCTGCAGCCATTTGGGACATGAACCAGCGGATGGAAGTCATTTCTCTCTGTCTCTCCTTCTCTCTGTCTGTAACTCTACCTTTCAAATAAAGAAACAAATTAAAAAAAAAAAAAAAAGATGTCCTCCAACAAGAGAGCACACAACTTGCCTGGCCCTGCTCCTCAGTGGAATTATCTCCAAGGTGTTCCAGAGGAATTTCTGCTTCCCAAATACCTTTTCTATTTCTTCTTATGCTTCACAATGGTTTATATTCTAGAATCCAGACCTTTTCATTTCAAACTCACAGAGGTTACTAGCACCTGGCATGTCACTAGCATGTCACTAGCACCCTGGCAGAGTTTATATTTCAGTGAATGTCCCATGAAGATATAAGTGATAAACAACCAATTCTCTTTTTTTTTTTAAGATTTATTTATTTATTTGAAAGTCAGAGTCACACACAGAGAGGAGAGGCAGAGAGAGACAGAGAGGAGGTCTTCCATCCACTGGTTCACTCCCCAATTGGCCACAATGGCCGGAGCTGCACTGATCCGAAGCCAAGAGCCAGGATCTTCTTCCAGGTCTCCCACGTGGGTGCAGGGGCCCAATGACATGGGCCATCTTCTACTGCTTTCCCAGGCAGAGAGCTGGATCAAAAGTGGAGCAGCCGGAACTAGAACCAGTGCCCACATGGGATGCTGGCACTGCAGGCAGCGGCCTTACCCACTACACCACAGCGCTGGCCCCACCAAGTCTCTTATTTACAAAAAGTTTTAGGTTGCTGGAGCCATGGCTTACTAGGCTAATCCTCCACCTGTGGCGCCAGTATTCCATATGGGCACTGGGTTCTAGTCCCGGCTGCTCCTCTTCCAGTCCAGCTCTCTGCTGTGGCCCGGGAAGGAAGTGGAGGATGGCCCAAGTGCTTGGGCCCTGCACCTGCGTGGGAGACCAGGAGAAGCACCTGGCTCCTGGCTTCGGAGCAGCACAGTGCTGGCTGTGGTGGCCATTTGGGAGGTGAGCCACGGAAGGAAGGAAGACCTTTCTCTCTCTCTCTCTCTCTAACTCTGCCTGTCAAAAAAGGAGAGTGGAGAGGAGGGGAGGGGAGAGGAGGAGAGGGGAGGGGAGGGGAGAGGAGAGGAGAAAAGGAGGAAGAAAGAAAAAGAAAGAAAGGAAGGAAAGAAAGAAAGAAAGAAAGAAAGAGAGAGAGAGAGAGAAAGAGATTTGGGGAGGGGCCTGCTCCCTGGCTCACTTGGCTAATCCTCCACTTGTGGCGCCAGTATCCCATATGGGCGCCAGGTTCTAGTCCCGGGTTGCTCCTCTTCCAGGCCAGCTCTCTGCTGTGGCCCGGGAAGGCAGTGGAGGATGGCCCAAGTGCTTGGGCCCTTCACCCTCATGGGAGACCAGGAAGAGGCACCTGGCTCCTGGCTTTGGATTGGCACAGCACGCCGGCCGTAGTGGCCATTTGCGGGGTGAACCAACGGAAGGAAGATCTTTCTCTCTGTCTCTCTCTCTCTATCACTGTCTAACTCTATCTGTCAAATAAATTTTTAAAAAAAGATTTGGGGAGAAAGAAGCAGGCATCTGTCAGTTAAGATGCCAGGTGGGATGCCTGCATCCCATATCAGAGTGCCTGTGCGTCCTAGCTTGGCTCCTGAACCCACTCTCCTGCTCATGTGCACCCTGGGAGGCAGCACGTGATGGCTCCAGCAGTTTGGTCCTTGCCACCCATTTGGGAGACCTGGATCGAGTTCCAGCGCTGACTTCAGCCCCAGCCAAGTTGCAGCTGCTACAGGCATTTGAGGAGTAAACCAACAAGTGGGAGCTCACTAAGTGCACGCTTGCTCGCTCGCTTTCTCCCTCTCAAATAAAAAAATGAATATATAATTTTTAAAATATGTTTAGTCAGTTGGGAGGAAGAGTCTGAAGGGGGCAAGAGAAAGGCAGATTGGAGAGGCCAAGAAACTCCAAAAATAAAATTTTGAGGACTTCACACACTTGCTCAGAACTGCCCTGGATAAATATGCCACTTTTTAGACTGCACCAGAACCAAACTGGCAATTGGCTCTATAAACATTAATAGGATGGGACCAACACTGTGCCACAGTGGGTCCAGCCACCACCTGTGGCGCCAACATCATATATGGCTGCCGGTTCAAATCCCAGCAGCTCCACTTCTGATCTACCTCCCTGCTAATGGCCTGGGAAAGCAGTGGAGGATGGCCCAAGTGGCTGGGCCCCTGCACCCATGTGGGAGACATGGAAGAAGCACCTGGCTCATGGCTATGTGGCCTGGCCCAGCCCCAGCCTTTCAAGTAAGTAAATACATCTTTAAAAAAAAAAAAAAAAGAATAGGGAAGAGACAAGCCTATTTGTTTATAAGATTTTATTTATTCATTTGAGAGGTAGAGTTATAGACAGTGAGAGGGAGAAACAGAGAGAAAGGTCTTCTGTCTGTTGGTTCACTCCCCAATCGCCGCAACTGTTGGAGCTACACCAATCCGAAGCCAGGAGCCGGGTGCTTCTTCCAGGTCTCCCACGTGGGTGCAGGGGCCCAGGGACTTGGACCATCTCATACTGCTTTCTCAGGCCACAGCAGAGAGCTGGATTGGAAGAGGAGCAGCTGGGACTAGAACCGCTGCCTATATGGGAGACCTGTGCCACAGTCAGAGGATTAACCTACTATGCCACAGCACCGGCCCCAACAAGCCTATTTTTTAGCTTACCTAAATTGCCTTTATTTTTCACTTAATTAAAAGGATAAAATTCTTAAACACTTTAATTAAAATTTTTTGTTTCTTAAAAATGACATTTCTATTAAAACTGGAAGTATATAGAAAACGGATTCTGTTATTTGAATACTCCCTCTTTTTCTTTGTGTTCCTCCTTGTATCACAGAATTTTCATCGCTCTTTCTGGAAACCTTCTCACTGTTGTTTCTGGAAACTTTCATGATTGAATGTATTGAGACCCCTGTTCTATATTTGAAAACATAAAACCATCAAATGGGCTTTCTCTTTAACCACATCTCTAGCCAAACCTAATCTGAGTCATCTAAATGACTGTATTATGCATTACATTTGGTCTGTGCTTCCCCTGCCCATAGTGTAACATGTGCATTATAAAGCACAGAATTATGGTAAAATTGAAGTCTTTCTTCAGGGGTAAAGATATTCTTTTAGCCACAGGGTGACATTATAAGACCCAAGGTGGGAAAAAGGAGAGTTGAATATGAAATAAACATCTATGAATTATTGGCATGATGTCTTTATGTTTATAATTTTTTAAACAAAAGGAAAACCAAACAGTTGGCATGTCACCCCTGCTCCTTTTTTTTAATTCCATAAAGCTCCATGGCTGACAGAACTCAGCACTACTGTACATAAAACTTCTACTCATTGAAAAATGTTAGGGCACACAAAGGACTAGGCAAAATGTTGAGGAAAAAGTATTAAAATGTGGAAGGCGAAATGCAATGCCATTTGGTTTGCCGGCCCACACAGCTGCCCTGCAAAGCACCACTTGCCAGAGTTGCAGCGTGCGACTGCATTCATTCCGCAGTGCCACGGAGCTTAGCTCACCTCCTCAAGCTGACAAGCGACTGGCTGCAGCTGACTCATTTACCAACAGAGCTTTTAGATGGATTAAAATGTCAGAAACTCAGACAGTTTAAATTGAGAGCTAGGGGTGTTTTCCTGAATGCCTAGCTCCCTGCTGCATAATTTCCCCCTACTCCAAAAGGCAGCAGGAAGAAAGGAGATGAAGTGGCTGAAGGACCATAAACAATCCATCTCAGCGTGTGTAAGGCAACTGTCTGAGAGGCACACAGATCCGCAGGGGGGCTGCTCTCTGTCTTCCAGCCAGACTTCAGGGCAGGCAGGAAGCTGTTTCCCATGTTCTGGGCCCTCCTGCTTGCCTCTCCCCAGCCCCTGCCGATGCACAGGCAGTGATGGATGACGGCATCATGAGACTCCACTGCAGGGATCTTTTCCACCACTCACCTCTCTGAGCAGCTCTCTCCTTCCTTCAAGGCATTTCCAGTTCATTACCTTACTAACCCGCCATACTAAGAGGATTCACACTGCAGTATCAATGCATTAGTGCATCCATCCTCCCAAAGGGTGTGTGTGTGAGAGAGAGAGAAAGAGTGAGAGCGAGAGCGAGAGCGAGAGAGAGAGAGAGAGGGAGAGAGAAAGAGAGAGAGGGAGAAAGAGAGAGAGGGAGAAAGGGAGAGAAAGGGAGAGGGAGCGAGAGAGAGAGAGAAAAGGAGAGAGAAAGGGAGAGAGAGAAAAGGAGAGAGAAAGGGAGAGAGAGAGAGGGAGAGAGAGAAAAGAAAGGGAGAGAGAAAGAGAGAGTGAGAGAGAGAGAAAGGGAGAGAGAGATAAAAGGAGAGAGAAAGGGAGAGAGAGAGTGAGGGAGAGAGAGAAAAGAAGAAAGGGAGAGAGAAAGAGAGAGTGAGAGAGAGAGAAAGGGAGAGAGAGAGAAAGGGAGAGAGAAAGGGAGAGAGAGCAAGAGAGAGAGAAAGGGAGAGAGAGTGAGAGAGAGAAAGAGAAAAGGAGAAAGGGAGAGAGAAAGAGTGAGAGAGAGAGAAAGGGAGAGAGAGAAAAGGAGAAAGGGAGAGAGAAAGAGAGAGTGAGAGAGAGAAAGGGAGAGAGAAAAGGAGAGAGAAAGGGAGAGAGAGAGAGAGATCCTAGGTTATAATCAGAAAAGGAAGGACTGAATAAATGGGTGAATGGTGGCCAAGACTCAGCTCAGAGAATCAGTCTTGGGTTCTAAAATTGAGCAACTCCTACAACTCTGCGGCTTTCAGTTTCCCAACCCCGAAAGAAGACAAGTAACCCAGGATGGGGTCTTCAGGTGTATTTCAGGCTAATGGGATGAGTCATAGAAGCATGGGGTCCCCTCTGCAATGCTTTCATCATTACTGCATAGCATCAACAAATGGCACAGGGCAAATGACTTACACACCTCTGACACTGTGAGCTAGACTGTTTTCAGCTGTGTATATACCGTGGGGTCAGATTCACAGAACGGAAGCAAGAGGCAATGGACACTAGTATGCCCCCATGGTTGGGACAAGGAGATCTGAAGTTGGTCTGGCCATGAACAGGTTACAACTCAAGTCTATTTCCTCCCAGCAGAGACGTTATCTCATTGCAAGTTTCGCCAGGGGCAGAAGTTATGTCTCATTAAAAGTCTCCCAAGCCCTGAGATTCTGCACTGTCACTGACACGCATTTAGTTTATAGTTTCATTATGTCATTAGGCAACCTTTTTGTAGGGACACAGGGAGGAAGAGGCTGAGATTAACCAATTCCTGACAACAAGGAATAGAAGAATCACTGACAGAATAGCAAAGCAGCAAACTTCTATTCTAAAAATGGTCTTGGGTGATGGATTGCGAAGGGACTGTCTGGTGAATGTGAGAATGAGTGAATGAATGAATGACCATTTCTCAGCGGGGCAGAGGATGAAGGAGGCAATACTAGTGAGGGGGAAATCACAGGTCTCTGGCCCCACACTAAAGAGGAACAAAGAATTAGTGGGAAGGTGGAATGTGGACAGGAAAGGATTTAACAGACCTTGCCTTTCAAAGCTAGGCTGGGCCAAGGGCGTGCCCTGGGGATAAACATTTAAGCCAGCTGGGCTAGTTTAAGCAAGCTGCATAATTTAGCAGAGAGAAGTGGCTCTTACATTTATGTGACATTTTTTGCTATCAGGGCTGATAAAACTTTCAACCTAACACCGCGATATGGGAAACAAAGACTGTTAACTACATGCGTCCACGGCCTTTCTTCTAGAAAACCTTTTGGGTGTCCTTGTCCCTGAAGTGGTGCTGGTATGCAAGGAAAATTGTGCCACGCCCAGGAGCCTCAGTTCTAGAAGTGCAAGAACTCCCCACGATTGCGGCCTCGGCTGCTCCGGGGCAGCGCTTTGTCCGCTCCGACAGCGCCCCTGCCGGTGAGATGGGGCACTGCACTCAGGAGCGCGGAGCGCGTGCTCCGCTGCGAGCGGCCTCGCAGGCCAAGGTCTTCAGTTTGTGCTCAGACATTTGGGGCGGGGGTGGGGGTGGGGTCAAACACTGCACTGTTTGACGGACAATCTGTGTTTTTGTTTTACACTCTCGCTCCCACTCCCGTGGCAGGAGGCCCGCGCTGGCATCCAAGTTCAATATCGCCACAACTTTGAGAGCAAAGTACCCGAGCCCAAGCAGGTGCGAGGGGCGGCGAGGCAGAGGGCACTGCAGAAGGCTGGCGCGCAGGCCTCGGACAGGGCGGGGCAACCGTGCTTTCTGCCCCTAGTGCCCGCGAGGTGCGGGCTGGCGCGGACGTCCCGGCCCTACCCAGACCCACGGGCGCGGCCCGGAGGACCCCGGCACCGTCACGCAGAGGGGCGGCAGAGACGGCGGCATCTCGGGCTTCAGAGCGGCAGGGACGCTCCTCCTCGGTAAAAACAGACGTCGGGGCTGGGGGCGCCACCCGCAGACTCCCAGCGCGGGGGAGCTGGGGCTCCGGGAGGCGCCCGTCCACTTCCGCGCAGCACGCTGACTCATCCGGTCCCGGAGCTGCGAGCGCCTCCGGTCCGCAGGCTACCCGCGCCCCCGCGTCTTCCCGCAGCGAGAAGGCGGCGGCCCCTGCCAGGGACCAGTGGGCGGGAAGGGGGCTGTGCAGCAACCCCCCCAGTACCCCGAAAACAAACACCATTGGCTGTGCCTTGGTGCAGGGACGCGTGTGTCCTGGGGAATGAATGCGCAACGTCCACCGCATTCTAAAGGTGTGGAATGAACACAACTCGGGGCCCAGACCTGCCCGGGAGCCTTCCCTTTGCTTTCCAGTGGGCGGAACGGCGGGACCCCTCCCCCAGGCCGCACGTCGTGGCCTAGCCCCACTGCCCTAGCTCTTGCATTTTAACAGGGACTTTCTCCCTGGGCTTCCGACCCTCCAAGTACCCCCTGCGCTGTGGGCCCGAAGCAGCTTCCTTGTCGGTTTTCCAGATTATTTCTGCGCTGGCCCCATCTGTCGCTCTCAGTTCCTCTCTCTGAACCCCCTGTCCCCCACGCGGGTTCCGGCCGCGCTCTGCAAGGGGCGCGCTGCTCTGTGCGCATGGCTGCCGTAGCCAGCCCAGCAGTCTGCTGCCCAGTTTCCCACCCACGCCGCCTCTCGTCAACCCCGTCCCCTCCGTGTTATGGCTGTTATGGCTCTTACGGAAACTGCAGTTTCTGCTCCCATGGCAGAACGTGGCCCTGCGGCCCGGGGGTGAGGCGCGGCGAGCCGCCGGCGCCAAGGCTCCTGCGTGGTGTGGATCGCGGTTCTCCTCGCCAAGGACGCCGCCTGCCGGGCGCCAGGCCGGAGGACCCGCGCGCCTCCGCGCTTTCTGAGAGGCGTCTCCGGGGAGCCACGGGCGAGGGGCGCCGCTCTGTTTCCCACACGGCCACGCCTGCCCGGATCCCGGGAGGAGGAGCGTGGGCTGCTCGTGGGACAGGAGAGAACGTGCAGCCCACGCACCTCAGTCCGCGGCCCCACTGCTGCGCTTTTTCACCTGTCATTGGTCTGCTCCCGTGGGCTCCGTGTGCACCACGTGTCCTCGCAATAAGGACCACTCTCTAGCTGTTTAAAACTCTGCCTTCTGTGCAGGAAACACAGCTTTTCTTGACAGATGTTGACAACGGACTTTAGATTTTCACGTGGACTTTCGTGGCCTCTGACGGCTTCTGTGAAGGTATTTACCTCGGAACAGTGGCGGGGAAGGCACTCGCCGGTTGATTGTCTTGTCTTTGTTTTTGAGGGATAAGGCGGCCTCTTTGCCTAATACATGAGGTTTGATCTCAGGGCAGCATCTGGCCCCTGCCAGGCACAACCAGATAAAATTCAACAGAGGGCCATACTTGGATCTCCAGGGCACTCGCTTAGCATGCAACCACACAAATAACGAATATTTGAACACTTTTCCTGAACGCTTTCCCTCATTTTCTGAGGGTGACA
Source organism: Lepus europaeus (assembly GCF_033115175.1). Classification (NCBI taxonomy): domain Eukaryota; kingdom Metazoa; phylum Chordata; class Mammalia; order Lagomorpha; family Leporidae; genus Lepus; species Lepus europaeus. The sequence continues at coordinate 43,271,507 of NC_084842.1, forward strand.
CCTGGATCTGAATGCAAGGGTATTTACAAGCTTTTTCCACTGGCAGGGAAAAGAGTTATGGGAATGGAGGCTAAACAAATCAAGGCTGTTTGGAGTTGTTTAGACTTCCAGGATTATGGTGTGTGTTTGTGTGTTGGTGGGGAGGTAGATGCACTTGGACGTGAGAATAGCATCCTGGTTGTAAGCACGGACTGCAATGTCTTCCGGGCCGACCCTGACTCAGCAGTTCAGCATTAGGGTCTCAGACAGCACAGACTAGACTCTCCCCACACATTACCGTTTTAACACTGCTCACACATCTGCTGAGGGGATGAAATCAGATGTGTTCACCTTGCTACTAGGGGCAGACAAAAATGCTGGATTGGTGTTGGTTTTACAAAAGTCAACATGAAATAAGAGGGAGTGGACATCTGGCTTCTTTAACAATACTCTTGTTTCTACTCTTGGCTTCCCCTCTTCTGTGCAGACAGGTTCATTTCAGCCTAGGGAAAATCATACCATGTGCTATATTTACTATCTTCACCATTTCTATACCAGCAAAATCACACCAAGGACAGACTTAAGAAGCCGCAAACTGTGTAGCCTTGTCAGTTGTGCCTAAGGGACGCTCTCTTTGGGAGCTCAAGCTGATCCCTAGAAAAGAATTCTGGAGTTGTAAGCGCCTGCCTGGGGGCCTCACCGGTAGACTTCTGTGAACTGGCATACATTATTTAATCTCTCACAGCGCAGGTTTCCCCTTTATTCAAAACGGAAGGTTAATAATACCATCTCTTGAAGGCTACATTAAGAATGAAATGATATCTTATGTGTGAATGTGCTTAGCAGAATGCCCGACACATGCTTGTCCCTTGACAAATGAAGGTTGACTTTCCCGCTGTCCTTTCTCCTGATGAGACTTGACTGGTTTATCGATTGGTTATTTTGTACAAGATTCTGCAGCCCTTCATTCTTCTTCCATAGATGGAAGTGTGCTCTCATGATAACATTAACACCATTTTCAGCTGTTGTGAAGTATCATCTTATTACCTACCACGGATGTGTGGACATGGGCCTGAGTCATCCTAGAGAACAAAAGGCTTGTGGGTGGAGCTGGTTGCCAGAGCCTGCAAGGAGTGATGCAGTCCTTGCATTCAGGGGGTGTTAGTTGGTTCAGATTATAAATGCGCTGTGAGCTGCAGATGTCTCTGGAAGAGAAAATAGAAAGTTACTAGCAGATTCCTAAGTGAACCTGGACTCTGTGAAGAAGACACATTGAACTGGGAGTTGGAGGAGAAATTGGAGCTTGAGCCACAGTGTCTGAAAGATGCCATCCGCCAGGAGGGTGATGAGGCTTTAATAAGAACTGTAGGGATTTGTACTTAGAGTTAAGGTGGAGTCATTGGTATCAGGCTACTCTTCTGTGTAAAAACTATAAATGTGGACAAAAATATTTGAGTTAACTGTTCCTAAGCAGTGAAAAACAGGCAGCCCAAGGCTGTCATTCAAAAAAAAAAAAAAAAGGAATACTTAAAAGGTGACCCCACAATCCTCCAGCTCCCTTCCAAGAGAAAGGTTCTTAACCACAGCACTGAGAGCTGAAGTCCAAGTAAGGCTTGGAAGTTGAGCTGAAAAGACCGATAATGTAGTTTAGCAAAGCCATACTAGCTTACTCTGCTGGATGGGACATTGACAAGGAGGTGGCTCTGTAGCCAGGGCTACCAAAAGTCCGTGTGGGTATCTCCTGTGATACCATGACCAATGGCTGGGTGGCACTGGAGCAGGAGGTGACCACCTGGGGCTCGCCAGCTAGCAGCTGCTGTGGAGGAGAAAATGAACTGACACTACGGATTGCTAGGATGCTGGAGAAAAAGCAGTGCCCCAAAACTAATTCTGATCTTGAAAGACTGAAGAGATCTCACTAATTCCCTGGAATCCAGCTGAGACACCAGAAAGGCTTTGCTTTAGCAACAGGGACTAACCTCTAGAACAGAGGTCTGCAAGTGTTTTCTATGAGAGCATTGTAGTAAATATTTCTGGCTGTGCAAGCCATATGGTTTGTATTACAACTATTTGACTCTGCATTGTCATTTGGAGACAATGTGTAAATGAATAGTGCATCTGTGTTCCAAAAAAATTTATTTTCAAAAATAGGGAGTAAGGCTGAAACAAAAATTTCTCCGATGTGCTTAATAGCTGGCAAGAAAAAAAAGAATCAGTTGACCTTGGAAACCGATTAGCTAATACTGTTCAATCTAGAGAAACAAGAAAAAAAGGATTGAAAAATGAGCAAAAACTCGAGGAGCTACGGGACAGTATCACTCTAACATACATATTATTTGAGCTTCAGAAAGGGGGGAGGTAAAATTGGACAGAAAAAAATGAAAAAAATTGGAAAAGAAAAAGCTTCCCCAAACTTATGAAAGATATTACCGATCCAGAAAGTTTGACAAATCCTAAGTGAGATAAATGTGTCTTTAAAACTACAGACAGCTATACTAGAACGAAATATCTGAAAATCAAAGATGAAAACAGTCTTAGGTCAGATAAAGAAGACAAATTATATATGTTGAAATAAGAATAATGATCACTGATTTGTTATTAAAAGCAGTGGCCAAAAGATAATAGAAAGACATCTCTTTTTTTTAACTTTTATTTAATGAATATAAATTTCCAAAGTACAGCTTATGGGTTACAATGGCTTCCCCCCTCCCATAACTTCCCTCCTACCCGCAACCCTCCCCCCTCCCGCTCCCTTTCCCCTTCCATTCACATAAAGATTCATTTTCAATTCTCTTTATATACAGAAGATCAGTTTAGTACATATTAGGTAAAGATTTCAACAGTTTGCCCATATAGCAACACAAAGTGAAAAAACTACCATTGGAGTACTTATTATAGCATTAAATAACAATTTACAGCACATTAAAGACAGAGATACTACATAATAGTTTTTTTTTAAAAGATTAATTAATTTTCTATGCCATTTCCAATTTAACACCAGGTTGTTTTTTTCATTTCCAATTCTCTTTATATACAGAAGATCAATTCAGTATATAATTAGTGAAGACCTCATCAGTTTGTACCCACACAGAAACACAAAGTATAAAAATACTGTTTCAGTACTAGTTATAGCATCACTTCACATTAGACAACACATTAAGGACAGATCCCACATGGGGTGTAAGTACACAGTGACTCCTGTTGCTGACTTAACAATTTGACACTCCTGTTCATGGCGTCAGTAATCTCCCTAGGCTAGTATAGAAAGACATCTTTTAATGTAGGAAAAAAAAAAAGATTAACTGATAATTCTGTATCTCATGAAAAGACCCTTGAAAAGAAGAGGTAAAATAAAAACATTCTGATAAATGAAATCTGAGAGAATTTGTTGCCAGCAAATCTATACTATAAAATGTGGTGGAGAACCGAGGGCCAAGGGGAAATGGTACCAAATGGAAGGACTACAGGAAGGAACAAAGAACCCGGAAATGGTAAATAAGTAACAAATAGGAAAGGGAGCCTAGATCTGGACAGATTCCTACAGAAGCCTCCCTGGAGGTAATTACTGCTCATAATACTGTTCAGGTAACATTAGTAACGTCTCTTGCTTTTGTTGAGTGCCTCCTGTGTGCTAGGTAGCAGGTTAGACACTTTCTATCTAAAGTCCGGTTTAATTTATATATCAATATCATGGTTGAAATTACCATTCTTTCCAGATATGATCCATAGTTGAAATATTTGGAAGCAAACCCTGGAAGGATATGGCTTGAGTCTTTTGGTCTCAATCCAAGTCAACTTCATATTTACTTAAGACTAAAAAATTTTAGCACAAATTAAAGCCTTCTAGTATCATGTAGATATCCATTAGCACCGTATTTAGTATCTGTGATGGAATATCGTTCCTTGAGCACTTACTACATGTTGGACATTGTGGTGTACCTGATGGTATCTTAATATGGACTTTGTATACCTGCTTTCATGTTAAACCCCACAACAAACCTATGACGTTGCCACAACTGTTCCCATTTGACAGATAAGAAAACCATGGTTCTGAAAGTTAAGTGACAGTCTCTCGGTCCTACAGCTGGTACAATCGTGTTGTTCTGATTCAAAGCTCATAACCACTAAGTTGTAAAATCATTCCTGGATCATAAAAAGCAAATGAAACTTTAAGATTTCTGACAATTATTTGCATTATTTTTGCTATCTCTGTCCAACCCACACTATCTTTCATAATTAATAATAAAATTTTACTGCTAATGGATGATAAGGAGGTAAGGGTATCATTTTAATCCATCCTTAGCTCGAGGGAGATGAACCCCAATAAATATGTGAGAGTAGCTCTAAAAATGAAAGAAGTCTGGGTTAGCCTCCCTCCACCTGTGAGAAGAGGGGGAGAAGCATCATCAGCCTGAAACTACCCCCATTGGAGAGAGACTAGGGAGGCTGAAATGGGGGGTATTTCCTTGGCTGAAGCACTGATCATTTTTAATGCCTGCTGTTTGAATCAGCTGAGGCTTCAGCATAGCACCGCAGTCAGCAATGCAGACTTTCCACGATGCGTGTTTTGCTGTTTCACTGGGAACGGTTAGGCTTCCACTGGCTGAGTCCTCCCAGGACTCTCCAGGTTCCCCTTGTATCAGTTGCTGCTTTCTAATGTTAAAGGAAGATAATCGTACCGGAAATGTGAATTTGTCAGGGAGGAAGTGTGTGTTGACTATAAGTCACAGAAGAATCCTCCTTTTCACCCAGTGCTGTGGGAAGTTGAACACTACCACCTGTCTGTTCTCAAGGAGCAAATAATCATTCAAGAAGTCAAGACACAGGTGAATAAAAAGAAAACTCACTTTCTGTGATAGCACAAATGAGCAGCCCCAATGGTGTTCAGAGGAGCCATAGGTGTTCAGTTGGGGAAACCGTGGAAGATTTCATGGATGAGATGAGGCGTGAGCGTGAGCAGAGAATGGGCAGAGGCAAGGACATTGAGAGCTGAGGGGCAGAGAGATGGATAGGTTGTTATGGGAAATTTCACGAGATCTGTGAACCAACTAAACTTGCATACAAACTTCTCGGTATTTATGAATTTTTCGAGACCATAGATTGTAAAACAGCATCTTTAACAACGTAAGAAGTTAGAACCATTTTTATCTTTAATCTCAGAGAAAGCAGACACCACTTTCCTCAGGTTCTTCTTGTTTTCTTTCATTACCCATAAATAAATAAATGCAAATAATTAAAAGACCCTGAGGAGAGTGCCAAGATCAGCAGAGAGAAAGAGAAAAATTGGGGACGAAAAGGTCTTTTGGCACTTGTGGCATACCAGGAAGATGGTTACCTCCTTGATTCATACATATATACTGGTATTGGGGCACCTGGGATGTACCATCAGGACCCATGTCTTCTGACGGGAAATGTTAGCTATGATATTTTCCTGGTGTGTATGAACACATTAAGCTTCTATTTAGAAATAAAATGGTTTTCACCTTGCACTTCTTCCACCCAGGGGCAGTTCCAGGAGCATCGCAGTGGTACATAATGACTAGTCCATCAAAACAAGTTGTTTAATGCTAGCACACTGCCCGCCTCCCTCTGCCCACAGAAATTCAGCTTCCAGCCCAATTCTGAATTTCTTCTGTTCCTAGGAGCACTGTGGGATCCCTGCATCTACATCTCATTTCTTAAAAAGTATTATTTATCCTCTGAAGCCATAGGCCTTTTCTTTACATTTAAATGAAAGCAGGAAGAAACCAAATTGCAAGTGTCTTTACCAAGCTTGATATGTTCTTTTGAGCTGGGAACTGGCTGATTGGAATGACTTTTGTGGTGAAAATATGACTGCAGTAATTAATATTGTTCCAATTTTCTGGCTACCCTGAGGAATGAACCATGATGCCCAATTACAATGAGTCATCACCTCAGAGAGGAAGACTAATTGGAGATTCTATGGAAGTTTTGCTGCCCTAGGAATTTTCTAGAAGGGTTCTGGACTACTTTTGAGTTCAACACAGGCAATTTAGGCTTTGCACAGGTATAAAATCTTCTTAAATGAAACCAAACAAAGCATGTCTATTTTTATTTTTAGGGTTGGCTTTTTTCTGCCTCTCCATTACTTGTTTCTGAGACAAAGCGTCTTCAGGCAGGAAGCCTTGAGCTCCTCCTAAATTCTCCCGCACTGCGGAAACCTACTTCGCTGTGAAATAGTGGGGCCAGTCATAAGCACTTGCAGGCTGAGGGGCACAGCTGAGCCTTCCTGAAGGCTTTAGGAGTTTAATCTTGCAGCCCGATGCAATCACAAGAATATTGTGCTCCTGGGGTTTTCTTTATTGCCAGCTACTGTTTAATGCCAAGACAAAAGGAATAATATGATGACAAGCAAGAGCAGCACAGTCTGTTCCTGCTACTTTTAAGTTTCTTTTTGTTTTTCTTTTGTTTTTAAATGAGAGAGCAAAAAAACTCAGAATGTATGCGGTGCAGAATGGCAGCTGCTTACTGCCTAAGGCTGTTGAGCAGGAGCCCCCAACCCCCCCCCCCCCCCCCAATTGAAGACAGCTAGGGTAGTTAACAGAGTGATAAAGGGATCCTGCCTGGCATAGTTGATTAATTCTCCCTTGGGAAAAGGACATCTATTATTCTTAATTGCTGAGTGATGAGCCTGTTATAATTAAAGTTTGTTCCTGGGGCGAAAATTATGCCAAGGGAATGAAGAATGGACAACCTGCCTAAGAGGAATGTGATGTTGACCCTTAAGAGAAACTGAGGCATGAGCCTGTTAAGAGACAAATGAGATTATCTGTCCTTGTTTCAAGCTGCCACCCAGGGGACTCAAATTCAAATAGCCACCTGAGATCTCACAGATTTCAAACAAGCTTTGAAGGCAAAGACTGTAAGTGAGGAGGATAACATCAGCATCCCCCAAGGATTTAGACTGGTGCATGCAGGGCGGGAGTAGACAGTAAGGGACTGCATAACTAAGGAACATGTATCATTCAGCTCTCCTGTGAGGGAAGGGGAAACTGACATAAACAAAAAAATCCCTGGGCAAAGAAGGAGCAAAGGGATGACTGTCTATAGGGTGCGAATATTCCACTTTAATGAAAACCATCATTCTCAACACAAAACTAACAGGATGGGGCCTGGTGAGGAAAGCACTCTGATGTACATGGCTGGAGTCAAGCTTTAGGGGTGCCTTGGTCTACTGTGTCATGTGACTGTCAATGATTTTTACTGTGTCTTCATCTGAACTTGAACCCAGTGATGAAGCAGCAAAACTTTAGCTTTCCTCTTCCATCCACTATTCTTTCCGTGGTGAAATCTCATTGACTCTGATGTAGTGTGGATAGACAGGCAGCTAGATAGGTCTGAGTGAGCTGGAATCCTGCAGGTTATCTCCTTACCTGTCAATCAGTGATGCCCACCTTCCCAAGATACTATTTTGTCTCATCTTGGACCAAGAAGGGGATAAGTCAGGAGGATATATGGATATTAATCTCCATGTGAAGTTTATGGAGGTGTCATGAACTTCCCAAATGCTTCATGCATGTAAAAGCACCATCCCCTACCTTATAAAAGAGACTTGAAATGGAGAAGAGCCCTCTCTCTTTCACCATGGACCATAGTTGGTCGATGGTGCTACCCAGGTTTTCTCTGTCTCTCTCCTTCACTTTGGGCAGCCCTCTGGCCCAGTCATAATAAGTATTTTTCTTTGTGGAGCAGCCCATACTCACACAAGAATATATATTTTCTCTTACTGTTAAATAAATCCTGTGCCTTCATGTGTCTGCTATGATGTCTTTGCTTAGAATTCTTATCTCTGTGTGAGATAATAACATTGAGTGAAAATATTAGATCATGCCCACATCAGCTCCACTCTTAGAAAAGTTTGTTCCTGTCTCTGAATTTTCATACCTGCGTCTACATTGCATTCTTTCAGTGGGAAGAGGAATTGAGTCTCTTCTCTTTTGATGGAATCTGAATTCTTAAAAGGGTAGAATATTTCTCAAATCTAAAAATAGCAGGGGCAGGTGGCACAAAGGTTAAGACAGCATTTGGGATGCCTGAATCCCATATCACAGTGCCTGAGTTCTGTTCCCACCTTCAGCTCTCTGCCTGCTAATCTGCACCCTGGGAGACAGCAGGTGATGGCTCAAGTACTTGGCTCCCAACCACACAAATAGAACAAAAAAATGGATTAAGTTAGTGGCTCTTGACTTTGGCATGGCCTAGTCCTGATTGGGCATTTGGGGAGTGAATCAGAGGATGGGAGATTATCTCTCTCTCTCTCCCCTTTTCCCCCGTCTCCCCCTGCCCCCGCCGCCACCTATCAAATAAATTAAATAATTTTACAAAATCAAAGTAACAGATTGGCTTAATTTTCAAGCTTTCATAATCTCAAAAGAAAAAATAGATATATAGAAAGAGTTACATGGTCATTTTAGGTTTTGTACCTGGACCAATGAAGAAATTTGTTCAGTTTAGGATAAAAACAACCCTTTAGAGCCTCCTGGAGTCAAATAACCCAACCAATTGCCCAGGTCTCAGGATAAAGCCAATCCTCAAGACAATGACAAAAATGTAAAACAGATCTCATGGTTTCCTAAGTGTAGAAGGAATCTTGAGACACTGTGAAGACTGTTCCTATACTTCCCTGGAGTTTCTTCTCGAGCAGCTAAGAACCACTCAGTTTTGTGAAGCCTTCCTGAAAGAGAAATTCTACAGAAATCTTATCTTTCCAACTAAAGTGTAAGTTCCTCAGGAGAAGAAACCACATATTGGACATTTTTCATGTCACATTGTAAATTTCTATGCACCATGTGGATACTTAATGCATAGTTAATGACTAATTAAAGATAGTCGTTGGGCCTGCTTTCTGGCCCTCATTTCTACATGTCCCCCAAGCTTGAATGGCAATTGGGAGATAAAACTTAGCCAATACTAGTCCTCTTCCTTTGAATCAGACCATGGTGAATATGTAGCATCAGAAATATGTATCATCCACCCTCCAGTCTCTACTTCCTCTTACCATCAAATAAGTGATAAGCATAGGAGCAATTGAAGAATAGATATGGACTTAGCTACAGCCCAACTTGGCTATGTTTCAGGGGCAAGGAGACTTTAAGATACAAGTTACTGGTGTTGAGATTTTCTCGTAAGTAAGGACATGTGCATTTGTAATTCCCAGATGAAACTACAATGGTGACATTTCCACAGTCAGACAACAGTTGGGAGCAGGACTCTTCCATTCATTCCAGGGCAGCCTCAATGTTTGCTTTTGCATATTTGTTTTTCCTTGAGTCTCAGAAATACACTGAAACTCGGGATTTTTCATTCCAAGACCAGCTTTTTAGCTTAACCTACCCTATTTAAAATGTTTAAAACCTTACAGTCATCTCATAGTTCATCCAATAAGGGTGAAGTATTTGGCTTCAAATTTGAAGTCTCCAGGGCTATCCCATGGGATGTAAAGGTGGAGCAAAAGCATTGCAAACTCTTGGGAGCAAACTGCCTCCTCTTCCTCCAGTATAACAGACCTGTTGGTAATGGGATTAACTATGTCAGCCACATGGGGTTGTGTGGAATCCATCAACAAGCCCTCCCAGATGACTAAGAAGCTAGCTGTCTTGTTTACAAGTGTAGTTTAGCAGTGCCCCCAGGACCACCATTGGCTGACTTCCTCAGCCCAGGACCACAGAGCAGCCACTCTTGGTTCCAGGATACATTCTACAGGAGGAGCACAACAGGGATGTTAGTACTGAGGGTTAGGGATAGCCACAGTCTGTTCAGAGATTTTCAACAAGAGAAAGGCAGGCAAAGATCAGGCACTTGAAACAAGTTTATGTAATTCCCCAAAAGACTAATTACCATATTGCAGGTAAATCAGGGCATGTATAATACCACATGATGGGAGAAGTCCTTCAGCTCTCAAGGTCTAGGACGTAGGAATTAAGACAATTTTGTCCTAGGGCAGTCGAGGAGGAAAGTATGTAGAAACCTGCTGATTTTCAAAGGTCTGCTGCAGCAGGTGCTGGAACAATGAGATTTGGATTTTCTGAAGGTCTCAAGGAGTTCAAAGAGCATTGCCAAGGAGGGGAACAGGGGTTTATCCTCACACCAAAGCCAGGACACACTGCTCCCTGAAGCTATGGCTGTACTATTGATAGATTCTTCTCCAAACAAGCCAAAAAAGAGAAAAGTTAAGGTACAGCTTGGTAGAGAGCCTACTGGCAAGTAACATGAAAACACAAACAACTGTAATTTCCCATGTGACCCTGAGCAAGTCACTTCATTTCCCTTAGCCCCATTTCCTTTTTCTCTAATAGGATTATTTGTAAGATACATTTCACAATTGTAATCTTTTGTGGAGTCACATTTATGGAACTTTTATTCATCAAACTAAGATAATATAATCAAGAAACATATCCTGTAGAGGGTAGGAAAGTCCTTAAGCTATAAATTATCACAGTAAATAAATAAATAACATTAGATGGCTATTGTATTAATTAGCTAAGGATACCGTAAGAAAGTAGCACACACTGAGTAGCATAAACAACAGGGAATTATTGTCTTATAGTCCTAGAAGCTGGGAATCAGAAGTGTCAGCGCCCAGATGCTTCCTTCCTGGAAAGGCTGTGTCTACTCCATGCCTCTCTCCTAATTCCTGGTTATTTGCTGGCAGGGGCATTCCTTGGTTGGTAGAAACATCATTGCCTTCATCTTCTCATGGCCTTCTCCTATAATTACCTGGGACTCCGCTGTTTGTTATACTCCTCAAATGGGTTTTCAATTTATTTACATACTAATTTAGTTTTTCTCTTGTTATACAAAATTTGAGGTACAGACAACCTCAGGCCAAATGTAGTTTAACATTTAGATAAAGATAAATTTATGCAGAAGTGACAAGACAAAGGAGGCTTTGTTAAGGACTTTGGGAGGTGAAACAGGGGATGGGAGGAATTAGTGAAAGATAAAGGTTAGTTGGGTACCATTGTACAGGTCTGTGATAAGGATGTTCCTCTCTTTGTGGACCAGAGAAAGCATCTTTGTTATGGAAGACTTTATGCTCTGTTTTTAGGTAGAAGGGGAAAGATTAGAGATCCTTTCCTGCATATGCTTTTTCTCAAGTGGTTTCTAATCCAAATAATCAGTAAAAATAATTCCCAATTTACAATGTTTCAATCTGGGACTTTTCAACTCTACAACTATACAAATGTGTACCCATACAACCATTTTTTTCCACTTTCAGTATAGTTTTCAGTAAATTACATGAGATAAAACATACAATATTATAAATAGGTTTTATTTTAGGCGATTTTTACCATCTATGAGCTAACATGAATGTTTTGAGCACACGTAAGGTAGGCTAAGCTAAGCTATGATGTTAAGTAGACTGGGTGCATTAAATGGATTTTCAATATTTCCACCTTAAAGCATTTTATGGGATTGTAACCCCTTTATAAGTTGAAGAGTATCTTTATGTTAAAGTGGCATATTTTGGATGGTCTGTCCTAAACGCCTTCACTGTCCTGCTGATGAGAGACTACATTCTTCCTTAAGTGTGGACCCTAAGGCAATGTTCTGGTGTGTTAAACTTCAGGAAAAGCTGCAGGGATGATATCCCCAAGAACCTTACTGAAGGGAAAACTATGATGCCAGGTTGAAATCAAGGCCAGCAGCCCATGTACAGAGGCCAACCACACTGTTGTGCAAAGGAAAGGAGAAATTACGATGGAAGCATTATTGAAAGAACTTTGCAAGACGGAATTCGGAGGCCATTCGGGGAGCAGGACTTAGACACATCTCAAACTGCTGTCTGAGAATATGAACTTCTAGTCACCTTCACCTTTGACTGCAAGCATCTGGAACAACCGAATAGTTAGATCATGTCCAGAGACTCAAGATGATTATCCAGTGATCTCAAGACTTTTGTTTAGTGGACATTTTTACTATGTATATAGAAATGCATTTTTTCTTTTCTGTGGCCACATACCCCCTGTTCTTTCTCAATGTTCAACAGAAGTCTTCTACAAAAGAATGTTTGCTACTTTGCAATCTTTAAGCACCATTTGCCTGTAAGTTCCCACTTTTCCTGTATCCTCCAGAACACCCAAGCAGAGTTATACGAATCTGAGTCTTTTGCATTGCAATTCCTAAAACCCAAATAAAATTCTTTTATTTTACAGTCTCAAAGCTTGTATTGATGAACACCATTCCTTACCCAGGACCAGAAACTGAAAACTTGAGGGCTAGACAAATACTTCCTCGATAAGGAAGAAGGAAAGGTGCAGAACAGATGCAGGTTAATAACCTCTTGGTTACCTTTTGAGTACTTACTGAAAAGTGTTTCTAATGAAAAGTGTTTCTAATTAAAGGGTTCTTCAGGAGCAACATGGAAATGAAAAGGCATTTCCCACAGTAGCTGCAAGGAGCCCACTTAATGTGGCACGCGTGACTGCTGCCTGTAGTTGATTGCCACTCCGCATTTCTCAGAAGAACTGAGTTACTGTGTACAGACACCAATGAGTTAATCCCTGCCTCCTGGTCTTTTATCCAAACCCACACAGTGAATGAGAAAAACAGAGCACAAAAGTTCTTCCCTTGCTCCTTTGGGCAATGACTGTGCATTTATGTCAGTGTCAGTGTTTTATGGCAAGGAAGAAAATCCTTTAATAATTCCCATTGCCTCGTTAGAAACATCTTATAATATACATCTGCCAGAATGTGGGTGCAAAATGGAGAAGAAAAGGCTAATCGTGTTTCTGAGGAGCACATAATTAAGTGTTAATAGGTAGATAGCCCAGACTATGCACACTCTCTTCATAGAACTGAGTCTCCTGTTTCTGAAGTTAGGAGGAGTGTGATCATGCTTGGATAGAAAACACTTCAGAGTTCCATTATCCATTTTGGCTTACAAACCGATTAAAGGGGGATTTTTTTCCTAATTTTTGTTTATTGTTATTTGTGTGAAAACCAGATCTCCCCTCCCCTCAGGTACTTTCTTTTTTTAAGATTTATTTTATTTATATGAAAAACAGAGTTACAGAGAGAGGTAGAGACAGAGAGAGAGGTCTTCCATCCGCTAGTTCACTCCCCAGATGGCCGCAACAGCTGGAGCTGCACTGATCTGAAGCCAGGAGCCAGGAGCTTCTTCCGGGTCTCCCACATGGGTGCAGGGGCCCAAGGACTTGGACCATATTCTACTGCTATCCCAGGCCATAGCAGAGAGCTGGACCGGAAGAGGAACAGCCAGGACCAGAACCAATACCCATATGGGATGCTGGCACTTGAGGCCAGGGCATTAACCCGCTGTGCCACAGAGCCGGGCCCTTGAGTATTTTCTAAATGCCTGCAACTCTGGGGCTAAGCCAGGCCAAAGACAGGCTCCTGGGTCTCAATCCAAGTGGGTGGCAGGGAGCCCAGTACTTGGCCTTTATCTGCTGCCACCTGGTGGAAGGCTACTACAAAACACATCAAACACTGAAGTAAGGCAGAAGGTTTGGGGGCTGGGGAGAGCAGACCTCCTCCCTGTACACAAGACAACAGCAGCCTGTACTGGCAGAACAGGTCTTATATAGCTTTGCAGAGGTAAAGAAGTGGGAACAGCAAATCCCGTTAAAGTGGGGGTGGAGCTGATGCTTGTGGTTGGGCCATTTGGTCACCTGACTTCTAGTAAGCTAGGCTGGGCTTAGGATCAAAGCTTATTGTACAAGACAGAGCCTAAGATGTCACCTGGGGCTTAAGATGGTGCCTCAGATAAGACGGTACCATTTTACTAATTCCTGGGATGTGTTTTAGCCGGGAAGTTGGAATCAGAAGCTGAGGGAAAGAGGCGAGAACTCAGGCTGTCTAATGAGATGCAGTCTTAACCACTGTACCAAATACCCGAACCTGAAGGAAAATTTAGAGAAGAGGCCAGGGATTCTTTTTCTTGGACTATATAGGAAGTGCGACAGGGCTGTTCATTTTCTATTTGTCTTTTCATTGGTCATAAAGATTAGATATTGCTTTAAAGAGAAGAACTGTTAAAATCTTACTTTCCTAGGCCGGCGCCGTGGCTCACTAGGCTAATCCTCCGCCTTGCAGCACCGGCACACCAGGTTCTAGTCCCAGTTGGGGCACCGATTCTGTCCCGGTTGCCCCTCTTCCAGGCCAGCTCTATGCTGTGGCCAGGGAGTGCAGTGGAGGATGGCCCAAGTGCTTGGGCTCTGCACCCCATGGGAGACCAGGATAAGCACCTGGCTCCTGCCATCGGATCAGCGCGGTGCGCCAGTCACAGCAGCCGCGGCAGCCATTGGAGGGTGATCCAACGGCAAAAAGGGAGACCTTTCTCTTTGTCTCTCTCTCTCTCACTGTCCACTCTGCCTGTAAAAAAAAGAAATCTTACTTTCCTAGTATTTAAAAAGGTGAGGGCAGGTGCCCAAAGACTTGGTTATCTCTGATTTTTCTCTTCCCACTTCACCTGCTCACTGTAGGTAACTTTCCTTTGGTCGGTTGGGGGTGAGCAGACGTGGCGGCTAGTGAAGCTGGGGAAGCGATGAAGGCACAGCCAGAGTTACCATTGCTGTTCACTGGGGCTCTGAAAGGAGATGTGCCAGGCTCTGGTCTCTGCTAGGACACTGGATGGGGCCACTTTCTGCGCTCTGCTCCCCAACCTCACAGCTCTAGGGGAGGGAGCTAGTTGAAAGTCTCTTTCTATCCTGGCATTCTGTGATTATGTAAGAGTTAAACTTTCTCTCTTATGCTGCCATTGTGTATTTTTTTTCACTCTACACCAAAAAAAAATTGTTCCCTGGCTGACTTTCTATGAATATGACAAAGAGTATCCAAATCATTTGGGGATCAGAACCACAGCGGGGTTGGGGTTTCTCTGTGCTCTTGGGATTTGTAGGCTGCTTGGTGTCTGCTGGGCCTCTGAGTCTGGAGCCCTGACTCCAGTGAGAGTGACACTAACATTTCTGGGCACTTCATTCTTTTTTGCAGCCCTGCTGCTGCAGTCCTTGGGAGCAATACAGTTTCAAGCCTGTCACTGGTTGTAAGGTACATGAGTCATCAAGCAAAGCATTGGCTCTGCAGAAGGGGCCACCTCCTTGATTAGGCAAATGGCCTCTTTGGGTGATTTACTCTACAAGGAACTGAAATAACCAGGTAGTTTTAGTCCAAGTGTTAGAGGTGGCTGAAACCTTAGAAGCCAATCCAAACTTACTCACGTTGCTGAAGTGAAAACAGAGTCCCAGAGAAACAATATGGCTTAATCCCTCCAGATTCTCTTCCTGGAGAGGCTCCTAGTAGAGCCTAGGCAGACACCAAGGCAGCCAGATTCCCTTTTATTATTATGTGGCCTTTATAATTATACATATTTATGGTGGCACACTTTGATGTTTCAGCATATTTATTGCATATTTATCAAATCGGCACATGCATCACCTCATGCTCCTATCATTTCTATTGTGGTGATGTCAGGTAGATAGTTAGGCATGTCCAACTGAAGAGGGGCCATAACATTCCAGCCAGGGGAGGGACCAGACTGCACCCAAGACGCCCACTTTGGAATTTAGCTTATGGTTAAAGTATCCTGATAAAATGTGAGCTCAGCCAAACCAGAAAAGCCTACTTTATAGCTGCATGCACAGAGAGCCCAAGGTCGGTAGCTCTCAACTGTCAATCACAAATGTCAATTATGAGCGTCTCGCCACATCACGACTGGCCTATTCCTCCCTTGGAACATATTGTAATAATTTTTTGCTTTATTATGCCTACTTTCATCTCTCTGAAGTATAATTCATTACTCCTTCAGTGAAAAGGAAGCAAGGAAGCCAGTCACCGCCGGTGACAGTGAGAACATTCCAAACTCCCTCTTCTGATTCTCACCTTGGCCATGGCTCCTTCCAATATGCTGGGGTGCCAGCAACATAAATGCATCTTGTGTTCGAGAAGATGACTCCAGCACAGGACAGAAGGCTGAGGGAGGGGACGATGCCGCTACCGAGCCTGAGTGAGGCTCTGTGCAGCAGGCTTCTGTAAAAGAGCCTCCTCTTGGGAGGCAGCCGATGCTGCGCCAAGGAAGCATTTCAAAGTGTGCAGTCCTGGGGAGACAGCAAAGCTAAGTCCTGCCTTGGCCTGACTTGGGATTGGTCCATTAATGTTTGAATTTCAATTTCCACACGTCTAGAATTTCTTCAAACACAAAATTAGTGAAAAAGTTTTAAAAGATAGTTTTAAAATATCTGACACAGAGTTGATAAATATTTCTTTCCTTTTCTTTGTTACTTCTCTTCTCACTTTTTAGAAGGATGAGGTAATACTACTTATATATTTTTCCTACAGTGAAAAAGAAACATTTGCATGGATATGTGTCCTAGATCTGGTTTGGGGTCTCTCAAACCACTCCTAATATTCAGAAAAGATCTTTTATTATAGACTGAATGTTTGTGTCTCCATAAATTCACATGTTAAAATCCTAATCCTCAATGTGATGGCACTAGAAGGTGGACCTTTGGGAGGTGACTTGGGTCACAAGGATGCAGTGATCATAAATGGGATTAGTGGCCTTGTGAAAGAGACCCCAAGAGAGCTCTCTGTCCCTCTGTCTGTCATACCAGGATAGAAGGGAGAGGCAGTCGTCAGCACCTCAGAAGAGAGCCCGCACCAGAACCCAGCCCTGCTGTCACCCTCCTCTCAGACGTGCAGCCTCCAGAACTGTGGGACTTAAGTGTCGGCTGCATTGTAAGCCACCAAGTCTGCAGTGAGCTGTCATAGAAGTCTGCTTCAGCCAAGACACTTTCTATGCCAAAATGTTGCACTGCTACCTATTAAATTAGGAAGCTCAAATGAATATAAATGTTTACTATTATCATGAAGCATTTATCAAGCCCCACCTGGAGTACTGTATGGTGTCTATTATGTGAAATTATCATCAATATCATCAATACAGTTATTGTCATAAAGAAGCATTTCTTAAAATCCTAACTGCAGGTGGATGTGAACAGAGAGCCATACAGATAAATATTAGATCATTTTGCTCAAAATATTCCAGACATGGTCCCTGAACTCTGCTGCCTCCTCACATTACTGCTGAGGAATGAAAGCTTAGAAACCCACCGAGGGCATTTACATACTCATGGATCAGTCTTCTATAGTGCACTGCGTGTATATGAATATCCTTCTTGTAACTGATACTCCAGTGACTGGAACTGTGATGACCAGTTATGCACTGACACACCTACCATCTTTTCACAGAATAAAATGGTTCACTAAACAAAAGCATGGATACTCAGTATTCATTGCTGTCTCAGACCATTGCTATATGAATGTGAAAAAGAATGTTTGAAGATGATCAAGCAATAAATATGGAAGCAGCAGCTACTCCAGACCAGCACAGTTCTAAGAACACTGGGGAATTTAGAATAAGTGGAAGACAATTCTATTCACCCTTCAAAATTCTGGTATACTATACAAAAGTGATAGTCTTGTTTTTAAAGATTTACTTATTTATTTGAAAATCAGAGTTAGAGAGGGGGACATACACATACACACACACACACACAGAATGAGAGAGAGAGATCTTCCATCCACTGGTTCACTCCGCCAGATGGCCACAATGGCCAGGGCTGAGCTAGGCCGAGGCCAAGAGCCTGGTCTCCCACATGAGTAACAGGGACCCAAACATTTGAGCCATATTCCTCTACTTTTCCCAGGCTGTTAGCAGGGAGGTAGATGGGAAGTGGAGCAGCTGGGACATGAACTGGCACTCACATGGGATGCCAGCATCCCATGCGGCAGCTTTACTTGCCATGCCACAGTAGTAAAATAGTCTTTTTAAAAAATGTCTCTCGGGCCAGTGTTGTGGCACAGCAGGTTAAAGCCCTGGCCTGAAGCGCTGGCATTCCTTATGGGCACCTGTTCTAGTCCCAGCTGCTCCTCTTCCGATCCAGCTCTCTGCTCTGGCCTAGGAAAGCAATAGAAGATGGCCCAAGCCCTTGGGCCTCTGCACACCTGTGGGAGACCCGGAAGAAGCTCCTGGTTCCTGGCTTTGGATTAGCACAGCTCTGGCCATTGCAGCCATCTGGAGAGTGAACCAGCAGATGGAAGACCTCTCCGTCTCTACCTCTCTCTGTAACTTTCAAATAAATAAAATCATAAGGAAAAAACTCTCATATTGTTTCTTAGTCCATTTGTGATTCTATAGTGATATACCTGGCACTGGGAAATTTGTAAAGAGCAGAAACTTATTTCTTATGGTTTTGGAGGCTGAGAATTCCAAGATCAACCCACCAGCACACATGACCATTTGGTAAGGGCTGCTCTCTGCTCTCAAAGTGGTGTCTTGTTGATGCATTCTTAGGAAGGGGGAGATGCTGTGTCTTCCATAGCCAGAAGGGAAAGAAGGGCAAAATGGCCCAGCTGGTCCCCTCCAATCCTTTTACAAAAGTACAAATTCCATCCTTGAGGATAGAGCTCTCATGACTTAATCCCATCCTGAAAGGCCTCACCTATTAGTACTGCTACATTGGAGATTGTTTCAACATGAGTGTTGGGCTAGATACAAATATATAAACCATAACGCACCCCCAGGCAAAAGACTGGATATATTTCATGTTGTTTATTCCCTTCCTCTGTGTTCCACATTCCTTTGAACAAATCCCTCTACTGTGGAAATGCCATATGGTATTATTGTGACTGTTCCTAGAGGAACAGGAAGCATGTCTATCTCATGTGGGGAAGTCTTCAATTTGAGATTCCCACTTTGACAAAAAAGCAGGAGCATCAGGGATATTAGAGGAAACCCACTACTTTTCCTGTGAGATTCAAGGTGGAAGTATGTGTGTGGGTGTGGTGGGGGGGAGGTGGAGGGAGGTATTGTTGGACCAAATGATTTGATTTTACATTTGGAGCTCTTTCAAAGTCCAAGCCATTCAGTGAGCCCTCACTACCATGAAAAGTTTGGGTTTATTTATCTTTGTCCATGTTCTCATCTCCATCAAAAAAGACAACCATCCTCAATGATAGAAATTCCTGCAATTCTCTGCTTACTGAGGGGAGGTCTATTTTTTCTGGACATCAGCTCATTTTGGCTTCTTTGTACCCACTGCTCTTCACTGAACTCACAGAAAACTGCAATTTTTAAAGTTTTCTTCTTGTTATCATCTCAGGAGTAGAAGTTTTTCCCATTCTTTATCATCATAACTGGCAGCTTTCTTTAATCTAAAGATAAAATAATCAACACGTCACAAAAGAAATCAGAAACACTCCACATTTGTTCAAATGAGACTTCCAACAGATACTCAGTTATAAAAGGAATTTTTACCTTACTCACCAGTCCTCCATAATAATGTATTTTTTCTTTTATGATCTATATTCTGAGACACTACCATTACCTGACTGCATTTATTGCTGAAATGCAAAACTGAAGCAGAAATTTTGAGCACAAGGACTGGGTTCTGGGAAGTGACCGGCTGAGAGAGTGACCTCTAGCACAGCAGTCTTGTACTAGGAAAGTTTCTGTGGTCAAGGCAGGTGACAGATGCTGTGGATGATGCAGAGTCGTACAAAAAGTGGCTTTCAACCAAATCCAAAAGATTCATTACCCTAACTATGCTTTCAGACATGTTTTGCAATCATTTAGTATGGAGATATTGATAAAGAACAATGCAATCAGTATAACTAGCCATTCGTACATAATTTTGTAGCTTCCTTTTAGTCTATCTGGGTGCTTTGAACAGATTAGTTATATTTCATTCCATAAAGTAGATAATCTTTCTGGTGCATATAGCATTTGTTTTAAAAAACCTTTTATGCCATTTTTTAAGAAAATTCCAGAACCAATCGGGTAGATACAGACAGCATGTGGTTATTATCTTGACATCTGGTTGAAGCGAACAGCTCTAAACAGGAATTATTCTCAGTTGGCACAACCAGATAATAATAGCTACAGTATTGTGATCCACTTAACCACATGCAAGGTACTGTACTGATTGCTTTAATACTGTAGCTTGGATACCCATAAAATATTTCAAGATTGGTAAGTTTTCATCACCAGTTTGTACTTGAGAAAAGTAGCTCAGAGAGGTTAAATAATTCATGCACTCAATAAATATTTATAGAACATTTCCTATTTGCAGGAACCAGTCTGGATGCTTGCTCTATGTTCTGGAAGAATAGGACAAGTTTATAATATAATGGATTTTTAACAATTTTTAACCCTTTTGAGATTTGCACTAAATAAGAAATAAAATAGCAAGCTTTGAAACAAAGATCAAAATGTAAGCAGTAGTACTGCAAAAATCCTATTGGATTTCCTACCACCTAATTACTGACCCCACTGGAATAGTGTAGGCTTGCTTTCTTTCAGGGATATGCCTTTTACCAAGGGTCCGAAGCAGTTCTTGATGATGTTCCTCCCAGCAAACCAGCACCAGAAAAAAAGCAGCTCTACAAAGAGTAAGCCACAGATGACCAATGCCTTCCCCAGACTCTCCAAGCTGACAAATGACTTTAGAGAAGGTTGTAGAGAAGGCTTGAGAATTGATTGCTCCAAGTGTCCTTCCAGCAAAATCTAGTAAGGAAGACAGACACTGAACGACAAAATAATGTGATATGTACTTAATTTATTCTGATTTTGATTGGCTCTGGAAAACAGAAGTACTGGACATGATAAGAGTATATAATAAAACTTCCTTAGACTTCCCAAGGACCTAACATGAATGAAATGGAAGTATCTGAGCAAAAGGCAGGAGAGTACTCCCAGTAGAAGGGGAAAAAATGGTAAGGCCCTGAGGCAGCAAGTAAAGTGTAGTGCATGGGAAACAAAACACCAATGGATTGGATGGAACACAAGGAAAGAGAGAAAGTGTCAGAAGAGGCTGCAGAGACAGACAAGGCAGCATCCTACAGGGTCTTGTAGAAGGTGAAGGACTTTAAATTTTATGTTAAAGGCCATGGAAAATCATTAAGATGTCCTAAGCAGAGAACTGACATCATCATGGTGCCCAAGATCGCACAGCCTCCACCTGCATGGTTCTGATTAACACTGTTCTCATATTAGAATTTTCAAAAGACCTCACATTTTCTTTGCAACCAGGTACTAACCCTTCTCGTGCTGTCTAATCCATTTTCAAGTGTGCTGAGTGCTTGGAGGCTATTTTTAGTTTCATGATTGAGTGGTATCCAAAGTGGCTTCAAGTGTGTTCTGGAACTTGCATGGATTCATTTTCATTTAGTAGGCTGGCCTCCAAGTAGCTCTTTTATTTATTTATGCCTTCCTTTTTAAACTTTAATTTAGCAAAGTATACTTGATGCCAAAGCTGATTATGCCTCTCAGTCTGTGATTTAGCCATTCTGCCTTTGCTAATAACATGTTCCAATCCATCAACATCACTGTAAACCTGAGCTCTCTGGGTCTCAGCCCATTGCTACTACTGCTTTCTTGACTTCATGGGGAAACATTTTCTTCCAGCAAATTTTTCCTGCTTTCAGGAACTGCAAAGGATATAATCCTAACATATGAGTGGTCCCTGAGGAATCCTTCCTAACCTGGATGAACCAACCAGTTAATCATTTAGTATTTATTTGTTCAACATCTATTATAGATAGCACAACTAGAGGCTATTGGGAAATTTTGGGGTGGCAAAGTATACCTTGTAAGTTTTGCCTTAATTCTATTATCTTCTAGCTGGGGAGAAAAACACAGATATGTTAAAGTATAATAACAAAGGCAGGAGATGATTTTTGCCAAATATAGTATAGTAATCCTTAATTGTCCCTCTGTGTTTATGGGGGCTTGGTTCCAGGATCCCTGCAGATATCAATTCCATAGATTCTCAAATAGCTTATATAAAATGATAGTATTTTCATATAATGCATGCACATCCTACTGTAAACTTAAAATCATCTCATAATACCTAACACAACGTCAGTGCTATGTAGAAAATTGTTTATTGTTCAGGGAATAATGACCAAAAAAAGTCTGTACTTGTTCAGAACATATGTAATTTTTTTCCAAATATTTTCAACCCTGGGTTGTTTGAATCTGAGGCTGCAGAACCGGCAGACGCAGAGGCTGACTGCACTGCTGGAGTGCAGGGGAGAGGGTGAGCAATACAGTAAAGGGGATTCTGTTGCATCTGTGCACTGGGGGTGGAGTGATACAACCCCATGGGTGGAGAAGGTGCCTGGGTCACGCCAGATGAAAACAGCTTTCTAATGATGGTGTGCCTGGATGGATCAGAGAAACAGTGAGGTTTCAGTGGGGATGTAGTTATTAGGGGAACAAATAGGATATAAATATTCTTGAAGCCAGAATACAGAGGCACTTCTATATCAGTATATGATTAGACTAATTAACAAACCATAGTCTTCACTGCAGTTTTGTTAGGAGTGGAAGAGGTCTTAGAAATGATGTCGTTTGCTCCCACTTTTTAAAATGAGGAAGCTAAAACCAAAGAGGATGCTTTAGTCAAGGCTTTATCTATCTATAATGATATTTCGTCTACTTCCAAAAGGCTTTCGAGTTAATTTCTAGTTTTCTCAACTCATCACTTTGGGTGCTATGCAACCAGGCAGAAAGATAATAAGCCCCAAACTTCATGAAATGTTGAATATTGCTGCTGTGAGCACAAAAGTTATTTGGTTGACTTACTGTTTTTAATATGCTTTATCAATTTTTCATCTTAAATTGGTTGCACAAAAAATGATGTTTCTTTGAAGTAGACTCTAGTGACACGTAGACTCAGGATGAGTCACACTGCTAATGTGAGCTCCTGAGATCTGGAATTACTAGAAGTGTTTCGCATTGGTTGGGCTAAGCAAAACCACCCACCACAACCATTTCATCCCTTCTCCTGTGAATACTCGTGATCCTCTGGGGTTCAGTTCCTTTCCTGCCTACTCGCTGAAGCCTTACTCATTCTTCCTGTTGAGTCACTCTGCTCTCCTCTGATTCTCTGCAGCATCGATTGTCTGTAGCAGTCTTTGTTGTACTCACTATATGCTCGTCGTGATTTGTACTTAAGGATTACTTTCTATATAGTAATATTCACAAATCTTGAGTGCATAACTTGATAAGTTTGACAAATCTGCAATCATCCTTCTTATCAACATTTCTACCCCCCTAGTAAGTTCCTTACCCTGCCCCTTGCCATAGAAATAAGACATTTTTTCCTGTTAGTGGACATTTGGTTGCTGCTAGTTTTCAGTTTGAATATCATTTGCAAGTCATTTTGTGGACATATGCATCATTTCCCTTGAATAAATTCCATGGTATACAATTGCTGGGTCATAGATATGTACGTATAGCTACGTATTTAACTCTACTACCGGGGCCAGCATTGTCATGTAGCAGGTAAACCTGCATGCAGCCTATAATGCTGGCCATATGGGCACCAGATTGAGAGCCAGCTGCTCCACTTCTGATCTGTCTCCCTGTTAATGCACCTGGGAGAGCAGAAGAGGATGGCCCAAGTGGTTGGGCCCTGGCATACCCACAAGGGAAGCAGGGATGAAGCTTCTAGCTGCTGACTTCAGCCTGGCCCAGCCCCTGCCATTGCAACCAATTGATAAGTGAGCCAGTAAATGGAAGATTTCTCTCTCTGTAAGTCTGCCATTCAAATAAATAAATAAAACTCTTAAAAAAAAAAACTCTGCTAGGAACTGACGGTTTTACAAAGCAAATGTATCTATATGTCCTACCTCAAGGAAAATTAGGTATTGTATTTATTAGATTTCCCACCTCTATATTGTCAGCCTCTTTAATTTTAGCCACTCTCTGAGTGACAGACAGAGAGGTAAAGAGAGAGATCTATCACTGAGCTCCCTCCCCAAATGGCAGCAACAGTAGAGGCTGGGCCAGGTCAAAGCCAGGAGCCAAGAACTCCATCTGAGTCTCCCATGGGAGTAGTGGGTACACAAGTACTTGGGCCAATATCTTATGCCTTCCAAGGCACATTTGCATGGAACTGTATTGGAAGTAGAGCAGTCAGATCTCAAACCAATGCTGAAGTATGGGATGCTGGTGTCACAAGCAGTAGCTTAACCGGCTGTGCAACAATGCCAGCTCCAATGCTATTGCTTTGTAGGTTTTCTAAGTTTCATTTTTAAAATTTTTATTGCTAGTTTGTAGAAATAATAATAGATTTTTAAATATTTATGTATATCTCTCAACCTTGATAAATTTACTTACTAATTCAAATATTTTATAGGTTTGTTGGGATTTCCTAGCACATAATCATGTCAACTCTGAAATAAGATGATTTTAATTCTTCATTTTCAAGTTTTGACTCTTCAAGATTTATTTACTCATTTATTTGAAAGGTAGAGCAACAGAGAGGGGAAAGAGAGGGAGGGAAAGAGAGAGATCTTCCATCTGCTGGTTCACTCCCCAGTGGCTGCAATAGTCAAGGCTGGACCAGGCTGAAGCCAGAAGCCTGGGACTCCATAATTCCTTCCACATCTCCCACATGAATGGCAAGGGCCCTAACACTTGGGCCATCGTCCACTGCCTTCCCAGGAGCATTCACAAGGATCTGAATAGGAAGCAGAGCAGCTGAGACTCAAACAGGTGCTCTTTAAAAAAAATAGGAAACTTTTATTTAATAAATATAAATTTCAAAAGTACAACTTTTGGATTGTAGCGGTTCTTCTCCCCATAACCACCCTCCCACCCACAAACCATCCCATCACCTACTCCTTCTCCCATCCCATTCTTCATTAAGATTTTTTTTAATTAGCTTTATATACAGAAGATCAACTCTATACTGAGTAAAGATTTCAACAGTTTGCACCCACACACACACACAAAGTATACAGTACTGTTTGAAGATTGGTTTTACCATTAATTCTCATAATACAGCACATTAAGGACAGAAGTCCTACATGGGGAGCAAGTGCACCATGACTCCTGTTGTTGACTTAACCATTTATACTCTTATTTATGACATCAGTAATAACCCAAGGCTCTTGTCATGAGCTGCCAAGACTATGGGAGCTTCTTGAGTCGAGCAGGTGCTCCTGATATGGGATACCGGCATAGTAAGATGCAGCTTAACTTGCTGTGCACAATGCCCAGCCTGACTCTCATATTTCTTCGAGGGAGCTTTTCCAATGACTAGTTCTTCTAGTACAATGTTGAATAGAAGTGGTGGGAGTGGACATCATTTCTTTTTTCCAGATCCTAGAGGGAAAGCATTAAACTTCCTACCCTGAAGATCTGCAGGGCTCACAGAGTGGTTTCCTGTTGCTCCAGCATTTCCCTGGCAGCACTAAAGTATATTTCTTGATACTCAGGCCTCAATGCGCTTTTCCCACATCAAATACCATCCTGACTTACACTGATCATGACTCACTGCACAGGTCTAATCACAGTCTAAATACTCCCACTATCTAAGCCATACTCCTGGGACCTTCTTCCTGTTTTCAGTAAGATTATTGTGGACTTGGTATATCTCTCATGTCACAGGGCTTTGAGCCACTGCTCCTATTTGCATTACAGAAGGACTCTCTGGCACATCACATGGGACTGTTGATTGTATTTCAGTCATGGGCACTTTCTGGAACTAGGGAATCCCAGAACCATTATGCTACATCATTGACTTGAGTGCTATCTATATGAAATACATTATTCATTAGTATCTCAATCACTGGGTTTTCAATATTTGGAAAGCATCTAGTATGCATGCATGAGAGCCTAAACCAATAAAAGCATGCCTTTTAGTTCCTAGTCCTGGCTGCAAAGAATGTTTGTTTTCTCTTATTTGGCTTTCCAAGTTCAGTTTTCTTTGTGAAGTAACCTTGACATTTCTGTTTCTTTTGGGAATAATTTTCTGGAGAGATCAGAAGGTGAGTAAATAACAGATTCATAGAGGGTCTTGTCATATGATTTTGAATTTGAAGAAAGAGAAAAAGGGAAAATTAAAGAGGTCAAACAAGACCCTGGAATAAGATTATAATTTGTGGAAAATGAAAATGGGTCTGACACATGTACAAGAGAGGTTAGCTTAGAGTAGAACATTCTGATACAGAACATTCTGGTTTAGGACTGCAGTAATTCAAGGTCCTCAAGAACAGGACTAAGGCCACAAGGCCAGTATAGCAGGGATCGGGCACTGCTGATGCATGAGCCGTGGTGGAGAACCTCCTCCAGGAAGCTGCCCTGACCCTGAGAGGAAGATGTTGCTGTGTGCTGCACTTGAGACCAAGTTTCTCCGCATTTTGGGGGTGAGAATGGAGGTGTGGCAAGAAATAATAACCCTCACCTAATCAGAGCAGCAGTCCATGGACCATGAGACGCTGTCAGTGGTCTTCTCCTGAGGGTCATTCTTCTGCTTGGTTTACTCTTTGGGTCCTTGGCATCTGACTGTCCTGGTAAACGGACTTGATTGCATCCCAGAACTCACTTCCTATTCCCTGATCCTTGGGATTGAGATCTTCTGGGAGATGATTTCTCAATTTACACCCTTTGCTAACTGCCATATCAGTCTACACCTTTCTCCCTGTTGGCTTCAGCCTCACAGTGCTACTTCATCCCAACCAACCATCAGCTTTGTAGTCATCACCAAGCCTTGATTTAGCACCAATAGTCCTGGCCTATTTTGTAGTTGTTTTTTTTTTCTTCACTAAAAAATATGCCTTGAAAATTCTTCATATAAGTACATGTAGGGATTCAAAGTGCTTAACAACATGCATGGTGTGGATCAATCAATGTGCAGGAACCATCAATCAACGTGCTAGAAATTAACCTCTTTCTGGTGAAGGCAACATAACATGGTAGTTAAATCTACAAATTTGGAATAAGAAAATCTTTAAGTTTTTATTTGAAAGATGAAAATATTCTTTTATAATTTACATGTCAGTATTTCCATCTCATAGGCCACATCTTGTGTGTGTATGTGTGTGTGTGTGTATGTATCTTGTATGTTTACATAGTACTATATATAGCATATGTTTAGGAGATTACCAGATTTCCATCATGGTTAGTTCAAAGTGCTTTCCTTGGAGATAGACTGTGTTTTACTCATCTTAATGCTAACCATAGTGTCCAGAATAATACTGAGTGCATGGGAGATGTTCAGGCAACATGCACTCCAAGAATGATTCTTCTAATTAGTAAAACAAGCTACCAGTTCATTTCCATAACATGATGTAAATTCAATTATTAGCAATTTTGTGTGAAGCATTACAAATCTAAGTGAAGTCTGAACCCTGCTTTCAAGCTGCTCATGGTCTCATAGAGACACAGATGTATACATGCTTAAATTAGTCTTCAAGGACTACCATAGCAAACACCACAGATGAGATGCCTTAAACAGCAATAATTCATTTTCTCACACTTCTAGAGGCTGGAAGTCCATAATCAAGATAACTTCTCTGCCTTAACATGGTCTTTTCTCTGTGCACACCCATACCTGGTGTCTCTCCATGTGTACAAATTTCCTCCTCTTTTTAAAATTTTTCTTTATTTTTAGTTTTCTATGAAAGGCAGAGAGACAAACAGAAAGATTGTCCTACTGGTTTATTCTCCAAAAACTCAGAACAGCCAGGGCTTTCCCAGGCCAAAACCAAAAACCTGGAACTCAAACTGGATCTCTCATGTGGGTGGCAGAGATCCAAGGACTTGAATCATCACCTGTTACTTCCCAGGATGTGTATTAATGGGAAGCTGGGTCAGAATCAGAGGATCCAAGACTTGAACAAGATGTTCCAACATGGGATGGGGGAACTTAACAATAACTACCAAATACTCATCTCCCAAATTTCCTCATCTTGGGACCATCATTGTGGCATGGCAGATTAAGCTGCCACTAGCATCCCATCTGAGTGCTAGTTCAAGTCCTGGCTGCTCTGTTTCCAATCCAGTTTCCTGTTAATGTTTCTGAGAAGGCAACAGCAGATAACCCAAGTACTTGGACCCCTGCCATCCACATGGGAGACCCAGATGGAATTGCAGGCTCCTGGCTTCAATATGGCTCAGCCCTAGCTGTTGTGGCCATTTGGGGAGTGAGCAAGTAGATGGAAGATATTCTCTTTCTCTCCCTCTCTCTTTCTCTCTCTAACTCTACCTTTCAAATCAATCAATAATTTTTCCTCTTATAAAGACAAAAATCTAATTGAATTCAGTGTCATTTTTACTCAACTGCCTTCTGATATACTGTTTCCAAATGCTTCACATTCTGAGATACTGGAAGGAACCTTAGCATATGAACTTAGGAAACAAAATTCAGACTATGGCAATCTTCTGTTACAGTATGAGTGGTTAATTAGTAAAATGAGAAGTTTTAGTAAAGCATAGACTTTACTGAGCAAGAGACAGTATGATTTTGGAAACAACTAAGCTCTTCAAGATCAAGTAATAAACATAGTGATACTAAATTTTTTTTCCATTTAATCTCTCAAAATCATCTTGTTCTAAGAAGAACTCAGATCGATAATACTACTTTTCTGGTTTGGAAAATATTATTCTCCTCTTAATCTAAAGACAAAAATGATCTGGTGTTTAATGTGTCACCTTTAGGAAGAGTCAGAGTTTGATACAGCTTTTAACTGAGGTTTATGCTGTCTCTTTGGTGTTTCCATGCAAAAATCATTTGGCAGTGATTCACTCTGTTATTAACATTCAGGTACATAAGTTCTCACCATAATTGTGCCTGAAAATTATTGAAGACATATTTTGACTCCAGCATTTTATTTATGGGAGTCCATTCCAGGAATTGTTTGGAGGGAAAGGGAATAAAATATAAGGTATCCCTCACCTCTCAAATTAGAGTACAGAGAATGGGCATGGTATTGAATGGAATCAATAGAAAGACTCAATCCATCCGTCTTTGATTTATTCACCCAACAATTTATTCTGCCAAATAAGTGTTTATTAAATTAGGGGATAGTAAATCAATAAGGGACTTATTGACCTTATATTTTTGCCAAGCTTATGCTGAGCACCATGGGGAATACAGTAAGTAGATGAGAGAATTCTTCCAGTGAAAAGTTTATAATTAAAGTAGGAGAGAAAACTATCAACATAAGCTAGGTTACAATTAATGATTGATTACCTGATACCAATGCAAAATTGAATGGGAATAATCAGTAACATTTGTATAAAAGAAGTGTGTGAATAGAATTTTATGTGATGGTACAGTTTGAGTAGAGGCATGACAGCAGGTGATGGTGATGTCGTCACACACTGGGGGTTAGAGCGAGCTGAGTGTGGGCAGCCAGTAGAACAGCAAGACCACTGACCTGTCAAATGATGCACACTGAGGAAGATGGGTAAATAATGATGAAAATGTTGATGGATGGCCTGTGTATCAGGGTGAGAAGCTGTGATGTGACATAATGAAAGAAACACTATCTACAGAGCTCCAAAACATCCCTTTTCATGAAAGTGACATGATGACAAACATGTGTCTCAGTCTGTTTTGTGCTCAATAACAGAATTGTTTATAGTGAGCAGCCTCCTAGTCCTAGAAACTGGGAGATCCAAGATCAAGCACCAGCACCTCGTGAGGGCCTGGCTGCTACACTATCCACAATGAAGGCAGAAGAGTAAGGGAGCAACCAACTCTCGTGAGCCCTTTTCTAAAAAGATGCATTTTTTTTATTTGAAAGGCAGAGTTACTGAGAGGCAGAGACAGAGAAGGAGAGAGAGAGAGAGACAAACAGATCTTCCATCCACTGGTTCACCTCCCAGATGGCCTCAATGGTTGGAGCTCGGCCTATCCAAAGCTAGGAGCCAGGAGCTTCTTCTAGGTCTTCCATGCAGGTGCATGGGCCCAAGGACTTGAGGCATCTTCCACTGCTTTCCCAGATCATATCAGAGAGCTGGAATGGAAGTGGAGCAGTTGGGACTCAAACCAATGTCCATATGGCTTGCCAGCGCTGCAGGTAGTGGCTTTATCTGCTACACCACAGTGCCAGCCCCTCATGAGCCCTTTTTATAACGGCATTAATCTATCCATGAGAGTGAAGCTCTCGTGACACAAACACCTCTGTTAGGTCCCACCTTCCCACACTGTCACACTGGGGATTTAGTTTCTAACACATGAATGATGGAGCACATATTTAAACCATAGCAATGTATTTTGGTAAGAAGGAGAAACAGAGGCAAGAATCTGCCAGGGCAGTATAAGGGAGTTAGAGCAACCTGGATAGTGGGAAGGAAGTGTGAGGTTGAGGGTGGGATCAATAAGAATGGAGGAAATAGATACAAAATATTGTATAGATACAAAATAGAAGCAAAATATTAAAGGAAAATTAGGATTATGTCATTAGGAAATTTTACATGTTTAAGTGTGAGTAAACTAATGATGTCACCAACAGGCAGAGAGGGGGAGGAAAAGATTGGATGTCATCTCTAATTTGGGGGAAGAAGGCAGTGAGTATATTCTGATGAGGCTGGGCCAACTGATATCCCAGGCAGAACAACCCATAGGTTCTTAGCAATAAAACTGAGGACCGAGTAACAAACACTGACCTGGAAACATAAGCATTCCACATAGAATCTTCTGCATTGGAGATGTTACCTTTTGGTTGAAACTATAATGTGTGTATTTTAGAATCAATGGAGTAGTGATGACAGCTGAAGCCATGAGAATGGAATGCATATCCTCAGCAGGAGAAAGAAAAGCAGAAAATCAGCTGGAGAGTGTGAGGGGACCGTCAGAATAGTAGGAGGCAAACTGGAACAGTGAAATGTAATGAGACCCCGGCAAGGATAGAGTTTCACAGAGACAGGGAGTGACAAGAGGTGTGGGAGGGATGTGAGAGAAGAATGCATCAGTGGAGGCAGAGACAATCTAGAGTCTGAGATAACTGCAGGCTAAGAAGAGTTAAACCTACGAAGCACCGCTGCTGTCCTCCAAAAGAACTTCTTTAAGAGAGTATCAGAGGCCGGCGCCGTGGCTTAACAGGCTAATCCTCCGCCTTGAGGCGCCAGCACACCGGGTTCTAGTCCCGGTTGGGGCGCTGGATTCTATCCCGGTTGCCCCTCTTCCAGGCCAGCTCTCTGCTATGGCCCGGGAAGGCAGTGGAGGATGGCCCAAGTGCTTGGGCCCTGCACCCGCATGGGAGACCAGGAGAAGCACCTGGCTCCTGGCTTCGGATCAGCAAGATGCGCCAGCTGCAGCAGCCATTGGAGGGTGAACCAACGGCAAAAAGGAAGACCTTTCTCTCCGTCTCTCTCTCTCACTATCCACTCTGCCTGTCAAAAAAAAAAAAAAAAAAAAAGAGAGAGAGAGAGTATCAGAGAGGCTGCTGTTGCGGCGTAGCAGGTATGGGTGCTTGTTCATATTCCAGCTGCTCCACTTCCAATCCAGTTCCCTACTAATGGCCTGGGACAGCAGCAGGAGATGGCCCAAGTGTTTGGGCCACTGTACTCAAATGGGAGGCCCAGAAGGAGCTCCTGGCTCCTGGCTTTGGCCTGGCCCAGCCCCAGCCATTGCAGCCATCTGGGGAGTGAATGAATGAATGGAAGATCTCTCTCTCTCTCTCTGTGTGTGTGTGTGTGTGTGTTATCTTGCTCTCTCTGTAGCTCTTTCAAATAAATTGATAAATCTTTTTTAAAACAGGGGAATCAGAAACAGAACCCACATACCAAAGGTTAAGGGCTGAAAAAGAGACAGGAAAAGAGAAATGCTCTTGGCACAGTGTAGAGAGCCCAAAGGCCCTCTGGCATGTTCTGTTTGTGTTCCCCTCAAATCCATATGTTGAAACCTAAACCCCAGTACCATAGTATTAAAAGGTAGGGCCTTCCTGAAAAGCCCACAAGAGCATTTCAGGCATGGAAAGCCAAGATACTGAGGCAAAAAATGTGCTACATGAAAGATCTCGTTGGGTGAGATCCCAGTGGGAAGAAGTGGCCATCAAAAAAGGAGGTACTTTTCTCTGAAGGGAGGAGAGAACTTCCACTCTGCTTATGGCGTTGTCTAAATACTGACAGAGTCTGTGGATTCAAAAGGCTCCCATAGCCTAGGCAGCTCATGTCAAGAGCCTTGGGTGATCACTGATGTCATACATAAGAGTGTTTAATGTTAAATGAATAACAGGAGTCACTGTGCACTAACTCCCCATGCAGGACCTCTCTCCTCAAAGAGTTGTATTATAACTACATCTAAGTGCTTGTTAAAGATGCAGCATTCTTGGATATTTTCATTAAAGTTAATTAAGTTTCTAAAAAAAATGAAAATTAAATTAAATTCAGGATGCAATGACTTTGAATAACCCTTGTCTCAATTGTTGAGGAACAATTTTTTGTTTTGTTTTGTTTTGGTTGTTTGTTTTTTTTTTTTTTTTTTTTTTTTTTTTACTGTGCAAATTGTTGAACTCTTTATTTAGTTTAGAGTTGGTCTTCTGTGTATGAAGTTAATCTAAAATGGATCTTAGTGGAGAATGGGACTAGGAATGGGAGAGGGAGGAAGTACAGGGGTGGGAGAATGGGTGGGAGCGTGGGAATGGTGGGAAGAATCACTATATTCCTAAAGTTGTCCTTATGAAATGCATGAAGTTTGTATTCCTTAAATAAAAGGTTTCTTTGGGGGGAAAAATAATTTTAAAAAGGCAGGATCTTCAGGAGATGATTAGGTCAGGAGGATGGAGCCTTTGTGAATGGGAGTTGTTGGAGATCGTTCACCTCTCCCGCTACCTGAGGACACAGTGGAAGGCATCACCATGGCAGGCATTTGCCTAGCAGTGAAGATGACAGGACACACATGTCCCACGTGGCAGTGCCTAGGTTTGACTTCCAGCTCCTGACTCCAGCTTCCTGTTAATGCAGAATCTGGAAGGCAGCAGAGAGGACACACGTGATTGGGTTCCTGCCACCATTTTTGAGACCTTAATTGTGTTTGCAGCTCCCTGCTTTAGCCTTGGCTAAGCATCAACTGTGAGGACATTTGGAGAGTGAACCAGCAATGGAAGCACTTTCTCTCCCTCTCCTTCTCCCTCCCCCTACCTCTCAAATAAGTAAATATATATATTTTAAAAAAGGAACAAGAGACAGTTCCTCATCAAGCAATGCATTTTCTGGTGTCCTGACCTTGGACATACTAGCCTCTAGAACTGTGAGCAATACACTTGTGTTGTTTACTAATTATCCAATTAACACATTTTATTTATTATTTATTTTATTTATTTGTTATTTAGGTTTTGTGGGGAATGGCACATACCATTGACTATGCCCCCTGAGAGGAGAAATCCCCATCTGGGGCTGTAGATGAGGATATAATCTAGACTGATAGTCCCAGGGGTCTGAACATGTGACATTTGGGCTCTGAAGGAAGAAAATTAAAGGCTATAACCTGAATTGCAAAAACTGAACAAGTATTGCTCAGTGATTTACAAAGTAGTTTGAAGGCTCAAGAAAATAAGTATTAGTACCTCTATGAACTAAATCCAATAGATGGACAGCACTCAGGACAATTGGCAAACCACAACACAAGTCCATGCTTAGCTCATGCAATCATTTGTTTGTTTT
This sequence comes from Lepus europaeus, assembly GCF_033115175.1. Classification (NCBI taxonomy): domain Eukaryota; kingdom Metazoa; phylum Chordata; class Mammalia; order Lagomorpha; family Leporidae; genus Lepus; species Lepus europaeus. The sequence goes on from NC_084842.1 coordinate 43,304,931, forward strand.
GTGTGCTTCTGAAAGCTGGAGAACAGCCATCAGTGATGTTCCTGAGTGGTTTGAAAGTTGACACCTGACATCAACCCTTGCACTAACATCAAAATTATTTTTTAAAGATTTATTATTTATTTATTTGAAAGGCAGAGTTGAAGAGAGAAAGATCTTCCATCTGCTGGTTCACTCCCCAAATGGCCACAAGGGCCAGAGCTGGGCCAATCTGAAGCTAGGAGCCTATTAAGGGTCTTCCACATGGGTGCAGGGGCCCAAGCACTTCAGCCACCTTCTGCTTCTTTCCCAGGCCATAGCAAAGAGCTGGATCCAAAGAGGAGTGGCCCAGGCATGAAGCAACACCCATATGGAATGTCTGTGATGCAGACAGAGGCATAGCCTACTGTGCCACATCGTCAGCCCCTATCAAAATTATTTAAATAAGATTAACAAGTGGCTTCATCGCCTGTGCTACCTCTGTTAAGTCATTCTTGGCTGCTGAGTATGCAGGGCTAAGAAAGACTGAAGCGTTTCAGGAAAGGAGACCTTTGGATGAGCAATTTTTGTCCTGGGCATCGTAGAGGGAGATGGCAGCATCAGTGCTTCCCATCTTGGCTCTTCCTGCGCCATGATTGTCTCTCTCAGTAAGTGACCCTTTAAAACCATAGCACTTGGCTGGCGCCGTGGCTTAACAGGCTAATCCTCCGCCTTGCGGCGCCGGCACACCGGGTTCTAGTCCCATTTGGGGCGCTGGATTCTATCCCGGTTGCCCCTCTTCCAGGCCAGCTCTCTGCTATGGCCCGGGAAGGCAGTGGAGGATGGCCCAAGTACTTGGGCCCTGCACCCGCGTGGGAGACCAGGAGAAGCACCTGGCTCCTGGCTTCGGATCAGCGAGATGCACCGGCCGCAGCGGCCATTGGAGGGTGAACCAACGGCAAAAAGGAAGACCTTTCTCTCTGTCTCTCTCTCTCACTATCCACACTGCCTGTCAAAAAAAAAAAAAAAAAAAAAAACCATAGCACTTTTAAAATTTTCTCTTGGTCCTTCCTAAACCCTAGGTTTAGTTGAGCAACAGCTTATGTTCCATTTGCAAAATCCATCTAATGATAGAGAACAGTTAATAAATAGGAAAGAGTTCATAAGTGAAGTTGAGAATATATGCAGGGTCTTCAAAAAGTTTAGGAAAATACATATTAGGAACAAAATATGCTTGGGTTTAAAATGTTTTACACCAAATAAATGTACCTTTTAATTCCCTTTTATACGAACTGTTTGAAATACCCTCAAATGGGGAAGTAATATACAGGTAGAGAGAGAATGACACAGAGAGAGGGACAGAGAAACTGGGACAGGAATAGGAAGGGAAACAGGGAGGAGAGTTTCTAACCCCTCCCGCTCTTTTCTTTTCCACGAAGCCTTCTTTTATGTTCTTCTCTTTTGTTCCCACACTGGATTTGGCTGTCTGGGAGCTGCAAGACATGTGCTAAATCATCTCCCAGTGACTCAGTGATTCATGAGAACTTCTTGGGTCTCAAGACAATAGCAGTGAGAATTCCTCCAGTCAGTTACTAAAGTCTGCTTGCATCTTAAACATCGAAAACTTGTACCTTCCGTAGGTACTGGAGAAGCCAGCAGTTGATAAGTGTGGTTTCTTCTGCTGACCTGGGTTTTTTTCTTTTTCTTTTCTTTCTTTCTTTTTTTTATTGAAAGCCTTCTAGAATCTCCACTGAAATTCTAATTCTGATTCTTTTTCTTTAAAGATTTACTAAATTGGCCGGCGCCGCGGCTCACTAGGCTAATCCTCCACCTTGCGGCGCCGGCACACCGGGTTCTAGTCCCGGTCGGGGCACCGATCCTGTCCCGGTTGCCCCTCTTCCAGGCCAGCTCTCTGCTGTGGCCAGGGAGTGCAGTGGAGGATGGCCCAAGTGCTTGGGCCCTGCACCCCATGGGAGACCAGGAGAAGCACCTGGCTCCTGCCATCAGATCAGCACAGTGCGCCGGCCACAGCACGCTACCACGGCGGCCATTGGAGGGTGAACCAACGGCAAAAGGAAGACCTTTCTCTCTGTCTCTCTCTCACTGTCCACTCTGCCTGTCAAAAAAAAAAAAATTTACTAAATTGAGAGGCAGAGTTATAGACAGAGAGATGGAGAGACAGAGAGTGAGGTTGTTATGCCCAGTTCAGTAGTCCCCAAAGACCACCAAGGAGCCAATACTGCTGTAAAGCACACGAGAGTTTTATCGCAGGTCCGGGCCTGTATTCTCAATCAACACCGATGCAACAGGTCTGAATTGAGAGCCCCGACCCTTCAGTTAACAGGGTTTTTATAGGGTTTTCAGAGACATTCTATACATCATGGTACCATTTAACAAATCATCTCATCCCACGGGAAATTCAAAGGATATCTCCTAGAATTGATTAGTGCATCCAGTGGTGGGAACGGACCTACTAAAGGTGGTTGGATGGCTTTGGGGTTGATGCCTTTTGAATTGATTGGCCAAAGCATAGGGTCCGAGTTGCTGGGATGTACGTGCCGAACTGCAGGGTCTCAGGAAGCTATTAATGACCTTATCTGCCCTGAGAAGACACCAGGAACTCTAGGTATTTCTCTGTTATCTGCTAATCGGCTGTTGCTAGGAGAGTTTATTGCAAGAGGAGTTCATTTATTTACTTTTAGGAGCTTCTGGCTTAGGGTTCAGGGCCTGGTCAGGCCCAAGTTACAAGATGGAGGCCTAATTTAAAATAGTTACACCTTAACCGGCACCGCGGCTCACTAGGCTAATCCTCCGCCTTGCGGCGCCGGCACACCGGGTTCTAGTCCCGGTCGGGGCACCGATCCTGTCCCGGTTGCCCCTCTTCCAGGCCAGCTCTCTGCTGTGGCCAGGGAGTGCAGTGGAGGATGGCCCAAGTGCTTGGGCCCTGCACCCCATGGGAGACCAGGAGAAGCACCTGGCTCCTGCCATCGGATCAGCGCGGTGTGCCGGCCACAGCGCGCTACTGCAGCGGCCATTGGAGGGTGAACCAACGGCAAAAAGGAAGACCTTTCTCTCTGTCTCTCTCTCACTGTCCACTCTGCCTGTCAAAAAAAAAAAAAAAAAAATAGTTACACCTTGATCCAGGCTCAGGTCTCACAAGGTCTTCCATCTGTTGGTTCACTCCCCAAATGGCAACAGTGGTGATCAGAAGCCAGGAGCCAGGAGCTATTTCTGGGTCTCTGAGGGAGGGCAGGGGCCCAAGTACTTGGGCCATCTTCCACTGCTTTCCCAGGCCATAAGCAGGGAGCTGGACCAGAAGAGGAGCAGCCGGGGCATGGACTGATGTCCATATAGGATGCCGGCGCCACAGGAGGAGGCTTAACCCACTAGACACAGCGCCAGCTTCCCCAGTTCTGATTCTTGAAAATACTTGTGCTGTACATGTACAACTGGAAGCACTGTGAAATGATTATTTAACCTTCAAGGCTTGGGCTTTGCGGCAAATGGACCAGTTTTGACCATACTAAAAACTTACAGCAGTCATTAGTGGCCTTTTTCATTTAATTCAGTGTCACAAAAGCAATGCAGGTCAGGAATGCAGCAAATTTAAAACCGCTGCTTGTCTTGATATCTGAATGTAAATTATTCATACCCTTTCATCCTGGTGACAGTGAAAAGGAGAATACAATGAATCAGCAGTTTGCTTTGCAAGTCTGTGCAGAGAATAAAAAGCATCAATATGGCAGGACTGAGAGAAAGCTATGCATTCTTTACTACAGCACCTACTTTGAAACCACAAATTGGCCTGCCCATTTCTGGCATTTCCTTTTAAAATGACCAGACCACAGTCTAGGAAGAGGTGTCCTATTTATAGCCAGCAGTGTATGTGAGGCAGCTTAACTGTCGCTGCTCCTGTTCAGATGCCAGGCAGGATGTTCCCCCAAATGCAGCTTCTTCCCCACTGGTGCTGCCTGTATCTCACATGTGACCCTGTCCCTTCTGCAGATAACTCCCATGTAGAGGATCCTGTCTCCTACCCGCGTGTCTTCCACCAGGCCAGATAAGGGTGAAGGAATGCAGTGGGACTAAAAATGTCCAGCTGTGTTCCGGGCAAAGGAAATGGTTGTCATGCGTGGTCGGCATCTGACTTATTTGTATATGAGAACCTTAAACCATACTTTAAGCTTACTTCATGCAAGTGAAGCTGAACGTCGTCTTGATGGACTGTTGTCTACAGCCCCTTCTCATATTATGAACACAGGGCTGCTGCGGCATTCCTGGCTGGTTTGATGACACTCATTCATGAATTCTTTTCCTGAGTCGTTCACCCGACAGCCTTCCTGGACCCCCTGTGCGACAGAGAGCCTGTGTGGGTGGAAATGGACTTGAGGAGCTACGGTTCCCTGCCCCCATGCAGCTGATTGACGCAGATGCTTAGAAAGGGGACTTTAAAACTCGTCGTGAATGGCTGTGTTCCACACAGGGGGCCATGGAAACCCTGTGTGTGGGCATCCAGCCCAGCCCAGGGGCTGAGGACAGCCTGAGACAAGTCTTGATTTTAATTTGATTTACTATTTTCTTTTGAGTTCTCAAAATAATACTTTCGGCACTAAAATTTTGACAAGCACAGAAGGGTACAATGAAAAGTTAAAAAACACCAGAGACAGCACCTCATTTGCTATGAATCCTTTTATTCTCATGTGTTTGTACGTGTATCGTACTCCATGTGCAGCCCAAGCCTTAAGGCCGGAGAGATCAAGGGACACGTGCTTTCACTCTCCACACAGCACGCAGAGTCCTGCGGGGAGACCCGGGAGGCCATTCAGGGCGAGCTGCCCTGCCGGTCATTTATCCAATTTGGCCTCAGTGCCCTCGTCACATTTATCCAGGTTGGTAGACAACCTCTCTGAGGCCCCTTCCAGCCCTTGGAGTTCAGATCCAATCTCTAAAGGGATCTTTAAGGGACTCCAAAAAAAAAGCCGCGTGCGTTTGAAAGTCACATTGGCCCAGGTAAAATGGGACTTTGTAATTCAGTATCCATCCATGACATACTTAAAGTGCTCGGGCATGGTGTATAAAAGATGACTGAGACCGTGCTGTATTTAACAGTTCCTCGTAGCGTTGAAATCCTCTGTAAATGGCAACGTGGGGAAAGTGCTGCTTAATATAGAAATGAATTACTTTGATGTATAGATGAGTTAACTCCTAAGGCAGGCTCCTCTTAATCGCACGCAGAACAAAAGCCGTGGTTACGCCTTGCCTCTCCCTCCTCCTTCCTGACAAGCCCTGCTGCAGTGTTTGCTGCCTGCCACTCACGTTCAGTACCAAATCTCCTGCAGACAGGGTCTCACCAACAGCCGAAGCCACTTTGAAATTTCAATTTGTTAAAAGGACTTGACTCTGGCTTGGAGAATATGGTGGCTCACGGGAGCTCTGAGCTAATAGCATACACCACCCAGTGTCTTGTTGTAGCAAATAATGAGTAGTGAGAACAAGGGTGAGAGTTCAGGGACACGCTTCTCTGTGTCCTTGGCTTCAAAGTGGCCAGATAAAAGGCTATATGTTCATAAGACACAGGATTGGCATTCTAGGCCTCCGTCTGGCCTTTTGCTTTGGGTTCCTACAAGCTTAAGTTTGATCATCAGTAAGCCCTCCTTTATTTCCAGGACTTAAAAAGCAGAGTTGATGAAAGAGACTTTGATAACAGTAAGCCTGGGTCTAAACAGCACGAAGCCAAGCAGATCTGGGTAACTTGATAGGTATCCATGCAGCAGCCTAAACAACGCAGTGCCCACCCCCGAGTTTCTTGGAAAACTGAGCACTGGGATATGGCTGCCTGGGGCTCCTTCATCTGCCGCAGTGGTGCTGCAGGAAAGGTCTGGGCAGGTTTGCCAGTTACCATTGCAGATGGTTTCACTCGGAGCCTGGGAACCCCAGCAGGGGATTCTAATCTCCAGTAAATATTCATTTTTGACATTTAATTCCACCAAAGAAAGTAGGATTTTTTTTTTCCCCTTAGATCTGATGGGATTTACTGTCATTTACAAACTTTGCTTTGAAGGAGGATCATGCCCCCTCAAAGTCAGCAGCCGTAGGTCTAATTTATTATGCTGGTAACAATTTGATCATCTCACCAACAATTTTTCAAAAGGTACCCAGATGCTTTTTAGAGCCTTTTGAATATGTATGATTTGAAGATTAACTATATTAATCCAGGCCAATTGGCTAACTCCTCACATTTGATTAATGGTGCATAGGCCTAATGGCAGGTCAGTTATTAGATTAGTTCTTTGTAAAGGAGAAAGGGAAGGAGACGAGCCTGATGGATTTGTGGCGCTCGCCCAAGCAGACACACTGTGGCCTGAAAGCACTCAGGGGCCGTGCAGTTAGGTCGCCTTCCGCAAAAGCCCCTCGAGTTGTCTTTTTGTTCTGAGCATGGTAAATTAAATTGCAGTTCCTAATGGGATGAACCAATGCTTAGCTCTCACTGGCCAGTTCCACTTTAAAGACAGGTCACCCTCTGAGCTTCTTTACTGTGGAGCTCATGTTTTTGTTTGATATTCTAATCCCAACTGAAGGTAATGTAGCATCTCCAGTGACAGGGTGCAGTTCTCAAGCAACCAACATCTCTGGGCAGAATTAGGCTGAAAGACTTGAACACATCAGTGATCTCCAGCACTCTGAAACACAGCATTGCTCAGCTTGCTCGTGAAGCTGTCCCCCTGGAGACTCTATCAGCAGGCAGAATTGAGTGACTTCTCAGGTTGAGTCATGTGGCTTCAGCATTGGCTTTGAAGCTATTCCATAAGGAAGACATCCAGGGACTTCAGGAAGCCTAATGGCTTGCAGCCACAAACTCACCTCCATCTGCTGCATCAGGCAGTGTCTTGACAGCTGCTTCTGGAAGGCATAAGATGAGAGCTAAACTCCCAAGCCCACAAAAAGCATGTACACAATAGAAAATACACTGAAGCAGCATCAAAAATTTCTTGCATTTTTTAGATGATGAGGTAACCCTGCATAGCCTAATAACATGGAGCCTAAATGGGTTTGAGGGGGATATCCTGACTATGTTGTCCTTTGTCAGAGTAGAGATCTCAATAAGCCTGGAGAGGGTCATAGGCTGGGGCATGGGCAGAGATGAGGCACAGAAGCTTGGTGTCCCAGTTGGCTGGGCTTTTAGGTCAACCAGTAAATCAAGGACTGGTGGCAGAATCAAGGGCTAGAAGCTATATTCAATTTTTTGTAATCAACTTTATTTTAAGAGCAGTTTTACATTCCCAGCAAAATTGAGTAGATGGTACAGAGGATCCCCATAAACCCTCTGCCTCCACACATGTACAGCATCTCATTTAGTGTGGTGTCTTTGTTACAGTTGATAAATCTACATTGACACATCATTATCATCAAAACGTGAAATTTACGTTAGGGCTTGCTCTTGATGTTGTACATTTTGCAGGTCTGGACAAATGCTTAATACCAAGCAACCACCTTTGCAGTGTGAGACAGAGCAGTTTTACTGCCCTAACACTCCTCTGTGTCCACCTGTTTGTGCCTCTCTTCTCACTATCCTCTGGCAACCACTCATCTGTTTTACTGTCTCCATAGTTTTGCCTTTTCTAGAATATTATATAGTTTGAATTACACAGTACAAAACCTTTTCATATTGGCTTCTTTCACTTAATGTTGTTTTTTTAATTTTCAGTTATCTTCATGACTTTTCTTGGCTTGATATCTCATTTCTTTTTAGCACTGAATCATATTCCCTTGCCTGTTTATTTACCCATTCACCTGCTGAAGGACACTTGACTGCTTCCAAGTTTTAACAATTATGATTCAAGCTGCTGTAAATACCCTTGGGCAAGCTTTGATGCAGACCTGTGCTTTTCATTCCTTTGTGAGCCTCCTTTGAGCAGCTCTCAGTTGAGATCTCTTCTAACAGTGATTTGGATTTCCTCTTCTATGACTTCCTTGTGGAATTCCATGACTTAGAATTCTCCTCCTCTTGGGTAGATGACATCTTACAATCAATAGATGTCAAGGGTTAAAAGAAAACTTTTGGTCATCCATGCTAGATCCTACATTTTACAAAAATGAAAAACAGCCCATAAAGAGTAATTGGCCCGGCGCCGCGGCTCACTAGGTTAATCCTCCGCCTGAGGCACCGGCACACCGGGTTCTAGTCCTGGTCAGGGCACTGGATTCTTTCCCAGTTGCCCCTCTTCCAGGCCAGCTCTCTGCTGTGGCCTGGGAGTGCAGTGGAGGATGGCCCAAGTGCTTGGGCCCTGCACCCGCATGGGAGACCAGGAAAGCACCTGGCTCCTGGCTTCGGATCAGCGCGGTGCGCCGGTCCCAGTGGCCATTGGGGGGTGAACCAATGGTAAAGGAAGACCTTTCTCCCTGTCTCTCTGTCACTGTCCACTCTGCCTGTCAAAAAAAAAAAAAAAAAAAGAGTAACTGGCCCAAGAGGACATGACAGGAGTCCAGGCCTCTGACGAGTGCCAGAGCTAATTCCCCCACACTATGCTGCCCCCCATCCTTGATGAAGGGAGTTGCAGTCTTCTTTGCAAGAGGTCTTTAAATAGTCTAAAGTCACCTACATAGGTGGTCTATATGTGATCCATGAAGTGGGAAGGAGCATCCAGGAGATCTAAAGGATCTTAGCTGATGGAGGGAATTTTTTGGTTACGTTTTTCCTGGATGCCACTGTAGTATCCCATTCCTTTGAGGGTGTATAGGATAGAGAGCAGGGGCCCATCTTCTCCATGAGGAAACTGAAAGTGACCCAGTAGGTCCAGAGCCAGACTTCTGTGTGCTGTAACTGGAAAGGAGAACCCTGCTTTCTGTACTCCTGGGAGCTACATTGTGCTGTCTGCATGTTTCCTGGAGAAAGCACAGTTCTGCAAGGCCCCTACCTTCTGCAGTCTGCCTGGCTAACTGGAGAAACATAAAGTACTTGTTGGCATCCCAGAATGCTGACATGATTTGTTTACGGGTCTTCTCTTAAGCAGACTATCAGATGTAAAACATGAAACAGGTTATCTCAGTCCATTTTCTGTTCCTGTAGTTAAATACCACAGTCTGAGTCATTTTAAAAAATAAACTTCTTTTATATTTTTTTTATTTTTATTTTAATTTTTAATTAGTTTTTAGCAGATTCAATGTACTTTGTAGATACAATTGTAAGAATATAGTGATATTCCGGCCAGCGCCAGGGCTCAACAGGCTAATCCTCCGCCTAGCGGCGCCGGCACACCGGGTTCTAGTCCCAGTCGGGGCGCCAGATTCTGTACCGGTTGCCCCTCTTCCAGGCCAGCTCTCTGCTATGGCCCGGGAGTGCAGTAGAGGATGGCCCAAGTGCTTGGGCCCTGCACCCGCATGGGAGACCAGGAGAAGCACCTGGCTCCTGGCTTCGGATCAGCACGGTGCGCCAGCTGCAGCGAGCCAGCCACGGCAGCCATTGGAGGGTGAACCAACGGCAAAGGAAGACCTTTCTCTCTGTCTCTCTCTCTCACTGTCCACTCTGACTGTCAAAAAAAAAAAAAAAAGAATATAGTGATATTCCTTTCCTCCTGCCATTTCCCTTTATCTCTCTTTTTTTTTTTTTCAGTTTTTGAGATAACATTTTAAACTTACATTACAGGAAAAAGGCTTAATGCTTCACTGAATAAAGTTTAATGAATAAAAAGCAAAGACTAATGGGAATACAGACAATGGCTATAAACAATAATTGAATGGAAAAATGACCATTTCACCCATATTTGGTAGATTTTAAAGTAATCACAGATCATTAAAACTATAGTAGTGTAACATTCTTAACCATTGGTTTGACAAAGATATAAAACAATATTTTGCAAAACTACATTTACAGTAATATAGATATATTTCTTTCTCTTTCTTGTTTGTTTTAAAATTCTAGCTCCCACATGTAAGGGATAATATGCAGTATTTGTCTTTCTGGGTCCAGCTTATTTCACTCAACATGATGTCCTCCAGGTATGTTCATTTTGCTACAAATGATAGAATGTCGGGCCGGCGCTGTGGCTCAATAGGCTAATCCTCCGCCTTGTGGCGCCGGCACACCAGGTTCTACTCCCAGTCGGGGCGCCAGATTCTATCCCGGTTGCCCCTCTTCCAGGCCAGCTCTCTGCTGTGGCCAGGGAGTGCAGTGGAGGATGGCCCTGGTGCTTGGTCCCTGCACCCCATGGGAGACCAGGATAAGCACCTGGCTCCTGCCTTCGGATCAGCGTGGTGCGCCGCCCACGGCGGCCATTAGAGGGTGAACCAACGGCAAAAGAAAGACCTTTCTCTCTGTCTCTCTCTCTCTCACTGTCCACTCTGCCTGTCTAAAAAAATAAAATAAAATAATTTAAAAAAAAAACAAATGGTAGAATGTCATTCTTTTTTATAGCCGAATAATATTCCATTGTGTATATATACCACATTTTCTTTACCCATTCATCTAATGTTGGATATCTTGTCTTTTGGTTCTTGAGGCTAGGAAGTCCCAGTTGAGGGGTGATATCTGGTGAGGTCCTTCTTGCCCTATAGCACAGGATATCGCATGGTGGAAGGTGTGCAATGCAAAAATCAGAGCCAAACTGGTTTTTAGGACAGACTCACTCTCAAAAGAACCCATTACTCCATGAACCTATGAATGGGTTAACCCATTCATAAGAGCACAGCCCTCATGACCTAGTCACCTCCTAATGATTCTGCCTCTCATTACCTCATGAAGGGGATCAAACTGCAACATGAGTTTAGGCAGGGACACATTATAGCCAACAGCACAGGCAACCAGTAAATATTTGCTAAAGAGCATATACAATATAATGTAGAAACAACATTTTTAAAATGTGGTGATTGCTAGAGAATTGGAATAAGAGTCCTTTTTACAAAGCTGTGGCTATTTTACATGGTGATTACAGCTGTTTCACGTGGACTGTCTCTCCAATTTCAATAAATGGTGACCACCTGATCCTGAGGCTTCTCATCATAGGAAGTGGTTTTATAGGCATATGATAAATAGGGAAGGAAATTGCTAAAAGCACCAGTAATTTCCTTGAAGAAAAGATTGCTATATCTTTGTGCTATCATATTGCGGAACTAAAGACTTACTGCAGCTTGTGATGTTATTGAAATGCTACTCCTGGCCACTTGCAATAATAGAATCTTAGTTGAGGTGGATATGAAGCGATATATAAGAAGAGGGACTCATCTATGAGGGGGTACAAAACAGGGATTGAAAAGAGAAGAAAAAGAGAAAAGGCTGGGTGATAGAGATTTGTAATGATTCCTCGAATGAGTCAGCTATTTGCTTGAACATTCTCAGCAATGCAGATACAGTAGAATACTCTATCTGCAATACCCTTAGTTTCCGGTACAGATGCAGAGTTAGGTAATGTGGGTATGTGGACATATTTACGGGTGTGTTCCCATGAGTATGCACAGGTATTCAGAGGTATCAGGAGAATCATAATAGTAAATCAACAAGCCTTGTGTATCAGAAGCTCAACTCTCAGAAATGACTTACTTCTTCCAAAAGAAACTTCTCTTTATGATTGATAGGTTGTCAGTTCCTATCAGTTAATGCATACATTCCCTATGGTCTGAAAAGATAAAGAGGTTCTGTCTGAGGAAGAACATAACAACAGCTCTTTCATGATTACATGCAGAGGGAATAAAGAAATAGGAATTCAGCCAGGCAAATGGTAGTCAAAGGCGAAACACAAGTCAGAGAGCACTGGATTAGTCGGAAGATTTTTGTCAGTGCACATGCTGCTGTTAGCAGGCTCTGTGGCTGTCAGCAAATGTTTCACTCTTGGGGTCCTCAGTTTCCTCAAATGACAAGTAAAAGATTAGTCTACAGGATCTTTACTATCCCTCTAGATGCACTAATTTAGAACTACAATGCACTTCCTCTTATAAATTTTTATCTGCAGATTTCTAATAGAATTTCTTCAAAGTTATAATCAGCAATATCATTCATTTGTCATTTGTTCCTTCATCAAATAAATATCCATTAAACAGGTATCTGATGTTATATCTTGCATTATCACCATACTGAAATCCCTGAAAGCAGGTTCATCTTCATACTTTCTTTTTGATTGTTATTTACTAATTTGAAAGGAAGAGTTCTGACAGACAGTGAGATCTTCCATCCATTGGTTCACATCTAAACACCCACATCAGCCAAGATGGCTGGGACTCAAGTATTTCAGCCCTCACCTGCTGACTCCAGAGTGAGTATTAGCAGGAATGCCAGAATTGGAAGTGGAGACAGGACTGGAACTCAGGCACTATGATATAAAATGTGAATATCCCAAGCAGCATCTAACCACCACACCACATGCCCACTCCACCTTCACATTTTTTTTCTGTTGAATCCCCCATCACTGGATGCTCAGTAAATATGCATTAAGTTGTGTGGAATGGTGTCCTTCAGCCAAAGACCAAGCTTAGATGCTCTTCTTCAGTCCTTGATGTCTTAGAAAAAGTCCACATCTTGGGACCGGCACTGTAGCATAGCAGGTAAAGACACAGCCTCAGCTCTGGCATCCCATATGGGCACCAGTTCAAGTCCCAGGTGGCTCCACTTCTGATCCAGTTCCCTGCTAATGCACCTGGGAAAGCCATAGAAGATGACTCAAGTGCTTGGGCCCCTGAAGCCATGTGGGAGACCTGGAAGAAGCTTCTGGCTTCAGATCTGCCCAGCCATGGCCGTTGCAGCCATTTGGGGAATGAACCAGCGGATGGAAGATATCTCTCTCTCTCTCTCTCTCTCTCTCTCTCTCTCTTCACTCTCTGTAACTCTACCTTTCAAATAAATAAATAAATCTTTTTAAGAAAAAGAAAAAGCACACGTCTTGAACAGAGTTCAGATCTCAACTCTTTCACTTTCCAGCTGTGAGATCTTGGGTGAGGTACTCACCTTCACCATGCCTCAAGTTTCTCACTTGTGGATAGGAATACAAATTCCTATCATTTAGGATAGTTTTTGGGATTCAGGAAGTATCCATCCAAAATACTCACATTCAAGTGTCTTAAATATGGTAGGTTCTTTGTAAATGGTCATGGTTGTTTTCCCCTAAGTTCACCCAGGTTTCAGAAATTCTACTTTATCATTCCTGTATTTCACTTGCCTGTTTTCTTTGAACTAAAGCTCTTTGTGCACTGAAAGGTTGACCCAATTATCATAATTAATGCAATGGCATAATAACCTGGAGAAGTTTCACTGGTGACATGAAAATGCATCGAATGGAAAAGTGCTGCCCTTGGAGTCAAATGATTAGCTTGAATCCCATGTGGGCCACTTCCAGCAAGTTACTTAAACTTGTCTAAAACTTGGTTTTATTGTCTGTGACTTCTGGAATAAGAAACAATTTCTGTTATTCATATTCACCTTTCTTTAAATATTAAGAATCATCTCTGTGTGGCAGGTACTTGGGGTGCAACAAGAGAGAAGGCTACCATCCCTTTTGCATTCATCACTTAGGGATATTGCAAGGACTAAATCAAACCAGAGGCTCACCGCCAGTGCCCAGCACATGTTCCACACCTGACAGAAATCCACCGGGTGCAATCTGCCCAATGGAGGGAGTTCTCAGGTCATCCCTCTCCCCTTCTCCTCTTTCCCCTTGACTTTATCTTGCCTCCTACCATGCTGTCAAGGAGAACAGCCGGCCACTGACAGGAGCTGCCTCTGCTCTCTGACTATTCTAGGCAACCTCTACGGTGTTATGCCACTCAAGTTATCATGGTTTGCATGATAGGAGACTCTGTGGAAAGCTAGGAAAGCCATTTGGTTTAGTATAGTCACATCAGGGGTTGCAGCGAGTCTGGGCTGCAGGAAAATACCTGGTAGGTGTGTGGGGCTGGGCACTGGGGGAGGCTTGTTCAGTTTTGGCTTTTTAAAATACAATGATCATGTTCATTGGTGTTGCATTCTCACCCTTGCTACCTTCCAGCTTCCTTAGTAATAACCAAATCCTGATCTTCCATTATTATAATTGCAGAAGAACTTTATGTGGGGGGGGGGACTTAGATTTCAGGGCCCCTCCCTCTGTCACCTGAGAGATGTTGGCCCTTGGGGGCTTTGTCACCAATTGTCAATCTTGGAAGATTGGTGGGAACCTCACACATTCCATCTAAACATAACACATTCAAGAGCAGCTCAACAAATCCTAATTTATCCTATCAATTACATTTGGGGGATAAAGTGAAGGGTCTTTATCTGACTCCGAAAATCTCAGGGATTTAGAGAGCACTGTAAATTAGAGCCACGGCTTCCAGATCAGACTGACCATATGCATCACCCTCATGTGACACAAAACCCTATACTCTGAAGAAACAGCACAACATTTCAATTACTCTGCCAGCATCAGTCTCTGCACTGTTAGTGTTATAAGCCTAAAATGAGAGTTCATTTAAATTCCAAAGAGTTTATTTAAATACCAAGGGATTATTTAAGTCCTGGCACAATTTATATTCTAAAGAAACAGGATTTGGAAGTTACTCATATTTTATACCACAGAATGAAAATTTCAGCTGGAGGCTTTAAGTGGTAAATAATTATTTATGTTTGAAATTTTTCTGAGGAAAAGATGAGTCAATATACCAACAATATCCTGAAGTCTTTTTTAAAAAAGTAATTTCATTTAATTTGAAAGGCAGAGAAACATCTCCCATCCATTGGTTCAGTATCCAAATGCCTTTAACAGTCAGGGCTGGGCCAAGCTGAAACCAACAGCCTGGAATGCAAGCCAGATCTCCCAGGTGAGTGGCAGAGACCAAGGACCTAATGCCTCCCAGGGTACATGTGAGTGGGATACTGCAGTCAGCACTGGCGCAGGGCTCAAACCCAGGCATTCAGATAGGAACGCAGGTGTCCCAAGCAGCAGCTTTGCCCCTGCACCACGGTGCCCACCTGTCCTAGAGTTCTGTCTCACATGTCTCTCCCACAGCTTCTTACACAGCCTCTCATTTCCTCCCATGGGATCACTCTTAGGAACATTTTTCTACAAAAGCGTATCAATGCAGTTTACATTTCTTTAAATGTTTAACCTTCCATTCTTATGATACTCTTATTCCAATGCACTTGAGATTATTTCTTCTCTCTCCTTTTGTTTTCTTTAAACATCTAATTCCATGGGTTACCTTAACAGAATTTCTAATTCTTTTTCAAATGTTTGTTCTCAGGTTATCTCCTCATAGGTCTTTCAAAGCAAAAGATCTTTTTGCATCCAACTTACCAGGCCACTTTTATCTGATTTAAAATGCAACCTAACTTCACTTTCTTTCCTGTGTTCAACAGTGAAAATCTTTGCCTCTCCCAGCGCAGTCTGGATGTCAAGTCCCTGTTACCTTCTCCTGGTTCTATAATAGGTGAATAGAAAGTGGGCTGACATCGGACACAAGCATGATTGTTGGTATTTTAGGACTCACGTATCTTATGTCTAGACAGCTGCAATAATTTCAGTCTCTTCTTCTCTAATCGGTCCTGCACTATGGTGCCAGTTTAATCATCTAAAAGCATCATTTTTATTGTGTCACCCTCTTGGCCTAAGGATACATAGAGGAAGAGTATGCGAATCATCTTGTGTCCTTCTGGGTCTTCTGTGACCTTACCCTGCCCATTGCTAGCTTCCTGCCCTCGACCTTCATCTGCTGATCAGGTCTTTTCCTCTCCAAGTTTTCTTCACTCTCCCAGCTTACTTATAAGCCTTCACAGCTACCTCTGCCCAAACTTTGTCCAAAAGCCCTCACATACACCCATAATGCACACACACACACACACTCGTATTTTCTGTGATGTACCTTAGTCCATATATTTAGAAGTGTATCTTTTGTCCACATACATATATATTCAACTTATTAGTTAATGAAAACATTGCATAACATGTATAGCTCTTCTTGACTCATATGTGAAGATTGTGTCAGCCTCCTGCAGTTATTGGCCACCTGCAGGAAAGAGCTAAACCACTTGCTACCATGGCTTGGATAGGAAAAAAAAAGTATTCCAGTACTAAATGTGAAACAGCATGGACCACAGCCATTTCTACTGGATGCCCATTCTTTGGGTGCCTACAGCATGCCAAGCACTGTAGCACCTGTCACAGAAACTTAGACACAGATTATTTGACTTTATCCTCTAAAAAAAAAATCCTGTGAATGCTGAATTTGGGAAGAGTCTCACTTTTTGCATGCACAGAGCAGCAAAGGAAATCATCCCAGGTCATGGAGCCAGTAAGAGACTGAAGTGGAATTTGATCCCAGATTTATCTGAACCAAAAAGGTTGCTGGGAACGAGTCTGCAGCATGAGAGATGAAGCTGCAGGGCACTCAGACAGGGACTCCTGAGATGATGGAGAGGATGGCCCAGGCCTCTCCTGGGAGGCAGGTGAGCCAAGACCAGCATCTGTTACACTCTTCATGGACCCTGTGGCCACTGGTGCAAGGCGTGTACACAGCCCTTTTCACCAGCTCCCAGGAAGGTTAAAAGAAGCTTGAATATGTAAGTGGATATGTGAAAAGCATTTCCCCCTTAAAATAAGACTGAATTCTTAGCAGTCAGACCAGCTCTAAAAAATTTTTTTAAGTAACATAAAAACACCACCTTGTCACCCTACACAGATTCTGTCCCTGGAGGTCAGGCTCCTCCTGAGATGTGATGAAGCCCCCTCCCTTCCCTACTGAAAATGAACTCTCAGTTACTAGCATGCCAGTCTTCCAAGGTGCAGTCAAACACGGAGCTTGGCTGGAGGATTTCAGTGCTGTGGCTTTAACAGGGAGTGCCAGCCTCTTGCTGCAGAATCTACTGCAGTGAGCTCAGCGCAGTGCAGCAGCCCCTGCTGGACCAAGGCTGTGCCAGAACCTCAGCTGAACTCAGTGCCCAGAGGCGCCCCCACCCCTGCCAGGGAGCAGTCAGCAGGGCCACTGGGGAGCCCCTTAGCTTTGGTTATGCCATGAACTTCCATATCTACAGATTAATCCATGGGAGAGGAACAGTACAGACCGCTTTCCTTAAACAAGGCTCTGGGCCTTAAATAATTCATGCGAGGCAAAGTGCTTAATGGGGAACAAGTAATTTCTAAAGCTTAGGTCAGAGGTGCTTTCAGATAAGCCCAGCGTTACACTTTTACAGAATGTTCAGGCTCCCGCCCTGAATGCAAATGGGTTGCTTTCTAAATTATGTTCTTTTTTCACACTTTGTAAAGATTTTCTGCTCTGATTTTGCTGTTTTGCGAGGGTTTACTTAACGTTGCCATAGCAAACACTTGGCAAGTTTAAGCAAGGTGACTCTTATCAAGACATAGAAGCCTTGTAGAACCCTGTTTTTGTTTGTGGTCACTGCCATGTTAGCTACAGTCCTAGCACAGCAAGTGTGCACTGTCATGCTGTGCCTGTGTTCTCATTTGATCAGTCTTCACCGTGCTCTTTAATCTAACATTTCTCCCTTTTCAAGAACCTGTTGTTACATAAAGATATAGAGAAAACAGCACCAATTAAATGCCTTCCCCACACCTTCCAGATCCACTAACAAAGATGATAAATCCAATTAGGCAGTTTAAAATAGCAAGTCTCTATGATAGCCCCATGTAGCCTACTATATATTACATTACTGCATTTTATACCCAGAGAAATGTCCAAAAAAGGAGACACAGATATTAATATGTCCCTGTTCCTGTTGGATCATAATTTAGCTTGTCGAGCTAAATCATCAGTGAAGAGCTGAATGTTCTAGCCCATTCCGGGATGTTCTGACATGTATTTACCTCCCACTTACTTCTGTATGAGGGAAGCAACGTGCTAAGCAGAAAGGAAAGTCAGGGTCTCACCAACTCTCCCTTTACTGGAGCAGTCTTCTGCAAATAACTCATCCTACATGTAGTTTGTTACCATGCCCTTGGAACAAGAGCCAGAAAAGCAAGATTTGATATGGCTGCTCGGACACAACACTGGCACAAGCTTCACGAATGCCTGTTTCAACCTAGATTTACTCTCTGGATGCTCCTGCCATCTTGTGGTCAGATTGCAGCACTGCAATACTCCAAGCTGGGCCCTGCTACAATGGAGATGCCTCCCTTGGATCAAAAGAATTAGAGGAGGGTGAACCAACGGCAAAAGGAAGACCTTTCTCTCTGTCTCTCTCTCACTGTCCACTCTGCCTGTCAAAAATAAAAAAAAAAAGAATTAGAGATTAAGATAGCAGAGTAGGGAGCTGACTATTCTAGTCTAGAAGAAGATAGCTTTAAAAAAGTGGATGCAGTCTCAGGGGAGAGTTAGGGAGAAAACGTAAGAGGAAACTTTACACAAATTAGAGGGACAGAGTGGACCTACATGGAGGGTGTGGACATTCACAACTCAGGACTCCAGCAGCTGAGAGCCTTCCCACTAATGTTGGAGAGTGAGGTGAGACCAGACCCAGCCACTGGTGCAAAAGCTGCAGGAAGAGCCTAGAGGGAATCTGCCTTGGAACCCCATGGGGGATAGTGTACCTGCCAAACTAAAGGAGAAAAAAAAATGAGGGACACATTTCTCTCTCCTGATCACCTTGCAAAGGTGTCCTTTAACAAGCCAGCAGAGACTGGTCGCCATTTTGGACATACATAACAGCTGTGCCAGCCTGTCTATGCGCAGCAACCAGCTGAGTGGAGACTTCAGAATCTGATGGGGAGAACTGACAGAGGGCTGGGCACTCATGACTGTGGGAGGCTTGTGTGCCAGGACTGTGAAAAAGCTGAGGCTGTATGGGAGGCTCACGGTGTTGCTGGGATTTGGGGCAGTCACTGTGGAAGGCTCCACACTCTCAGGGCTCCCTGGTTACCTGGTGAGGGACATTGCTGGGGAATCTGAGCTTACACTGAGATCCTTGCACAGATCCTTTGTGTGGTCCTTGAGGCAGAGCAGACAAATATTATACCCACTGGGGATAGCACTCAGGCATTGGTCTCCTTTGAGGAGAGGAGCTCAGCTGAGCAGAATAAACCTCCCCCCTGATTTAAAAAAAAATGATTTACCATGTTTACCATGTCAAACCTGGGTGTGTCACCTTAGATATGCCTTTCACCCTGGAGAACTGAACAGAGCTCCCTGGCCACACAACCCACATGGCTCTAGGTATTCACTGAAAATAGACACTCCACTAATCCACTAATCTACAGAGGAATAGTACAAAGATAAAAGCCACCACAGCAAAAAAAACAAAGAAGAAACCAAAAAGTGTCTCCACAAATGCCAGATAACAAATGCACCAATTCAGGAAACAAGAATAAAGAAGACAACATGATGCCCCCAAAAGAACACAACACTTCAATATTAGATTGGGAAGAAGAGGAGATTGAAGAAATGCCAAAAATGGAATTCAGAAAAATTGATCATGAGATTACATAGAAGTAATCAGAAGCAAGTGCATGAACTACTGAAATCCGCACATGACATGAAAGAAAATTTCTCTCACAAAATTGAAATCTTAAAGGGAAATTAAGATTAAATGAAGAATTCAATAGAACAAATTAACAATGCAGAGGATACCCTTAACAACAGTATAGAAAATGAAGCAGAAAAAAAGAATATCCGGCGCCGTGGCTCAACAGGCTAATCCTCCGCCTTGCGGCGCCGGCACACCGGGTTCTAGTCCCGGTCGGGGCACCGATCCTGTCCCGGTTGCCCCTCTTCCAGGCCAGCTCTCTGCTGTGGCCAGGGAGTGCAGTGGAGGATGGCCCAAGTGTTTGGGCTCTGCACCCCATGGGAGACCAGGAGAAGCACCTGGCTCCTGCCATCGGAACAGCGCGGTGCGCCGGCCGCAGCGCGCTACCGCGGTGGCCATTAGAGGGTGAACCAACGGCAAAGGAAGACCTTTCTCTCTGTCTCTCTCTCTCTCTCACTGTCCACTCTACCTGTCAAAAAAAAAATTTAAAAAAAAAAAGAATATCCAACTTAGAAGATAAAACACAGGAAATTATACAATCAGACAAAAAAAAGAAGAAATTAGAAAGCTAAAAATCACTGTTGGTAATCTACAGGATACTATCAAATGACCCAAGATATGGATTCTAGGAGTTCCTGAAGGCATAGAAGAAAGGATTAGAAGGCCTTTTTAGTGAAATAATAACAGAAAACTTCCCTAATTTGGAGAAAGTATGGGACATCCAAGTACATGAAGCATGTAAAATTCCTAATAGACATGACCAGAAAAGATCTTCACCATACCTTTCTCTGAAGGGAGGAGAGAACTTCCACTTTGATTATGGCCTTTTCTAAATAAGGTCGGAGTTTGTAAACTCAAGAGGCTTCTATAGCATTGGCAGCTCATGACAAGAGCCTCGGGTGATTACTGACATCATAAATAAGAATGTCAATTGTTAAATCAACAACAGGAGTCACTGTGCACTTACTACCCATGTAGGATCTCTGTCCTTAATGTGTTGTACTATGTGAATTAACGGTTAAACTAGTCTTCAAACAGTACTTTATACTTTGTGTCTGTGTGCAAACTGTTGAAATCTTTACTTAGTATATACTAAGTTGGTCTTCTGTATATAAAGGTAATTAAAAATGAATCTTAATGAAGAATGGGATTGGAGAGGGAGTAGGAGATGGGATGGTTTGCAGGTGAGAAGGTGGTTATGGGGCGGGGGGGAACCGCTATAATCCAAAAGATGTACTTTCAAAATTTATATTTATTAAATAAAAGTTTTAAAAAAAGATCTTAACCACGACACCTTGTAATCAAACTCACCACAGTAAAACATAAAGGAAAGATACTAAAATGTGCATGAGAGGAGTTGGCATTGTGGCACAGCGGCATAATGCCCTGGCAAAGGGGCGACAGCATCCCATATGGGCACTGGGTCTAGTCCTAACTGCTCCTCACCAACAAAGATGCATGAAGAATGAAAGTGAAAGGATGGAAAAAGATATTTCATGCTAACAGAAACCAATAGGTATAACCATACTAATATAGACAAAATAGAGTTTAACACAAAAACTGTTAAGAGAGACAAAGAAGGGCACTATGTAGTGATTAAGGGATTCAACTCAACAGGAAGATGAAACTATTTTTTCAATTTTTTTTAAAGATTTATTTATTTACTAGAAAGTCAGAGTTACACACAGAGAGAAGGCGAGGCAGAGAGAGACAGAGACAGAGACAGAGAGACAGAGAGAGACAGAGAGAGACAAAAAGTCTTTCATCCACTGGTTCACTCCCCAGTTGGCCGCAATGGCTGGAGCTGTGCCGATCTGAAGCCAAGAGCCAGGAGCTTCTACTGGGTCTCCCACACAGGTGCAGGGGCCCAAGGACTTGGGCCATCTTCTACTACTTTCCCAGGCCAAAGCAGAGAGCTGGATCAGAAGTGGAGAAGCCGGGACTCGAACCAGTGCCTATATGGGATGCCAGCACTGCAGGCAGTGGTTTTACTCACTATACCACAGCGCCAGCCCCGATGTAACTATTATAAATGTATATGCACCTAATTACAGGGCACCTGGCTATTTAAAAGAAATGTTAAAGGATTTAAAGGGAGACATAGACTCCAAAGCAATAGTAATGGGGGACTTCAATACCCCACTTTTAGCAGTGAACAGATCAACCATACTCCAAATCAGCAAGAAAACAGCAGAGTTAATTGAAACTATAGACCAAATGAACCTAACAGATATCTACAGAACTTTTTATCCTACAGTTGCAGAATACACATTCTTCTCAGCAGTGCATGGAACTTTCTCTAGGATTGACCACATACATACTAGGCCATAAGGCAAGTCTCAGCAAATTCAAAAAAATCAAAATCATACCATACATCTTCTTGGACCACAATGCAATGCAGATGGAAATCTATAACTCAGGAATCTCTAGAGCATATCCAACACATGGAGACTGAACAACATGCTCCTGAATGAACAGTGAGTCATAGAAGATATAAAAAAGAAATCAAAAAATTTCTGGAAACGAATGAAGATGACAGTACAGCATATCAAAAATTATGGGAAACAGCAAAAGCAGTGTTAAGAGGAAAATTTATAGCAATTGTTGCCAACATTAAGAAATTGGAAAGGCACCAAATAAATGAGCTATCAATGCATCTCAAGGATCTAGAAAAGCAGCAACAATCCAAACCCAAAACTAGTAGGAGAAAAGAGACAAAATTAGAGAAGCTATTAACAAAATTGAAACAAAAAAAAATACAAAAGATCAGTGAAATGAAGAGCTGGTTTTTTGAAAAAATAAGCAAAATTGACACAACATTGGTCCAACTAACCAAAAAAGAGGGAGAAGACACAAATCAATAAAATCAGAGCTGAAAAAGGAAGTGTAACAACAGACTCTTCAGAAATAAAAAAGAATTATCATAAATTACTACAAAGAGCTGTTTGCCAACATTGAGAAACCTAGAAGAAATGGATAGATTCCTGGACACATATAACCTACTTAAATTGAGCCATGAAGACATGGAAAAGCAAAACAGAGCCATTATCAAGATGGAAATTGAATCAGTAATAAAGGCCCTCCCAACAAAGAAAAGTCCAGGACCAGATGCATTCACTGCTGAATTCTACCAGACATTTAAAGAAGAACTAACTCCAATTCTTCTCAAGTTATTCAAAACAATTGAAAGGGAAGGCATCCATGAAGGATGCCATCCTTCTATGAAGCCAGCATCACCTTAATTCCTAAACCTGAGAAAGATGAAACAGAGAAAGAGAATTACAGACCAATTTCCCTGATGAACATAGACACAAAAATCCTCAACAGAATTCTAGCCAATTGAATGCAACAGCACATCAGAAAGATCATCCACCCAGACTAAATGTGATTTATCTCTGGTATGCAGGGATGTTCAACATTCACAAATCAATCAATGTGATGCATCACACTAACAAACTGTTGAACAAAAATCATATGATTATCTCAATAGATGCAGAGAAAGCATTTCATGATGAAAACTCTAAGCAAATTGGATATAGAAGGAATATTCCTCAACACAATCAAGGCAGTTTATGACAAAACCACAAACAGTGTCCTAATGAATGGGAAAAAGTTGGAAGCATTCCCACTGAGATCCAGTACCAGACAAAGATGCCCACTCTCACCACTGCTATTCAATATAGTACTGAAAGTTGTAGCCAAAGCCATTAGGCAAGAAAAAGAAATCAAAGGAATACAAATTGTGAAGGAGGAAGTCAAAGTATCTCTATTTGCAGATGACATGATTCTATATATAGGAGGCCCAAAAGACTCCACCAAGAAACTATTGGAACTCATAGAAGAGTTTGGTAAAGTAGCAGAATATAAAATCAATACACAAAAATCAACAGCCTTTGTATGCACAGACAATGACAATCACAATGTTGAGAATGAACTTCTAAGATCATTCCCATTCACATAGCTACAAAAAAATCAAATACCTTGGAATAAATTTAACCAAGGATGTCAAAGATCTCTATGATGAGAATTACAAAATAATAAAGAAAGCAATAGAGGAAGATACAAAAAAATGGAAAAATCTTCCATTTCATGGATTGGAAGAATCAATATCATCAAAATGTCCATTATTCTGAAAGAAATTTACAGATTCAATGCTATACCAATCAAAATACCAAAGACATTCTTCTCAGATATATAAAAAAAATGATGCTGAAATTCATATGGAAACACAAGAGACATCGAATAGCTAAAACAATCTTATCTTATACAACTTAAACAAAGATGGAAGCATCACAATACCAGATTTCAAGACATACTACAAGGCAGTTATAATCAAAACAGCCTGCTACCAGTACAAAAACAGATGGATAGACAGATGAAACCAAATAGAAATGCCAGAAATCGATCAAAGTATCTACAACCAACTTATATTTGACCACGAAGCTAAAACCAGTCCTGAGAGCAAGGAAAGTCTCTTCAATAAATGGTGCTGAGAAAACTAGATTTTCACATGCAAAAGTATGAAACAAGACACCCACCTTACACTTTACACAAAAATCCATTCAAATTGGATTAAAGATCTGAATCTATTACAGACACCATCAAATTATTAGAGAACATTGGGAAAACCCTGCAAGACATTGGCATAAGAAAAGAGTTCTTGGAAAAGATCCCAGAGTCACAGGCAAACAAAGCCAAAATTAACACATGGGATTACATCAAACTGAGAAGCGTCTGTACTACAAAAGAAACACTCAGGAAAATGAAGAGGCAACTGACAGATTGGGGAAAAGTAATTGCAAACTATGCAACTGATAAAAGATTAATAACCAGAATATATAAAGAGATCAAGAACCAGAATATATAAAGAGATCAAGAAACTCAACAACAACAAAACAAGTGAAGAAATGGGCAAAGGATTTAAACAGACATTTTTCTAAAGAGGAAATTCAAATGGCCAACAGACACATGAAAAATGTTCAGAATCACTGTCAGGGAAATAAAAATCAAAACCACAATGAGGTTTCACCTCACTACAGTTGGAATGGCTTTCATACAGAAATCAACAAACAACAAATATTAATGAGGATGTGGGGGACAAGGTACCCTAAACCCCTGTTGGTGGGAAAGTAAACTGGTAAAGCCACAATGAAAGACAGTTTATAGATACCTCAGAAAACTGGATATAGACCTACCATATGACCCAGCCATCACACTCCTAGGAATTTACACAAGGGAAATAAAATCAGTAAATAAAAGAGTTATCAGCATGCCTATGTTTATTGCAGCTCAATTCACAATAGCTAAGACATGGAATCAACCTAAATGCCCATCAACTGAAGACTGGATAAAGAAATTATGAGATATGTACACAATATGCACTATACAGCAGTTAAAAAATGAAATCTGGTCATTTGCAACAAAATGGATGACTCTAGAAAGCATCATACTTAGTGAAATAAGCCAGTCCCAAAGGGACAAATACCATTATTCTCCTTGATCTATGATAACTAATAGAGCACCTAAGGAAATCTGTAGAAGTGAAATGACACTTCAAGAAGCAATGATTGTATAGTCCTTGTTTTGACTGTCGAGGAACGGTTTTATTGTTCATACTATTTGTTGAACTCTTAACATAGAGTTAATCATATATGTATAAAGTCAATTGAAAATAGATCTCAGTAAAAAATAAGAGTGGGAATAAGAGAGGGAGAAGGATGTTTTTAACTGTAAAGCTGTATGGTTCTGCATACATTCCTATGGACTTACTTCTAAGGGTATAGTTTATAAACTTGTCATGGGACCCCAAATCCCATTAAGCTTAGTGGTAAAAATACCATCTTAGGTGTTAAAGTGATCATATTAAGTGTTAAAGTGAACATATTGATAGAGTTAAGTGTTAAAGTGATCATATGAATAAGATCAAGTGTCTGATAATAATAATAGAATTATAAAGGAGAAAATGTTCCAACATGAGAAGTAGTCCACTCAGCAGACTCATAGAATGACAATCACTTTAAGCAGCACTCTGACCTCAGAATCAGCCCTTAAGGCATCCAGGTCTGGTTGAAAAGCCTGTTAGAGCATTTAGGCACTGAAAGCCAAGACACTATGGCAAAAATTATTCTACATAAAGGATATCTGTGAGTGAGACCCCAGCAGAGAGTGGCCATCAAAGAATGATGTACTTTTCTCTGAAGGGAGTAGAGAACTTCCACTTTTCTTATGGCCTTGTCTAAATACTAATGGAGTTTGTGGATTCAAAAGGCTTCCACAGCCTAGGCA
Organism: Lepus europaeus; assembly: GCF_033115175.1. NCBI lineage: Eukaryota > Metazoa > Chordata > Mammalia > Lagomorpha > Leporidae > Lepus > Lepus europaeus. The sequence continues at coordinate 43,330,600 of NC_084842.1, forward strand.
GCTCATGTCAAGAGCCTCAGGTGGTCACTGACGTCATACATAAGAGTATTAACTGTTAAATTAACATCAGAAGTCACTGTGCACTAACTCCCCATGCAAGACCTCTGTTCTCAATGAGTTTTATTCTGAGAGTTAACTGTAAATCTAGTTCTCAAACAATTTTTGTGTGTGTGCATGTGTGTGCAAATCATTGAAATCTTTACTTAGTATTGAGTTGGTCTTCTGTGTACAAAGTTAATTGAAAATTAATCTTTTTTTTATTTTTGTTTATTTTTTTTGACAGGCAGAGGGGACAGTGAGAGAGAGAGACAGAGAGAAAGGTCTTCCTTTGCCATTGGTTCACCCCTCAATGGCCGCTGCAGCCAGTGTGCTGTGGCCGGTGCACTGCACTGATCTGAAGCCAGGGGCCAGGTGCTTCTCCTGGTCTCCCATGCGGGTGCAGGGCCCAAGCACTTGTGCCATCCTCCACTGCCTTCTCAGACCACAGCAGAGAGCTGGACAGGAAGAAGAGGGACCGGGACAGAATCCAGCACCCTGACTGGGACTAGAACCCAGTGTGCTGGCGCCACAGGCGGAGGATTAGCCTATTGAGCTGCAGTGTGGCTGAAAATGAATCTTAATGGAGAATGGGACTGGGAAGGGAGAGGGAGGAGGAAGGATGAGAGTGGGTGGGAGGACAGGTTTGGTGGGAAGAATCACTATATTACTAAAGATGTACATATAAAATTTGTATTCCTTAAATAAAAGGTCTCTGGGAAAAAAAAAAAAACTTTTCAAAGGGACGTTGATCTCTCCCTCAGTAAGTGCACATGCTCATATAGAATTAGGATATGACTGAGTGTTTGTCCACGTCTGTTGAGGAATGACTATTGGACTCCTGTCATCAGGAAAACTGGATTCGACTTTCATCATTGTAAGTAGCCAGATATTAGGAAATTTAGGGTCCGGTGCTGTGGCGCACCTAGGTTAATCCTCTGCCTGTGGCGCCAGCATCCCATATGGGCACTGGTTCTAGTCCAGGTTGCTCCTCTTCCAGTCCAGCTCTCTTCTGTGGCCTGGGAAAGCAGTGGAGGATGGCCCAGGTGCTTGGGCCCCTGCACCCGCATGGGAGACCCAGAATAAGCACCTGGCTCCTGGCTCCTGGCTTCGGGTTGGCGCAGCTCCATCTGTTGCAGTCATTTGGGGAGTGAACCAACGGAAGGAAGACCTTTCTCTATCTCTCCCTCTCTCTCTCTCTCTCTCTCACTGTCTGTAATTCTACCTGTCAAATAAATAAATAAATAAATAATCTTAAAAAAAGGACGTTTAACCATTCTATGTTCATGTAGTAGACACGTTGAGAAAATCAAGATAAAGTCTTAGGGCCTTCTAATCAAGTTGAAAACAAAATATTGGTGGATTCATGTAGCCTGCTGGGCGAAAATGGAGAAATATGCAAGAACAGAAACAAAGATGTGAGTATCTTTCTTGGTGGGTACATGATATCCTAGACACACCAGTTAAATAGCTCACCAAGGTAGTGAACTTTTTAAACTTGGAGACAATTTAGACTACTGCCACGCCCACAGCTGTGATACCCGCGTGGCAAAATGTTGCTACGTCGGGAGTCTGAAGCTGCAGGGTTTTGGGGTCAGCGCTTTGTTGGAGCGGAGCCCCAGGCGATTCCTGTGCAGTCCACGGTTGTAACGACCCTCGACTCACAGTAGGGGAGCCTAAGACTGTCCTTGCTAAATTTTGGGGGACACCGTGTCTCTGCTCTGCTGATGATCTCATTATGCATTATCTACCAGCTGTGTTTACACTTTACTGCTTACCCTCATAATTCTCAAAAACTAAAAAATCAAGAAAAAGAAGTTTCCCGTAAGCCAGGAATGCAAGTCAAAACATATCATTAGGTTCCCATTGTAGTAACAGAAAAATGTTAAGGTTACTCAGAGGTTATCTCCAGGTACCTAGAGGGCAAGCAAAACCTTGGACAGTTATTCCCTTAAACAGTTCAGTAAATGAAACTAAGTCAAAGGTCAATTCTCATCCTCAGTAAGTAAAACTAAGTCAAAGGTCAATTCTCATCCTCAGTAAGTGAAACTAAGTCAAAGGTCAATTCTCATCCTCCGTAAATTGTCTAAAAACAATGTCCCCACTATGTTCCTCATAAAACCACTCATATGACATCATTGTTTTAACTCATTTTGTCAACCTTTGTGATAAAAGTTTTACATTTGCCTGCAGCATTGTTCTTTACTATATAAACCCAAGCCTTACTACAATAAATCGCAGCAGTAACATACACATAACGTGTGTGTCTGTCTGTCATTTCCCCGCCGATTTCTGACTCTCCTGACTCTTCGTTCCCTCGTTCTCCCTCGGTCTGAGACTCCGCGAGAGCCGGTCCGCGGCAGACTACTACATATGTGATTTTATGTATACATATAGATAGATAGATAGATAACCTCACAAGATCAATAATGATTATTAAAACATGTAAAAAAAATATTCATAGCAATTATAATGAAATTTTTGCAGAAAAGGTAACAAATACCTAAACACCTCCAGTTTGTTGTCAGTTGTGTTTGGAGCTAAGATGGTTTTGTTTGTTTGTATTGGTTTTCTAATAGTGTCTCCTGATTTGGGAGACCTTCTTTTCTGAAGTTTTTTTCAACCCCATGCCCAACAAATTACTGTGGATTTATGGTGTGACTCCAGGCAAGTGGTTAGGGAAGGGCTTGACATCAGAGAGATTATATGCCTGTGTGAGTGTTCATATATCATTGCCTTTTGCATACCAGTGCCCTGATAAGAGAGGGACCATTGCCTTTGTTTTCTCAGAAAGAAAATGGAGACTCTGGGCAGGTGATACAGGTAATGAGTGAAAGAGCTGAGATGTGAACCACAGACTAGGATGGGGTTAGATTTATTTATGGGATGTTAACTGTTCCGTGGTCAGATACAATAGGGAGTACCCATTCAATATAAGAAACTACAGAGATCCTGACTCATTAATCCTCACAAAATGCAACTCCCCAAGGTCTATGTGTCAGAATGTCCCCTGCCAGTCAGAGGTGTTCCCATGGGCTGAGGGTGGCTAGCAGGGGTTGGCTGAAGTCCTCTACTGAACCTGCTAAGAATTGAGCCTAGCTGTGACTTTGGGATGATGAACCATTTAGAAGTTAAAAGCATGGGGCCGGCACTGTGGCGCAGTGAGTTAAAGTCCTGGCCTGAAGTGCTGGCATCCCATATGGGTGCCAGTTCGAGACCTGGCTGCTCCACTTCCTGTCCAGCTCTCTGCTATGGCCCGGGAAAGCAGTAGAAGATGGCCCAAGTCCTTGGGCCCCTGCACCCATGTGGGAGACCGGGAAGAGGCTCCTGGCTCCTGGCTTCGGATTGGCACAGCTCCAGCCGTTGCGGCCATCTAGGGAGTGAACCATCGGATAGAAGACCTCTCTCTCTCTCTCTCTCTCTCTCTGTGCCTCTCCTCTCTCTGTGTAACTCTGACTTTCAAATAAATAAATCTTAAAAAAAAAAAAAAGAAGAAGTTAAAAGGAGACTTGTGCTTCAGCAACCCTTGAAGACACCATGACACCCAGGACGGTCACACTGGGTGGGAACACTTTGCAGAACGCCCTGAGGCATGTCCTTGGTGAAATGCCATTAGCAGTAGGCAATCAGAGGAGCCCAGCTGGAGCCTGTGCCCTGGCCCTCAGACTCCATGAGCAGCATCGCAAATTCACAAACACAGCTCACTTCATCCTGATCAAAGTAGACAACCCAGTCCACAGGAAGGAGAGCCAACATGAACTAAAATATACAAAACCTCCGGCAAGGGTAATATAAGTAAGTGGTTCTGTCTGGAGGGAGGGGGAGGGGCCGTCTGCTTCCACAATCAGTTGAATTTCATTTTAAAAGGTAGCTCAAGTCAAAGACAATTAAAATCTATTTGTCACTGGACAGGATAACACTGTTGTAGGGCATGAATCAGGTAAACTGAAGGCCCTGCTAGGTGAGGAGAGGCACTCTCCTGCTGATAGGAGAGCGAGCTCCTGCCAGTCCTGCAGGGATTACAGCCAGCCAGAGCTAGCTCCCTTTTGTTCTGGGCATACAGGAGGAAATGGAGCAGAAGCAGGAGGCAGGCCTTCAAACTCAGGATCCTTGGCGGTTGTCAGATTCATCATCTCTTTCCTTCCTTTTTCCCTGCCTCCTCCCAGCATGGCGGGGTGGGGGCAGGGAGCAGGAGGAAGGAGTGAGGAAGGGGGAATTCATTCTGTCTTCCTCTGCCAGGGACACCATGACTCAGCTGCTGCTCCAACCAAGGGCAGCCTGCAGTGCCACTTTCATTGCAGCCTTAGAGTCAAGGTTGAAAGGGGCTAAGATTGAATCACGCGGTGTTCAGACTGTATCCTCCTCAGTAGGTGTTGCTACCGCGGGCAGGAATCTCCAGGCCACTGCGTTAGGTCAGCCTGGTAAGCTCTGGAGTCCTGACTTCACAAGGATAGGACAGTGAGACCCCCACCTGCTATATCCCCACCCCTCTCTTGGAGTGTCTGCAAAGAATTCTCCAGAACCCTAGCTCACCTTGAACCCAAACCAAAGTGGATGCCCTAAAGTCATGACCTAACTCTTAGTCTTTATTAGTTGTCTCTTTTTTGAAAATCTAGGGAAGACTATGAACCCCGTCTCAAGATAACATTTTCAAATTCATAAAATAAAATAATAGGGAGCTGATTATATTGAAAATCACTTCTAGGAAACTTTGGTTTCAAATACAATTGTGGGTTAATTATTTCAGAAATAAATTCTGTCTGGGAAGATGACATGTTCGGTCAACTGAAATCCCTCCTCCCTGAAACTCCCCTTTCCAAACACCTCAGATCTGGCTTCCAAGTATAGTGCTTAGCATAGTTTCTGGGTTCATTAAAGATGTGTTTCTGTTTAATGAGTTATAAATTCACAGACTTAAAAGTGTAACTTAAAATACACCTCATTTTCTCATTACTCATATTTTACAGATAGAAAATAAAATTCCACCCCTCTAATTAATTCAGTGAATGTGAATAAAAACATCAATATGAGGGCCAGCATTGTGGCGTAGCAGGTAAAGCTGCTGCCTGTGACACCAGCATCCCATGTGGGTGACATCACATGCCCTAGCTGCTCCATTTCCAATCCAGCTCTCTGCTAATTACCTGGGAAAATCAGCAGAAAGTGGCCCAGTGTTTGAGCCCCTGCCAGCTACGTGGGGGCTCCTGGCTTCAGCCTGGCCCAGTGCTGGCTGTTGCAGCCATCTGGGGAAGGAACAAGCAAATGGAAGACCTCTCTCTCTCTCTTTCTCCTCACCCTCTCACTCTCTCCCCCCCTCACCCCTTAACTCTGACTTTCAAATCAATAAGTGGAATTTTTTTTAAAAATCAGCATGCTTTTATCACTGAGGAATCTGCAGAAAGCAATGAGTTTACTCCTAGGTCCATGTTAGGATGTTTTTGGCCAGCGCTTTCTGAGCTCATGGGCTTTGTCCTGAGCCCATCTGTAGAATGATCTGAAGTTATTCTCTGTTCAGCAGTGGAAGCATCATGTGACTACTGGGCGGGAGGCTCACTGGTGGATTTGCTGCTTACCTCTCACCCTGGCAGATGGTGCAGGATGGGCCCACTGACAAGCAAGTTGATATTAGTTGTTCTCTGCAACGCATTCAGGGATTTGCTGGCTTGGACCAGCCAATAATGAGAGCAATATCTTTTCCTGAGGTGCTCTTCTGGTGGAAAACCTCAGCAATTGTTTTTGAGAGAGAAGACACCGAAGTTGTATGTTGAGTTTGGGAAAAACCTGGCATTTAGGGCAGCTTCTTCTCGATGCCAGGCTTTCCCCCTGAACCTTTTGTGCTGTCTTAGATCATCTTCATCACCGTCCTGTGAATGTTACTGTTATCTTCATTTTCCAGGATCAGAGATCAAACTGTGAGAAGATGGACAGATGCTTCAAACTAATTCCAAAGTCTACACCAGTCCCCCATGTTCGGCAGCCAAGAATATGAGCTTGTGCAGAACAGGAGATTGGAGGGAGCTTAAAATGAGGGGATCCCTGAAACCTCTGTACCCAACACAGGGCATCCTTGCATAAGGTAAGTACTCAATTAAAATGTGCCTGTAATTATGATTATTACTGTTTTTTTTTTTATGTCCATGTTTGAGGAGGTAAAATTTAAAGGATGGTTTAAGTCCTTTTCAGAAATTTGAGAAAGGATTTTGGAATGCTCAACTGAACCTCAGATTTTTTAAGAGACAGAAGGACAGACACAGCTTTCCTCTACTGGTTCACTTCTCAGATGCCTAAATGGTTGTGGCTGGACCAGGTCAAACCCAGGAGCTAGAAACTCAATCCTGGTCTCCCATGTGGGTAGCAGGGACCCAACTACTTGACCCATCACCTGCTGCCTCTCAGGTGCACATTAGCAGGACATTGGTGTTGGGAGCGGCGCCATGACTCAAACCCACCCACTCTTATATAAGTAGCAGGGGTTATAATCACTAGGCCAAGAACCTACTGGGCCTCAAATTTTATTCTGAATTTTATAAGAAGCCATCTCCGGTATTTTATAGGAGTTGACAGTTAAAAGATTAGCATGAGTGGTATATGAATGGATGAGAAGAATCATATTATAGAGAGAACTATCAAGATAAGAATTTTGACTTCAGGGCTTCTGTGAATCTCCTGATATTATACTCAAAATTTTCTGTGTATGTGTACAATTTTATTTTTCTCGAGAAAAGGGGATTCATAAATTTCAATAAAATTTCAAAGGAGGCTACATGCACAATAAAGTTTAAGGACCACAAGATAAAATCCGAGACAGGTTTGACAGTGGTAGAAATAAAGGAAGGGGATCAATAAAAATGTTTTCAGATAAATTAATAGAACGTAGGGGTTGATTATTCATAGGCAGTATAGGAAAGGAGTGAGCCAAAGATAATGAAAATATTTCAAGTCTGTCTCAAGCTGCTATTGTCCTAAATGGAGGAAAGGGAAAAAGAGGCAGGAAACTGCTTAGCTTGTGATGGCAAGGCAATAGTGAAGTAGAAATCTTCCATCATACAAGTATCTCGGTCAATTTTCTATTACCACAAACACCTGAGACTGGGAATTTTTTTTTTAAAGATTTATTTACTTATGTGAAAGGCAAAGTTACAGATGGAAAGGAAGAGAGAGGGAGGAGAGAGAGAGAGAGAGAGAGAGAGAGAGAGAGAGAGAGAGAGAGAGAAAGATTCTATGCAATGATCACTCCCCAAATGGCCACAATGCCCAGGGCTGGAATCCATACAGGTCTTCCCCATGGGTGGCAGGGGCCCAGGTATCGAGACATGTTCTACTACATTTTACTCAAACTGGCACTCATATGGGACACTGATATTGCAAGCAGTGGCTTAATTCAAAAATACCAGCTATGAGAATGGGGAACTTATAAAGGAAAGAGGCTTAATTTGGCTCATCGTTCTAGAGCTTGGAACATCCAAGAACATAGTATAAGCATCAGTTCAGCTTCTGGTGAGGAACTTATGCTGCTGCAATTCATAGTGGAAAGAGGAGAGTAAAGTAGGCATGTATAAGAGACAAAAATACAAGACATGGCCTCATTTACCACAGCCGGTTCATGGAATAACTAATCCAGTCCTGTGTGAATAAGAACTCATTATGGCAAGAATTAATACAGAGTAAAAGGCATTAATCTTCTTGACTACCTAATCACTCCTTAAAGATCCACCACTTTTCGGTATCATTACATTGAGGACCAAATTTCAACATGAGTTTTTGGAGGAGGCAAACTATCCAAACCATAGCAAAGAGGAAAGTAGAAACAAATCCTCCGAAAACACAATTTCATAGTCGACTATTAGTGTAGAAGATGCCCATCTGGAGTTTTGAAAATTAAAAGTGGGTAGAAAGAGGATAGGAAGATATAGGATGCAGAAAGTCAAGAGAATTTTTGAAATGAAAGAAGTGAGCAATAAGCAGATGCTGTTGAAACATCAAGAGGATTGCTGGCTTCATGAAAACGCTACCACAACTGTGTTTGGGGAGACAAAGTGGAGCCCACTGGTGAGGGAGAACACCACTTTGTTGGCATGTAAGCAGTATCTGAGAGGGATGGGGCAAAATCAGAATAGATATGAGATCTGTGGGGTTGGTTTAAAGTGGATCCTTCAAGGCAGGATATTTTTGGGAAGACAGTTATGATTAGATATATATAGTTAGGATTCATAGACAGTGCACAAGATGAGGGTTTTCAGGAGAGGGTTTTGAAGAAATTTATAGAAAAATAATATTTGTTGTATCTATTAAAAATGAAACAGTCTAATGTTCATTTAACTAGAATTCTCAAAAAGTCTCTGAAATAAATAATAAAGCTATCTGTACTTTTCTTCTTATTGGGTAAGAGTTTCTGGTACGGAGGAAGAAACATACTTTTCCTCTGTCTTCTTAAATTCAGGGCCTGAGGCCTGCTAATTAAACTGAAAAAAAGATTAACAGGAGAAAAAGCATACAACTTTTATTTGATGTTAATATTTTAATCCTGCTATGTGCAGAGGCCTTCACAGAAAAGAAGTGAAGACCCAAAGAAGTCATTAGATCTTGGGGGTTATATACCACTTTACCAAAGGACGATAAATTATAGAGAAGTGACAAGACAAAGGAAAAGATACTTGGGCCTCAAGGGATGGTAAATCAGGGAAAGGTACATATCTGGTTGTGGTGGGGGGGCGGTGGATTAAATGGAAAGTAGGAGTAGGGTTTGTTTGTGCAGATTCCTCTTAGTGTCAGATTTCTTTATCCAGTGATAATGGCTGTTTTTCCTCTCTCTTGGCATTGGAGAGGAGGAGGGAAGGCCTTTGCAAAGGGAAATTTGTACCTTGCTTTTAGGCAGGAATGGGGAGGACAGACAGTTCTTTCTGTGCTTGCCACTTCTTTTTCTAATTTTATTTATTTTAATTTTTATTTATATAAAAGAACAAATTTCATATATACAATTTTAAGAACATAATACTTCCCACATTACCCTTCTTCCTTACTCCTACTTTCCCTCCTCCTTTCTTCTTTCTTATTTTTCTCTTAATTTTTGCAATGACATACTCTCAATTTACTTTATAATCATGAGCTTAACCTTGACTTTGGCTCAGAACAATCCCTGTGCCAAAGTTGCTTAATTGGGGATGTTGTATTTGACTCCCCTTTCAGTGGACTAGTAAAGCACATCAATGAAGACAGGAAGAAAATAAATTCGTGGTAATGAAAACAGCTAAAAAACACAGTCATGTTCAGATAGACAAGTCGTGTGGCATAGATGGCTTTGAATCTCAGAAGTAATGAATTCCCAGCAAAACCAGTAAGTAGTAAATTGTTGGTGATCTTTGAAACAATTAGAATATCTTCTTGCACAGCTGCCACACCCACTCCCTTGCTTTTCAAGGCTGCCTGGGTATAATCCAGTCCAGTCCTGTACCCATCAGTGTGCTCTACCATCTAAGCTACATCCCAAGCAGAATGGTGCTTCCAGATTGTTTACAATTATTCCATCATTGAGGTCCTAATTTGCATACTGTTTGAACACATTTGTGGTGCTGGCTTGAAAACACCCCATTTGAGAATTAAAAGAACAAATTTTTTTTTTCAGTCTGCTGCAGTTCTTTACAGGCCAAACATTCAATGCAAAAAGTAGAAGAAAAGATTTTAAATTGCCACAAGGGTAAGGAAGAGAAACCTTTTGCTTCCCGTTTTCAGAATATCTGTATGGTTCTGAAGAATAGGGTGAGGGAGGAGGGAGACCAGTCCCCTACCTTTTGTCTTTTATTCTCTGTCCAGCACCCCATTATTTGCTACTGTGGTTGTAGCCTGCTACCAGACAATTTCCCAACAAAAAGAGATATAAAGGACTCTACCCCTGAATCCAAAATTCTCATCTCTATCATTATCAGTATCTATATCCCCTCCCAGATGTACACAAAATGCATCCTCCCTGAGGTTTGAACAACTATGCTGCACCATTTGTAACTGCAGGAATACTTTGTTCTCAGAGGAATCTTTTTCTTTGAGAATTTTTGTCTCTGACACAAAACTCCTGCCTTGCTACAGCTACTGGTGTGACCTAAAGTCCGTCATGCTGTCTGTAGTGCTCGCCTTTCACGGTGGAGGTCAAAGCAATAACTCAGGCACATCTCCATTAAAGCTCTCCAGTTCCTGATCCTAATCTTAGGGATGACCTGAATGTCTGCGTTAAAAGATTTCATTCTCTGCATCAGTTCCTGCCTGAAAGAACAGCTGAGAATTGCTCGGTGAGTCAGCAGAAAATAGAGAAGCCAGCGGCTCTGCAGTGGGGCTGGGCGCGTCTAACACATGATCCCACAGTGACACCTAGAGTTGACAAGGTAGAGACCAGCTAGTCCCTGACCATGGTGCCCACGTTGTGTTCAGATTCAGCATTGCTGCAACTCACTGGGTCCACGAGTGCACTGTAGTCCCTAACACCAGGGTATGGCCAATGTCACATTTTCCCCCTAAATCAAAAAACAATCTGGTGTGATCTGCCATCCCTTTACAGTGTCAGAAAATTCTCAGTCATTATACAGATTCCCTCTGTGCAACCTTCAAACCCATTGTTTGAGTAGATCCCAAGAGACCTTAGACAGTACAGACAGAAATTTAGGATGCTACCCTCCACTTCCCAGCTCACACAAGTCAACTCTGCTTTACCACATGGACAGATGAGGGACTGAGCCCCTCCTGTCAGTTGGGTGCATTACCCCTGCCCCAGTCTCAGTTTCCTTTTCCGCTTAGTAGTGTCTATTTTGCGGATGACACGAGGTGAGGAAAAGGAAGCACATGCCTGGTATGGAGTTAGGTGCTCAGGCGCCGTCTTTTCTATCCTTCCCTCCATGCTGCACTAACGTTACCTACTTGGTGCCTGCATCCTCTCTGCTGCAGTACAAAAGACAGGAAAGTCACCACACACTCTCCTGAGAGAGTCACAATGTCTAAGGACAGAAGACGGTCATCAAGGCTCAAGTTTGCGCTCATGGACTTCTGCTGAATCACGTTGGCTCCCCTGCTCTCAGAACACGGGGACTCCGAGCATCTTCAAGGATCGGTGAACAATGAGGGTCAGAGAACACCTGGCGGGGAAAGCGTGGGTGACTGCGGTGCAGAGAAGTGTGTGTGGGGGATAAAGGACTTGCAGAGAAGAATCTGCCTGTTTCTGCCTTCATCACTGTCACACTGGGCTTCCCCCATCTAGAAAACGTGCCTCTCCCGCTGGGGGCAGCCCTGCAGTCAGGCACTGAGGCACCACCAGCAGGCACAAGCAAGTCACTGAGAAAAAAAAAAAAAAACAAGGCTTATTTGTCTCCGTCAAAGCTGGTGCCTTGTTTCCTTTCTGACGTGCCAGGAATGTTCTTTGACGGGGCCAGGTCATTTTGTAAACCTGGGAAACAATGAAAATGACAAATGGGATGAATCAAAACAGAAGCTGTGCGGGTTGGGGGCCTGCGGAGGAGGGAAGGAAACACTTTCCATTTCGCTTCACAGCTCTTCTGGTTCTCTGGAGGGAAATTGATTTTTTTTGACAGAGCTACAGAAATTTTGACCTGAGTGATTATTAGAGTTTGTCAAGCATTGAACTAAAACTGAACCCTGGATGCCTATAGCTATTGTCAGTATCATTTTGTTATATAATATATTATACTGTTAGGTGACTGTTACATGGGATTTTTATAATTAGGCTTAAAGGATCATGTTTTCTGCTTCTATGAAGCCCATAATTCCTAGAGCAACTCCAGGTAACAGTAGGTGTTCAGCACGTACTTTAAGTCCTGTGTTAATAACAGTTAAGTGAAAAGGGAACCATACATAGCTTATGTGAGCCAAAGAAAGTCCTACACGATCTGGAGAGAGGAGCTCTGTGTTGTGTGGGTGCCACAGCATCTTGCAGAAACCTGGGCAGACCGTGGGTTTTCAATAAATGCTTCTTCTGCCACAAGTGACAGGGAGACAAGAATGACCATTCAGGTTTGTCACCTGTCCTGGGCTTTCCTTATTTCTCCTGAAAACTGGCCTAAGAAAGCAGAGACTTCAGTTGCTACAACAGATCTCATATCAGATTTTTAAATTCTAAAGAAACAAGCTGTTAGGGAAAATGATGTAAGTGAATTTTTTCAAAAGGCTCAATAACAGCCTCGGGAGGAAGATAAGTCATGGCTAATACACATGTCATTTGCAAGAAGCATGCCAAGAAGAAAGCAGCCGAAATCATCAGAAAACACAGACATCCGTTTCAGCTTCTTAGCCAGCAGATTAGAACTGTTTCACACATGCTCAGTACTCAGGGTTGTGACACGATCAACATGTCCCTGGTGTGTACAACATGATCAGTTAGGTCAAAAATTTAGTTACAATAAAAGATGGTTTAAACCACCTGAAGGCTTATTTCTCCTTTTTGTGAAACACCAGATTCAAACTCCACGGCAGCTGTGCTGGCCCCACAGTCATGAGGGTCCTGGCTACTGCCGTAATGTTTCTCTGCCATACTTAACTTGAGGCTCTCATCTGTCCCAATATGACAACCCTGACTCCTGCCATCACAACAGCATTCCCAACAGAGGAAACAGGGGAAAGGAAGTTAAAATACACCCTTTTTATTTAAGGACATGACATGGAATTCCTCCAGAACGCAGTCAATGCTTTCACCTGGTTACAAAGCAATTTTGAAAGGCATCCTTTATTCTTAACAGCTCTGTGCACAGTTAAAATTCAGGAGTTCTGTTATCAAGAGAAGAGGATGAGTCTTTGCCATATTATATCTATGGCTCTTTAATCTCCCAACTTTTTCCAGTAATATAGATTCTCAGACTTGTTGAAGAGATAAAGTAACAGGGCCAGCACTGTGGCATAGAAGGTTGAGCCTCCGCCTGCAGTATTTGTATACCATATGCGCACTGGTTCAAATCCTGGCTGCTCCACTTCCAATTCAGATCCCTGCTAATATGCCTGGGAAATAAGCAGAGGATGGCCTAAGTGCTTGGGCCCTGCACCCGGAGGAAGCTCCTGACTCCTGACTTCAGATCGACCCAGCTTCAGCCATTGCAGCCATTTGGGAAGTGAAGCAGATGGAAGATGTTCTCTCTCTCTCTCTCTCTCTCTCTCTCTCTCTCTCTTTCTCTCTCTCTCCCTTCTCTCCCTCCTCTCTCTGTATCTCTGCCTTTCAAATAAATAATCTTTAAAAAAAGGCAAAATATGTGAGAACAATGGGACAGACATGAAGATGACATGCTCAGAATCAGTGTTTCAAAAATGTCTTCCATGGAGCACTAGTTCCACAAGATACATTGAAGAAAGCACATGAGGCTGGGATCAGATAAGTGTGGGAAAGGTAACTCAAATCTTGCCTGGAGAGATATCTAAGTATATCCTCATTCTACAGATTCTGAGAAGGCTACTTAACTTTGTTTAATTCTGTGTCTCCTAAACTTGTTCAATGGAAGACTTGTTTTTTCTGTAAGTGAAAAATCACACTGCAACATACACACTGGAAAACAGATTTAATTTCATTCTGCAGACTAGGAGCAACTTAATTAGCAGAAAATAGGACTGTTAGCTGTAATAATAAGAAAATCACAGCCTTAATAGCTTTTTTTTTTTTTTTTTTGACAGGCAGAGTGGACAGTGAGAGAGAGACAAAGAGAAAGGTCTTCCTTTTGCCGTTGGTTCAACCTCTAATGGCCGCCGCAGCCGGCGCGCTGCAACCGGCGCACCGCGCTGATCCGATGGCAGGAGCCAGGTGCTTCTCCTGGTCTCCCATGGGGTGCAGGGCCCAAGCACTTGGGCCATCCTCCACTGTACTCCCGGGCCACAGCAGAGAGCTGGCCTGGAAGAGGGGCAACCGGGACAGGATCGGTGCCCCGACCGGGACTAGAACCCGGTGTGCCGGTGCCACAAGGCGGAGGATTAGCCTAGTGAGCTGCGGCGCCGGCAATAGCTTATGTTTTAACACTACTAGTCAAACAATACCCTATACCTGTGCAGTTGTGTGAGTGCAGCCTGTTGAAATCCTTGCTTAGTATATACTAAGTTGATCTTCTGTATATGAAGGTAATTGAAAATGAAACTCAATGAAGGGCGGGATGGGAGAGGGAGTGGGAGATGGGAGGGCCACGGGAGGGAGGGAGGTTGGAGGGGGCAGCCACAACAATACAAAAGTTGCACTTTGTAAATTCACATTTATTAAATAAAAAAGCTTATGTTTTAAAATAAAACAAGACTTCAGACTAAGAACAGCAAGATATTTCTGAGTGTCTGAGTCTTGTGAATGTGTGTGTGTGTGCTTGTATTACTTTTCCATTTGTTTTACCCACAACAATAGCAGATACAAAAGGAGTTAACCGTACAGGAGAAAAGCTTGGAAAACTCTATCAGTTACATTTTACTAAGAACTGGGAAATTCTCCTATTAATGTGTGTATAAAACATTTGAGCCAGGGTATATATAAAGCATTTGACCTACTCTCTGAGACACCAGCATCCTATATCTGAATGATCAGGTTTTACCTCCAGCTCATGTTTGATCCTGACTCCAACTTCCTGCTGATGTAGACCCCGTGAGACCATAGAGATGGCTTAAGTAATTGAGTTCCTGACACCCATATGGGAAACTTGGATTGAATTCCTGTCTTCTGACTCTGGTCCTGGCCATTGCAGGCATTTAGGTGGTGATCCAGCAGATGGGAACACTAATTCTCTCTCCTATTTCTCTCCCTCTCTCCTTCTCTCCCTCTCTCTTTATGCCTCTCAAATAAATATCATTCAAAAAGCACAACTGACCCTTTGTCACAAAAATATTCTATGAGAGAATAACTAAAAAATCAACAAACTTTTAAGGCACAAACTTTTCAAACACATGCAAAAACTTTTCAAACACATGCAATTTTTTTGTAGGGAGCCATGACTAACCCACAAGATACAGAAATTTGATGTTTGTTTTCCTTTGTTGTGATGGTACTGATTTCCAAATATTACTTACTCTTGCCCCTCAAAAACAGGCTTTTTAAAAATTTTATTTAAGGCATACAAATTTCATGTATTTCATATATACAGATTTAGGAACATAGTGATTCCTCCCACCATACCCTACCTCTAGCCTATGCTCTCACCCTTCTTCCTCCTCTCTCTCCTATTCCTACTCTTAATTTTTATAAAGATATATTTTCAGTTAACTTTATACACAAAAGATTAACCATACAGTAAGTAAAGAGCTTAGGAAATAGTATGAGGGAAAAAGAAACTGTCCCTCAAAAGTAGAGGCAAGTGCTATAAACAATCATCAAATCTAAAAATGTTAATTTCACTGCTATACATTACATTTTAGATACTCTATTAGTATTAATATTAGTATTAGCATTAGTATTAGGTACTCTATTAGTTACCACAGATGAGAGAAAACATAGGTATTTGTCTTTAACTTTTTGGCTGGCTTATTTCACTAAGTATAATGGTTTCCAGTTGCAGCCATTTTGTTGCAAAAGACAAGATTTCATTTTTTAACTGCTGAGTAGTATTCCATAGTGTATATATGACATAATTTCTTTATCCAGTCATCAGTTGATGGAAATCTGGTTTGATTCCATATCTTAGCTATTGTGAAATGAGCTGTAATGAACATGAGAATACAGATGATTTCATTTCCTTTGGGTAAATTCCCAGGAGTGGGATGGCTGAATTGTGTGATATATCTATTCTCAGGTTTCTGAGGTATTGCCATTTTTGTCTTCCACAATGGCTGTACTAGCTTACATACCCACCAACAGTGGATTAAGGTACCTTTTTTCCCAGCATCATTGCCAGCATTTGTTGTTTGATGGTTTCTGTATAAGAGCCATTCTAACTGGAGTAAGATGAACCCTCATTTTGGTTTTGGTTTACATTTCCCTGGAGGCTAATGATCATGAGCATTTTTTCATGTTTCTGTTTCCCATTTGAATTTCCTCTTTTAAAAATGCCTGTTCAAGTCTTTTGCTCATTTATTAACTGAATTGTTTGTTTTGTTGTTGTTTCCTTGAGCTCTTTATAGATTCTAGATATTAATCTTTTACCAGTTGTATAGTTTACAAATGTTTCTCCCATTCTACTGGTTGCCTCTTCACTTTGTTGAGTGTTTCTTTTGCCCTACAGAAGCTTCTCAGCTTGATGTAATCCCATTTGTCAATTTTGGCTTTGATTGCCTATGCCTCTGTGTTTTTTTCCAAAAAGTCTTTGACTATGCCAATGTATTGCAGTTTCCCAATGTTCTCTAGAAATTTGATGGTATCAGGTCATACATTTAGGTTTCTGATCCATTTTGAGTGGATTTTTGTGTAATAAATCACAGTCCATTTTGTTGATCCATTGAATTGCGGTCGAATAGTAACACATAGGCTGCCCCAGTACCCCACTAAGAACTCTAAGGGAAAGGTTCTTTTTCATACTATGTGTTGAACTCTTTACTGAACATAGAGTTAAACATGTGTATATAAAGTCAATTGAAAATAGATCTCAGAAAAAAAAAAAGAGAGGGAGGAGGAAGAAGAGTGGGAGTAGGGGTGGGAGGGTAGCCATCATAGAAAGAATCACTATGTTCCTAAAATTGTAAATATGAATTGTATGGAGTTTGTAACTATAAAGCTGTATAGTTCCGCAAATATTTTTACAGACTTACTTATAAAAGTACAATTTAAAAACTTGCCATGGGAACCCAAATCCCCTTAAGTTGGGTGGTAAAAATACCATATTAAGTGTTAAAGTGATCATATGGGTATGATTAATTGTCTGGTAATAATAATAATAGAATTAAAAAGGAGTGAATGCTGCAACATGGGAAGTAGCCCACACAGCAGACTCATAGATTGACAATCACTTTAAGTAGCACTCTTACCTCAGAATCATTCCTTAAGGCATTCTGGTCTGGCTGAAAAGCTCACGAGAGCATTTCAGACATGGAAAGCAAGACACCATGGCAAAAAAAAAGAATTTCCTACATGAAGGACCTCAGTAGGTAAGACCCCAATGGAAAGAAGTGGTCATCAAAGAAAGATGTACTTTTCTCTGAAGGGAAAATAGAACTTCTACTTTTCTTATGGCCTTGTCTAAATACTGACAGAATTTGTGGATTCGAAAGCCTTCCATAGCCTAGGCAGCTCATGTCAAGAGCCTCAGGTGGTCACTGACATCATACATAAGAGTGTTGATTGTTAAATTAACAACAGGAGTCACTGTGCACTAACTTCTCATCCAGGACCTCTGTCCTCAAGGAGTTGTATTATAATTATGTCTAAGTGCTCCCAAAAAGATGTATCATTCTTGGGTGCTTCTTTAAAGTTAAGTTTCTTTAAAAAAAAAAAAAGAAGAAGTAAAATTAACTTCAAAATGCAATGACTTTGAATAACCCTTGTCTCAATTGTTGAGGAACTGTTTTTTTTTTCCTTTTTTTTTTTTTTTTGCATACAAATTGTTGAATTCTACTTAGTATAGAGTTGGTCTTCTGTGTATAAAGTTAATAGAAAATGGATCTTAATGGAGAATGAGACTGGGAATGGGAGAAGGAGGAGGAGGAGGATGAGTGGGAGTGTGGGTAGGAGGGCAGGTATGGTGGGAAGAATCACTGTATTTCTAAAGTTGTACTTATGAAATGCATGAAGTTTGTATTCCTTAAATAAAAGGTTTCTTTGGGGAAAAAAAACTCTAAAGACTTGCACACTTCATGCACTAGGGTATGAACTCCTTTCTCCCCTCCCAATGTGCCAGAAATAATATTTTCAATCATATGGACCCTGGCCCACCCAACATTTTGGAGATCTGTTAGAAACAGCTCCCATTAAATGGGTCTGTCACTATAAAAAGTTTATTTGGGTGAAAATTTTCTGTTTGTAATTTAGGAGGTAACCTAATGATTAGGAGGTGGACAAACTGAGTTCCCACCCTACCCATTTTCTCCTTTTACATTTTTTGTTTTTGCATCTCACACATGCCCATGGCTTAACCACTTATCTGTAGTAGTATTGTAAGTCTGCAGTTACAGCTCAAATCTACCACCTCAATTCCAGTCTTTTCTCAACTCAGACACCAAACAAGAATGGTATCACCATCTACCCGGTTTCCCCAGCCATGAACTAGAACCGTATCAAAGGCCCTATCCTATTTCTTAACAAACACTGTTAATTATTTCTACTAAACTTCCCAAATACACTCCTTTCTCTGCAGCTCAACATGGGGTTGCTGGTACAAACACTCATCCTTTTTAGCTTGAACTCCTACAATTGCCTCTCTTTTCATCACTCTGTATGTAGGCTTCCCCTTCTCTAATTTATCTTCCAATCCAAATCACCCTAACAGGTATCTCTAAATTCCTCCTCTACATAGTATTTTTAGCAACTGTTAATCTCCTGTAGTAGCAACTGTCAAGTTTAATAAATAGCACCTTCATTTCCTATTGTTGCTGTAACATATTAATATAATCTGAGTGGCTTAAGACAACACAAATATGTAATCTTATAGTTCTTGTGGTTAGATTCTGATACTGGGTTTCAGTGGCTGAAGTGAAGATGTCAACAGGGCTGCATTCCTTCTGGAGAGTCTAGAGGAGTATCCTTTTAAAAAAATCTTTTCCAGTTTCTAGTGTTGTGCCTGAGTGAGTGCAAATGGAGAACCACTACACATTGATAAAATTTGACAGTCCTTTATTGCCAGTGGTGGAGAGTGGACTAATGCCCTAAAGAACTCTTAACCCTGAAGCTCAAAGCAGTAGGGTTTATGAAGGCAAAAACCACAAGGAGGGGAGGGGGAATACATGGTTATTAGGGTCAAGCTGACCTAAGGTCTATGTGAAACTAATATTAATTATAATCTTGACAATACCAATTATAATCTTAATAATACCAATTACAATCTTGACATTAGTCCAATTATCAACTTAAATCATATGTGGTACATATACAACTTAGGATCTTAACATTAATCCAGGTACAATCTATCTGTTTTAAGTTTGAGCTCATGTTAAGGAGTTTCTTTGTTCTGCCAAGTGGGATGCAGTGCACTGTTATTATCTAAGTTTTAGACAATAGTTTCAGACCATAGTCTCATGGTGGGGGGTGCTTTTCAAGATGGAGTATCAGGTGCTCTAAAATGGAGTCCCTACTGTCAAGATGTTACTTCACTAGAGGCAGTTGCATGCCTTGGCTTGTGGCCCCCTTCTCTGACTTCAAAGCCAGGAACAAGCAGTCTTTCTCATGTTGCATCCCTGTAACTTTGCTTCTGGCATCATATCTCCATCTCTAACTCTCTGCCTCTTCCTTTTCCTTGTAAGGACCCTTGGGATTCTCTGGTGTCCACCCATATAAACCAGTACATCCCATCGTCTCGACATCCTCAATGTAATAAACCTTTTCAAAGTCCCTTTTGCCATGTGTATTAATCTACTCAAGATGGAAGCACAAACTACCACTGACTAAGTTATCCACAACTACAGAAATTTATTTCCTGATAGTTCTGGAGGCTGCAAGTCCCAGAGCAAGGGATCAGTATATTTGATTTCTCCTGAGCCCTCTCTCCATGGCTCGTAGATGGGTACCTTCTCACTGTGTCCCCACATGGTCTTTTCTCTGTGCGTGTGTGTCCCTGCTGTCTATTCCTCATGGACACCAGTCGCATTGGAGTAGAGCCCCACTCTAATGGCCTCTTTTTAACTTAATCTCCCCTTTCAAGATCTTATCTCTGAATATGATTACAAAATATGATTACATTCTGAGGGGCTGAGGAATTGGGACTTCAACATATGAATTTGGGGGTGACACACTATCATGTGGCAGGCTGACAATCAGACTCCTCTCTATGCATGCACCTCTGGCCCAGTAACTGGTTGACCTAAGCGTGGTCTTGTGCTCCACCACTTTTTTGCTAGAGTGGGAAGACATGCCAAGTTCATGGACCAAAAATGGGGGAATTCCCAAATATCTGTAAGATTGTGATACAAGAACAAGCTGAACTGATATGATAACAGTAATGTAGTAGGTCTGGTTGATCAAAACAGCAGTTACTAACTATACCCTAAACATTTCGTTGTTATATTTTAGATTTTTCCTGAAAAGACATTTTTCCCTCCAAAGTCACATACACTGCTCAGAAGCTCTTGACATTCCCAGAATCTTTGGTAAACTGTCGTATTTGGTGCATGACAACTGCAAACCACAAATAAGAAGCCTCCTGATAATTGGATTATAAAGCCAGAAAAGGTCAGTCTTGTGGAAATACAATTAGGAATTTATACAAAGAAATTAAATTAGCCATTTGTGTAAATATTTCCAATATGTCAACCTCACTATGTGATATTTTGCATATGTGGCTAGGGAGATTATTGTGTCTCCCACCTATCTTCAAAATACCCCAAATCTTGTCAAGAAGACACTGATAAGATTATGAATATGAGAGGACTCAAAAGCTTATGGAAAATTTGTACTATGGACAAACTGCATGGATTTCAACTTTTTACACCAAAATAAAAAACATTTCCTAATTCCATTTTTCCATGAACTTTTTGAAGTACCCTCCTATCATAGGGATCAACTGGAAGAGGGAATGAGAGGAGCCTCTGTGATCATTATGGTGTTGTGTTTCCATGGCTACAACATCACCAGGCAACAGGAGACTACCATCATTTATACAGTCCTTCACCAACTGAGATGAGTTATGTGGTGCGTGAGTCTGTTCAGTTGGCAGAAAAACGTGGAGCTGTACACTTATGATCTATGTTCTTTCCAGCATGTGTTCATTTTTCAGTAAGCATTTTAAAGAGAGATGAGGCAGACAGATAAAAACAGAGATTCTTGTAAATTATGCTACAAAATAATGTTTACCTTGGGGCACTCTTCTAATGATAGAAGTCATTGGTCATTGGTACATAATAAGGACATACAATAATTTGGTGGCAAGACAGTTTTAGGAAGAATCCACATCCTTGTATGGGAAAAACTGGAATGGCAGATTGAATGGTCTGGTTGCAGAGTGGGCTCTTCTGTTACACACAAGGAGAATTCTTGCTGGTTCCTCAGGTTTGTGTGTTGGATGCTGACTTCTGAGCCCTGACTTTCCTGGGGACTTCAGAACCAACCAGGGCAGTTACTCAGTGCTTAATGTCTTCCGCCTTGGGGAGCTCCACATGCTAAAGAGCACAGATATTTTTGAACCTTATAAAGGAAACATAGTGTAAGGAAAGAGGGGCAGAACAGAAGGAGACAGAATACAACCTCACAGCCAAAACAAATTTATTCAAGGGAAATAAATTCACAGAGGTGGCCAACTGCCAGCAGGCACTTAGACTGAACACGTGGCACGGGGCCCAGTCCTCCAGAGAGGTAGGTCTTATATATCTTAGGGTGGGCTGAGGGTCTGGAGAGGGGTAGTGGAGGGGGAGGAAGGGAGTGTGGAAGGTGGAGGTGAGTTCCTTCTTAGGGGCTTTTTGGGATTTTCACCAGCTTTCAAAATTGGAAAAGAATACAGAGGGTGGGGTGGGGAAGCATACAAGGTGTAGGACTGGTCTCTTGAAAGAATGCAGGGGTAAAGAAGTCCATTAGGGAATTTGACTTACTTTCAGGCAAGGAGCTAAAATGGTTGAGGCCTATGTCCTTGTTCTATCACATAGTACATATTGTGTATTGCATGTGTGTGTGTGGTTGTGTACCATGTAAAGATTTAATATAGATATGAGTGTATATATATATATATATATATATATATATATTTTCAGTGTATGAATTATGTACCCCCAGGAAACTCTGGGGTAAGGCCATGAAGCTAAGCAGATATTTCTGCAGTACAATTTATGAATTTTTTTATTTTTAAAGATTTATTTATTTGAAAATCAGAGTTACACAGAAAGAGGCAGAGACAGAGAGAGAGATTTTCCATCTGCTGGCTCATTCCCCAGATGTCCTCAAAAACTGGGACTGGGTTAGGCTGAAGCCAGGAGCCAGGAGCTGCCTCCAGGTCTCCCATGTGGGTTCAGGGCCCAAGCACCTGGGTAATCCTCCACTGCTTTCCCATGTGCATTAGCAGGGAGCTGGATTGGAAGTGGAGCAGCTAGGTTTTAAAGCAGTGCCCATATGGTATGCTGGTGTCACAGGCAGCAGCTTTACCCACTACACCACAGCACCGGCACCACAATTTATGAATATTCACATGAAGTAAGTTAAAAGGAGATCTGAAATACCTCACAACAGTTCAGGGAAATTTTACTCCCTAATACGTGTAAAACAAAACAAAAAGGTAACTGGGAGGTGATGGATATGCTCGTTAGCTGGATTGTGGTAATCATTTTGCTATATGTGTGTGTATCAGGATATCACAGCACGCCTTACTTTTCTTTGCTTGTATGTTTTCACACAGTACACCTTAAATACATACCATTTTTATTTGCCAACTGTATCTCAGTGAAACTAAAAAAAGTTCTTGCTCAAGGATGAACAGTTGGGGAAAGCCCTGAGAGCTCACACGCTGTGTTTTCATTGCATGCAGAATTGTACCTCACAGATTATCTTCCCTTCGGCTGTCGGGTGGCCCTTTATGCTGCAGAAAGAAAATGAGCTTGCAGAGAGAACATGGTCAAGGCAATCCACGGTGGAGGGTGGGTCAGCCAGAGCAACATGGCACCTGCCAGGCTGCCCCTGTGCCGTAGAATTGCTTTGACCATGTGCTGGCCAGGAAAGGCCCCCCAAAAAGAGGTATGGCCCAAGAACTCTGCCAGCAATGATGTCCATTTTTAGTGTGCTTTTGTCTTGATTTCATTTGGTTCTGTTTGGCTTAATCTTTTTCAGCTTAGTCATTCCCGTAAGCTCTCCTTTTTGCAAAGTCTTGTTAAATTCTTTGGGGGAGAGCACTGAATCTATAAAAACAACAACTATAAGCAGAAAAGAAAATGCTACAAGCGTGAGCATTAAGTAGCAGCAGGAGAGCCCATCCTATTTATTGATGAGCAGACAGCCCACAGTTTGTAGAGAAAGTGAAAAGGAGGGATGAGGCCTACTTTGTTGCTAGCACATTAAGCAGTTTCCTGCAATGCCAGCATCCCATATGGTCACTGGTTCAAGTTCCAGCTGCTCTACTTCTGGTCCAGCTCCCTGCTAATGCTCCTGGGAAAGCAGCAGAAGAAGTACCTGGGCCCCTGCACCCATGTGGGAGACCCAGATGAAGCTCCTGGCTCCTGGCTTTGGCTTTGCCCAGCCTTGGCCATTGTGGCCATTTTGGGAGTGAACCAGCAGATGGAAGATATCTCTCTCTCTCTCTCTCTCTCTCCTTCCCCGTAACTCTACCTCTCAAATGAATAAAAATAAATCTTAAAAAAAGTTTATGAAAGAAAAAAGTTACAGCGAGTTAAGGTTAAATTATTACTGATAAAATATTTGATTATTAATATAGTTTAGTCTATGTGTACAGTGTGTGTAAAGTCTGCGGTAGTGCTCACTCATGTGCCAGACTATAACATTCACTCATCACTCGCTCACTGACTCACACAGAGCAACTTCCAGTGATGCAAACCCCACTCATGGTAATGGCCTATACAGGCGGACCATTATGTATCTTTTATATAGTATTTTTACTGTACAAACACCATTTATTGTATTACAATTGCCTACACTGCCATATAGGTTTGTAGCGTAGGAGCAATAGACTGTAGCAGATAGTGGAGGGGTGTAGCAGGCTACAACGTCTTGTTTTGTATTGTGTACTCCATGAAGTGTGCACAATGAGGGAACTTCAGTTCTCAGAATGCATTCCCCTGGTTCAGCTGTGCATGACTTATTTAAAAATAGTACTCTGTTGTCTTGGTGAAGTCTTGGGGAAAAGAACATTTTGAAACTCATGAGAGTCCCAAAATCATAAAAATCTAAAGTGCCAAGAATTGGTGGTTGTATAACTTTGTGTCACCTTCCAAACTCTGGTTTTGGCAATGAAACAAGGAAGAATCAAGGCAGTAAGCAACTCAGCGACGAGCCCAGCATTTCCATCTCAAGAAAAAGCTCTTCTAGGAAGTCATCCAGGGAACAGGGAGATGTTTGTGAGGATCAATCCTTACTGCAGCCCTTTCTAACAGAAAATGAGGTGGAACCAACCTCTGGAAAGAAACAGATTATGCCAACTAGTGGAAGAATGAATACAGGAGTCCAGTCGCAAACAACAAAATTCAGAAGTTAAAAAGAGTAAGCCACAAGCAAAACAGGTTACAGGAGAATATGCCCAGCTAAACACTACTTAAATATACTTAACTTATACTACTTAACATACTGTTGAGAAAAAAATATTTGGTTGCAGTAGTCAAACATATGATCATCATAAATATTGAGGTCAGGCTGGTTGGCACTGCAGGGAAAGAGTAGGGGGACATGGTTGGTGAGGGCCACAGAGGGAGCCACCTGTATCATACAGCAATGTTTTCTATTGAAAGAAAAGCAATAGGGACCAGAATTATGGAGAAGCAGTGTAAGTCAGCACCTGCAACAGTGGCATCTCATATGAAAGTGCTCATAATCAATGCTCACAGCAAAATTAAGAGAGAAAGAATATAAGTCCCATGTATGTGAGGAAATAAATATCCCAAACCATTAGGACTGCTGCAGAGCCCTTGTGTGAAGGAAGAGTCTGGAGGGGAGTGCATGAAAAAGAGGGTGCAGATGAAATGATATCCACCTGGGAAACCAAGAAGACAGATGACTCAGCTAGTCCTAAAGGAATCAATAAGGGAGAAGGTAAAAAATAAACATTGCAAATTCAATAACTTTCATATATATAATCAATAACCAGTTAGAAGATATGAGGAAAAAGAAAACATTTTCAGAAGCAATAAAATTATAAGAAATAAACTTGGGGCCAGCACTGTGGTGCAGCGGGTTAACGCCCTGGCCTGAAGCACCGGCATCCCACATGGGCACTGATTCTAGTCCTGGCTGCTCCTCTTCTGATTCAGCTCTCTGCTAGAGCCTGGGAAAGCAATAGAAGATGGCCCAAGTCCTTGGGCCCCTGCACCTGTGTGGGAGGCCCAGAAGAAGCTCCTGGCTCCTGGCTTCAGATTGGCACAGCTCCGGCTGTTGCAGCCATCTGGGGAGTGAACCAGCGGATGGAAGACCTCTCTCTCTTTTTCTACCTCTCCTCTCTCTGTGTAACTCTGCCTTTCAAATAAATAATCTTTAAAAAATAAATAAATAAAAAAGAAATAAATTTAACAGGGGACAGATGTTTGATATAGCAGTTAAAATGCCCCCTTACCTGGGTTCAAGTCCTGAATGCTAAAGTGTTTGAGACCCTGCCACCCAAAGGGAGACCTTGGTTGGGTTCCTGGCTCTGGCTTTGGCCTGACTTTAAAATAAAAATAAATAAATAATTTTTAAAAAAGAAGTAAACTGGCGCTGGATTCTGTCCTGGTCACTCCTCTTCCAGTCCAGCTCTCTGCTGTGGCCCGGGAGTGCAGTGGAGGATGGCCCAAGTACTTGGACCTTGCACCTACATGGGAGACCAGGAGTGGCACCTGGCTCCTGGCTTCAGATCAGCGTGGTCGCTGGCCGCAGCGTGCCGGCCGCGGCAGCCATTGGGGGGTGAACCAACGGAAAAGGAAGACCTTTCTCTCTCTCTCTCACTGTCCACTCTGCCTGTCAAAAAAAAAAAAAAAAAAAAAAGAAGTAAACTGAACAAAAAAATTTGCAAAAGCTATACAAGGAAAACTTTCAAAGCATGCCTAAAGTACACACAAAAAACAGATCTGAACAAATGAAAGGATTCTTCTTGCAGTTAGTTAAGATAACAATATCAGAAAGATGTCAATCCTTCAGTTGTTAATATATGAATTTCAAATAATCCTACTAATATAACTAATTTTTTCTAGAGATAGACAAGTTGATTCTAAAGTATGTATGAATATATAAGCCAGCAAGAAAACCAGGAGCTACTTGAAAAAGAAATCAATGAGGGCGTTCACACTGCAGAATAGTAAATTATAGTATTAAGCCTCTATAATTAAAACTGTATGCTGCTGGTACAGAAATAGACAATCTCATGGAACAGGATAAAAAATCTAGAAATAGTCCAAAGTACATGTGAAAGCTTAGTATGTGATGACTAATGATGACTAGTACATGACAAATTGGACTACATTTTATGCCATAAATCAGAATCAACTCTACATGAGTCAGAGATAAAAATGTTTTTCAAAGTACAGGAACTATGAGAAAAAATGAATGAGTTTCTGCATGTAGGGTGTAAGGAAAGCCTTTCTATCTATGACTCAAAAATCTAGAATAGAAGAATAATAAATTTGGCCATTTAATAATGAAATCTACCTTTTTTATTGACAAAATCCCATAAACAAAGTGAAAAAAAATGACAAGTTGGAACAAAATATTTGCATTTTCAACAAAGAGTTCTTTAAAAAAAAATAAAAAGGGGGGGAGGGGACCCTGAGAGAAAAATGGGTAAAAGACACCAACAAATCACAGAAAAAGACCCTCAAACAGTCCTTGAGCCCATGAGCAGAGGCTCAACTTCACTCATATTAAAAGAAATGAAAACTCAGACTACATAAGTCTACAATTTGACATCTGGAAAAAATGGAAAATTTTCAAAAGCTTGCCACACACTATTGGTGAGAATATGGAGAAATAGACATTCTCATACAATACTAATTAGGAGTGCATGATGGCAAGTCCTTAGTATGCACTGTAGTAAGGAAGGGGGGGTTAGAAATAATGAAACTACACTTACATTTATCCTTTGACTCCAACTTTTAAGAATTCACCCTGTCAACACACCTTCACAAATTCTAAACAGCATATACACTATTAATCACTTTGTACCATTTGTTTTTTTTTTCTCTTTAGATATTTTATTTTAAACTTTTATTTAATGAATAGAAATTTCCAGTGTACAGCTTATGGATTACAATGGCTTCCCCCTCCCATAACTTCCCTCCCACCTGCAACCCTCCCCTCTCCCATTCCCTCTCCCCTTCCATTTGCATGAAGATTCATTTTCAATTCTCTTTATATACAGAAGATCAATTTAGTATAAAGATTTCAACAGTTTGCACCCACACAGAAACACAAAGTGAAACATACTGTTTGAGTACTAGTTATAGCATTAAATCAAAATGTACAGCACATTAAGGACAGAGATCCCACATGAGGAGCAAGTGCACAGTGGCTCCTGTTGTTGACCCAACAAATTGACACTCTAGTTTATGGCACCAGTAACCACCCTAGGCTGTCGTCATGAGTTGCCAAGGCTATGGAAGCCTTCCAAGTTTGCCGACTCTGATCATATTTAGACAAGGTCATAAAAGACAGAGTGAGGATAGTAACCAATGATCCTAAGAGTGGCATTTACCAGGTTTGAACAATTATACAGCATTAAGTGGGGAAGAGGACCATCAGTACACACAGGTTGGGAGTAGAGCCATTGGTGGTAGAGTAGAGGTTATGATTACAAAGGAATGAGGCCCAAGTGTGCTAGACAGGGTCTAGAACAAAGGACAGAGTCATTATTAGAGGAGCTAAGAAAGGTGCTGTCTAAGCTACAATTAGGTTTTCTGACTGAGAGGCAAATAGAATCTCACAGAAGGGGCTTGATAATAATCTGGTGGACTTTAGGCCTTGTAAGTTAAGAGGCCCAGACCTATCTATCTCTTCACATGGGGTATATCCTAAGGGAGGTGTGCACCTCCTAGGGGAAGGCACTCTGTTGACTTTCATTACTTGGCTGGCCTGGGAGGAGAGCTGGCCAGGTAAAGGCAGGTGGCATCTCTAACAAGAAATTTACAGTTCTGCCTGCAATGTTGCTGACCATACTTGACCATCCCCTCAGCTGCAGTGGTCACTTTGGAAGTTGGGCTGAGTGAAGGGCTTTTCAGCTTAGAGCCAATAAGATCTGTGGCTCTGACCTGGGCATCCTTCGACTCCAGGGCAGGTCCATTTCCAGTGATCCAACTCTTGGCAGAGCTGCCAGGGCTCTTCACAAGCTGACTTCTGCTGAAGCCCAGGCTTACCACATTGAAAGCCACTGCAGTAGACTGGCCTGTTGGGTCTCCTTGAGGGCAGATCACTGTGCAGATCAGCCATTAATAGGCCTGCCACCCATTGCTTCTGATGCCTAGCTTTCTTTTCCTCCTGGTTTGTGTTAAAGCAGACCAGAGGATGCAAGTCAAGGGAGTGCCCGTGTCCCATCTCTAATCTTCGGTGGCCTGAACTACAAGTCTATAGTCACAGGCATGTTCTGTAATAGTTTTTCTAAGGTAGACAATGCCCATGAGGAAAATTATATTCTCACTTTAAAACTTTCTTTCCCTTTGGTCTGGAAGGGAGGCTTTTTCTACTTACTGTTTACTTCGCTGATGGCGAAGTGAATCTAGCTATGAGATTATTATTTAAGTTCTTATTTTGGCTATGCTATTACAGAAAAATGTTAGCCATCTCTTTTATATGGTCTAAAGATTAAATTGTGCGTCCTACAGATTCCTTCATAATAGAATTAGTTTCCTACCTTGAAGAGAATAGAGAAATGAAAGAACAAGTTGGGCTTAGAATAGAGAAATGAGGGAGCAAGTCCTAGATCGCTTGCTGACAATAGCAATATCACATGAATACTTAGCAAACAGTTTCAACCATTAGATAACAACTTAAGAAAACATTTACCAGAAGGTCCAATGCCTTCTATAAATTTTAAGAATCATGTATTTGAAAACACCTCTTAAATATCTAACATGGTGTAGTTTGTTTAACCAGTAAACTTAAGCACAACCATATAAAATGTTTTTAGTTTCTTTCTACCAACAAGTTTAAAACATATGATACACAGATTCAGGTCACACAAATTAAAATGTATCTTTGATTGATTTTAGCAGCTTAAATTTATGGACAATCTTATCTATAAGCCATTTAAAATAAAACTCTTAATAAAATTTCCCCATGTGGACATACAATATGTACACACATATAACATAGCATAGTAGACCAATATAGCAATTTTAATAATAGCTTTTAAAATCTTTAACTCTTTTTGTAGATTGCCAATTGATTTGAATTGCTTTTTGTTTTTAGTAACCTCAGTTAACCATACTTTCTCTCAGTTGGTACTGTTAATGCATTATTGGCTTCATCTGTTTACAGAGCCATCCCAAAGTACTGAATACAATAGAAGTGGCTGGGAAAAGTCCATAGGAACCTATAGGAGGACAGCTAAACACAGAACCAAGAATGCTTTAGTTTTATAAGCAGCAAATCATATATAACTGTGGATGACAAAAGACTTTAAGTCGCCATGTTTAAAATTATAAACTCATCAACCAACAAGAGGCACTTGCTTACTTCACAGTATTTTTGAAAGCACCTGTAGGATTTTACAAGTATTTAACCCTTTAGGCCTCTGGGGCTTTCTCATTAAGATAACTATCATGTCTAGTAACACAAGATCATTAGACTTTTTACCATTTGTAATTTGTGCAAGATATTGGAAACCATCCAAATGCTCAAATAGGAAACCAGCTGAATAAAGCATGGTGCAAGCATAGGGTGGAGTAAACTGCACCCATAAAAAAAGAATCCTTGTAAACTGATATGGAATGACTCAGCGTGGGCATCCTTATCCCTATGCACAGCCCTCTGACCTTATTTCCTACTGCTTCCTCTCTGGCTTATACCATTTCAGCTGCAAGTAGTAGTGCCAGTCAATGCAGGGTGCAAACCTGCCTTTGGCCATTTACATATGATGTTCTTTCCCAGATGGCTTCTCCTTTATTTCCTTTAGGACTTGCGCCACTATCATATTTTCAATAAGACTTCACTGGCTATGCAGCCCAGAAGTGCAAACTCTCCTGACACTTCCTTCTTCACACGCTGGTTTTTTTTCTAAGCGTTTATCACTAATATAATTCATATTCCATCCACTTATTTAACCTTTAATCTACAAGTATTTCCTCCACCAGAATGTAAACTCCAAAGGATGGGGACTTCTCATCTGTTTTGTTCACTACTGTATCTCCTGTATTTTAAAAAATGTCAGCTACTCAACAGATATCTGTCAGATGAGTGGATGGATTGGTGGATGGATGAACATCTCTGGAATTGTCCTTTGATAATTACCTCTCCTATCTTTTCCTCAGTTTCTCTTTCCGAATTCCTAATAGTCAGATATTAGATTTCCTGGACACATCTTCTAAGCTTATGCTTCTTTATTATTTTCAAGTTCCATCTCTGTCTAACTTTGTGATCTAAAATTGCAACAGTGCTTCATTCTGTTTTTATAACATGCTGGGGGTAGGGGTATGTTTCCCCTGAAAATGTTAATTAGAAGTTTTTGATGCTTTTCCTGGTCTCTGTACCATGTTTCATCTTTTAGGGTCCTTTTCTCTGCTTACTGTGGTCTCTGCTGTTTTCACTTTGAAGTTAATCCTCAGCTTTGTATTCAGAATGGGACACCTGACTCATGGGCTCTGTTTCAAGATGACTGGGAGAGAAATCAGTACTGTCATTGAAAGATTTCAAACAAAAGTTAAGTCTTCTGTCTGGGAATGGTCATTTTTCCTTGCAGAAGGATCCATATATCCCCATCTTCTTGCTGTCTTGAAGTGAGGCAAGAGAAGCAATTTGAGGAGCACTTCTCACCAAACATCATCAGCCTCACTTAATCCATCTGCTTTTCATCCCTCATTCTGCTGCCTCAAGTCTCCAGATTTCCAGCTATCTATTGCCCAATTCCTCTCCTTCTTGCCCAGTGGTGTCATCAGATGATAGTGTGACCAGATAATGGCGAGCCCAGAAATTACTGACTATCTTTGGACCTTCAGCCAAGTCACCTGTGTTGAGCCTCTCCTCTCACTCCTTATCCCTGCCTTCTTCCACAAACTTCTCAGCCATCCACTGGAGCAATTGAGTTTGGGAAGCCCCTTCGGGTGCATCTTATTTTGCTAAGCTAAATCAATTGCCATTCAGTCACCCATTTTTCTTTCTCCAAAAACCTGTTGCAGTCTTTTGCTTCCTACTGCTTCCTCTCATGTGCTCTCTTCCCTTAGCAATATTTTATCTTTTCATTCCTTATCTATCATTTTAGATGAGTTCATGAGGAAGATATCACAAGCACTTGTTGCTGAACTCTAAGTTTGAACAAAATGTTGTATAAATAAGATGTAAATTCTGAGCCCCAAGCATGCAAAGATCAAGAAAACTACATCCTGTCCCTTTAACAACTTCCCTCTGGGAAGGAGAATGGCAAGTTAGAAGAGCTGTCAGTCAATGAACCCACAAATTAAATTCTAGTGTCCTATTACTGGAATGTTTCCATGGTATTTTCCATTGCTATAACAAAATATCTGAGACTGAGTAATGTATAAAGAAAAGAGGTTTATTTAGTTCACATTTTTGAAGGCTGAAAGTCCAAGATCAGGTGAACTCCTTGGTTTGGCCTCTACCAAGCCCCTCTTGGTTGTGCCACATGACAGATGGCATCATGGTGGGAGCACTAACAATAGGAAGGAACCACAGGTCCTGATGGGAAGCTAGAGAGGGATTCATGGGCCAGACTTTCACTTTTGTATCAACTCATTCTCCTAAGAACTAACCTGTTCCTTAAGACTAGCATTAGTATCCTCTAAGGACAGTGCCCTCAATGACCTAATTATCCCCCATGAGACCTCACCTCTTGAAAGTTCCACCCACCACCAACACTACCACCTGGGAGCCCAAACTTCCAGGCCATTAACCTTTGAGGAAACACTCAAACTGTACCCAGACCATAGCACATGGCTCAGTTCTTCAAGTTGGGAGATTTTTGGTAGGGGGTATCAGACATTTTGTAGAAAATTCTTAAAAACACTTTTGCTAATTAGTCATTGAATTCATTCTTTCATTTCATAGAAGATACAGAAAGAATTGACATGGTTTAATTGCACTTACCTCACTTAATTTTCCAAATGCATAAAAGTAGAGAGAGCACTACAAACCTAAGCATTTGGGGCCAAGTATATGACAGGAAGGGCGTCTCTAGGGAGCCAGCTGGAAATAGAGGCAAGGTATTGAAATGGGAAGGCAATGGTTCATGGCTTGCTTTTTACAGTCTTCTAGAATGTGATGTATGGGCCTGGATTGCATATTCCCAGCAAACCAGACTAGTTCAAAGAAAAAGCTGAACATTTTATTTCAAATTCACCCACTTCTAGTTCTCCTTAATCCTAAAACATATTTCTCCAAAAAGATAAGAATTCACCCAATCACAAAGAGCTATAGTGAAGAGCCCAGATGGGCCAGTCACATTAAATGGGCTTGCAGATGCACACGGTTGCTCAGGGAGGACAGATCTGGGGCCTCTGTGCAAGATGGCTCTCATTGTGCAGTACACAGCAGGTGTGAGTCACCTGCCTTATGGGAACTGTGCAGCCTGCAGCCATGATGGTAACATGTCTAGTTTAGCCAAAATCCCTCCTATCTATCTAGGGAAGAACTAGAATCAGAGCATGCATCTCTGTAGCCCTGTCTCTGGGCAGGAGAGGCACCGTCCAGAGTCCTGTCCGCCTTGCTCAGTCCTAAATCAGCCCCCAAACTCAGGCCTCCATTAGTAAACCTCTAAGCTTAGGGGTTACTTGCTTTAAAAAATTCTTTAGGTGGCAAAGAGAAGGTCTCACTTTCTCCAATTTAGTCATTTCTGTCTAGGCTTAGAAGGATGATTTTTTTTAAAAACATTTAACAAAGTGTCATTTAATGAGACGGGCAAGATCATCTTCAGAAAATAAATTATTAATGAGTACTTTTTCTTCTAGAAGGGAATTAAATGAATACCAAGTAATCTTCTTATTAGGTTTTAAATGACTTTAATTTCTTAGCACCAACTGGAAAGAAAATAACCACTTTTACATGTATAGTTTCTGATAAGAGTAATAATAAAGATTTTATTTGCAGTTTTGTTATTGAGACGGTTACCAAGCAATTTATCAGAAAGTGGGCTGAGCATTATAAAATTTCATTTACACACAAATAACAAAATGTGTTTCCATAGTGAA
This sequence comes from Lepus europaeus, assembly GCF_033115175.1. Classification (NCBI taxonomy): domain Eukaryota; kingdom Metazoa; phylum Chordata; class Mammalia; order Lagomorpha; family Leporidae; genus Lepus; species Lepus europaeus. The sequence goes on from NC_084842.1 coordinate 43,363,681, forward strand.
TGACTGGTCAAAACAGGGTAATGTTCTGGCTCATGTGAAATTTATCAAAGCAATGATTATCTGATATGAGGGAAGTAACTTCATTTTCATAGTCTGTGAGCTCTCTGGAAAAATAATAAAATGAGTAGGTAAAAACTTAAAACTTCGAAGTCACTCTTTCCAAAATGTGCAAGTTAATGTCACGTCAAAGGTTTTAAAATGTAGTGAAATCCAAGTCCTTTCTCCAGGGGCCCTGGTGTGATTGGGGGGAGCCCAGTTTGGGAACTGGGATTCTTAAAGCTCTGTAAGGTGCTTCCAGTGTTCTGCAAGTTGGAGACACTTACTCCAGATGGTGACACATTCCTTCATCCAAAGACCAGAGTGACAGTTGAGTTTCTTTTTTTTTTTTATCCCAGGTTTACGACTTCATGTCAATGATCACTTTGTTTTGGAAGTAATTGTATTAGTGTGTCTAAAGACAAGTGAAGAAACAGAAATACTGAAATAGGAAGGGTGTTTAGCCTAGTGGTTAAGACACCCACGTCCTATAAAGTCCTACATCCCATGTCCCGCGTCCTATCTTCTGGCTCCAGATCCTGACTCCAGTTTCCCACTAATGTAAACCTGGGGAGACACCAGTGATGTCTCAAGTAATTGGATTCCTACAACCCATGTAGGAGATCTGGATTGTGTTCCCAGTTCCTGGCTTCAGTACAGCATAATCCCTGCCATCATGAACATTTTCGGTGTGAACCAGTGGATGGGAGCTCTCTCTCTCTCAGTCTCTTTGCCTCTCAAATAAAAAAGAATTATCTTAACTTTTTAAAAAATATATATAGGAAAAGACTAGAAATAGAGCATTTACTAGAATAGTAAATACTACTAGTAGTAATAGTAATAGTAAATATTAGTTGAGATAATAGATTTGGTTTTCATTATATCTGGATTATTTAGTTTCATTGCATTGAATGGAGTCAAACTATTATATAGATGTTAGCAAATGAGCTCAGAAATTTTAACCAGTTCCCACCTGAGAAAACAGCTCACTTTATATATTCGTATATACTCTTATAAAGTATATCTCAAACACTTACTATTTGCAAAGCAGTGATGAACTTTGTTAAAATGGAAGCATGAGGATATGAGGATTTCAACTATTTCTGTAAAGTTTTATTACTTAAAAAGGATCTGAGGATCTGAAACAAATATCAATCAGACCATTTGTTCAGGATGGTTGATGAATACTTTATGTCTGTTAGCCACTATACGTTACATATTAAAATGTTTCATTTAAGCCGGCACCGGGGCTCACTAGGCTAATCCTCCACTTGGGGTGCTGGTTCTGACCTGGTCACTCTTCTTCCAGTCCAGCTCTCTGCTGTGGCCCGGGAAGGCAGTGGAGGATGGCCCAGGTCCTTGGGCCCTGCACCCACATGAGAGACCAGGAGGAAGCACCTGGTTCCTGGCTTCAGATCGGTGCAGCGCGTCGGCCATAATGGCCATTTGGGGGGTGAACCAATGAAAGGAAGACCTTTCTCTCTGTCTCTCTCTCTCTCTCTCACTGTCTAACTCTGCCTGTCAAAAAAAAAAAAGTTTCATTTAAGAAAAGTCAAACATGGACTCTTAAAGAACTGTATAATCAAAGAGATAAAATAAGAAAGCCACATAAATAACAACAATGAAAGTTTGAGGGTAATAGGTGGTACATGAAAGTAATGTATTTTTCATGATATAATAACACAAATCAGGTGTTGAGTGGGCACCTTCTACATGGTCATCTAGGGATCCAGTTTCCATCATCTCATGGGTCTGTCATTCCTCACAGCCTCTTGGTATCTCCCTGCTTCCTTAGCATCTCACTTGCATTCTAGAAACAGACTGGAAAATTGCAATGGAAGGTTTTCTTATAAGCTAGAGTAAACTGTCATACATCATTTCTGCCCACAATTTATTTTCTAGAACCTGCCCCATGGCCACTCTCAGTGGAAGCTGGGAAGCATGGTTTTAGTTCTTTGTACAGGAATAACAGGAAAATTGTTTGCTGAGCATGTAGCCAGAACTGTCGTTGATAGTATAAGAGAAGGCAAATGAAATGCTATGGCTGCTCATAGGAAATAAATATTTGCTTTTGGCTAAAGGGCTTAGGGAAAACTTAAAATACATGCAGGATTTAGAAAGCAGAGATAAATTTAATTGGGGTAGGATAAGAACTAGGTACAGAGGCTGGAATGTAGAGAATACAGAGCCCACACAAGGAGCAGAGATGACAGATGGAAGAGCAGAGCACACATAGGCTGGACCATAGCCCAGCGGCATCTACAGGAGGGCTCTGCAAGGTGCTCGAAGAATGAAATACCTCTGCAAAAGCCAGCAATCTCGGTCCTTGAGTGTCCACATTGCACTGCAGCTGCCAGCTGGGCTTCTTGGGCTTCCCGACTGTCCATGGGGCAGCTCCTGGTGCCTCAGCACCATGGTCTCATTGGTTTTGATTTACTGGTACCCAGATTTGACTGACTGTTATATATTGTATACATCATCTCTGAACACTGGTTTAAGAGAGGCACTCACGACAGGATTTGAAGGGATGGTTGAAGCCAGTTCACTGGTGTCCTCAAATACCTTATCTTGAAGTTTGGATTTTATTCATTAAAAGGGAGAAGAGTGATCATCACAGACTTTTTGAGCAGGCAAGTAATAAGATCAGGGCTCTGTTTAGAAAGATGATTCTGACAGCAGATAATTTAGGATGATATGAAGGGAGAGAAAGGACTAGCAAGGATTAAATGATCTCTGTAAATGAGTGATGCCACATTATTAAAGCAGCAGGGAGGCTACAACTAATTAGTCATTACAGTTATTAAGAGAAGGTAAATAATGCCAGCAAACCAGACCAGACCTGACCTTGTTACTTGCTTCTCATTTTCAAAGTTTATAACTGTAATTGCTATTGCAGTATGGTGGTATTTATTATTTTAATATGTGTCTGAGGGCTCCAATGCCAGGATCCTCTGTATAATGATCCCTCAATTATCACTGTGAAGGCAAAAACCTGCTTATTCTGCCTGTTATTTGAGGGAAATATCTAGGATATTTTATACTGTTTCACTCTCCTACATATATATACATACTCATATGAGCAGAGGCACACATGCGCAGATATATATATATATATATATATGCATGAGCAAGTACACATACATGAACAAGAGCACACATAAACAAGCACACACACACACCACCAGATTGGTACATGTTTTCACACACACAATGCACACCTCAGGACACTGGCATCTACCAGAGGATTTTATACTTGCTCTGGCATGGCATTGAGAACCTACTTGCTTGCTGCATCTTTGTCAGCCTCACAATCCCAGATGGATATCATTTCTACTCTTTTCTTTCTAGTTTTCTGACTGCTTATCTTTGATTTTAAAAAATTAAAGCCAGATTGTTCTTATTGAGTCATTACACAGTACTTCCCAGTGAGGCCACACATAGCCCATCCCTTGTCCAAGACTGGACTCATTCTATTTCCGTCCCTCTTACCCAAACTTTTGAAATGAACTGTGCTTCCCATGCCCTGGTTGGGGTCCATCTACATCCTGTCCCTAACACAGAAGCATCTGTCCCCATGCAATTGGGGTGGGCCATCCCTCTTAGCACATGGATGGATGCATAATCCACCCTGGAAGCCTACCAGACTCCATAATTTAGGGGGATTTCAAGGTTTCATTACATGCACATGGTTGATTCCATCATTGGGTGTTTGTGATTAGCTCAATTTCCAGCCCCTTTCCTCTCCCTGGAGGTCTGAGGGTGCAGCTGATTGTTCCAATTGTCTAGTCATGCTTTGGTCTCTCTGGTGACAGCCCCCATCCTGAAGTTATCCAGGGACCCACCAAGAGTAGCCTCACTAAAGCAAAACATGATGCTCCTGTAATCTAGGAAACTCCAAGCGATTCTAGCAGTATGTGCCAGGATCTGGAAACTGAAACCAAATACATATTTTTCATACTTACTCTCTAATATTTCAATTAGTACAGGAAAATTGTCTCTCCTTTATTGTTTATAAAAGTAAACTGAACTCAAACAGTACTTTACACTTTGTGTTTCTGTGTGGGTGCAAACTGTTGAAATCTTTACTTAATATATACTAAATCGATCTTCTGTATATAAAGATAATTGAAAATGAATCTTGATGTGAATGGAATGGGAGAGGGAGCAGGAGATGGGAGGGTTGTGGGTGGGAGGGAAGTTATGGGGGGGGAAAGCCACTGTAATCCAAAAGCTGTACTTTGGAAATTTATATTTATTAAATAAAAGTTTAAAAAGGAAAAAATGTAAACTGAGATCATAACTGTAGTGATATTAACGAAACTTATTCATGGATATAATCGTATTGCATTAGACAAGGTGCAGTCAGGAAATCAGAAGCCACATTAGGTTTTTCAAATAGAAGGGATTTAATACAGGGAACTGGTCATTGAGGTGTTGGAAGGTTGAAGTATTTCAGACATTAGTAACTTCAGAAAGTCCCACTTCCAGGGCTGAGGAAACCAACGTTAGGGGCAGTGAGGGTTATTGGTTGGATTTCTGGTGCACTTGGCTGGTGCTTAGATTTCAGAAGGAGACAAATACCTATGAATGGTGGGCACCATGCAACAGGTTCTGGGAGCACTGAAAGAAGCTGAGGGCTGGCATGTGCTCTTGGTAAGACGCTAACAGGAGCTACAAGCAGGAAGTCTCCTCTCCTCCCATTTTTCTACCTCCTACCAGAGGTTCACTTAATAACATGTTACCAGGCAAGAAGACAGCAGAACATAAAGGATCCCAGAACTTTTAGTTTTCAAAGTTCCAGCCCCAATGTCAGAGAGCAAAGAAGCACCACAGGGCAGATGTGGGGCCAAAAGACCACAAGTGAACAACCAACACAAGCACATCATGCCACATGAACGCCTGATGTTGTCATCACATACATTGAAGCTCAACTGAAGGTGAGTGACTCGAAGTTGTAAACATTGGGAAGGAAGAATCATAGTGGATAACAGCCACCATATTGTTTAATATTACAATTAGGCCTCCCAGCCCCTGCATTTAGTTTTCTTATTATGATTTCTTTCAACCTAGAGTATAAGCCAATTTGTATATAAACGTGTTTAGTCTTACAGTTTCTTATGTCCTTGCAAGTGAGAGTAATGGAAAATTATTTGAGGCTGAATATATTTCAGGGAAAATATGTAATTCAGTTGCTGTATTAGAATATCAGACATAATGCTACTTCGGGCCCACCCCTTTGCTTTTTTATGTGCAAACCTCTCTACAGTGAATTTTCCTCTCAAAGACCATGCTGATGCAAAGACTTTGAAGCGTGTAAAAACTCATAATAAATCCACATTCTTTCAAAAGAACTCATTTCTGTGACTAAAAAATGAAAAACAGATGCTAAATATTGCTCAAAGTAGAAAGACACTGAGTCCAAGAATCCTAAGTCTGGTCACATTTGCTTTGATTCACCAGGCAGTGCCTCTCAAAACTGGTCTTATTTCAGCGCTTTAATTCCACAGACAGAAAGTTACTTAACCTTAGCATGTCAGGTCTTATGGCTCCAGGATTCTCTGGATTTAGTAAGAAATGTGATGTCTCTGGGCACAAATCCACCTGGCCACTCTTAGTCCTTCCCTTCTACAGACAGTCTTCACAGTCAGTTCCTGGAGACAGAGAGCTCACGGAAGAAAGAAAAGTTCATAAATTTTTCACAGCATAAGAGCCTTATAAATCGTAGAATCTGTTTTTCCAAAACTAGCATTAGCAGCCATCCTGATGGGGAGGCACTTTGAAAGCCTTCTTGCTCATGTTAGGAACTCAGGAAAATGAGTATATGAAAGGAAGACCGCCCCTAAAATGGTCAGAGATAGCTCAGAAGCAATGACAGTAAAATGACAATGCAACTGCATATTGTCCTTCAAAATAGTCATCCTAGGAGAGCACAAACTCAATGGTGATGCCCTCATTATGCAAGTGCTTGGGAGACCGTTCCAAATCTTTTTTTTTTTTTTTGAGCCACTTTAAGATGAACACGCACACACATATGTGCAGGCACACACGTGTGCGTGCACACACACATGATTTAATCACTTTCTTCTCAATCTTGTTTCTTTGGATCAAAAAATGCAGTGTGTTATCAGATTTGGTCCTAAGTGACTTTTGATTATTTCCAATTTTTAACAGCTGTCTTAGGAGATAAACATATATTTTTTGAGAATACCCCAAATACTGGGTCTTTTTACTGACAATAATACCAAAAGAAAAGCTCTAAAATATTTTGTATCTTGGGTATAATACAAGTGCTGGCACCAAATGTTTCTGCATTGTAAGAGAAAGGCCATGGGAATGTTCAGATTCTGGTCTTTCGTTTAAAAGTTGGTTACAGCACATAATTTAGCTGAACTTTAAGGGCCAAAGTACTCTAACAGCCTCCCCCAGAACTTTGCTTTCATTACTTAATTACAGTTTTCATTTAAATGATAAGTTCCTCCAAAATGAGTTTTTCAGTGATTTTATTACATCCAGTTACACTTCAGAAGATTCATAATGAATAAACGCTCACAGACTTAGAACAACTTTTGCTATTATTAAGTGAAAACTGAAATATAATCCAAGAAAGCAATGGAATAATTGCTCAACAGATCAAGTGTCCACAGGGAAACCAGTGGCCCAGGAGACAAAAAACACATCTTAAAAAAAATACATTGCAGGCTGCATCATGGTGTAGCAGGTAAGGCTGCCGCCTGTGGTGCCAGCATCCCATAAGGGTGCCGGTTCAAGTCCTGGCTGTTCCACTTCCAATCCAGCTCCCTGCTAATGGCCTGGGAGAGGTGGCAGAAGATGGCTTAAGTGTTTGGGCCACCCCTACCACTCACATGGGAGACCACATAAAGCTCCTGGTTCCTGGCTTCATCTGGTCTAGCACTAGCCATTGCAGCCATTTGGGGAATGAGCCAGCAGATGGAAGACCTCTCTCTCTCTCTCTCTCTCTCTCTCTCTCTCTCCCCTCTCTCTGTAACTCTGCCTTTGAAATAAATATATAAATTTTTTTTAAAAAAAGATATTGACTAGTGACAACATATATTCTACACCTCTATATCAGTTATCAGTTGGTTTCGACTGCCATAGCAAAATACCACCAACCTCATGGCTTAACCAACAGGAATTTATTTTCTCACAGCTCTGGAGGCTGGGCAGTCCAATATGTAGGTTCAGACATAGGTAAGTTTCTGGCTTTCCTCCTGGCCAGCAGATGGCCACTGTGTGCTCAGATGGCCTTTCCTCTGAGAGTTTATGGAGAGAGCAACAAAGCCCTGACTCTTGTCTTCCTTTTGTTTTAATGTTTTTGTTTTTTATTTTAGAGACAGAGAGCAAGTAGATAGATAGGGAGAGAGCTCCCATCCTCTAGTTCACTCCTTAAATGCCCACAACTCCCCCTGCTGGGACCAAAGCTAGGATCTTGGAACTCAATTCAGACATTCCATGTGGGTGGAAAGGATCCTGTTACTTGAACCATCACAAGCTGCCTCACAGGGTGCACATGATAAGGAAACTGGAATTGGGAGTGGAGCTAGAACTCAAATTCAGGCACCCTGGTAACAGATGAGTGTGTCTTAACCAGAAGCTTAACCATTAGGCCAAATGTTTATATCTCTTTCTCTTCTTATAAGGACATTAGCCTTCTGACCTCTTTTTTTTTTTTTTTTTTTTTTTTTTTTTTTTGGACAGGCAGAGTTAGACCGTGAGAGAGAGAGAGAGAAAGGTCTTCCTTTTTCCATTGGTTCACCCCACAGAAATGGCCGCTACGGCCTGCAAGCTGTGCCAATCCAAAGCCAGGAGCCAGGTGTCTCCTCCTGGTTTCCCACATGGGTGCAGGGCCCAAGCACTTGGGCCATCCTCCACTGCCTTCCTGGGCCACAACAGAGAGCTGGACTGGAAGAGGAGCAACCAGGACAGAATCTGGCACCCCAACCAGGACTAGAACCCGGGGTGCTGGTGCCACAGGCAGAGGATTAACCTAGTGAGCCGCAGCGCTTGCCCCTCATTTTTCTTTATCTGCTCCTCAAAGGTCTTATTTTCAAATACAATCATGTTAAAAGGGTTTCAAGATATGAATTTTGGGAGAACACAAACATTCAGACCACAATACCCTTCCTTCCATGTACTGAAGTTGTTTACACTACGGTCAAGATGTAGGTTGAAATAAAAAAAAAATGCTGAGGTCAAACTGACAAGCAAAGGGACCCACAGGAAGTTATGTCTAAGTGACTGGATGTAGGTAAGAACAGAAATCAGAATCCAAATGCAAAGAGAGATGACACACACAGATGTCAAGCAAGAGAAGTTTGGAACAGCCATGCTCGGGCTTGTACCTGTTTGCAAATGGATAAAGTTAGACTGAAAATCCACAAAGAGTGAGCAGAGTGAGACTCAAAGATCCACCTCCCACCACTAACCCGGGCTGCTGCTTAGAGGACCCAGCAACTTCTCACCATAACTACAGGTTTCTGTGTCCTCAAATTTTGGGTTCTTTTCTGTGTGGCAGATGACTTAGCCTCCATAACCCTCACCACAATGAAGAGTCTCCATCTCATGCCAACTTCATATGCCCCTAAGGCACCTTCTGATATGGTACAGAAGTCAAGTCCATTTTGGAAAGAATTGAAGACCAGGCCCTTTCTGCCATTCTCCCTCCCCAGTCTCCCAAAGACATTTTGTTATTGTTTGTTTTTGGGTGTTTGTTTTGTTTTTTTCTATTTGTTTATCATCTAACCCCCTTCCTGTGGTTGAAGAGTCGCCTATGTATGGCTCTGGGTGACTGCTAAGATGCCATCTTACCAGGGAAGCCCCGATTTGGACATTTGTTTTCTTTTTTTTTTTTTTTTAATTTTTGACAGGCAGAGTGGACAGTGAGAGAGAGACAGAGAGAAAGGTCTTCCTTTTGCCGTTGGTTCACCCTCCAATGGCCGCCGCGGCTGGCGCGCTGCGGCCTGCGCACCGCGCTGATCCGATGGCAGGAGCCAGGTGTTTTATCCTGGTCTCCCATGGGGTGCAGGGCCCAAGCACTTGGGCCATCCTCCACTGCACTCCCTGGCCACAGCAGAGAGCTGGCCTGGAAGAGGGGCAACCGGGACAGGATCGGTGCCCCGACCGGGACTAGAACCCGGTGTGCCGGCGCTGCAAGGCGGAGGATTAGCCTAGTGAGCCGCGGCGCCGGCCTGGACATTTGTTTTCTTGAGTACTGGTAGTTGTAGCTTGGGCATGCACTAGGCTTAGCCAATTAGATGCTCCCACCAGGATTCTGCTCAAGAGTAAGTGATGCAAGAAATTGGGGGCCTTTTGTGGTGGGGCCAACAGCAGCCTGAACGTGGCATTTTCTTCCCCTGGCTACGAGACTGTTGGGCCAGGCTAAGTCTCAGAAGCAATGGAAGAGCTGCTCTGAGGCTCTGAACCTTGTCTTCTTGGGCGATTGCATGACTACAGTTTTCTCCAGCCCAGTATTCTTCCTGCAAGCTGTCAGGTAGCCTTCTAACAAATTCCATTTCTGCCTACACTAGTAAGATAGGACCTCTGTCTATAACTAAGCATCCTGAATGGCGTAGCACCCCAGCTCTGAGAGTTGGAGTGAAAGTAAAATTTTCAGCCAGAAGAATAACTGAGAATTGAGCATAACAACAATCACTGAGTAATAAAACTAGACACAAACTTGATTTGGAACCAATTAAAATATAAATGCAAAATAACCCATAAGTCATTCTTCTTTTGTCCCTGAGGCTTTGTGAAGGTCAAGCAGACTTTTCAACAGGTTTTCAATGGCACTCCCTGAATCTGAATCTTCTTGGTTAGAAAAATAATCTTTTTATTTGCTTGGCTATTTCTTTAAGCCAATTCTCTGCAGTGCCTCACAAAGGCTAAGTAACTTTAAAAACTGTTATAAATTGCTTCTGGAGTGCAAAAGTTAGCCAAGTTTGCAGAAATAATTTATTCACAGCCTGATGTGTTCCATCAAGTAGGAGCCCAAGGGTCTCTTTCAGTGTCAGGGACAAATGGGCTTTGGTGGATTCCAAAAAACAAAGACATTTTGGGAACAATTTTAGGGAAACATTCAGAACTTTCTAGTACCACAGGGCCTAATTTGCTACTATATCCAATTTCAGCGATCCTAATTTGGAGAGTTTTACAACACCTGCTGGTGAAGCCATCCAACTTTCTCTTACTGAATTGATAAGTAGGTGAGAGAGAATGTGGTACCAAGAGCTGAGTAATCAGAAAACTCAAGGAAACAAAGATATATTGCTTTCTCTCAGAGAGAAGCCCACGCAAAACAGCATGAGATGTCTACATTCTCACACAAACTAATTAAAACTTCGTGGGCCTTACTTCATTAGACATTTCATCTGAGCTAAACATATGCAGAGACTCCTACAGTCAACGTGATTAAAATAATACAGGATATGAGTCTAGAGCTATTGCCAACTTAGGAGATGAGCCTCTCTTTGTCTAGTAAAGACTGACAAATACAGCATTCCCTGCCTAACTTCACCACTGGTCACCTTAAGGGGATAGACCCAAAGGTAAGGATAAGAAGATTTGCATTGGACCAGTGCCATGGCTCACTAGGTTAATCCTCCGCCTGCAGCGCCGGCATCCCATATGGGCACCAGGTTCTAGTCCCGGGTTGCTCCTCTTCCAGTCCAGCTCTCTGTTGTGGCCCAGGAAGGCAGTGGAGGATGGCCCAAGTGCTTGGGCCCCTGCACCCACATGGGAGACTAGGAAGAGACATCTGGCTCCTGGCTTCGGATCGGTGTAGCTCCGGCCGTAGCAGCCATTTGGGGAGTGAACCATCAGAAGGAAGACCTTTCTCTCTGTCTCTCTCTCTCACTGTCTATAACTCTATCTGTACCAACGGCAAAGGAAGACCTTTCTCTCTGTCTCTCTCTCTCTCACTGTCCACTCTGCCTGTCAAAAAAAAAAAAAAAGTTTAAAAGTAAAAAAAAGATTTGCATTGCAGGCAATGAGCTGATCACAGTGGATAAACTGATGCTGATCCCTTTGATTATCAACGTAAATGTTTAAGTCAAAATTCTGTTTCCAACTATCCAGGCTTTCACTGCTTCCTTTTAATCTTGGTTTTAATTTTCATTTATTTTGGGCAATAACTAATATTAATAAGCTTCATGGTGACTTGGGGGGTATTTGATTTTGGGTGTCTGACATACCCAATTTTTCTTCAGCATTTCTCCTCCATTTTCTGTTTCTCTTTCTTCTAATGCCTACAAACAAAATTTTCCATTAGATAATAGAGGAAACCTCAGTCTCCTTCAGGCTCTGCCCTCGATTCTGACTTTGTTCTGGCTTACCTGGTGGCTAGGAAGCCGCTAAAGAGATTCTGACCAGAATCAGGACCACCTTGGTGCTGGTCAGATTTGGCCCTCACTCGTGGGTGGGCACACTGCTGGGTGGCAGCATCACTGTGCACACAGGAAAGAAACTTTAAAGGTACACTAGTGAGGGAAGGAGGACCAGGTGGCAGAAGTGGTATCTTGTGGAGGGAGAGAGAACAAGTGACCAAGCAAAGACCGAGCTGTAACAGAGTCTGCCCTGGCTCCAGGTCAGCACCAAGAGGAGAGCTGACCAACCAAGGGCTCCTGGGTCCGGGGGTTCAGAAGACTTGGGAGATCACAGTCTTGGAAGTGAAAAGCAGAAATTATGAGAACATCTAGTAGAGTCCAGGTCATTGCAAGAATTCTGTCTCCAAGTCAAGGGGAAAACAAAACAAAGCAAAATCATGAAAGCAGCCCTGGAAAGGTCAAAAAAAGATCCCTGTTCTTGAGCACAGTGCAAGGCAGAATTCCACTCTCAAGCCAATTCATCCCCAGAACCAATGTGGGCACACAGCCCTAGAAGGCCTGGTGAGGGTTTGGCCTCAACGAGGCTGTAGTGAGAGGAAAAGGATGGCCTGATTTATGATAGCTTTCTGAAGACTTGACTTGACAGCTCAGCACAGCAGGAAGAAAATATGTTCACCAAGCAGGAATAATTGTAATACACTGCTTTTCCAGGTACTAGGTTTGGGGGTTTGTTTCCTTACCTCCTTGCTTGTTCATTATTTTGTCTTTTTGCGACCTAAGACATAATAATAAATAGGTAGATTTCTTGGTAGCAAGCAATAAAAATAAAATCTGACTGACTTAGGCAGGAAATAAAAATTGACTGAAAGGGCATTAGATAGTTCATAGAATCACTAGGAGATTGGAGAACCAGACCAGAACAAGTGTCCCAAATCCCCTAGCAGAACTAGTTCCCTCCTATCTTCACCTGCCTTCCCCAGCAGCACGTACTACACGCTGCACTCTTATCACTGCTGCCACAGAATCTTAATCTGGTTACATCCTGCAACACCACCAGTCTTGCAGCCCCTGATGTGTGGGTACATAGTGCTGCAGCAACTTTCACCACCAGAGAATTCCCTGTAGTGCTTCCTTCTGTGTGTCCCAGCTCCTGATTCAAAGTCAAGGGCAGTGTGTGAGGTTGCTGAAGCCTGGGTTATGTCATCATGGCCTCACTGCAAGGGAGGGTGAGAATGTAAGTATAGATGTTCCTCAACTTACAATAGGGTTGTGTCCCAATAAACTGAGAACAAGTTGAAAATATTATAAGTAAAAAACACATTGAAGGCATGCGTATTTGGCACAACAATTAAATGCTTCTCAGGACACCTGCATCCTATATTGGTATACTTGGATTTGACCCCTGGCTCCACTTCTGATTCCAGCTTCCTGCTAATGCACACTCTGGGAGGCAATGGGTGATTACTAAAGTACTTAGGTTGCTGCTACCTATGTGGGAGATATGGCTTGAGCTCCTGGCTTCCATTTTTAGTCTTGCCCACCCATAGCTGTTGCTGTTATTTGTGAAGTGAACCAGAACTCTGTGCAATGCCTAGCACTCTTACATTAGCCTACAAAAAGATCTAACACAAACCTTATTAGGTGAAAAGATCTAACACAGATCATATTTTATGATGAACTGTTGATTATCTCATGTAATCTACTGAATACTGTACCGAAAATGGAAAAACAGTGGGTATGCTTTTACACCATCATGAAATTAAAATAACCATTGAAATAAACTATTGTTAAGTTAGAGATATCTGTACCTCGCAATTTGAGCTTCTGTAATGACAGGTAGACTCTGACTCTCACAGGGACAAAGTTGTGCACACTGGAACCACTGGAATGGGGTTGAATTGGGAAAAAAAAAAAAGGAAATGACTGATATCTACTACAGACATCAATTACGTCTATAGCAGTTAGAATGGAGCAAGACCCCAGGAGGGGCCGACCATGCTGGGAGCCTTCACCTCTGGTTCAACTTGCCTTGCTCCTCAGGTTTCTTGGTTATCCTTGTGCCCATCTGCCTATGGAGGCTTCTCCGTGTCCCTCTTCTCCTTGTGCTCATCTGCCAGTTACCCAGTTCCCAACCTATCACTCACTTCATCCTCTAGAATCCAGCTTCAGATTGTTTTTCTGGTTGCTCAAAATATGCGACTTAGATTCTGGCCTCCCACACTGTCTGCTGGTCCTCCTCCTGCAAAATAGTCTGACACCATTTCTGAATGATGACTATGCAGTCCTGAATGATAAAGTGTTCTGCTGTACTTAGGATCACAGCTCTGTGAAATCACATCATAGCAAGACCCTGTAGGTAATTGAGTCCCCATGGATAGGGCCATAGTATAAGTGATCCCTGCCAAACCTTGTGTCTTGATGGATTATGTTAAGCTAGATATACTGCGCCATTTAAGACATATTTTTGCTGAGTTGCAGTAACAGTCTCCCCAGCCAACCATCCCTCTGGAGCATACCTGAATTTTCAATAACTAAGTTAAAATATTACTTTAAAATACTTGCCTCTTGAGGGTACTTTTGCAATAATTGCCATAAATCTGACAAAAAGTTTGAAGGAAGAAAAAGTGATCACATCAGCACATCTGCAGTGAGATCCTGTGTTCCCTGGTACAGCCCCTTGTTAGTCATGTACACAGGCGGAGGCTTAGCAGCCCTGTGGCTAAATTTCTTCAACCATGAGATGCTGTGAAAATGTTAATGACACACCTCATAATGCAGTTAAAAGAGACCACTCAAGAATGTTTGAAAAGCCCATTTGCACAGCAAAATGCTGAGTAATAACCCAGAAGCATGTTATCATTCAGAAGGCAAAATAGACCCAGCAGTAATAATGGCATTAGGGCAAGCCATGTTCTTTTAGCAAGGATCCAATGCAATATCCGATACCCAATTCAACAGAATACCATTCTGAAGAGTCCCAGAGGGAAGCAAAGAATTGGATTCCCAGAAAACAGAACTGTGGAATGAACCCAGGACAGAAGAGATATGTGGTCTCTGGTCAGAAACAGCTGATCAAATGTCTGCAGAGACTTTATACAGAAGTCATCTTCAACCACTCCAATTGCAAGAGAGAACTCTGCACTGTGAACTTGGATTTGTGAGTCTATTTCCTCATGTGTGAAACTTTGCATACTGCTGTCTCACAGCCTCTGAACACAATATTTGGGAATTTAAGGAAGTTAGGGTACACAATGGCATATCATTTACTCTAAAAAAAAATAATGAAATCACATCATTTGCAGGAATATGGATGGAATTAGATGCCACTCTGTTGGGTGAAAGATATCACGCACAGATCGACATTTGTGGAAGCTGAGAAAGTAGATCTCGTGGAAGCGTCAAGTGGAATCATGGTCACTACAAACTGGGAAGGGAAAGAAGATGTAAGGGGAAGTTAGATAAGAGGCACCAAAATTTAGATAGCAGGAATGAAGTGCAGCTCTGTAGCACAGTAGTGGAAGTAGTTCCCATGATGCTGTCCAGGTTAGTCCCTGTCTCTGGACCTCAGTTTCTGCATTTCCCAGTGGAAGACATTGGAGATGATGAATACTGAGCCGCCTTCAACCACTCCCTTCCTGCCTCATACTGTCTACACTCTATGGAGAGCTATGTCCCTTTTCTGTGGTGTCTAGTCCTGACTGCCATGTGAATAAAATAAAAGAAAGCAAACAAAATATCCTTAGCAATGCATATCAATTATATGCAATTATTTTGTATGACAAAGAAAAAAGACAAACATTTCTATAACATGTGGTGCATCAATGTGCTGAGAAATATGAACAGGCACTTGCTACGTACCTGTGGTAATTTCATTATTCGGGATTAGGATGAAAATTAAAGGTAATAATCCCTGTCTGCAAGCAAAAGTTGTGTGGAAAGGCAAGAGCAGTGGGAAGGGAGAAGGGGCGGGACTAAGAACTACATGTATCTCACCAAACTATCTCTGAAATACAAGTATTCTGAACAAATACATAATGATATTTTAATCCTTAATTTAAAATTTTTAAAAATTCAATTCAATTCCTGATTATTTTGACAGACAATAAAATAGGCTGGCAATATGTTAGGTAGTGGAGTGAGCTGAGTTGTATCCCCAAAAAGTTATACCTACATTCTAATCTCCAAAGAATGTCAATTCATTTGGCAGAAGATGTTATTAAGTTAAAGATGCTGAGAAAAGTCCATTAATATATAATTCACAAAGATAGAAACCAAATAGCCATTGAACATATGTGTGTGTGTGTGTGTGTTTTATTTAATTTATCTGAAAGGTAGAGTGACAGGGAGAGAGGAAGAAGGATCTCTCATCCACTGGTTCATTCCCCAAAACATACGTATTTTAAATTGAACCCTGGCATACTAGTAATCAAAAAAGCAAAAATGAAAACAAAAAGTGATAAACATTTTGATCCCTGCTCAAACATGAATTGACAGATGATTAAAAAAAAAAAACCAATATAGCGCTAGTATAAAAATGCACTCTCATGTACTGTTGGCAGGAGCTTAACTTGACATAATTCTGCATGGCAATTTAAAAATGCACAGGAAACAGTGAAAATATGTACATTCCTTAGATTCAGCCATTCCAATTCTATAATTTACTCTATAAAAAAAGCCATGGGCTTGCATATAATCTTGTTTCTAGGGATAGTCACACATATAAAAGAGAGTTTTATAACAAGCTGAATACAAGTCATCTAACAATGGGGAAAATGAAACAAATGAGTTTCGCAAGCATTACCAATGGTGCTGAAATGGCACAAAGACAAATAAGCCAACAGAAAAGAATCCAGAAATAGATCCACATGTGCCAGCCACCTGATTTACAACAAAGGCAGCAATTCAATGAGAAAAGGATCTTCTCAACTAATGGTGTGGAAGCAACTGGATATTATATGGGAAAATGAACTTTGACCTCTAGCTCACACTGCACACAACAATTAATTTGATGTGGATCATAGATCTATATATAAAAGGCAAAACTATCAAGCCTCTACAAAAAAATATAGACAAAAGGCTTTTGTGACTTTGTGGTCAGTAAAACTTTTCTTCAGGAGGATATTAAAAGCTTTAATCATAGAAGAAGAATAATTGACAAAGTGGCCTTTACTAAAGTTAAAAATGTCTGTTCCTCAAAAGGCATCACTTCACAAAAGAGAATCAAACCACCAGGAAGCATGAAAGATGTTCGGCATCATTACTCATGAGGCGCAAACACTTTAAAACCACACAGTACCGCCACATAACCTCCAGTACTACTACAGTTAAAAAGGCTGAGAATACCAAATGTTGACAAGGATGTAGAAAAACTGAAAGTGCCATACATCACTGGTGAGAATAGTTGATTGCTTCAAGCAACTTGGAAAATTATTTAGCTACTAAAACTAAACACCTACCTTTGATGTGTTTCTAGGTGCCCCAAAATTAATGAAAACATGTATCCATGAAAAAGAACATTCACAATAGCTGTACTTATAATACATTTACAAAATGGAAACAGCTCAAGCATCTACCAACAGAAAAATAGATAAATTGTGATATATTTATACAGTCGCATGCTACACAGCAACAACAAACAATGAACTAATGAAACATGCAACTAATGGGACATGGGTAAATCTTTGTAAAAAATATGTTCTGTGAAGAAAGGCAAATCCATGGAGGACTTTTTGTAAAGAGGATTCCTTTTGTACAAAGCCCAAGAACTGATAAAACTAATCTATGGTGATAAAAGTCAGAATAGAGATCCCTCTTGGGTATGAGAAGAATATGTGGGGTGATTAAGGTGATGTTTATCAGAAATACATATACATTGGCAGCTCACTAGGCTAATCCTCCACCTGCAGCGCTGGCACTCTGGGTTCTAGTCCCGGTTGCTCCTCTTCCAGTCCAGCTCTCTGCTGTGGCCCGGGAGTGCAGTGGAGGATGGCCCAAGTGCTTGGGCCCTGCACCCACATGGGAGACCAGGAGGAGACACCTGGCTCCTGGCTTCAGATTGGCGCAGCATGCCAGCCGTAGCGGCCATTTGGGGGGTGAACCAACGGAAGGAAAACCTTTCTCTCTGTCTCTCTCTCTCACTGTCTAACTCTGCCTGTCAAAAAAAAAAAAAAAGGATTGAGATGTACATCTGATATATGTATAACTTTCTATACCTTAACTGTACCTTAAAGTCTTTTAAGAGATGCTGTAAAGGCTGGCTCCGTGGCTCACTTGGCTAATCCTCTGCCTGCAGCACCAGCACCCCGAGTTCTAGTCCCGGTTGGGGCGCCGGATTCTGTCCCAGTCACTCCTCTTCACTTCCTCTGCCTGTCAAAACATAAATATAAAAAAAAGTGAGAGATGCTGTAAAAACAGAAATGTGGGGGAAAAGATAACATTATAGTAAATGTTTAAAATTTTTTTTTAAACTTTTATTTAATGAATATAAATTTCCAGTGTACAGCTTATGGATTACAATGGCTTCACCCCCCCCATAACTTCCCTCCCACCCACAACCCTCCCCTCTCCCGCTCCCTCTCCCCTTCCATTTGCATCAAGATTCACTTTCAATTCTCTTTATATACAGAAGAGCAATTTAGTATAAAGATTTCAACAGTTTGCACCCACATAGAAACACAAAGTGAAACATACTGTTTGAGTACTAGTTACAGCATTAAATCACAATGTACAGCACATTAAGGACAGAGATCCCACATGAGGAGCAAGTGCACAGTGGCTCCTGTTGTTGACCCAACAAATTGACACTCTAGTTTATGGCGCCAGTAACCATCCTAGGCTGTCGTCATGAGTTGCCAAGGCTATGGAAGCCTTCCAAGTTCGCCGACTCTGATCATATTTAGACAAGGTAATAAAAGACAGAGTGAGGATAGTAACCAATGATCCTAAGAGTGGCATTTACCAGGTTTGAACAATTATACAGCATTAAGTGGGGAAGAGGACCATCAGTACACACAGGTTGGGAGTAGAGCCATTGGTGGTAGAGTAGAGGTTATGATTACAAAGGAATGAGGCCCAAGTACACTAGACAGGGCCTAGAACAAAGGACAGAGTCATTATTAGAGGAGCTAAGAAAGGTGCTGTCTAAGCTACAATTAAGTTTTCTGATTGAGAGGCAAATAGAACCTGATAGAAGGGGCTTGATAACAATCTGTTGGGCTTTAGGCCTTGTAAATTCAGAGGCCCAGACCTATCTATCTCTTCACATGGGGTATATCCTAAGGGAGGTGTGAACCTCCTAGGGGAAGGCACTCTTGACTTTCATTACTTGGCTGGCCTGGGAGGAGAGCTGGCCAGGTAAAGGCAGGGGGCATCTCTAACAAGAAATTTACAGTTCTGCCTGCAATGTTGCTGACCATACTTGACCATCCCCTCAGCTGCAGTGGTCACTTTGGAAGCTGGGCTGAGTGAAGGGCTTTTCGGCTTAGAGCCAATAAGATCTGTGGCTCTGACCTGGGCATCCTTCGACTCCAGGGCAGGTCCATGTCCAGTGATCCAACTCTTGGCAGAGCTGCCAGGGCTCTTCACAAGCTGACTTCTGCTGAAGCCCAGGCTTACCACATTGAAAGCCACTGCAGTGGACTGGCCTGTTGGGTCTCCTTGAGGGCTGTGCAGATCAGCCATTAATAGGCCTGCCACCCATTGCTTCTGATGCCGAGCTTTCTTTTCCTCCTGGTTTGTGTTAAAGCAGACCAGAGGATGTAAGTCAAGGGAGTGCCCGTTTCCCATCTCTAATCTTCAGTGGCCTGAACTACAAGTCTATAGTCACAGGCATGTTCTGTAGTAGTTTTTCCAAGGTAGACAATGCCCATGAGGAAAATTATATTCTCACTTTAAAACTTTCTTTCCCTTTGGTCTGAAAGGGAGGTTTTTTCTACTTACTGTATACTTCGCTGATGGCGAAGTGAATCTAGCTATGAGATTATTATTTGAGTTCTTATTTTGGCTATGCTATTGCAGAAAAATGTTAGCCATCTCTTTTATAAGGTCTAAAGATTAAATTGTGCGTCCTACAGATTCCTTCATAATAGAATTAGTTTCCTACCTTGAAGAGAATAGAGAAATGAAAGAACAAGTTGGGCTTAGAATAGAGAAATGAGGGAGCAAGTCCTAGATCGCTTGCTGACAATAGCAATATCACATGAATACTTAGCAAACTGTTTCAACCGTTAGATAACAGCTTAAGAAAACATTTACCAGAAGGTCCAATGCCTTCTATTAATTTTAAGAATCATGTATTTGAAAACACCTCTTAAATATCTAACATGGTGTAGTTTGTTTAACCAGTAAACTTAAGCACAACCATATAAAATGTTTTTAGTTTCTCTCTACCAACAAGTTTAAAACATATGATACACAGATTCAGGTCACACAAATTAAAATGTATCTTTGATTGATTTTAGCAGCTTAAATTTATGGACAATCTTATCTATAAGCCATTTAAAATAAAACTCTTAATAAAATTTCCCCATGTGGACATACAATATGTACACACATATAACATAGCATAGTAGACCAATATAGCAATTTTAATAATAGTTTTTAAAATCTTTAACTCTTTTTGTAGATTGCCAATTGATTTGAATTGCTTTTTCTTTTTAGTAACCTCAGTTAACCATACTTTCTCTCAGTTGGTACTGTTAATACATTATTGGCTTCATCTGTTTACAGAGCCATCCCAAAGTACTGAATACAATAGAAGTGGCTGGGAAAAGTCCATAGGAACCTATAGGAGGACAGCTAAACACAGAACCAACAACGCTTTAGTTTTATGAGCAGCAGATCATATATAACTGTGGATGACAAAAGACTTTAAGTCGCCATGTTTAAAATTATAAACTCATCAACCAACAAGAGGCACTTGCTTACTTCACAGTATTTTTGAAAGCACCTGTAGGATTTTACAAGTATTTAACCCTTTAAGCCTCTGGGGCTTTCTCATTAAGATAACTATCATGTCTAGTAACACAAGATCATTAGACTTTTTAATTCTCAAACATTTGTATTAATAGCATTTTCCATTATAGAAACTTAAAGTTTGGTACCACGTCACATCTTGACAGTACTTGCCAGATGATTGTAAGAGTTCCTACTCTGCTAAAAGAGTAGCTGAAGTATGAAACATGTCCAAGCAGAGCAGAGCCAATTACTTTCATCATAGCTGTAAAACTAACGATTCTAAGGTGAGGTATTTCCCTTCAGAATATTTTTATATCTCAACATTTAGATGACTTTAGATTATATTTTTATCCATATGTTTTGAACTGATATTGTTTGCAGAGTGTATGTTGCTTATTGTTTACATCTGGCAATTAAAAATAAATAAAACCGAATAGTAAATAGTTTATTGGTAAGTATATGGTTTCAATGGCAATAACAAATTCACTTGAAGAGGATGCAATATAAAGTCAAAGAATAAATGCTTTCTAATCATCAGAAAATCTGTGGCCATTAGGGCTGTCACGTAGAAATCCAAAATCACTCAGAGGCCAAATCTGTAAAATCAAAATGTGATTGAAGACAATTAATGAAAGTTATGTTATACAATAATCATATTCCCTTTTTCTATTCATCCCTTTTCTCTATGCCACTTATTCATCAGTCAAGAATAAAATTTTCTGTATCAGAGTAAGTCTTTAGGAAATAAACTTATATATTATATATTTAAACTCTGTGGGGCCAGTGTTTTAGCACAGGGGTTAAGCTGCTGCCTGTCATGCTGATATCTGTATGAGCACAGCTTCAAGTCCCAGCTGCTCCACTTCTGATCCAGCTCCTGCTAATGTGCCTGGGAAAGCAGTGGAAGATGGCCCAGGTGCTGGGGCCCTTGCACCCACATGGGAGACCCGGATGAAGCTTCTGGCTCCTGGTTTCAGCCAGGCCTAGCCCTGGCTGTTGCAGACATTTGGGGAATGAACCAGTGGACGGGAGGGAGGGGTGGGGGCGGGGAAGGGGGCAAGGAATGATCAATCAGTCTGTCTATTCTTCTCTGTAACACTTTCAAATAAATAAATCTTTTAAAAAAATTAATTCATTAATTTGCTCATTCACCAACCACTATTGGGCATCTGTCTATTAGATGTGAGACATTATCCTAGAATACAGAGAATGGTAGTGAATAAAAGAAATGTCTGTGTCCCCAGGAGACTTACATTCTAGCACGGAGTTTGTTATAAAATAATTCATATTAAGTTACTTCAAAAGTTTATGGAAAATAGAATTAAAGAAATTTTTTGGTGCAAAAATTTTCAAAATCCACAGTTTTTTTTATAATACTTATTTTCCATAACCTTTTTAAAGACCCCTTGTACAGTGTAGTATATATATTCTTGCTTGTGTTTTTACACGTGTGCATAAATGTGTGTGTAGACTCATTTTGTCAATATATATTAAGAATAGACAGAACAGTTTAGCAATGATATCTGGGAGATTACAAGCAATTTTTATTATCTTCTTTATATTTTCACGATTTGCTGTAATGAGAGAATATTAACAAAACTTCGAATATAGACATTGATTCTAGCAGTTTCTCAGCAGAGGGAGAGCCACATATGCTCTCTGAGTGCCTGCAGCTAGTAAGTTTTGACTGCTAGGTAACACCTGCAGCTCACAACTTGAATGAATTCCTTCAAGGCAATTGATGTAGAAAGTTTCATCAAGATAGGAAAGAGAACGAAACAGTGACCAGGAAAATCTTTTTCATTGGCATCATGAAATGGTCTCTGTAGGGATTATTTACTAAGCCAAGATTTTTAGGTCAAAGTCATTGAAGCAGAGCCACAAAAATGTAGGAACTGCAACTGAATGTTTGTCCAGCCTGCTAAGCTACAGCCTTACCTCTGTTGTTGAATACCCTTAGATGAAATCACACAATGTAATTTCTCATATATAAATGGAAAGACTGATCTCTATAATACAGGTCCACCAAAGTTTTTCACATGACCACCACTGACCTAAATTATAATTTAATTTCAACATATAGATAGTGGGGCTTGCACCCAGCACCCCTGTTGGCCACCACTTCTTTCTTATACCTCTTCATGTGACACATCACTGTTGCCAAAATATATATTAGAGAAAAGTTACTGTGTGCAAATATGTTTAAAGGGAGATTTAGGTTGTTTAGAAATCTAAATTCTGTGATTAATCAGATTATCATATACAGAACAATTAAGTGAGAGGTTAACTCTGAAGTTCACTGTATTCAGTACTTCTCTATATCCCCAAACATTTGACCGTGTGAATCTGCCTCATATTGGAAGCTCTTTTTTCTCAAAACAAGTATAAAAGCAGTTCAGGTAATACTTACATTAACTAAACTATATACACATTCAGAATATACATATTTATGGCCATATATACATATGGAAAAACATTATTTTAGGAGGGTCTGTGAGGATGTTTCTGGCTGAAATTAACATTTGAATCCATGGATTACAGCTCTCTAATTTGGATGAGCAACATCCAATCAGTTAAAGGCCTAATTAGAACTGCAAAAGGCTCAATAAGGGAATCTCCTCCTGCCTGATTGCCTTTGATCAACAACATCAGATTTTCCCTGCCTGACTTTGGACTCAGACTGAAACACTGGCTCTTCCTGAGTCTGGCAACTGTCAGCTTCTGGACTGGAACTATACCATTGGCTCTCCTGGGTCTCCATCCTGCCGACTGCAGATCTGGGGAGTTGTCTGCCTTCCTAATCACTTGATATAAATGACATATAATGGGTCTGTTTCTCTGAAGAACCCTGACTGATCTGTATTTTGTTACCAAGAGTCACTCTAGAGAAGCATAATTTTAAATATGAGTTCTCTGAATTGGTTCTTGGGTTTCTAAAAGTGGCTGTCTAAGCTGAGTGAATGTAAAGGAACTTGGGACTCCATTTCCATTGGTAAAGACAACATTGATGAGTGGATAGTCCCTGGTGTCATCTAGCAACAGAAGTACACAAAATCTCACCACTGGATATTCCTCAACAAGCCCTTAGAAAAAGCAACAATCTGGGTGACTGTGTATATAATACCTTCAAACGTTTTTTTGGAAACTAATAAATATAATAAGATTGGATGGCTACTCCTAATGTCACTGTTCAAAGTGAGTGACGTCAGGAGTGCCTGGAGAAAGAAGTTATCCAGTATCCCTGAGAATGGTCATCCTACCCACCTGATTATTAAGTCCTCCTCTGTGGAGGTCACTCTTTGGTGGGCACTCACATGGGACACAAATATTTTTACATCCTTTGCCTGCTCAGAAGGGATTGTTCCACAATTGTTCCACAATATTGTTCCACAATAAATTGGAAATTTATCCAAATTTCTTTGTCACCGGTTTTCCAATCCTGTTCTTTCCAAGGCCCTAACCAAATCATTGCCTATAGCTCATGAATGTGTATACAGTCACACATTTGGCCAATTCCAAATTAAGTGTACAACCAGGTACACAGCCCAGAGTTTTTCCCATTGACATTTGTCTTCACCATTGTCCTCCTGGGATGTCCCAGAAAGGGACAATAGTGCAGCAGTTGCCCACTTTTGGGCAAACCATCTATAAACCAGCCCTGGTCATCTTCTCTCTCTCTTTTCTTTTCAAAGATTGATTGGTTGATTGGAAAGACAGAGTGACAGAGAAGGAAGAGAGAGAGAGATCTTCCATTCACTGTTCCACTCCCCAAATGGCCACAATAGCCAGGTCTGGACCAGACAGAAGCCAGAATCCAGGAATTCCATCTCTCCATAGGTGGCAGGGGCCAAAGCAATTCAGCCACCTTCCACTGCCTTCCCAGGCATATTAGCAAGGAGCTGGATCAGAGAGGGAACAGCTGGGGCTCAAAACTGCAATCTGATATGGGATATGGGATTCTGGCATTGCAGCAATGGCTTAACTCACTGCATCACAATGCCAGTCCCAGCCCTTGTCTTCTCTTCCCCTGTCAAATGATGTGAGGAACTCCCCACAGGGTCATAGGTGCCATCCAAGAGTGAGAAGGCAATGAAGCAGGAGTGGAAAACATGGATATTTGGGCTGTCTCTTGATGTAACACATGTATACCTCTTCCATTTGATGGTGAAGTGCTGCTGTGCACGCCCAGCTTTACGGCTTGGTGGGTCAGATAACACCCAGTTCATGATGAGTGGCTCAGATCACATGCTAACTTAGTGGCCCATGATCAAGCATTCAGTTTTTATTAAGTAGTGAGTCCTGAAGGGAATCAGCATTGATTTGCCCAGCAACTGTCTCTGGGGAAGCCATTACCTTTTCCTTGGGTCATGAAGGACTAATGCCCTAAGACAGAGGTAAAAAAAAAAAAAGCTGATGCCAATGTGGGTGGGGAAGTTAAGGGGGATGCCATTGCTCTGTGGGATATGGAGATTATTTTTGCTACCTTAGGGATGGGGAGACCATTTTGAGGACGAGGGGGCCATTTCTACAGGCAAAGAGATTTCTTCCAAATTGAGTTCAGTGGCCTTAGCCTCATCAAGTCCCTCCTTCATGTTCCCATCCCCTCTTTTTTTTTTTAAAGATTTATTTATTTATTTGAAAGGCAGAGTTACAGAGAGGCAGAGGCAGAGAGAGGAGAGAGAGAGAGAGAGAAAGAGAGAGAGAGAGAGAGAGAGAGAGAGAGGCCTTCCATCTGCTGGTTCACTCCCCAGATGGCCACAACGGCCAGAGCTGCACCAATCCGAAGCCAGGAGCCAGCAGCTTCTTCCAGGTCTCCCACGCGGGTGCAGGGGCCCAAGAACTTGGAACATCTTCTGCTGCTTTCCCAGGCCATAGCAGAGAGCTGAATCGGAAGTGGAGGAGCCAGGACTCGAACTGGCACCCATATGGGATGCCAGCACTGCGGGCAATGGCTTTACCCACTAGGCCACAGTGCCGGTCCCAACCCATGCCATGTTAATCCTGTTCTTTGTCAACCAGTGCCCTCACTTTAACAGCAGACACCATGCAAAACCAAGAGTTCAACTTTCAACGTAATTCAGCCATTTGCATGATGAGGGCTTGTATTTGATTTTTTTGGCAATCTGAGCTCTGTGGCTATTGAAGAGAAGGCTCTGACCCAAGATACTCTTAGAAGCTCTCTGGTCATCTATGCAGATGTGAAGCCCAGAAACCTTATCCCTGGGCTCATCTTTTTCTTTCATCATTTTGTCCAATGGGAATAGAAATATCCGATGAGTATTATCATAGTCCTTGTTTCTCCACAAGTATTCCAAAGAACGGTGTATACAGTCATTAAATTCCTTGTTTCACAGGAACAGTGAATCAGGGAAATCAAATGTATGTATCTTACATAGCTCTAAAAACAGTTCATGCCATGAACTATCTGTGCTCTCTCTACTAATAGGAGGAGAGGCCCTGGTCCGCTATTCTGGTGCAGCGGGTTAAGCCTCCACCTACAATGCTGGCATCCCATTTCAGCACTGGTTTGAACCCTGGCTGCTCTGCTCCAATCCAGCCTCCACCTAATGCGCATGGGAAAGCAGCAGAAGACGGCCCAAGTACTTGTGCCCCTGCACCCATGTGGGAGATCAGGAAGAACCTCCTGGCTACTGGCTTCAGCCTAATGAGGTTCTGGCCATTGTTGCCATTTGGGGAGTGAGCCAACAGGTAGAAGATCTCTTTCTTTCTTTTTCTTTCTTTCTTTCTTTCTTTCTTTCTTTCTCTTTCTTTCTTTCTCTCTCTCTCTCTCTCTCTCTCTTTCTTTCTTTCTTTCTTTCTTTCTTTCTTTCTTGACAGGCAGAGTGGACAGTGAGAGACAGAGACAGAGAGAAAGGTCTTCCTTTACCGTTGGTTCACCCTCCAATGGCTGCTGCAGCCGGCGCATCGTGCTGAGAAGATCTCTTTCTAACGCTCCCTTTCTCAATGTAATCTGATTTCAAATAATAAAATAAGTCTTTTTAAAAAAAAAAAAAAAGAAGAGATCCAAGCATTTTTATATTTAGTGAAATTAGGATATTTAACCTTAAAACCGATATTTGGAAGACTTAATATCCATTAATTCCACCAATATTTATTAAACCCTTATTATAAGTCAAGAATACCTCTAGATATTAAGAATACAGTGGTGAACAACATTAAGTCCCTCTCCTCATGGAGTTTGTATACTAGTAAGGAGACAAATCATAATAGAAATCACATGGTAATAAATACTCATAGTTACAGGTGTCATGAAGCAAAGAAAGCAAGTTAGAAGGATAGAGGGACAAGGGCAATAGAGGCTACTTGAGATAAGGCAGACGGGAAAGGAATTCCCAAAGAGCTGACAATTGTGTTTAAATCCAAATGATGGCAGGTGCGCACTTTATGAAGATCTGAGTGGTGGAGTAGCATGGGTATGGGGGAGAACAGTATTTTTTTTTTTTTTTTTTTGGACAGGCAGAGTGGACAGTGAGAGAGAGAGACAGAGAGAAACGTCTTCCTTTTCCATTGGTTCGCCCCCCAATGGCCACTGCAGCCGGCGTACCGCGCTGATCTGAAGCCAGGAGCCAGGTGCTTATCCTGGTCTCCCATGCAGGTGCAGGGCCCAAGGACCTGGGCCATCCTCCACTGCACTCCCAGGCCACAGCAGAGAGCTGGCCTGGAAGAGGGGCAACCGGGACAGAACCAGCGTCCCAACCGGGACTAGAACCTGGGGTGCCAGCGCCGCAGGCGGAGGATTAGCCAAGTGAGCCGCGGCGCCGGCCAAAGAACAAGTATTAAAACCCTGAGTTGTGAAAGAACTGGTGTGTAGGATGAACAGGATAACTGAAAAGTGGCAACAGAGGGGAGGGTGGTAGGAGACATCAAAGGGGCAAAAAGGGAACAGATCATGTGGGGCCCTCTGAGCCAAGGTAAGGGGTTCACATTTCATTCTAAATATGATGGCACACCAGTGAAAAATCTGAAGTTGGAGAATGACATTAGTAGATTTAGTTTAAAAAAAGAACACACTCTGCTACATTTAGATTTTTGTACAACTGTGTTCATAGCAAGGTTGGCCTAAATGTTTCTTTTCTCATATTGTCCTTGAATGGTTTTATTGTCAAAATTGTATTAGTACCATAAAATGAAGTAGAGATAATTTCTTCATCTTTTGTTCTCTAGAACATTTTGTATAAGACTAAAATTAGCTACTCCTTAAATAATTTATAGCTATTGCCTGTAAATCTGTCTGATCCTGATGTTAATTTATGCAGAGATATCTGCTTCAGCTTATTTAGTAGCTATATGTCTTTTCATATTTTCTAGTTGATTAGTTGGATTTGGCAAGTTATATTTTTCTAAAAAACATACCCAATTTTTCAGATTTTTTTCAAATGTGTTTACATAACCTTACACTTCTGACCAACGTGGAAAAAAAGAGCACCTGAAACAACTCTTCCATTTGGGCAAATTATATGAAACAAACGTTATAACACTCTGAACATCAGGCAACAGGGAAAAGTGACCCCTGAGACATGGAAAGCCAGCAAGATAATCAATATGACTGACAAGTTTATGGCCTTGTGAGAACTTCCACTCTGCAACACAGAGTGGAGAAACCCATATGAGGGATGGAGAGCTCTCAGAATTTAAGAGGCAGAGCTAATTCCAGGGAGACAAAGGTTGCCAGAGTTCATGGTCAGAGTACCTGAGAGGACAGAACAGGCACACAAAAAGAAAGAAATTTAGAAATCAGCAGAGGATTGGGTAGCAGAATACAGACCCACATAAATAGGTGAGAAAACTACCCCAGGCCAAGGAAACTAGGCTGAGCTCGCACAGGGCTGCAAAAGTGCCTGCCCTACCACCTAGTCATATGGTAATTCAGGGAGCTTTAGGTAGAGCATTTAGGAGAGTCTTGCTTCCATAGTGGAAATTTATTCTCCAGGTTAAAAACTCATAAATTTAAAATGCAAGAACTAAAAGGATCAGACTACTTCCATGGAACTTAATTGTATACCAGGATAAAGCTCAAAGATTTTTATAAAAATGTATATATATATATATATACAGCATGAAACAAGACAAAATTCACCATATTTGGTATCCAGTCAAAATGCACTACATCAATTAAGAAATGGAAAAATATGAACAATAACAAGGTGGAAAATAAATCAACCAAAACCAACACAGAACTGGCACAAATTTAGCAGACAAGGACATGAGAACAGTAACTATGGTTCACATGTTCAGGTTAGATAAAAGAACAAACATACTAAGCAGAGATACAAAAGACAAAAACTATCCAAACAATAAAGTCAAATGGCAGGCTGTCCCTGACAACACCAGCATCCTATTTTAGAGTGCCACTTCGAGTCCCAGCTGCTCCACTTCTGATCCACTTTCCTACTAATTCACTTGGAAAACAGCAGAAGATGGCACAAGTACTTAGGCTCTTGCCACTCACATGGACGATCCAGATGGAGTTCAACGCTCCTGGCTTCAGCTATTGAAGCTTGCCTGGATATGGCAGACATTTAGGGAGTAAACCAGTGGATGGAAAATGTCTCTGTCCATGTCCCTCCCTCACTCTCTCATTCTGCCTTTCAAATAAACAAATCCCTTAAAATAATTTTATATGATAAAATGTGAATTTTTTTATTTGACAGGTAGAGTTATAAACAGTGAGAGAGAGAGAGAAACAGAGAGAAACGTCTTCCTTCTGTTGGTTCATTCCCCAAAAGGCCGCCACGGCCGGCGCTGCGCCGATCCGAAGGACCTGGGCCATCCTCCACTGCACTCCCGGGCCACAGCAGAGAGCTGGACTGGAAGAGGAGCAACCAGAACAGAATCTGGCGCCCCAACCGGGACTAGAACCCCGGGGTGCTGGCGCTGCAGGTGGAGGATTAGCCAAGTGAGCCGCGGCACCAGCCAGGACACAGTTATTAATATCAGACATCATTGTAGAGTATACACATATATTAAAAGTACCACAAACCAAAATAATGAATAACTATAAGCCAATAAGTTTGACATTTTAGATGAAGTTGAAAAATGTACTGAAAACCACAAATGACAAAAAAGTTCACTGAAGAAGAAATGTATTACTCAGGTCACCATATATCTATTAGAGAAATTGAATTTTACATTAAAAAATATTCTCATGGAGAAAATTCAGGTCCAGATGACATTGTAGTGAATTCTACCAAACATTTAAAGAAGAAATAACATTAATTCCATGAAAATACTCTCCAAAAATAGAAGTAAAGGGACTGCATCTTAACTCATACTGTAAGACTAGCATTAACCAAAACCAAACAATGACATTATTTAAATACAGACACAAAACCCTATAAACCAGTATCTCCTAACAAAATTTTAGCAGATCAAATTGAAAACCATGAGAAAAATGTTATTATCATCAAGTGGGATTTATCCCAAGAATGTAAAGTTAGTTCAATATTTAAAAATCAGTCAATGTAAAGGCTGGCATTGTAGTGCAGAGGGTTAAGTTACCACTTCTAACACCTGCATCCTCTCTCAGCGCACCAGTTCAAGTCCTGGCTACCCCACCTCTGATCTAGCTCCCTTCTAAGGTGCCTAGGAAGTCAGCAGAAGACTTGGAAAAGTCTTGACCTAAGCATATCACAAAAAATTAAGAAACAATGTTCTGGAGAGAACAGCTAGGGTGTGGCTGGACAGTCATTTGATAAAAAGGTTACGGTTGTGACTCATGAATGTACTCAACCTTGTAAGCAGAAACCAGCCAGAGATGACATCAGCAGAAGCACTGCCAGCTTTGACTAACAGGGCCAGAGACAGGATAAAATGAGGAAGGCTGGCCGGCGTCGCGGCTCACTAGGCTAATCCTCCGCTTTGTGGCGCCGGCACACCGGGTTCTAGTCCCGGTCGGGGCGCCGGATTCTGTCCCGGTTGCCCCTCTTCCAGGCCAGCTCTCTGCTGTGGCCAGGGAGTGCAGTGGAGGATGGCCCAAATGCTTGGGCCCTGCACCCCATGGGAGACCAGGAGAAGCACCTGGCTCCTGCCATCGTATCAGCGCAGTGCGCCGGCCGCAGCGCGCCAGCCGCGGTGGCCATTGGAGGGTGAACCAACGGCAAAAGGAAGACCTTTCTCTCTGTCTCTCTCTCTCACTGTCCACTCTGCCTGTCCAAAAAAAATGAGGAAGGCTGTCAACATTCTGGGATTCCACAGAGGGAATAACAGAAGCATCTATGTGTTATCTTTCCAAAAGCGGGACCTCAGGAGTAACACAGCCTCCAAGGCCTCGGGAGAAGGGCTAGCACCCAGGGCCAAGGAAACAGGACTGGTGCCTAAGGCCAAGGAGGCAATACTGCTGCCAAACCGCCAGGGGCCCAGAGGGCAGAGCCTCCAGCCAGAAAGGATTATCTTAGAAAATTCCCTCTGCTCTATGTGGGATTTGCTTGGGACTATTAATACCTGTGTAACTTCTGATTTCTCCCACTTAGAATGGAAATGTCTATCTCATGACTGCCCCACAATTGTATTTTCAAAGCAGGTAACTTTTCTCATTTCACAGTTTTATAGCTGGAAAGGAATCTTATCTCAGGATGAATCATTTATTGAGCCTCATCAACCCAATCTTGATTTAGATGATATTTATAAGATATTTGGGACATAAACTTGATATTGGATATATATTTACAACTACCTCTCAAGTAAATAAGCTTTGCAAAACATATTTTATAAGACTTTTGGGCTATTGGGATGGGAGTAATATGTTCTACACGTGACAAAATAGAAGAATTTGGGAAGGCCCAGAGGCAAATGTTATGGGTAGAATTGTGTTCCCTCAAAATTCATATGTGGAAGTCTTAATCTCTACTACCTTAGGATGTGACTATACTTGCAGATAGGGACTTTAAAGAGATGACTCAGCTAAAATGAGGCCATTTAGGCAGGTCCCAAGCCAATCTAACTGCCATCCTTACAATGAGGGAAATGAGTACGCACTGAAAGACACTAGCCTCGTGCATAAAGACAGAAGACTGTGACCATTTGCAGGTCAAGGAGAGCGTTCTTACTCCATCCAGCCTGCATTATCTTATTATGGGAGCCATAGAAAACTAATATAATTAGGAAGGAAGAAAAAAATATAGTAAGAGAAAATGTGAGTTAATACAATAGATTTTCCTTCTCTTTTTGAGCTTTTAAAATTATATTTCTTAATTCTAGCAAATGTTATGACATTATTTTATGTGGTTTTATAAAGGTACCATCATTATATAATAAGTGGGGAAGGATAGAGAGACATAAATGAAGTAAAATTTTTGCCTATGACCTGAACTGGTAAAATGACCCAACCAATAGACTGTGATTAATTATGTATATATAATGGAACACCCAGAGTCACCACTATAAAAGTAAACAAAGAGGGGCCAGTGCTGTGGCATAGTGGAGAAAGCCACCACCTGCAGTGCCAGCATCCCATATAGGCACCAGTTCAAGTCCCAGCTGCTCCACTTCCAATCCAGCTCTCTGCTATGACCTAGGAAAGCAGAAGATGGCCCAAGTCCTTGGACCTCTGTAACCGCGTGGGAGACCTAGAAGAAGCAACTATCTCCTATCTTCAGATCAGCACAGCTCCAGCCCTTGTGGCCACTAGGGGAGTGAACAGCAGATGGAAGACCTCTTTCTCTCTCTCTCTCTCTCTCCCCCTCTCTCTCTGCCTCTGTCTCTCTGTAACTCTGCCTTTCAAATAAATAAATACATCTTTAAAGAAAAATAAAATTAAACAGAGATATGTCAAAAATACTATAATTAAATTTAAAAGTAATTTTAAAACAAATTCAAGTAACCCAAAGAAGTCACATAGTAGAACAGAGACACAAGATATATATTTTTAAAAATTTAATGACAAATGTAAGTCCTAACAAAGATTTTATTTATTTATTTATTTATTTATTTATTTGAAAGGTAGAATTACAGACAGTGGGAGGGTGTGACAGAGAGAAAGGTCTTTTGTCCGTTGGTTCATTTCCCAAATGGCAGCAACAGCTGGAACTGGGCTGACCCGAAGCCAGGAGCCAGGAGCTTCCTCCAGGTCTTCCATGTGGGTTCAGGGGCCCAAGGGCTTGGGCCATCTTCTACCACTTTCCAAGGCTATAACAGAGAGCTGGATCAGAAAAGGAGCAGCCAGGACTAGAACCAGCATCCATATGGGATGCCAGCACCACAGGTAGAGGATTAACCTACTGTGCCACAGCGCCAGCCCTTCAAAACTTATATTAAATGTAAAAAGTCTTTACCAATTAAAAGGCAGATGGGCAAATTGTGTTAAAAAAATGACCCAATAATGTACTACCTACAAAGAGCTTCAAAATATAAGCACAATTAAAATAAGAACAGAAAAATATATTATGCAAACATTAATCAAAGGAAATCAGGAGTGCCAATATCCACATCATATAAAGTAGACTTCAGAGCAAAGAATGTTACTAGAGACAGAGAGGAGAACTATATAATAATAAAAATGTCAGTTTTCATAAGACACCAATCCTAATTGTTTATGCACCAAACAGTAAAACTGTAAAATATATGACACAAAAATGGATACAATTGAAAGGAGAAATAGATAAATCTATAGTACAGTTCTATATTTCAACATCTATCTCAACATTATTTGAAAAACTAGATAGAAAACCATCAAGGGACCAGTGCTGTGGCATAAGGGTGAGGCTGCCACCTGCAGTTCTGGCATCCCATATGGGCACCAGTTCAAGTCCTGGCTACTCCACTTCTGATCCAACTCTCTGCTATGGCCTAGGACGGCAGTGGAAGATGGCCTAGGTCCTTGGGCCCCAGCACCTGTGTAGGGGACCTGGAGGAAGATTCTGGCTCCTAGCTTCAGATCGGCACAGCTCTGGCCGTTGTGACCAATTGGGGAGTGAACCAGTGGATGGAGGACCTCTCTCTATCTCTGCCTCTCCTTCTCTCTTTTTGTAACTCTGACTTCCAAGTAAAATAAATAAATCTTTAAAAAGAAAATCAAGTACATAGAAAAATTCAACAACACCATCAACCAACAGGATCTAATTGACATGTGTAGGATACTTCATTCAAAAACAGCAGAATTTTTTTTCAAGTACCATAAAACATATTCCAAGATATTTCAAATCCTTTGCCATAAAAAACTCAAAAATTTAGAAGAAATGAGGTCATATAGTGCATGTCCTCCAACTGCAATTGAATCTAACTAGAAATCAGTAAGAGTGATTAAAAAAAAAATTCCCAACCACTTGGAAGATAAACAATACATTTCTCTATACTCCTTCATCAAATAAAAAGCTTTAAAGGTAATAAAAACATATAATGAACTTAATGAAAATGAAAATAAGTGAAACAAAGAACTATTTCTTAGAAAATATCAATAAAATTAACAAACTTCTAACAAAACAAAGAAGTCATAAATTGCCAACATCAGGATTGAAAGTTGGAACACATATTTAATACTTGAAGATATCAAAAAGAAAATAAGAGCAGACTACAAATATTTTTACACTCAAAAATCTGACAGCTTAAAAGAAATGGACCAATGCGCTAAAAGGAACAAGTATCACAACTCATTCAATATGAATCAGATAACACGAATAGGCTGGCAATAATTAAGGAAATTAAATTTTTAAGTTTTTAAGAGACTTATTGACTTATTTTTTGAAAGGCAGAGCAATGGTGGGGGAGACAGAGATGAGAGAGAGAGAGAGAGAGAGAGAGAGAGAAATCTCTTCCATTTGCTGGTTCACTCCCCACATGGTCACAATAACCAGCGTTGGGCCAGGCCAAAGCCAAGAGCCAGAATCTCTATCCAGGTCTCCAGAGCAGTTAGGACTTAAACTGGCACTCCAGTATGAATACTGGCATCAAAAGCAGTAGCTTAACCCTCTGTGCCACAACTTTGGTACCTAAATTTGTAATTTTTAAAACTTCCAAAAACGAAATCTCCAGTCTTGGGTAGTTTCACAGGAGAACTCTAACAAAATTAAAAAGAAAACTTCTACAAATCTCTTTTACCTAGTAGAAGAGGGAGGAATTCTTACCTATTCATCTTATAAAGCTAGCATTACTCTGATAACCAAAAATAGCATACCACACAAAATCAACTGCAGACCTATATCCTTCATGAATATAGACACCAAAATTCTTTTAAAAATGGAATTCAGCAATATATTAGAAGAATTACACTCCATGACAAAGTGAGCTCTATTTCAGGAATGTAAAACAAGCCCAGTATTCAAAAATCAATCAAAAATCAATACCAGCATTATGCAGCAGCCAGTGAAGCTACTGCCCGTGATGCTTGCATCCCATATGGGATCACCAGTCTGAGACCCAGCTGCCCACTCCCGACCCAGCTCCCTGCTAGTGTGCCTGGGAAGGTAGAAGAAGATGGCCCAAGTGCTTGGGCCCCTGCCATCTATGTGAGAGACCCAGATGGCGTTCTGGGCCTAGCTTCAGCCGGGCCCAGCCCCAGGCATTGCAGCTGTTTGAGGAGTGAACCAGCAAATGGAAGATCTCTCTCTACCTCTTTTTCTTCCTCTGTATGTGAGTATGACTCTGAAGGTATAATAAATAAACACATACATATATTTTTTTAAAAAAATCAATCTATGTGGGCCTGGCATTATGGCATAATGGGCATTCTGCCTCTCTGTAACTATACCTCTCAAATAAATAAATATATCTTTAAAAAAATCAATCTATGGGGCTCTGTGGCATAGTAGGCTAAGCCTTGGCCTATGGTACCGGCATCCCATATGGGTGCCAGTTCTTTTTTTTTTTTTTTTTTTCTAAAAAAACTGGCACAAACTGGCACCCATATGGGATGCCGACACTACAGGCAGCGACTTTACCTGCTAGTCCATAGCTCCAGCCCCAAGGGTGCCAGTTCTTGTTCCAGCTGTTCCACTTCCAATCCAACTCTCCGCTTATGGCCTAGGAAAGCAGTAGAAGATGGCCCAAGTGCTTGGGCCCCTGCATCCACATGGGAGAACCAGAAGCTCCTAACTCCTGGCTTCAGATCAGCACAGCTCCAGCTGTTGCAGCCATCTGGGGAGTGAACCAGTGGATGGAAGATCTCTCTCTCTCTCTTTGCCTCTCTCTCTTAGTTTGTAACTCTACCTTGCAAATAAATTTTTTAAAAAACCAATCTATGTAATCTACCATATTAACAAGTTTTAAAAAATCATATGATCACATCAATTAATGTAGGAAAAACATTTGACAAATTCAACACACATTTGTAATAAAAAAAGACTTCCCAAAATATAGAAATAGAAACTTACTCATACTGATTTTTCAAAAAGCACCTATAGGGACCTGGTGCTGTGGCACAACAGGTTTGTTGCCTGCAATGAATGATGCATCCTATATGAGCACCATTCTCTCTCTCTATGTCTCTCCCTCTCTGTATGTGTGTAATTTTGCCTTTGTAATAAAAACAAATACATCTTTTTTAAAAAAGCACCTAAAAAATCCTTGATGCTGAAAGACAAAGTGATTTCTCCCTAAGGCTGAGAACAAGGAAGGGATGCCCATTGTCACTCCTCCTCCTCAACAGAATGCTTAAAGTTCTGGTCATTGCAGTTGGCAGAGGAGGAATAAAAAGCAGGACACCACAAAATAAATAAATAAGGAAGTAAACGATCCCTATTTTCAGAAGACATGTTTGCCTATGCAGAGAATTCAAAGAAT
Organism: Lepus europaeus; assembly: GCF_033115175.1. Lineage (NCBI taxonomy): Eukaryota > Metazoa > Chordata > Mammalia > Lagomorpha > Leporidae > Lepus > Lepus europaeus. The sequence continues at coordinate 43,399,743 of NC_084842.1, forward strand.
TAAAAAAATTACACAAGAACTAACAAGTGCGTTCAATCAGCTCATGGGATACACAAGTCAAAGCACAATAATAGGCCGGCGCCGTGGCTTAACAGGCTAATCCTCCGCCTTGCGGCGCCGGCACACCGGGTTCTAGTCCCGGTCGGGGCGCCGGATTCTATACTGGTTGCCCCTCTTCCAGGCCAGCTCTCTGCTATGGCCCGGGAAGGCAGTGGAGGATGGTCCAAGTGCTCCCCTGCACCCGCATGGGAGACCAGGAGAAGCACCTGGCTCCTGGCTTCGGATCAGCGAGATGCGCCAGCCACAGTGGCCATTGGGGGGTGAACCAACGGCAAAAAGGAAGACCTTTCTCTCTGTCTCTCTCTCACTATCCACTCTGCCAGTCAAAAAAATAAAAAATAAATTTAAAAAAAAAAAAGCACAACAATATAAAATGAACACATGGACATTGAAATTAAAAATACAATACTACCTGCAATCACTAAAAAAAATGCTCAGGTATAACTCTAAAAAATACATCCCAGATGTGTGTTCTGAAAACTACAAAATGCTGATGAAGGAAATACAAAAATCCCTAAGTAAGTGAAGAGACATACTGTGCTTAAGCACTGGAACATAGCATAGCAAATATGTTAATCCTTTTCTGATGTATAGGTTTAACACAATTCTTATCAAATCCTTTTATTTATACAGATATAACAAGATTACCCTAGAATCTATATAGTGATACAATAGAATTACAAGCTGAAATCATTTCTAAGAAACAGAAAGTGACAGGAATCTGTCCACCCAATTTAAAGACTTACACAGATGTGGTAATCTAGACTGTAACGTATGGCAGAAGGGATCTACTCTTAGATCGATAGAACACAGTAGAGAACAGAGATCCATACCCTCAGCAATATGCCCACTTAATCAGCGTTCTCCAGAGAGAGAAAATCAATAAGATATATGAGAGAACTTCAAAAGTTTCATGGAAATGGGATTAATAGATAATGCACATTTTCCTTGAACTCACTGAAGACCTTTCGTGTGTAAGGTCTTAGAAAACAAACCAACTCAAGAGAAGAATCAATAAAGGCAAGAGTTAGTTCTTTGAAAAGAGTAATCAATTTAATAAACACCTAGTAAGATTTATTAAGAAAAGAATTGATATTGTTTATAGCCATTGTCTATACTTCCACTAAATAGGTTCTTTTTGCTTTTTACTTGTTAAACTTCTTATTTGGTGGAGTATTAAGCCTCGTTACTGTAATGTAAATTTAGAAGATGTTATCACAAAAACTAAAAAAAAAAAAAAACAAAGGACAGAAAGTAGGAGGAAGAGAGGGGAAAGGAGAAAGGGAATATCATTACATTCTTAGAATTACATCCACAGGGCCCAGTGCTGTGGCGCAGATGGTTAAAGCCCTGGCCTGAAGCTTTGGCATCCCATATGGGCGCTGGTTCTAGTCCCGGCTGTTCCTCTTTTGATCCAGCCCTCTGCTATGGCCTGAGATAGCAGTAGAAGATGGCCCAAGTCCTTAGGCCCCTGCACCTGCGTGTGAGACCCAGAAGAAGCTCCTGGCTCCTGGCTTCAGATTGGCGCAGCTCTGGCCGTTGCGGCCAATTGGGGAATGAACCATCGGATGGAAGATCTCTCTCTGTGTGTCTCTACCTCTCTCTGTAACTCTGTCTTTCAAATAAATAAAATAAATCTTAAAAAAGGATTGTATCTACAAAGCATATTGAATCTGTTAAAATCTAATTAAAATTTTAAAAATTTTTAAAGAATTAAGCATAAATTACTAATCAGGAATTAAAGGAGACGCTATTATTTAAAAGGATGTAAGAAACTATTTTGAACAACTTTATGCCAATAAATTTTAAATTTTAGATGAAAAGAACAAATCAAAACTGACACAAGAAGAAACAGAAAAATCTGAATTATTCCATATCAACCATAAAATCAAGGTTAAAAACCCACAAAGGGGCAGGCATTTGGTACAGTGGTTAAGATGCTGTTTGGGATGCTTATACCCAGTATCAGAATGCCTGGGTTTGAGTCCCAGTTCTGCTTCCAATTCCAGCTTCCTGCCCAAGTACAGTGGGGGAAGCAGCAAGCCATGGCCCAAGTACTTGGGTTCCTGCCACCCATATAAGAGACCCAGATTGAGTTCTGGGCTCCTGGCTTCAGACTGACCCAGCCTTAGCTACTGCGGGCATTTGCAGAATGAATCAGAAGATGGACGATCTCTCTCTCTTGCTCTTGCTCTTTCTTTCAAATAAATAATTGATTAATTGATAATTTATAAAATCCACAAAGAAAGTTCATTCCAGATAGTTTTGTCAGAAAACTTCAATTAGTCTTTTTTATAAAAATAACCTTATACTAATTCTTTCAGAGAACAGAAAAAGAAGCATAATTCCCAACTATAACAAGCATAATCTTCATACCAAAACTTGATAATGATATTACAATAAACAAGCAACAGATTAACTCCCTCATAAAGAAGTAAATAGCCACAGTAAAATATGGACAAACCAGATCCGGTGATGGATAAAAAGAACAGCATATCACAATCAAGCTGGGCCTATTCTTGGAATGAATGATTTATTTAATATTTGAGAATAAAACTATGAAATTTAACATATTGAAAGAATAAAAATTATATAATATGATGATTGATAATATAAACTTGCATTCTATTGGGGATAGGGCATCCATCAGGTCACAATTCTTTAAAAAACATATTCTTAGCAAACTAGGAAAGTAAAGTAACTTCCACAAGCTGAATTAAGAGTAATTAAAACAAACAAAAACAGCAAATATTTTCTTTAATACTGAAATATTTAGAGTTTTCCTTTGAGTTTGGAAACAAGATAAGAAAATGACCCATCATTGTCTACTATCATCAAGAAAAAGAAATAAAATCTTAAAATACAAGAAGTGAAAAATATCAAAGTCTCATTTTTCTCAAATGACATGACTGTATTCATTTTAAAAATATGCCCCCAAGGATTGAATATAGGCTTTTGCAATTATTAAGTGAAATTAGCATATTCATTGATTAATTTATCTTCTAATCACTGGTATAAGATATAAAATCAATATATGAAAATGTATTATATATATTTTTTTTTTGGACAGGCAGAGTGGACAGTAGAGGGAGACAGAGAGAAAGGTCTTCCTTTTTGCCGTTGGTTCACCCTCCAATGGCCACCGCAGTAGGCGCACTGCGGCCGGCGCACCGCGCTGATACGATGGCAGGAGCCAGGTGCTTCTCCTGGTCTCCCATGGGGTGCAGGGCCCAAGAACTTGGGCCATCCTCCACTGTACTCCCTGGCCACAGCAGAGAGCTGGCCTGGAAGAGGGGCAACCGGGACAGGATCGGTGCCCCGACCGGGACTAGAACCTGGTGTGCCAGTGCCGCAAGGCGGAGGATTAGCCTAGTGAGCCGCGGCGCCGGCCATTTGTATTATATTTTATATATCAAGAACCAACATTTAGAAAACTAAGCTCTTTAAGAGTATAAATGTAATTTATAACAATGTAAAAAAAAGATGCCTGGGGGCCGGCGCCGTGGCTCACTTGTTTGATCCTCCGCCTGCGGCGCTGGCATCCCATATGGGTGCCAGGTTCTAGTCCCGGTTGCTCCTTTTCCAGTCCAGCTCTCTGCTGTGGCCCGGGAGGGCAGTGAAGGATGACCTAAGTGCTTGGGCCCCTGCACCTGCATAGGAGACCAGGAGGAAGCACCTGGCTCCTGGCTTCAGATTGGCGTAGCTCTGGCTGTGGCAGCCGTTTGGGGGATAAACCAGCGGAGAGAGGACCTTTCTCTCTGTCTCTCTCTCTCACTGTCTAACTCTGTCAAAAAAAAAAAAAAGGGATGCCTGTAGCTAAATCCTATAGACAGTCATGTAAAATTACTACTTTGAAAAAAAAAATATTATCAAAAGGAATTAAGCAAAACTAAACAAATGGTGGCTTTATCCTGTTCACAAATTGAAGGACTTGACACCATAAACATAATTCTTCTTCCAGAAGTTGATCTATCAGTTTAATACAATTCCAACTTTGGAGGAAGTTGAAAAGTTGATTCTAAGATAAAATGTAAATGAAAACAATCAAGAAAATTTAGACTCCTGAAGAATGACAACATTGGAGAACTTATATTGCTGGACTTATAAAGGCACAGGAAACAAGCTTATGGCATTACTAAATGAAAAATAAAATCCTGAAATACATCAAAGCTCATACAGATCCACAAGCTTTTCAAAAGGATTCAAGAAGGGTAGGCATTCAGAGCAGGGGTTAAGACACCAGCTGGACACCTGCATCCCACATTGAAATGACTGGCTTCAAGGTGTTTTATTCATACAGCTTGCTGAACTCTTTACTTTAGTATAGAGTTAATCTTCTGTGTATAAAGTTAATTGAAAAAAAGATCTTAGTTGGGGCCGGCGCCATGGCTCACTTGGTAAATCCTCCGCCTGCGGCGCCGGCATCCCATATGGGTGCCAGGTTCTAGTCCCAGTTGCTCCTATTTCAGTCCAGCTCTGTGCTGTGGCCCGGGAAGGCAGTGGAGGATAGCCCAAGTGCTTGGGCCCTGCACCTGCATGGGAGACCAGGAGGAAGCACCTGGCTCCTGGCTTCGGATCAGTGTAGCTCCGTCTGTAGCAGCCATTTCGGGGGTGAACCAATGGAAGGAAGACCTTTCTCTCTGTCTCTCTTTCTCACTGTCTAACTCTGCCTGTCAAAATTAAAAACAACAACAACAACAAAAAAAAAAAAAAACTAAGACTGGGAAGCCGGTGCTGTGGTGCAGTGGGTTAACACCCTGGCCTGAAGCGTCAGCATCCCATATGGGTACCGGTTCTAGTCCTGGCTGCTCCTCTTCCAATCCAGCTCTCTGCTATGGCCTGGGAAAGAAGTAGAAGATGGCCCAAGTCCTTGGGCCCCTGCACCTACGTGGGAGACCAGAAGAAGCTCCTGGTTCCTGGCTCCTTGCCTCAGATTGGCATAGCTCCGGCCATTGCGGCCATCTGGGGAGTGAACCAGAGGATGGAAGACCTCTCTCTCTGTATCTATCTCTCTCTGTAACTCTGTCTTTCAAATAAATAAAATAAATATTAAAAAAAAAAAACAACTAAGACTGGAAATAGGAGAGAAAGGAGGAAGAGGGGTGGGAGTATGGGTGGAAGGACAGGTATGTTGAGAAGAACCACTATGTTCCTAAAGTTGTATTTATGAAATGCATGAAATTTGTACTCCTTAAATAAAAGCTTTCTTTGGGGAAAAATCATTTAAAAAAGTGAGAAAAGAGAAATTATTGGGTTCAGTTCCTGGCACTGCTCCTAGCTTTCTGCTAATGTATACCCCAGGAGGAAGCAGGTGATGGCTCAAGCACTTGGCTTCCTACTGCCCACATGGGAGACAGGATTGATTCTGGGCTCCTAACTTTGGCCTAGTGCATCCAGAGCTGTTGCTGGAAGTTTGGGAATAGATAATCAATCTCTGTCTCTCTGCCTTTGAAACAAAATGAAAATAAATATATATATTATTTTAAAATGGACTCAATAGTAACTCAAAGAAGTTTCCAATAGTCAAAGCTTGACAGGGTGAACATTGGTAAGGAACAAGAAAAGGCTAAAATATATTAAATATACTTAAAATAAGAAAGCTTATGTCTCTGTAAAAAGAATACACTAATTTAGGAAAGGCTGAAAAATATTGTTTGTATTCTTAAGGATGTCAGCATGGTTTCTGGAATACTAAGATAATTATCTACGTCCTAATCTGAAGTATTTGTTAAATATGTGCATTCATAATGATGCTTTTAACAGTTTGGCTATCTTTGAAGGATAACAGAGGATCAACTCATTATTTTTTAAACCTAGTTTTTCTAAAAGTGGAAAAAATACTTATTTATTGATTCATTCATTCATTTGAAAGACAGAAGAGCCAAGCATTTCTCCCATCTTACAGAAGCTGTAATGGAGTTTGCTGATTGCCTACATGCGGAATGAACAAATATCTCTGTTCTATGTGTTTCCTACAGATTAGTATTTGAGTCCATGGACTTGATCACATTCGGGTTTGAAATTTGGGGCCAGATAACTTTCTGGTGGTAACACCATCAGGACAAAGACCCGGTTTCCTCAAGTAATACAAATGCAATGCACTTACTTGATTGTTCAGGGATACACAAGTGAGTGGCAAAACTATAAAACAAAGCAGAGAACTTCTTCTTATGTAACCTAAATACAGGTCACTTCTAGTGGGCAGGTGAAGGCTTATGCTTGGGTTGGCTGTGCGGTAGGCTTCTACAGGCTGGATCAGCCTGCCAGGGCAGCCATCGCAAAACCCCACAGGCTGGGTGGCTTCAACAACAGATGTTCATTTTCTCACGCATCTGGAGACAGGAGGTCCAAGACCAAGGCTGAGCACAGTTGATTTCTCCTGAGGTCTCTCTCCTTGGCTTGCAGACGGCGGCCTCCTTCTGCCTCTTCACGTGGGCTTTCTTCTGTGCATCAGGTTCTCCGTTATCTCTTCCTCTCCCTATAGGGACACCAGTCACACTGGGTCGGAGCCCCATCCTTATGACCTCATTTAACATGGATTACGTCTTCAAAGGCTCTGTCACCAAATACAGTCACATTGGAGGTGAGGGCTTCACCATGTGAACTGGGAGGAGACCCATATCAATCCACACTGTGGCTGGTCAAGTTTTATTTCTTGAGCCAGGGGAGTTAAAAGTGTTCACTTTGTAATAATTCTTTATTATATACAGATGTTTTATATGGTTTATGGATCTGTGCTATACATTAAAATAAAAAATTGCAAAGTTAGGAAATGATTACTTCTGAGGAAAGAGGTTTAAAGAGGGCTTGAAAGTTTTTTGGGAACATGACTGCATTCTGATTTTTTATCTAAGTAGTGGTTACATGGGTTTGTGTTAAATTGTGCCCAATATATATCTATGATTATTGACTCTTCCATATGTGTTTAACTTCAATAACAAAAGTTATTTAACAAATACAAGAAAGCAAGCGTAAGAGAGTCTTTCTTAGCCACTGCTTAATTTACCCTTCATTTTTTATTTTAGGAAGTGTTGCCTTTTGGTATCATCTGTGTCATGGGAGAAATACATAATTTCATACTCGATTTAGAAAGAGTCCAGATGCTGTTACATTATTTAGCTGGTGCTGTGTTGGAAGTGTTGCTTAAAGAGAGACCTTTGCTGCCAGAAATTTCCTTGCAATATATCATGCTAAACACTGTTGATTTGTGTTTTAAATGTTGCCTAATGGTTTTTGTAGTATTTGAATTTTTACTGTAAACTATGAAAGCTATCTGCAGGGAATCCAGGCCTTTCCTGTTTCTCATTTCCTCCATTTTTGGAGATAACATCACAGTATATAGAGAGGGGACCCAGTTATTTCCAAATCCATAGATTCACTGGGGCTGGGCAATGTCAGATCAGCACCTGAATAAATAAAACATGAGCCCATTAGTGCAAGCTTATGTGACCTGTCAGCATCATTAGGCTCTGCTGTGCACAGGAAGCCAGCTGGGATCAGGCCTTTCCTAATGATGGCATCTCTCGAGAGAGCCTAACAAATCCAGGCTTTGCTTTTTGAATAAGCATTCCCGTGTTTACTTTCCAGGCAAGGGTCTCACTTCATTTTCACGTTGCTGTAATTCAAACCCTTCCCTCCTCGGAGTGCTCCCACCCTGCTGTGAATGGACGCAACCAACTAGGCTCCATCGAAACTCAGCTCTCCCAACCGCATGCACAGAATAACCAAGAAGAAGCCGAATGTTCACCAGGCCTTGCTTCACTGCTGTCCAGATTCTCAAAGGCAACCTCTGCAAGGACCCCCTCATACGACAGGATAAACTTGTTAGCTTTACAATTCAAAGTTCGTTCGTGCAGTGGCTGTTAATATTTAAGAGAACAGTTTAGGAAAATGATCCTCGATGCAGTCTGTCCCGATTCAGATCCCAGCCTTGCCACTGCATAGCTGTGTAACCTTGGGCAAATCACTAAAGCTTTCTGAGCCTCAGTGACTCCTTATAAATTATGATGCTGATAGAATCAAACAGTGTTATTACATATAATGTCCTTAGAGAATGCATATAGTAAGCACTCTAAGCATTTGCTTCTGATTATTATTCTTATATATTTTTTTGCTTTTATTTATTTTTGTGAAAGGCACACAGATAGAGACAGAGAACTCCCATCTGCTGGTTCAATCCTTAAATGCTTGCAATAATCAGGGCTGGGCCAGGCTGATGTCAGAAGCCCAGAACTCTACCTGGGTCTCCCAGATGCCCGGCAGGGAGCCAAGCACTTGAGCCATCACCTGCTGCCTCCCAAAGTGCACATCAGCAAGAGGCTGGAATCAGGAGCAGAGCCAGACTCAAACCCAGGCACTCTAACATGGGATGCAGTGTCCCAAGCAGCATCTTACCAAATGTCTGGCCCCTGGTGATTATTATTATTTGCTATGTGGGCTCGTACAAGTCACTTAAATACCCTGTGCTTTAGTACCCTTACCTATAGAAAAAAGGAAACAGCAGCATGAACAGTACATATTTTTAGGGTTGTTATAAGCATTGAATTAGGTAATTTGTGTACATTATCTGCTGGCTTTTATTATTTGATCTCTTCTATATTCTTACCTACAGATATGCAGGTAGGAAATTGGGCTGACTGAATTTATGCATCACCTTCATAAATTTTCAGGGAAAAAAAGCATTGGTTCTTTATATTTTTCAGATTTAGTAGAAGTGCATTTCTGTAATAATAAATTTGAAAAGCAGAAAAAATCAAATGTCACATCTCTGTATGTAACTATGCACATTTTACATATTTTATATTTTTCTTTACAATCCCTTCTCTACCATGCACAAACTTAGAGTAAAAGTAAAAGAAAATCATAATTTTAACATTTGTTCTTTGAATTCCTGTTAGAGAACTGTCTCCCGTTAGCATTAATAATATCACTTGGGTAGCAAGTGAAACTGTCATGCATTAATAATAGTCAAGGATACATAAAGTTAAAGCATCCAGCAATAGGAATGAACAGTTCTCTTGGAGCACAGAGCAGGCAACGCTGAGACAAATATAGAGAGGAGGTTACAAAACAAAGTGATGGGGGCAAGTGTTGCAGTGCAGTGGGTTAAGCTTCCACTTGAGACTCCCACATCCCATTTTGGAGTGCTGGTTTGAACCCCAGCTACTATGCTTCTGATCTAGCTCCCTGTTAATGTGCCTGGGAAGCAGCCGATGACAGCTCAAGTGCTTGGTCTCCTTCCACCCATCCAGGAGCCCTTGAGGGAGTTTCTGGCTGCTGGCTCCAGCATGATCCAGCCTTGGCTGTTGCAGCCATTTGGAGAATGAACCAGTGGATGGAAGATCTCTGTCTGTCTCTCCCTCTTGCTCTCTCTCTCTCTGTATTCCTTACTTTCAAAATAAATGAGTATATTCCTGAGGTCTCTGTACAACTTTGTGCCTATTGCCAACAATATGACATTGTGTACTTCAAAATTTAAGAAAGCAGATCTCACAATAAGTATCCTTACCACATACATAAACTCCTCTCTCTTTTTGAATATGAGAATAATAAACAGAAACAAAAGTTGTCCAAAAAAGCCATGGGCCTCTATGAGGCAAATAAAATGTGGACCCATTTTAAATAGTTGTTGATGCTTGGAATTTTTCCTTCAAGAGGTGTTATCAATTTTTAAATATTTATCTATGGACTCCCTGAATTTAATACACTCATCTCCCTTCTCTTGCTCCTTCAGCAATGTAAGTTGAATCATCCTACTTGATTCTCCAGTAATTAATAGCTTAATAACCAGTATATAGAAACTTCAATATGTTCAATTTTGGAATGAACCTATAAACAAACACATGCAAGACTTAATTATAATTACAGAAAAATGATCTTCAACATTGGAAAACTAATAATACCACTGGAGAAGCCAATAGAGGAATAGGAGGGAAAATGGAGAGAAGGTGTAAAGACAGTACATTTTGCATCTTACATTTGGGCAATCAGCAAATAGTGCCAAAGTTGATGTTGAAATTTACTTAATCTATAATAAAATGAGAAGAGTGAAGCCGCAGCAGCAAAGGTCGAGAGAAGGTAGATGTGTTAAATCTAGTGAATCAATACGTGAATTTTTTTCAGTTGATAAATCAGGAAAAAATAAAGAAGCAAGTTATTTAGAATTTGTTGGCAAGCAAGGAGAAAAACTAACACTAAAATCTGTTAAAAAATTAATGGGGGGGGCCGGCGCCGCGGCTCAATAGGCTAATCCTCCACCTTACGGCGCCGGCACACCGGGTTCTAGTCCCGGTCGGGGTGCCGGATTCTGTCCCAGTTGCCCCTCTTCCAGGCCAGCTCTCTGCTGTGGCCCGGGAAGACAGTGGAGGATGGCCCAGGTCCTTGGGCCCTGCATCCCATGGGAGACCAGGAGAAGCACCTGGCTCCTGCCTTCGGATCAGCCCAGTGTGCCGGCTGCAGCGTGCCAGCCGCGGCGGCCATTGGAGGGTGAACCAACGGCAAAGGAAGACCTTTCTCTCTGTCTCTCTCTCTCTCTCACTGTCCACTCTGCCTGTCAAAAAAAAAATTAATGGGGGACAATTTTATTTTTTATTTTATGTTCTCTGTACTATTGTCATTTTACTAAGTGTGGTAGACAGAGTATGGTCCCCAAAGATGTCCACGTCCTAATCCTCAAAACTGTGACTATGTTACTTTACACAGCAGAGGTGATTTCTGCAGGAGGGGAGATTTCTGAGAGGGAGGGAGTGTTCCAGCCTATCTGGGTGGGTTTCATGTCATCACAGGAGTGCTTCCAAGACAGAGGCAGAGGTGACAGCAAGAGTGGAGAGGTGACCACAGACACAGACACTGGAGTGATGCACTTTGAAGGTGGCGGATCAGACCACAATCCAAGGATATGGGGGCTGGGGGACTCTAGAATCTGGGGAGGGCCGGGAGAAGGATTCTACCCTAGAGCCTGCAGAAGGACACGGCTTTGCCCACACCTTAATTTTCTCCCTTAAGACTCATTTTGAACGCCTGATCTTAAGAACTTTAAGACACTAAATGCATTCCAAGCCACTAAATTTATGGTGATTTTTACAACATCAAGAAGAAAATAAAATACCGTGCACTGACTTGTACTTTTTTTAAAAAAGAAACAGAAACAACCAGAAAGAAGCCTGCCAGTGGATGCAATCTCATCCTTTTTCTTTGGTGAAGGTAGGAAAGGCTATGTTTTCATTTTGTGTCCGTCGGCTTATGAAACGTTAACAAGCTCAGCAAGACTTCAGGACAACCCTCATCAAGGAAGCGCCAACAGTAGATGATCATGCATGGATCTGTACTGAAAGACTTGCAATGCGGCAGAGTTTCCTGTGTCCTAACCTGCTGTCACCTATAGCTGACCCAGGCAATAAAGTGACATCTGTGCGTAGGGATATCTGAGAAATCCAAGTCCTATTGCAGGCGGCAGAGGGTGGCCCCACCACCTGGCTGGCCATTCACATGGAATTCACTGTCAAGATCAGAGGATTGGAAGGTGGTCTCAGGAGGCATGCACACAGCAGTATTTCAGTCCAGCCAAGTAGGGGGCGCCCTTCTTTCCTTACAGCTCTGTTTCACATTCCCCAGGGAGAGTGGATGTCTTCTTTGTGCCCCCAATGTCACGACATCACACCCAGCAGGTGACTACTGAGCACATCTCCACTGTACAGATACTGTGATCTAGAAAGCACCACAGCTCTTGGTCTTCCTGTCAGCACTGTTCACCTCTAGCCTCTCACTTGTTATTGCAACTACATTCTTGGTAGTCTCAGCTCAGGAAATCTGCTTGATGTAACTCAAAGAAACTGCAAACCTTTCTCCCATGGAAAGAGAGGAAAGAAGGCAGCCAGGGAAGGTAAGGAGGCCAGCTGGGAGCTCTGAAATGAGGTGTGGCTCTGGGTGCAGTGGGGTTACAAAAAGAGTGCACTGCAGTTTCTTTTTCAAAGCTCCTCCATCAAAACAGGCAATGCCACCCAAGAGGGTCACTATGTACGCAGACCCCTAAGTGCTGACGCTTCCCCTGAACCTGCCAAGTCACTCCTGAAACGATACTCTTATTTTCAGACAACGGAACTGTTCTGTGAAAACCTGAAATGAGCAGGCTTGGCACTGCTTTGGTTCGGGGAAGAAATACTCATTCTTGGGTGGGAGTGGGGGAAGTAATTTAGAAAATACATAGCAGGACAAAGACAATTTTCCATCAAAGGGACACAGATAGGTAAGGAAACAACCCAATCTAAGAATAGGCATTTTCTCTTATTATTGTATAGTTGATCCATCCCATTCATCCAGTGGGATGAAAGGATGCCGAGAAAGCAGTATACATCCCAGTCTCTAATGAAGAAAGTGATAACAGGTGAATCTCAACACCTGGCCCAAGGCCTGTCAGGTACTAAGTAGCAGAGCCAGGAATTGAATCAGATTTCCGGACTCCAATCCCAGAGCGTCCTTCCTGGCCAAGCTGCTATCTGTTGGGTGCACACCAGTCATCTTACCCACGTACCATGATTCAACTTGGAAGAAGCACACATCACTTCTGGTCACATCTTATAAGCCAGAGCAAGCCACTTTTCAGTACGCAGAATGTCTAATCCTCTGGCTGGGAGGGCAGTGAATAGTTGGAAACAGAAACAGAACCTGCACCGCCTCTCCCCTGGGTCCAGCAGTGGCAGCAGCTGTTGATAATCTCTAAGTGCACCCACTGCCCTCTGTCTGGCTTGTCCATCCACTGGGTAACCAATCTCCTGTGTTGGCGTTTCTCTGTTGAAACACCCTAGTGGTTTCTGCTTCTTAGTTAAGCCAACAGCCTCTGCCTCATGAACATCTGAAAATTTTCTGTGCTTGGGATAAGCTGGGCACAGAAAATACTGTGTGCTGTGGGTTTTTAAGTAGTAAATGTAAACATCTGAGGTGAATAATAATAATAATAATCACTTTGTATGAGCTGGGATTGGTACCACTCTGAACGACAGAAAAGCCAAAAACAACAGGAGCATAAACAAAAAAAGAACTTTATTTCTCTGGCACATGATCATGACTAGAAATAAGGGACCCAGAGGGCTGATCTGACCCCACTCTGTAATCATCCGGAACCTAGGACTGTCCCTTGGCTTCCACTTCCTGCTCCAAGATGCATGCAGCAATAACCATGTGTTCTGGAACTCAGTAGCTCAAATAACTGTCTCTTGCATCTACTTCCCACTTATTTTGAATTAATTGCCTGTATTGACTTTTTATGTTTTATTTTTAAAAGAATGTAGATGGATACAGTTTCAATTGGCTACAGCATGGCACCTAACCATGTCTGACCATAAGGGATAGACTAAGAAATACTAAAATACTAGTCCGTGTTCCAGGAGCTGTGTATCCAGCTAAAAATCAGGAGTTCTGTTGTTAAGGGAGGATGGATATCCAGGAAAAACTCACCCTCTGACACATCCCCAAATGCTCTTATTAGTTCACAAGTCTTGAGTAACCATTTCTGCATTCATAGTAGCTATAAGCCTTAGGGTAAAGACAGTCATTTTTTTCCATTCTTATGATTGAGAGAGGAGAATTTAGTCTTCAGAACCCTTAAGGAGATCTGATAGAGGAACTCAGTGTCCCCAGAGTCATCAAGAGAAAGGAAGAAGCTAAAAAACAAGTTGAAACAGAAATTTGCTGGAAACAATATTCAGTGATCCTCATGAAATCTGTTGTAGTCAATATTTACATAACGCTTTTAAAACAACTTATACTCACTCTCATTAAATCCTCACCAAACATTTGTAATGTGTGTTAGCACCCTCATTTGACAAATGAGAAAGCTTAAATGTAAAGAATGTAAATGATTAACCCAAGTTTAAAAACAATGGAAGTGTTAGGTCTGAAACTAAAGTCCTTGGAGTCCAGAGTTTAGAATCTATGCTCCTTCCTCACCACCAGTATCTTTCCCTTCAATGAATTTGAAAGTGTACACATTTCTCCATAATTTAAAAGTGGATACCAATGATCCCTACAAAATCTCTGTGTGATCTATGAGGACCTTGGAGAACTGATGTCCTTGACATGTGTTGATCAGTGAAGATAAGATCAAACCCTTTGACGCAAGATGAGCGGCTATGGTCCAATGGTGGATGTATCCTCCAAATTTATGTGCTGGAACCTAATTCCCAACGTGACAGTGTGAAGAGGTGGGGCCTTTGGGGAAGTGATGATGTCATGAGGGCACCAGTCTCGAGCCTGGGATTAGTAGCCTTATAAGTGAGGTTAAAGGGCATGCCCATCCCTTCCCCTTCTACCACGAGAGGACAGACAGAAGAGAGTAAGCGCTCACCAGACACCGAATCTTCTCCTGGTGTCTTGATCAGTCTTGATAGTGGACTTCCCATACTCCAGACCTATGAACAGTAAAGTTCCATGTTTATAAATGACCCAGTCAAATGTATTTTGTTAAAGCAGCCAGACCAGACTAAGACATGGTCTTCCTATAAACCAGAGGTCATGCTGAAATCTGAACCTTTCTCTAAGAGAGATGAATGTACAATTGTCCAGGCAGGTAAGCCAGTAATTCTGCCATTCCACCTGCTTCCGAGACATCCAGCCTGCCACTGGCCAAAGTCGTCTTTCCGTCTCCATTTTTATCAACATTTCCTAGACTGCAGACCTCTCATCATTAATCACTTTTTACAAAGTGCTAGCCAGGAAATGGAAGCAACTCAAATGGCCATCAACAGATGAATGGATAAACCCAATGAGGTGCATCCATTCAGTGGCATTGTATACAGCCTTAAAAAGGAAATCCTGTCACATACTACGACCTGGGTGAACCCCCAGGACATTATACTAAGCAAAATAAGCTGTCAAAAAAGGACAAATCCTGTATGATTTCATGGATATGAAGTATCTCAAGTAATCAAAATCATAGAACCAGAAAGCAAAAAGGCAGTTACCAAAGGCTGGGGGAAAGAGGAAGGGAAATCATTTGAATGGGTTTAGAGTTTCAGTTTTACAAGATGAAAAGTTCCAGAGATCATTTACTCTACAATGTGAATATACTGAACACTAACTGAACTGTACAGTTAAACTTGATTAAGCTGCTACATCCAATGTGGGTTTTTTGCCACAAGTTTTAAAAAGAAAAAAAAAATGATTACTACACACACAATACGAATTAGCGCTTTCTAGGCAAGAAAGAGGATGCTGGCTCAGGAATCAGTTACATGGTTTGGGATGCCAATCTAAGCTGTAACCAGGTAGCAAAGCCATCACTGTTGGGTATGCCACACTTAGGTTGGGATTCAGCAACTGAGCTTGTCAGCTATTTGGAGCTGGATTGAATCAAGTGCCATCAGTGCCAAATCTGTGGAGGAGAAGACAAGAGACTGAGATGAGCTGGGAGACACATCATTGCGTGCTCACAGCAGGCAACTGGCCAGGGCTTCTTATTCCAGATTCACTGGATAAGTCTTTACTCAATTTGAGTTAACTGGATCCTAACAGTGTCTGGTGTTGACTTGCTTGCTTTCAGATAATTTTCTTCACACCGTCATGGGCCCCTGATCACCTGCACTAGTTGGCCTCAACCCCAGATGCCTCCAGCAGCTTGCCCAGCTTATAGGTGCATGCTAGGATTCTGCCTTCAGCTCCCAGTATTCCCATAACTGAACCCTGGCTCTGCTCTCTTGGTTTTGCTGCTCCTCCCTGGGTGGATTTGCCTGTGTTTCCCCCATTTGTCCTCTCTGCCCTGCTGGATTCCTGCTAATGCTGTACTTTTCAAGAGCTTCATCTTCTGTCTGTTTTGTATTTTCAAATCCTGGACACAAAATACCATTACATTTAATAACAAATCTTTAGATTCATGAGAACACAGTGGTAAGAATTCTTAGTGCCTGCATGTAATAATCAATAAAAGTTACACAGCAAGCCATATCTAGAAAATAAGAACCAATAAACCATTCCTGTATAGAAATATAATGGTTATATAATCAGTTTAAGGTAATGCCCTTTCATATGAAATCTGATTCTTTGAAAATATTTAAGCCAAAGTGATTACTATCAACCATGCAAATTAGCTCAGAGGCACATTAAGACCAAAACTTGTTAAGAACCATTTTTTATTAAAATACGAATGACCCAAAATAACCAGCAGACCCTCTCTTGGTACTAAAAGTATTCCCTAATAATTCATTTCACTGCTAGATGAATCCTTTTGAAGACAGCAAAGTGAGTCCAAAGCAACAGAAACATGTATTCCTAAAGATCTCCAAAAAGGGACATCCCAACACAAAGCAATATTACAAAGACCTTGCGGTTGGACTTTTGTCAGGCAGCCCAAGTCCTAATCCTGGCTCTGCCACTCACCACATGCATGTCCTTGATAGGTTATTTAGTGACTCGCAAGCTACCTTCTGTTCATCTCTATAATGGGGAAAAAAAGCCTATCAACCTGGTAGAATTGTGACAATAAAATCAGAGGACCTACACAAAGCTCTTAGCACTAAAATGCTTTGCACATAGGCGGATAAGTGAAGATGGTAGAGGCAACATAAAATTCATAGTTCCTGCCACAAAAGGTAGATTTGAAAAGAATACTGGATATTCAAAACGATTCAGCTATGAGATAGATGCAATGTCTACATTCAACAGCAGGTGGCACTAGCACCATAGCTATCTGGTACTACATCACCCTGGGGTTTGGTTGGGTTTTTTTTTTGTTTGTTTGTTTTGATTTTAATTGCTCCTTTTTAACTTGTTTTTCCAGAAACAATAGAATTTCCTTCTTGCTCCTTTAATTTTTGTTATTCCTTCATAGTGTCATAAATTATTTTCAGTAGTATATGGGAAATTATTGCTATTTTTAAATGCAGACCAAATTTGCTAGGGACTGGTTTCATGAAATTCAGAAAATTTACTTTGAGGTTTTGCCCTCTCTCTCTAATTCATTTTCTAATTCAATGGTGTTCTTCTACCATGGGTCTTTGAAAGAAAAATAGTCCATGTCTGTGGTGTTCTTGAATCCTAAGGAAGGCCAAGCCGCATTCCTGGGACACCACAGAACACACGTGTATTAGAAGCAACACACAAAGGAAAGCCGATGAGCGCTGCAAAAGGAAAACTGACGGTGGTTCTAAAATCATTCCTAAATTGCTTGATGAATTTGCTCATGGTTAATTTAGCAGCAATCATAATTATATTTTCCAATTATAGTTCTGTTGCTCTCACAAGTACCTTCATATATTTAATTTCCTGTGCTGCTGCCTTTGTAACTAATGACAGTTCATCTCTAGCCCAGCTTGGACACAGATTTCATTCTAACAATGTGCCTGACCATCAGACAGCTCGGGGCTCCCTGTATTACAGATTTGGAGACTCTCTAGAGAAGTGAGTGAGCTCAGTTGCTAACGGCAATACACTAGCTTGAAGTCAACTTTAGGCAAACACAAGCCCTGAGCAAAAAGTGTCCATGCAACCACAGCCCCCAAGTGTTGCTTGCAACTAAGACCTCTGTGGTTAGTACAAAAACGGGTGGTGCTGACAGAGATAGAAACACCTCCCGACCACAGGCCAGGGCTGTGTGCTCCCCCTGGAGAGGGTGGTACCCCGAGAGGTCTTCCAAATGCCTTTTCTGGAGCTCGCAGCACCAGCCTTGCTGGAAGGAATCCTGAGTAACACCAGGGAGCCCACTGCAAAGGCTCATTCCACCTGGGAGCCTCCCCCACTGATGCTGAAGAACAACTGCAGGACCCATTTAAACTTTTTCTAACAAAGTAAGTAAGTTGGAAGCTAGATTCTTCTCTGTTTCAAGATGGATACATGGGGGAGCAGGGAAAGAATCTGCAGAAAGTGAACGTCACACTGTTGCTCTGACCACCCATCACAGACTGGATAATGTATCTTTTTATTTATTTATTTTTTTGACAGGTAGAGTAGGTAGACAGTGAGAGAGAGACAGAGAGAAAGGTCTTCCTCCGTTGGTTCACTCCCCAAATGGCCGCTATGGCCGACACTGCGCCAATCCGAAGCCAGGAGCCAGGTGCTTCTTCTTGGTCTCCCATGCGGGTGCAGGGGCCCAAGCACTTGGGGCATCCTCCACTGCACTCCTGGGCCACAGCAGAGAGCTGGCCTGGAAGAGGAGCAACCGGGACTACAACCCAGCACCCATATGAGATGCCGGCGCCGCAGGCAGAGGATTAACCAAGTGAGCCATGGCGCTGTCCCCTGGATAATGTATGAAGAACGCAGTTTCCCAACCGCACAGTTCTGGGGCCTGCGACGTGCAAGAGCATGAAGCTGGCATCTGTTTAACATCTGGGAAGGGCCTTCCTCCTGGGTCTTCACATGGCAGAGGACATGGTGTGACAAGACAGAGCAGGCATGCTGGACAAAGCTTGCTTTTACAAGGAAGCCACTCCCACTGACCCATTAATTAGTGAATAATTAAATCCATGCACTCAGGAACCAATCACTTCCCAGCGTTTCCACCTCTCAACACTGTTTTGCTGGGAACAAGCTTCCAACACATGAAATTGGGGGGGGCACATTCAAATCATGGCACATACATTAGAGGAGAGAAGTAAATTTGATGAAAGGATCTCTCTATATATATATTTATATACACGCACATACATATGCATATAAATCTTTTAGCCAATGAAGTTCCCTTACATGTACTTCAAAACAAGAGAAGAGTTAAATATATTATATGCTTAAATTCTGATTCATTGAGACATTTCATTGTTGATTCTGTTAGCCAGTTATAGCATCAACAAATGACAAAGTAAGCTCCTCCAACTCACTCCACTGAATACAGCAGGCTCTGAATACTGCTCTGGTGTGCAGTGGGAGGACATTCATTCATTTCTTATTTCTGACTAATGGGAAAACATGGCAATTCACACAAATGTGATGCTAGCTGCTGGTTTCTCATATATACTCCCTATCTGAGGGTTACGCCCCATTCTTACTTTACTAAAAGTTGGGTCAAGAACAACTATTGGACCGGTGTTGTGGTGTAGTGGGTAAAGTTGCTACCTGCAATGCCGGCATCCCATGTAAGCACCAGTTTGTGTCCTGGCTGCTCTCCAATCCAGCTCCCTGCTACTAGCCTGGGAAAAGCAGCAAGCAGATGGCCCAAGTGCTTGGGCCCCTGCCACCCACATGTCAGACCTGGATGAAGCTCCTGGCTTTGGCCTGGCCTAGCACTGGCCATTGCAGCCATTTGGGGAATGAACTAGTGGATGGAAAACCTCTCCATCTCTACCCCTCTCTCTTTCTCTCTGTAATTCTTTCAAAATAATGTCTTTTTTAAAAATAAGTGTTAGTTTTGTCAAACACCTTTTGTACATCTATCCAGATGTTCATTAAAGACCTTTTGATGACATGAATTCTAATAAATTTCTTATTGTTGAGCTGCCCTTATATTTTAGAATAAAACTTATTTTAGGGGGCCGGCACTGTGGCACAGCGGGTAAGGCCGCTGCCTGCAGTGCCGGCATCCCATATGGGCGCTAGTTAGAGTCCTGGATGCTCCACTTCCATCTAGCTCTCTGCTATGGCCTGGAAAAGCAGTATAGATGGCCCAAGTCCTTGCGCCCCCTGCATCCATGTGGGAGATCCAGAAGAAGTTCCTGGATCCTGGCTTTGGATCAGCCCAGCTCCAGCCATTGTGGCCGATGGAGAGTGAACCAGTGGATGGAAGACCTCTCTCTCTCTCTGCCTCTCTTTCTCTCTGTGTGTAACTCTGACTTTCAAATAAATAAATAAATCTTTAAAAAAAAAACTTATTCTGGCCAGAGCCGTGGCTCAACAGGCTAATCCTCCGTCTAGCGGTGCCGGCACACCAGGTTCTAGTCCTGGTGGGGGCGCTGGATTCTATCCCGGTTGCCCCTCTTCCAGGCAAGCTCTCTGCTGTGGCCAGGGAGTGCAGTGGAGGATGGCCCAGATGCTTGGGCCCTGCACCCCATGGGAGACCAGGAGAAGCACCTGGCTTCTGCCTTCGGATCAGCGCGGTGCGCCAGCCACAGCACGCCAGCCATGGCGGCCATTGGAGGGTGAACCAATAGCAAAGGAAGACCTTTCTCTCTGTCTCTCTCTCTCTCACTGTCCACTCTGCCTGTCAAAAATTAAAAAATAAAAAACTTATTCTGTACTGCTGTTTTCATATAGTGATCAGAGACTAACAATTTATTTTTACATCTCTATTAGCTGTATTCATTCTCTATTTGTACGTATGCAAGTTTCTATTTAAATATTTTGTTCTATGTTTTCACTGAGTTTCTTCCAGGGTAATGCTAATTGCATAGAGTAAATTAGAACAGAACAACATTTTGTTCCATGAAATAGTTTATATTACATTCAATTAACCTATTTCTTGAAGATACAAAAATATTTGTCTTCATACTTTGGCCTGGAGGATATAATATTTTTACTAAGCTTTCAGTTTCTTTTATACTGCTTGGCAAGCTCAGGTTTTCTACTTCTTGGCTCAATTTGTTCACTTACATTTTCCTGGTGAATTATCTTTTACTGTGATTTTTACAGGTTATTTTATAAGGACTGCATATCATATTTGCTTCTTCTTTTAAAAAAGATTTATTTATTTCATTTGAAAGCCAGAATTACAGAGAGAGAGGGAGAGATAGAGAGATTTTCCATCCACTGCTTCACTCTCCAAATGGCTGCAATAGCCAGAGATTAACCAGGAGTCAGGAGCTTCTTCTGGATCTCTCACATGAATGCAGGGGCCCAAGCACTTGGACCAAGTTACCATTAGCAGGGAGCTGGATCAGAAGTGGAGCAGCTGGAAATCAAACCAGAACTGGTGTCCTTATGAGATGCTGGTGCTGCAGGCAGAAACTTATCCCACTACTCCATTGCACCAGCCCCCGAAATTTGCTTCTCTGTTTCTAGGATCCTATACTTTTTTTTTTTTTTTTTTTTTTTTGACAGGAGGAGTGGATAGTGAGAGAGAGAGACAGAGAGAAAGGTCTTCCTTTTTGCCATTGGTTCACCCTCCAATGGCCGCTGCGGCCGGCGCATCGTGCTGATCCAATAGCAGGAGCCAGGTGCTTCTCCTGGTCTCCCATGCGGGTGCAGGGCCCAAGCACTTGGGCCATCCTCCACTGCCTTCCCGGGCCATAGCAGAGAGCTGGCCTGGAAGAGGGGCAACCGGGATAGAATCCGGCGCCCCGACCTGGACTAGAACCCGGTGTGCCGGCACTGCAAGGCGGAGGATTAGCCTGTTAAGCCACGGCGCCGGCCATACTTTTTTTAATTTTAATTTTTGTATTTATATAAGGTAAAAAATTAATGCAATTCATATTTACAAATTAAGGAGCACCTTAATCACCCTACCCTCTCTCCCACATAACCTCTCACCCTCCGTCATCCTTCCTTTCTTATTTTAATTTTTACAATGATCTACTTTCAGTTTATTTTATAATCATAAGCTTGATTCTCCACTAACTAAAGAATTCAACAAATAATAATAGGAAAAAAAACCACTATTCCTCAACAATACAGATTAGGGATGTAAACAATAATAAAATCTCAAAATGCCAATTTTTCTCATATATATTACATTTTTTATAATCTATTACTTACCACAGATCAGGAAAAACATTATATTTGTCTTTTGGGAGCTAGCTTATTTCACGAAGCATAATGGTTTCAAGTTGCATCCATTTTGTTGCAAAAGACAGGATTTTATTCTTTCTTATGGGTGAATAGTATTATATTACATATTATATATATATACACACACACCACATTATATATATATGCATATATATATATATATACCACATTATCTTTCTTATGGGTGAATATTTTTATATATATATATATATATATATATATATACCACATTATCTTTATCCAGTCATCAATTGATGGACAGCTGGGTTGAGTTGATATCTTAGCTATTGTGAATTGAGTTGTAATAAACATGGGGGTATAGATAACTCATATGCTGATTTCATTTCCTTTGAGTAAATTCCCAGGAGTAGGATGGCTGAGTTGCATGGCAGATCTATTTTTAGATTTCTGAGCAATCTCCATACTGTCTCCATGATGGCTACACTAGTTTACATCCTCATCAACAGAGGATTAGGGTATCTTTGTCCCCATATCTTCACCAGCATTTATTATTTTTTGATTTCTGTATGAGAGCCATTCTAACTGGGGTGAGGTGACACCTCATTGTGGTTTTCATTTACATTTTCATGATAGCTAGTGATCCTGGGCATTTTTTTCTTATGTCTGTTGGCTATTTGAATTTCATCTTTTGAAAAATGCCTACTCATGTCCTTTGCCCATTTGTTAACTGGATGATTTGGTTTGTTATTACTGAGTTTCTTTTCTTATTCCAAACTACATTTGTATTTTTGTTTTATTCTTGATCAGATTCACTAGAATTGTATTCATTCTATTAGTATATGTCTCCTTAAAAATAATTTATAGAATATAAAGTAAAATATATAGCCATTTGAATTTTGCTATTGTTTACATTTTAGGCAAACAGGTAGAGTTTCCTATCTTCAAATAGTATGTTATCCTAAAGAATCCTAACACTTGTACCCAGACAACAAATCACAATAGTGATTTTACAAATAAGAAGACTAAGTTCAAGAGGGGACTTTTTCAGCATGTCATGGGATTCTCTCCCTGGGCTAATGCTTGCTTGGCACTTTTGTGGACCAAGCTCAAAGTTAACAAGGCCAGATATCAACAGTCAAATCATTTCTAACTGTAGTGTGCATTCAGAAAGAAGCTAAGTGAATTTATTTCTCCTCTTAAGAGATGTTTATGTATGTGCTATGAGTTGTCCTGGAGAACAAACCCTGAGGCATAATTTTATGTAGGGAAGGGTTTGTTTAAATAAGAACATTATGCCACAGTAACATGACTAAGAAGCTATGTCAGTAATGAACTGCAGGGCCCTTCCACCTGATTCAGCTGAGCCAGGTAAATACAGCAAAGTGCTTAGAGATTCCTTGTTATCTCTAAGGGAATGAGTTCAGGAAGGTTGTCCAAATGTGATGCAAAGCAAGCTTGAGATGGAAGATTATAAGAAAAAAAAGTTATTTCATTAAGATTGTCCATATTTTAATATTAAAGATTTATTGTCAAGATATGATTAATGAATTTTGTAACCACATGGCTTCTTCTTTAAGAGTACTTTTCTAAACATCCAAATTCAAAAGCTTGCCATCCAAATCAAGCACACATTAGACTTTGAGCCACTTTTATTGTGGCCATCACAATTTTACACACTAAATGTAGTTTCTGCCAAGAGGGTTAGAGAGTGACATGCACAAACAAATTCTGTGCTGACAAGGTCCAATTAAAGATTAGAAATAGCTGCCTGAATCTCACTATGAAAATGAAAGCACTGAAGAATATTAGCTGGTTCTGCAATTTCAACACCCTTACCTCAAAATGTCCCCTTCATGCGTTTTTGGGCAATTACTGGGTGTGTATCCCAGCACTCACACTAACGCAGTTAGTCTGTTTTCTTTTGCTCTGCCCTCCACCAGATCTTCACCCACATTTATTGGCCTGGTGTACTTTCTTGCAGATAATGTCACATCTCCTTCTAGCACCATGATGTCAGCCAGGCCCCACTGTCACTTCCACCAGGAGACCCTTCAGAATGCCACCTTCCCCTCTTCTCCTTGTTCAATGGATGCAAAGCAGTTGTTTGTGTGCTACTGTCTTCCAGAGGTTTTGTTTCTTATTTATAGTTGCTATCATTTGGAATAGATGTGAGAGAGACAAGGGCAGTAGTCAAATCCCACAAACAGATGCTGCTCTCAGAAGTGGCCCCTGCCCCGACTTCTAAGGCAAGCTTTACTACATGGAGTCCTTCTTTCCCAGTGACTTCCCTACGAGCCTCTCCTATGGCCCCGTTCAGACTTCCGGTGGAAAGTTGGTCCATCACGGTGGTTCCTTTGCTGTCCTGTCCTTCTTTTACAGTCCTCAGCATTCCCACCACTTAAAGAGGTGACAATCATAGTGTAGAGGCAGGAGTTGAAAAATGAAGGTCCAAAGGCTAAATCAGGTCCGCCACCTGTTTTTGCACAGCCTGAAGATTAAGAGTGCCTTTCACATTTTAAATGATGGGGGAGGGGAGATCAAAAGACTATTTCATGCATATGAAAATGACATGAAATTCAAATGTCAGTTTATAGGGCCAGCACTGTGGCACAGTGGGTTAAAGCCCCAGCGTACAACACCAGCATCCCATGTAAGTGCTGGTTCAAGTCCTAGCTGCTCCACTTCTGATCCAGCTCCCTGCTAATCCACCTGGGAAAGCAGTGGAGGATGGTCCAAGTTCTTGGGTCCCTGTACCCACATGGGAAACCCAGAAGAAGCTCCTGGCTCCTGGCTTCAGATCCACTCAGCTCCAGCCATTGCAGCTTTAGGGAGTGAACCAGTAGATGGAAGACGTCTTTCTTTGTCTCTACCTCTCTCTATAACTCTTTCAAATAAATAAATCTTTTTTTAAAAGTCATGTCTACAAATGAAGTTTTATTAAACCACACTTGTTCATTTACATATCATCTATGAATGCTTTCTTGCTACAACGGCAGCATTGAGGGGTTCCTGCGAAGACCATATCTAAACACAGCCTGTAATAATCAGCTTTGGGTCAATATAACAAAAGAGTTGAGATAAGCTACTTATAAAGGAGAGGTTTATTTAGCTCAGAGTTTGGGTGGTTCAATTCCAGGTGGGTGACATTGATTCTGCATTTGATGAGAGCAGTGGATGGCAAACAGAGCACAAGCAGAAGAAGGAGCACATGGCAAGCTAGGAAGCAGAGAGAGAAGTTGGGTTCAACTCAGGCTTTTGTAACAACCCTCTGAAGAGGACCCCTCCTCGGGTCACACCCCCAAAGACCTAAGGGCCTCTCACTAGACTCCACCTACTAAATACCATAACTGGATTAATTTCCCAGTCTCTTAGTAAGTTATGACTCTGGAGTTCAAAGTACTCGCACGCTTTTGAAGCCAAAACTTATTTAAACAATAGCAAGGCCCTCTGTAGAAAAAATGCGTTGTCCTCTCCTTTCAGGCCTGCTGCCCTGGTGTTAGAGCTCCTGTGGGCAATTTCTTAATATCTTCTAAGCCACAATTTCCACATTTGTAAGGCTGGATGACAAGAGTTCTGTTTACTTCATTAAGTTGTACAGGGAGGAGCAAATTGATTTAAGTAAATCTAGTACAGATACATTTTAGACTATGTACTTAGTTGCTGTTGTCACTCCGCACCTGGTGGTCATGCAGAATGAAACTGTTCTGGCATTTAACTGAAATTCTAGATAAAATGTTTGCTTCCTGGACTGATCACAAAGTGATAGGAAGAAAAATCTGATAAATATGATAGTCATTTAAACAATATAGTCATAATGTCACTGACCATGGAAATGCAGAATGAAACTTCACTCTTGTCACAAACAAGGGTCATATTTAGGCAAATAACTCCTCCTTCTTGATGTATAGCCCAGGCACCTCAGCAGTCAAGTCATTTTCTTTTGTTTATTTTAAAGAACACTAAGTTCTCCAATTTTTTATGCTCTTCTATGGCTACTTTTCATGTAGGTACAAGATTTTCTATAGTTATAATGATATTGTGGCATGTATGAGTACAATTTAGTTATTTTTATTACACAATATTTTTCCATATTGTTTTAATCCTCATTATTATTCCTTGTTGTTGTTTTCTTTTTGACAAGCAGAGTTAGTGAGAGAGAGAGAGACAGAGAGAAAGGTCTTCCTTCCATTGGTTCACCCCCCAAATGGCCGTTACGGTCAGCACGCTGCGCCGATACGAAGCCAGGAGCCAGGTGCTTCTCCTGGTCTCCCATGTGGGTGCAGGGCCCAAGCACTTGGGCCATCCTCCACTGCCTTCCCGGGCCACAGCAGAGAGCTGGACTGGAAGAGGAGCAACTGGGACAGAATCCGGCGCCCCAACCGGGACTAGAACTCAGGGTGCCGGCGCCGCAGGCAGAGGATTAACCTAGTGAGCCGCGGCGCCAGCCATTCCTTGTTTTAAGCAGCTTTTAAAAAAAAAATTTTGTGTAAGATATACAAATTTCATGAACACAGATTTAGGAACATGGTGATACTTCTTACCCTACCCTCCCTCCCACCCACACTCCCACCCTTCCTCCTTCTTCCTCTCTTACTCCTTCTCTTAATTTTTATGATGATCTACTTTCAGTTGACTTTATACTCAAAAGATTAGCCCTACAATAAATAGAGTTCAACAAATAGTAAGAAAAAACACTGTTCCTCAACAGTAAAGACAAGGGCTGTAAACAATCACTGAAGCTCAAATGTCAACTTCACTCCTATACATTGCATTTTTGGTACTCTGTTAGTTAGCACAGATGAGGGAAAACACATATCTGTCTTTTTGGAAGTGGCTTATTTCACTAAGTATAATGGTTTCCAGTTGCATCGATTTATTTTATTTTTTTTTATCATTGAATAGTATTCCATAGTGTATATATACCTTAATTTCTTTATCCAATCATCAGGTGATGGACATCTGGGTTGATTCCATGTTAGCTATTGTGATAACTCTCTCAAATGCTGATTTCATTTCCTTTGGGTAAATTCCCAGGAGTGGGATGGCTGAATTGTAATACTATATCTATTTTCAGCTTTCTGAAGAATCTCCCATTCTGCCTTCCACAATGGCCATACTAGCTTACATTCCCACCAACAGAGGATCATCCTCAGCAGCATTTATTGTTTTTTGATTTCTGTATGAGAGCCATTCTCACTGGGGTGAGATGAAACCTCATTGTGGTTTTGATTTGCATTTCCCTGATGGTTAGTGATCCTGAGCATTTTCTCATGTGTCTGTTGGTCATTTTAATTTCCTCTTTTGAAAAATGCCCATTCAAGTCCTTTGTAAGCAGCTTTAGGAAGATAATTTCTCAATGTTTATAGGACCCTTTGTAGATATATTTAAATATGCATATAACAAAAACTTAGCATGGATTTCAGAAAAATTTGTACCCAAATAAACTTTTTAATTCATTTTTTCCCCCTGGACTTCTTGAAGTCCCCTGGTGTAATTTTTAAAAGATAAATAGCTTTGATTTCATCTTACCTGTATACAAATACAGTTTCCAATGAACTGAAGGCCTCTCATTGCTCCAGTCATTAACCTCTCTCAAAGGTGGTCTCAGGCTATTTACATGTTGGCAGCAAAGAACATTCTAAGAAAAAAAAAAAGAAAAGCATTTTACTATGTTCATGAAAAAAGTGAGAGTGCTCATCAAGCATAAATTCCTGGTGATGAGGAGAAGAAATGAAGAACACTGGAGCTCTGACACCTTCTCCCCATCCTTCGGAGGAAGTGGACCCCAAAGCCACATGGCAGAGTCGAGGACAGACCTAAAGATGGTTCCTCCTGTCATCTCCCATCCTGTGGAGAATGGATAGTAACGCAAGAGCCCCAGGGGTACATGCAAAGTTGTTCCTGGCCCTGGAGAGGTGGGTTGGGTTTCTTGGTTCTATTCAGTTCATGGGCCCTGGCTAACACACAACCATCCCATCCCGAAGCACTTGCCCTTAGAAGCCTGAAAAACACTGCATAAAACCCATTACATTTTACTTATTTTTATTATTTGTGTGTGTGTGTGTGTGTAAGGTTCCAGCAGCCACTCACTCACGTATAGGATTGAAGAACGATCCTCCTCAATCTAGAAGAAAAAAGGGCATTGTTTAACAGAATCCATAGTTTGTCC
Source organism: Lepus europaeus (assembly GCF_033115175.1). Taxonomy (NCBI): domain Eukaryota; kingdom Metazoa; phylum Chordata; class Mammalia; order Lagomorpha; family Leporidae; genus Lepus; species Lepus europaeus. The sequence continues at coordinate 43,427,575 of NC_084842.1, forward strand.
CTGAGGAGCCACCGGTCACTCCGATTTGGCAAGATGAGCCTGAAAATCAACGGAGATATTGAAGTCCTGGCCGGTCGGCTTCCCACCCAGCCTCCTGACTGAATTATCCTCGTTTTTCTCCCCAAGGCTCCTGCGAGAAGAACATGCCGGTACTTGCATGCACATGTCCGTGTCTGTGTGGGCTCTGCAGTCTTAGTATCACTGGTTGTGGAATATGCTTACTGCTTCTTGGGAGAAGATATCAGAGGAAAAAGAACAAGGTATTTCTGGGGAAAATGTGGTCAGCCCACCTACCCATCAGGTTCTCTCTCTAATTTTAAGCCTCATTTTAACAAAAGACTTTGAATAGCTCCGCTTTTATCATTTAAATGGACTTTCAAACTGGGATTGAACCCTCTGATAAAACAAAGTAGGTGGACTTCAGTCTTCAGAGGAAAATGAATACACAAACTGAAAGCTATAATTAAAACTTCTCGTTCAAACTTCCCGTTCTTCCTCCTACTCTCTTAAAGCAAGTATTGTCAAATTTCGAATCTCCAGAGCCCAAATCCAATCCTCAAATTTGGGAAAAAGCTTACCACGCGAAAGTGTGTGCGATGGGGCTGGCTTTGTGGTGGAGAGGGTAAAGCAGCTGACAGTAGCAACCCATATACGGGAGCTGGTTCCAGTCCCGGCTGCTCCACTTCTGATCCAGCTCTCTGCTAATGAGCCTTGGAAAGCAGCAGAGGATGACTCAAGAGGTTGGGTCCCTGCACTCATGTGGGAGACCCAGAAGAAGTTCCTGGCTCCTGGCTTCAGTCTGGCCCAGCCCCAGCTGTTGCAGCCATTTGGGGAGTGACTTAGTGGATGAAAGACCTCTCTCTGTCTCTCCCTTTCTGTGTATCTCTGCCTTTCAAATAATTAAAACAAGTATTAAAAAAAAAAAGTGCAGGTGAGGCAATTGGAATCATGTTGGAGAAGAAACCTGGTTCTGCTGGAGAGGGTATTAACACTATGATGTGTATGAAGTTTCAAATTGTCATGGGTGGTTCCAGAACAGGGGTCATTTAATTCCCCTGACACAGAGGACCCTGGTAACTCTGTGCAGGCTCTGCTTCTCCACACTTGGGTGGTCCAATCCAGGGCAGGAAGTTTCAGCTCCTAAGAGCCCATACAAAGTAGTTGCTGAGGAAGGGGTGAGGTAAGTCCTAAAGAAGTACAGTCTTGGAAGAAAACCTTAAACAACAACTTGAGTAGAAAGGGTGCAGCTAGACTAGGTACCAGAGAAGAACAGGAAAAAGGCAACTCTCCTTACCAGCGGTTCAAGCCCCAATCCTGGGAGCCATTTGTGACCCACCTTGGGTCTCCCACTCTAGGGTAACAGCCAAGATTGCTGGACCCTGAAAGTCATACAATGAGGGAAGTAGGGCTCTTAAAAGAATGCAAACAGTTCTTTTTGGGGGCAAACTGCAAAAGCGTAGGCTGATAAAGCACTCTGAGGGGCCAGAGCCTTGTGGAAGATCCCCTTCTGCGCCCAGAGCCCTACTGGCAGCTCTACTTTCAGTCTGTGGTGAGAAATCAGCCTCTCCTCCACCCCTGCTACCCGCACCCAGCTGCCTGCATTCCTGGCCTGAACCACTCAAGTGGCCCTCTGGTCTTCCCGTGCCAGCAAGTTAGGCCCTGATCCTGGCCAGTTACAACCCTCCAAACACCCCTCACCCCAGTAGTAGAAGTCCTTAAGCCTGTCATGGCATAATCAGCTGGCCACCCTGAGCCTCTTGGGTCAACTTTCATCTCACCCCTCACTGCCAGGGATTCCTGGCTGGTTTTGGAAACCTGCCCAGCATGCTTGCTGGCCTTTGCACTGGCTGTTCCCGCTGCCCCGATTACCTGCCCTGGGATCCTGTCTCTCTTCCTGTCTCTCCTGCCTAGCAGCACCCCACACACCTCACCCTCCCTGCTTTGGACTTGTCTCTGCAGGCACTCCAGTTCACTGCCTTTGCTGGCCCCTCTCCCCTGCAAGCTCCTTAGTGCAGTGCCCCTTCTCAGAGCAGTGTCTGACACGTAGCAGGCAGTTAATGTGTATTTGTCGAAAAGATGGAAGAAACTACCTACCCTAGAAAATCAGGATAATCATTATTTATTGATAGAGAAAGAGCAATTATTCTCAAGTAGGAAGTGGAATTGCTCCTGGTATCAAATCTACTGTGACAGAGGAATTTCTTAAATCGTCATCACATGTGAATAAACACCTATCAGTCGGTGGGAGGAAAGGATGTACTCATCAACAGGACTTTTAATTAATTGTTAATTAATTAATTACATTTCTGGCCTGGCTTTGCACAAAAGTCACTGACGTTAAAATGCATTAATGCTCCAACCAAGCTGTACTATCATTACTGCATGTTTAGCTTCCCTTCTTTTCGGGTTCCAAATAGGCATGAAAACTTCCTCAGAGAGGCATTTGCTCAGACGGTGTGCGCAATTAAGCTGGTCATTTACCCTGAGCGATTTTCCTCCAAGTGTGAGGCAGCCAGGGTCCCCGCACGCCCACGCCTCACCTCCCACCTTCCCTGCCCAGGTCTCTCCCGTGGGACACGAGGCCCCAGGAGGGGCCCAGGGCATCTCACGCGCGCCCCGCTTGCTTCTGGACCCTTGCCAACAAAATCCAGCCTGTGAAGGAGCAAAGTCAGGCCTCTGCCGGGTCCCCTTCTCCGCTGGGATGCTCTCGGAAAGGAAGGTCCTGGAGTGGACTTTGCCCTGAACTTCAGAGTCTGGATTTCTTCGGGGTCCCCTTGGACACAGGACTTCCAATTAGAGCTTGCTCAGTCATCTCCCCGCAGAGGCGCCCCCAGGAAGCGATTTGATACTCCTGAGGAGCCACTCGCCCTCGCTCCAGTTCCCTATTTTGCAGAGGTGCACGTTCTGCTTTTCCGGCGAAAAAGCCGTGGCCCCAGGAGGCCTCGTTTGCTCTGGAGCGCGCCTTCCGGCTTTCGCGGTGCGGGCTGAAACTCCAGGGGGTGAACACACTAGTCGACTGCTCGTTCATTCAACAAATATTTACGGAGCGTCCGCTGCGTGCCAGGCACCGGTGCGCCCGGGAGAAGAGAAGCCACCCTTACCAACTCCTTCTCCCCACCGCGCCGCGCCGCGCGTAGTGGGAGCGCAGCCCGCACTCTGCACTCACCGCCGCCCCGCTGTGCCCGGCGCCTCCAGCGCAGCCCTCGGGGCCCTGGCGGCCGGACTCTGGCCCCGCGGGATCCAGCCTCCAGGGTTTAATACCGGTGGGAAAGGCGGGGAGAGAAGGAAACCACAGAAAGGGAAGAGCCAGACCTCAGTGTGCCCTGGGAAGCTGCTCCCGGGAAGCGCGCAAGGCGGAGCCGCAGCCCGCCCCGGCAGAGAGCGAGAGGCCGGGCTGCCGGCGCTCCCGGCTCTGAGGCGGCCCCGGCGGCGGGGCGGAGGGCGCGGCCGGCGGGAGGGGCCGGGGCGGTGCCAGGAGGGGCGCGCACGGCGGCGCGGCCACCGGCCCAGCAGGTGACCGCCGGCGCGGCCCGGGCCGGGGTGAGGCGGCTGCCTGCGCTAGCTGCGCGGCGCGGAGAGCGGCCGGAGGAGTCGGGGCGAAGTTTGCCGGAACATGGCGGAAGGGCCCGGGGCGCGCAGGAGAGCGCCGCGGCGGCCAACGGCGTCCGAGGAGCTGTAGCCCACGCCTCAGCAGCAGCAGTCGCCGCCGCCGCAGGGCGAGGTCGCCGCCATGGCCCGCTGGATCCCGACCAAGAGGCAGAAGTACGGGGTTGGTGAGTGCTCGCCCCACCCCGCCCCGACCCAGCCGCTGCGAAGTTCGCGGGCAGCGGCCCTGCCCAGCTTGCGCAGAGTGGGGCTGCGGACGCCCGGCTACCGGTGCGCGCGCTGCTCCGGGGCGCGGGTCTCGCCTCCTGCTGCCCTCGCCGTGCAGCCAGGGCTTAGCTCCAGCTGCCTTGGTTCTGGGAGCCGGAGGAGGTCGGAGCCTTCTCCCGGGAGTGCCGCGGGGGAAGTCACCCGGAGTTTGGGGAATCCGAGTGGCTAAAAGTGTAGCTGGGCTTCGGGACTGTACTTCGGCTCCCGAACCCCAAGCCGGAGCGCTGAGCAGAGGCGTGCAAAGGAGGGTGGGCGCTTGTTGCTCACTGGGGACCCTGACTGTGTCTCTTGGCCCCTGCGCCCCATTCGTGCAGCCAGTTCAGATCTGCAGCTGGGAACTTTGCCCATTGTCCCGGTGCTTTCTGGCTCCCGTCTTCCGAGGTTCTCTGAAGTCCTAAAGTGAGGGGCTGCGGGTAGAAAGCCGCCCTCCCGCCTCCTCCTAGGGCCTGGGGAGGGTGTCTTGATGTCAGTTGTAAATGGGGAGCTAACGCGGTGTGGAGGTGATGGAGAGACAGGAAGTGTGTGGCGCGCGCTGCGGTGGCCGGCCCCTGGGGCTGTGGGTGCGGAGCCGGTCCACTAACGGAGCGTTTCTGGAGAGGGTGCGGGTCTTCCTTGCCAGCGCTGGGTGCTATCTGGGTTAAGATGAGGACATTTGACCAAGAAGTCCGTGGCAGGTCGCACGCTGGGCACTTGCATGCCCAACAGCGGTGCGGGAGCGCTCGGGTGATTGCGGAGGGGTTGCTGGTGTAGCTCTGGACCCGACGCGAGGGACGGGCGGGGTCTGGACCAGGTGAGGAGCCGGGCTCTTTCACTTGCATATCCCGCAGGGGCCTGGGGAAGTCTCGTGGGAAGACCTCTGTCGTGAGCCAGAGCCTTTGCAAAGGCGGTTAGGACTTCGCGGGGAGCCTCCGTTATAAACAGTCGTGCGTGCTGAGGGTTTTATCGCTTCCTCTCAGGCTCATTCATTTGGCGTGCGGTCATTTCATCTTTACTCCCTTCCGCACTCCTGTTGTTCTGCACCTCCTGGTTCCTGGGGCTGGGTCCCTGCACCTGTTAGTCAGTTTCAGGGACCCTTAACACCCGTAGGTGCTTTTTAACTTTGTAGCCAGGAGCCCGATGTTGATTTTTTTAAACCCTCTCTTATTTTCTGTGTTTTTCTTAGATTGTGGCCCGTGTGTATTATTAGTATGGGTTTTTGTTATATAGTATTCTTTGTTTTCTGTCTCTGAAAACTTTTTTTTTTCTTTGCGCTGAAGTTACTTTTAGAATTTTTGCTGCCTTGCAGGCACAACTCAGAATGGGTGGGTGATGTCTCCTGCCTTCCTCCAGATCACCAGGTCATGATCTAGTTGTGAGGCTTCAGCCACAGACCCATAAAGAGGTACCAGCTAGGAAGGAACCAGTAGTCATGAAAGTGAAAAGCTCTAAAATAGATGAAATCGTTGGTTTATTTTTGAGTGTTACTGACTACTCATCACTAAATGAAAGCATATTTAGCAATGCCTACTCACTAGCTGCTAACTACAAAAAAAGTAATCGATTTTCATTTTAACAGAATTAAAAGCTGTTTCCAAAGATACTGTCACTTGGGTAATTAATACAAATATGCTCTAAGAATGTGCCTTTTCTGTGCATAGTCACTGGAGCAAGTATGATATGTCTTCTTTTTAATTTTTTTTCCTGTTCTGGAATCAGTTTACTGTGCTGCTTGTCATCAGTCAAGAAAATATTCACCTTGCATTTCTAGAGCTCAGGTGCTAGCAGAATTGTCCCCCAGGATATAATTTGGGACACTTACTTCACTAGACATGATAAGATTCTTTTGGGGATGGATTTGACACAGTTAGCACACATTAACTGAAGGGAAGGCCCATTGTTTGAAAATGCACTGTTGTTCCTTTCACCTTCCTGGTGGCCCGCAGGATAAAGTCAGATGCAAGCCGGCTTACAGTGCTCCTACAGCCAGGTTCCCCCTATCTTCACTAACATTATCTCCCAGGGCTTCTGTCTTTAACTGTCCAGTGCGAACAACCCGCCCATCTGGCTCTTGTGCAATAAACTACGCAGAGTCCCTCCTTTGGGACTTTGCCCCCATTGTGTTTGTCCCCTATCCAGAGCGCCCTCCAACCCTGCAGTGGACAATCTGGCCTTTCCCTCAGGGTTCAAATCCCCTCCCACTGCTCCTTCAGATTCTCTATTTGCCAGCTCTTCCAAACCCCACCCCTTCCTCGCCTTTCCTCACTGTACCTTCCCTTGTTTTGCTACTTAGTCTCTTATCCCTGGGTTCATTGAATTAGAAGGTTGTGTATGGTTTTGTATCCCCATTCCTCAAGAAGGATACAAGTCTATGCAGTAGTCCCCCTTATCCCGGTTGTGCGTTCTGTGGTTTCACTTCCTCCGGGCCCCCATAGTCTGAACATATGAAATGGAAAAGAGAGAGAGAGAGATACCACATTCACATAACTTTTATTTCAGTGTATCATTATGATTGCTGTATCTTATTATTGTTGTTAATCTGTTGCTGTGCCTAATTTATAAATTAAACTTTAATCATGGTGTGTATAAATAGGAAAAAGCATGGTATATGCTCACATGGGGTTCAGTACTCTTCATGGCTTCAGGCATCTACTGTGGGTGTTGGCACATATTGCCCATGGATGAGGGGGATGAAGCTATTACTACATTCAGTAACTTGTTCTTGACATTGGGGTGTCCTTCTAAAGCAGACAAACCTAATTTCTCTGGTGATTTAATGCAGTTCACTTGTTAGACTTTAGCATCTCATTCTCTAATATGAATTTTATTTTGCTCAGAGAGAGAAAATGCAAGCCCCACTCTGTCTTTACCTGTGCAAGTCAAAAATGAGATATTCTTGTCAAATTTTTTAATTTATTTTTGGAGAGAGCACATGCCTCCTCATCTGCTGGTTCACTCCCCAAATGCCTGCAACAGCTGGAGCTGGGCCAGGCTGAAGCTTGGAGCCAGGAACTCAGTCCAGGTCTCCCACACGGGTGGCAGGAATCCCAGCTACCTGAGGCATCGCTGCTGCCTCCTGGGGTTTGCATCAGCAGGAAGCTGAAATAGGATCCAGAGCCAGATATTGAACCCTGGCACTCCAATGTGGGACATGAGTGTCTTAACCTCTAGTCTGAACCCCTGTTCCCCCACAGTGAGTGGATCCATGGACTAGACAGACTGGTTTAATGAGGAAAACTGGCTTTGTTGGACTTTTTGGGATTGTGATCATGTCTGCGTGTCTGCTGGGGAGAGGAAGCCTGGAGGATGACTGTTGTGTGCATTGTGGTGACTCAGAGCCAGCAGCAGTAATGCCTGTTGTGCTGAGGGAGCTGGCCCTGCAGAGCCATGCTGTGTGAGGGTGGAGCTTTGGTCTCTGATTTGTGCCTGGTAGAGTCGGCACGTTTTACTCTATTCTCTGGGTGCCCCTATTGGCTGTTCCTGACATAGTCCAGATTTTTCTAGGAGGACTGAAATGCAGTCTCTTCGAGCTTTCTTAGTTCTTAAACATAGCACTGTTGACCCAATCTCTGGAGTTGAGTGGGCTTGAAAGGCCTAAGTGTGTTATCAAGTGAGAGGACCGATGGTACTGACTCGAGGAGATCTAGTGTGAGGTGCTTAGGAACAAGTGCTGTTCCCTGGAGCCATGGAGAACTTTCTTTTTTTCCTTCCTTCCTTTTTCTTTCTTGTGTTCTTTTTCCTTTCTTTCTTCTCCTTCCTTATCACCCCCTTTGTCTTTTGTTCAGATCATTGTGGATATGAATGTGTGAAACACTTTTGTTTAGAATTCAGGCAAATGTTAGAGATGAATTTCTAGAAACTCTTCTGATTATTGATATATTCACTTTTTTAAGATTTATTTATTTATTTTGAAAGTCAGAGTTACACACAGAGAGAAGGAGAGGCAGAGAGAAAGAGAAAGAGAGAGAGAGAGGTCCTCCATCCGCTGGTTCACTCCCCAGATGGCTGCAATAGCTGGAGCTGCGCCAATCCAAAGCCAGGAGCCAGGAGTTTCTTCTGCATTTCCCACGTGGGTACAGGGGCGCAAGCACTTGGGCCATAGCAGAGAGCTGGATCGGGAGTGGAGCAGCCGGGACTCCAACTGGTGCCCATATGTGATGCCGGCACTGCAGGCGGTGGCTTTACCTGCTATGCCACAGAGCCGGCCCTTGATACATTCATTTTTAAATATGCGTTCACACCAGTCATTCATTCAAGAGTGGCTCTAGATTATGTTGATGATGTATTCTTTGCAGAATAATTTATTACTGCAGGTTGGGATTTGTGTTATATATTTTTATGATGTGATAACAGATGGTTTTGGGATTTATTCCATCATTAGATCTTTGACTGGTTAGTGGTGCTAGGCTGACTTAATCCAAAAGATTTAACTTTGTTGAGTAGAGCCTTGAGTGCTGATTTAGACTGAAACCAGACTCCATGGCTCTTTGTTAATGTGTTCAGGTGTAGTGTCATTGCTCCACCTCGGCGTCTTCACAGTGGGCACCATATTCTGTGTGCTGTAGCTGCAGTGTTACAGTGGGAAGGTCACAGAGAGTAACTAGTCCTGTTTCCTTTTAAACAGAGGAGCTTGGTGTCTGCAGAGGCAGAATGAATTGCTTTAACACTAGGAGTTCTTTTCTTTTTGGTTTTTGCATGAATACCTTTGATAACCTATTTGTGTCAATGAACCCTTCCTCAGAATAATGTTTTTAAATGCATAAAATAAAAGGCAAAGGCTGAAAATGGAATGCTTTGTATTGAAATACAGTTGACAGCCTTTAAAATGTTTTCATATTGTGATACATGTGCTTCTTTACTGATGCAATCAATAACAAGATCTAGTGACAGATCTACTAATGATCACAATTTTAAGTTTGTGAGGAACATGTATGGTTTTTCAAGTTATCTGCATAACCATCATATGATATGAAAATACCTGTGACTTCCTTTGTTAACAACATAATAGGCACTACTAATTCAACTGTGGTCCATTGCCTACAGTCATAGTTGAAGTACATGGTGAGCGTCAGAAAGTAGAGATGTAATTTTTTTCCTATTCAAGTCCATGGATCCTTTGAATTTGAATGAAGCTCTTTTCCTGAGTCTCACACAGCTAGTTACAGAGCCATCTCAGTGAGGACAACGGTAGCCCTTGTGACATTGCTGCATATCTATTGGATTTCAATGACTTGAAGAAGTCCTTGCCTTAATGTGTTCATATCCTAAAAATTTTGAGGGTCAGAATAAAAGGAAAAGAGGTTTAATAGTAAGGATTTAGCTTGTGAGGGGGCTATTATACACCTTTTCTGAACGAGTACTGTTCTGAACTCTAGTTTGAGTGTCTTCCGGGGATGAGGGAGTGGGAATGGTGTTGGAGACAGCTTCAGGGCATTCACAACAATACTGTGAGAAAATATAATATAATATAATAATAATTGGCCTGTTTCTTGAGTATACAATAGCATTTTCCAGAGGCTCTGGAAGAGATAAATGACAGCAGATCAAGTGTGGAGGCAGAGATGAGAATCCAGCTGCCTTTTGTGACCCCAGACTTTAATGTGATTTACAACTAGGAAAAACAGTGCCACTCATCTAAGTGTTTTTTTTTTTTAAATTTGGAAAGATAGTTGCCTAAAAATATGTATCTTTGCTAACATGTATTGGGTTCATTATAGTTATTTTAAAAAACATACATTTTTGAAAGCCTGCATTTCTGATAGGGTAAATTGGGATAAGTATAGCTCACATTCTCAGGAACTCTCTGCAGGTTCTGAATAACTTTCAAGCACGCAAAGGGATTCTGAGACCAGAAAGTTTCAGCATGCTGATTTGCATGTTATTGCATGAAATCTTCATGTTGTTCTGTGACATGCTGTTGTCCACATTTAAGGAAAGGAGTTCACAGAGATAAGGAAAGCCGGGTTTATAGAAGATAATCTTTTCTGCAGCCATGGGTGAGAACTCCTACACCAAATGTCTTTATGTTGTGTCTCCCAAATTCTGTTTTTTCATCTGTCACCTTGATCTTAGCCATGTCTAGGAGGTACCATTGTGTAGCTGTTTTATGGATAGTGCCATTTACTTTAATTTTCTAGATGGTATTTTCTTTATGTTAAACAGTTACTGGGAAAGAAAGCCTCATATCACTTGCCATAGAAAGGAGCAACTATAAAAATAAAGGCAACAAGAAACCATGGAAAAGAAAAAAAGAAGAAGACCTAAATGAAAGATCTCTGGGAGTGAGATCCCAGTGGAAAGAACAGGGCCATCAAAGAAGGAGGTACCTTTCTCTGAAGGGAGGAGAGAACTTCCACTTTGACTATGACCCTATCGGAATAAGATCAAAGTCAGCGAACTCTAAAGGCTTCCATAGCCCTGGAAACTCATGACTAGAGCCTAGGGAGATTACTGATGCCATGAACAGGAGTGTCAAATTGTTAAGTCAGCAACAGGAGTCACTGTGTACTTACATCCCATGTGAGATCTGTCCCTAATGTGTTGTCTAATGTGCAGTGATGCTATAACTAGTACTGAAACAGTATTTTTACACTTTGTGTTTCTGCGTGGGTACAAACTGATGAGATCTTTACTAATTATATACTGAATCGATCTTCTGTATATAAAGATAATTGGAAATGAAAAAAGGAAAAACCTGGTGTTAAATTGGAAATGGCATAGAAAATTAATTAATTTTTAAAAAAAATATATATTATGTAAGATCTCTGTCTTTAATGTACTGTACACTCTTATTTAATGCTATAACTAGTACTCCAACAGTATTTTTTTTCACTTTGTGTTACTATATGGGGGCAAACTGTTGAAATCGTTACCTAATATATACTAAACTGATCTTCTGTATATAAAGAGAATTGAAAATGAATCATGATGTGATTGGAAGGGGAGAGGGAGCGGGAAAGGGGAGGGTTGTGGGTGGGAGGGAAATTTTGGAAGGGGGAAGCCATTGTAACCCATAAGCTGTACTTTGGAAATTTATATTCATTAAATAAAAGTTTAATTAAAAAAAATAAAATAAAGGCAACAAAAAAGAGTAGAGAATTGGGATCTAGCTACGTACTGTTGCCTGTCAAGGATGGAGCCCAAGACTTTTCCTTGATTTGAGAGGGGGGAAGCTGGTGCCCAGCTAAATCTCTCTCTTTGATATATGCTGCCTTCCTCCTTATTTGTGATTCATCCCTAATATGAAAACCTGAAATGCTCCAAAACCAAAAACTTTTTGAGGGTCTCGATTGACAGCACAAGTAGGAAACTACACCAGGTAAAAAGGTCACCATCAAAACCCAGGTGCACTCAAACAGTGGTGTGAAACTACCTCCAGGCTATGTGTGTAAAGCGTATATACGAAGCATAAATGAATTTGTGTCTAGAGAAGAGTATCGTCTCCAAGATATCCCCCAAACTCTGTCTCAAGCATTTTGGATAAGGGCTACCGGGCCTGCAAGTTGTGATGTGTTAAGTTGCAGCAAACACGGAGTTAGTGAATACTGCACTGGTGCTGCCAGGGTTTCAAAATACAGGGTTGATTCCTGCACGCTTCTGTTCACAACCTTTTCATCTGGTGATCAATATATAACTTATATGTGTTTCTTTTAAAAGACAGCTTATATATATATGTATATATATATATATATATATAGCTTATTTATAACACTGAACTCATGGGCAACAGCACTACAACTCATGCCTGAAAATAGCTTGTGTCACCCATGTGATTTCTCGGTCAGATGCGTCACAGCCTTCTTGTGCGTAGGATCACAAAACAATACTTAAGCACTGCACTTGGGGGAAACTGTAAATGGCAAAATCATGAACAAAAAGCATGTAAGTGGGCCGGCGCCATGGCTAAATAGGCTAATCCTCTGCCTAGCGGCGCCTGCACCCCGGGTTCTAGTCCCGGTCAGGGCGCCAGATTCTGTCCCGGTTGCTCCTCTTCCAGTCCAGCTCTCTGCTGTGACCAGGGAGTGCAGTGGAGGATGGCCCACGTGCTTGGGCCCTGCACCCTCATGGGAGACCAGGAGAAGCACCTGGCTTCTGGCTTCGGAGCAGCGCGGTGCACTGGCCGCAGCAGCCATTGGAGGGTGAACCAACGGCAAAGGAAGACCTTTCTCTCTGTCTCTCTCCCTCTCTGTCCACTCTGCCTGTCAAAAAAAAAAAAAAAAAAAAAAAAAAAAAAAAAAAAAAAAAGCATGTAAGTGAGTGAAAGCTTGCAGTAGGCCTCCCAAACATTTGGACAGCTATTTACAGTATGAGAGCTAAACCATGGCAAAGTGCCACCTTGTTCAACCTCAACTCGGAAGGTATGCATCCTTCTCTACTGCTCTGCACGTGTCAGTGGATGACTACCAAGCATCAGGAGGGTTGGTTTGGAGGGCACAAATACATTTTAGTGACTAGAGTCATCAAGATGGAACCCACAAACAAGGACAATCAGCTGAAGTTAGATAAAAAAAGAATTGAAAATTGAATCACTTCCTTTCCACGTGTATTTGCTTTTGACAGATTTGATGCCATTGACTCTTTCCTCCTTGACACGCTTTCTTCCCTAGACTTCTAATGCTGTCTCCCCATGGTCTTCTTCCCATGTCCTCCCCCTCCCTCTCCCTGCCTTCCGTGTGTCAAGTCAGGTGTCTTAGTGTGCGCATGCTGCAGGCTGCCTCTGTGCCCTCCTTATCTACCTGCCGCCAGTGATCTCACCCAGTACCCGACCTTAGTGCCCATTTGCTTGTTGTTGACTTCCAGGCCTCAGTCCCAACCCAGCCCTCTTCCCTATGCTTCAGAACCTCATGCAGCTGTGTACCAGACTTGTCTCTTTGGCTCTGTGATATGCAATCCCTTCTTTGTGCTTTTTATTTATTTATCTTCACTTCAGTTGACAGACAGGCAGAGAGGGGCCGGCGCTGTGGTCTAGTGGGTAAAGCCATCGCTTGCGGTGCCGGCATCTCATATGGGTGCCGGTTTGAGTCCCACCTGCTCCACTTCTGATCCAGCTCTCTGTTATGGCCTGGGAAAGCAGTGGAAGATGGTTGAAGTCCTTGGGCCCCTGCACCTGCGTAGGAGACCCAGAAGAAGCTCCTGGCTCCTGGCTTCAGATTGGTCCAGCTCCAACTGTTGCAGTTATTTGGGGAGTGAAGCAGTGGATAGAAGACCTTTCTCTCTCTCTCTCTCTCTCTCTCTCTCTCTCTCCCTCTGTGTGTGTGTGCGTGTGCGTATGTGTGTGTAACTTTGCCTTTCAAATAAATAAATCTTAAAAAAAAGAAAGAGAGAGAAAGAAAGAAACAGTGATTTTTTCATTTTCTGGTTGACTGACCAAATGCCTGGAACAGCAAGCACTGAGCCAGGCTGAAGCCAAGAACTCAATCTGTATCTTGCTATGGATGGTAGCACCCAAGTACTTGAGTCATATTCTGCTGCCTCCCAGGTTGTACGTTTGCAGGAAGCTAGATCAATAGTGGAGGAGCCAGAACTTGAACCGAGTGCCCCATGTGGGATACCGACATTCCAAGGAGCATCTAGACCACTGCACTAACCGCCTATCTTGACACATTCCTTTCTTCTTCTTTTTTTTTTTTTAAGATTTATTTATTTATTTATTTGAAAGAGTTACACAGAGAGAGGAGAGGTAGAGAGAGAGAGAGAAGTCTTCCATCCGGTGGTTCACTCCCCAATTGGCCGCAATGGCTGGAGCTACGTGGATCTGAAGCCAGGAGCCAGGAGCCTCTTCTGGGTCTCCTAGTGAGTGCAGGGGCCCAAAGACTTTCCCAGGCTATAGCAGAGAGCTAGATCAGAAGTGGAGCAGCCAGGTCTCGAACTGACGCCCACATGGGATGCTGGCGCTTCAGGCCAGGGCGTTAACCTGCTGGGCCACAGTGCAGGCCCTGACACATTCCTTTCTTAACAGGTCCAGAATACTTGATCATCTCTTACCCCAGACCTGCCTGTTCCCCATTTCTGTCTTACATTTCTAGGGAGGCAGTCCAAAAACTAGGAGTCACCCCACCATCAGTCTGTCTTCAAGTTCTATGTGTCCTATCCCTCACATATATCTCCAAACCACCCCACCACTTCTTTCTTTCTATTTTTAAAGATTTATTTATTTGAAATGCAGAGTTAGAGAGAGTGAGTGAGGGAGGAGGACACAGTGATCTTTCATCCGCTGGTTAACTTTCCAAATAGCTGCAATGGCCAGAGCTGGAACCAGGAGTCAGGAGCTTCTTCTAAGTCTCCACGTGGGTGCAGGGGCCCAAGTACTTGAACCTTCTTCCACCACTTTCCTAGGTGCATTAGCAGGGAGATGGATTGGAAGTGAAACAGCTGGGACTTGAACTAGCACCCATATGGGATGCCAGCACCACAGGCGGTGGCTTTACCCACTATGCCACAGCACCGGCCCCCTACCAGTTTTTACCCTCTGATGTTTCCATTTCAGTACAAGCCTGCATCACCTTCCCCATTAGTACTGCTCTCACCTTCTAGCCGGTCTCCTTTTTCTCTCTGTTTTTTAGATCATTTTCCAAACAACCAAAGGAACTATTTAAATACTTAAACCCTCCCACTGCAGTTAGGATGATTTTGAAACTCTTGGCCATGGCCTACAAGCCATGCATGCTCAGATCTGCTGTCTACCTCTTTATCTCCTTCTGCCTCCCTGCATTCCAGCCCCACTGGCTTTATTTCTGTTTTTCAGACTCACCCAGCTCAGTTTGACTCAGGGCGGTGGCACGTGCTCCTCCCTCTCGTGGAATGAGCTTCCCCGTGTCTTTTAGTATCCATTTCTCTGATGTTAGTCAGGTCTTCCCTCAGACAACCCTTCCCTAGCAAGATCCTTCTCTGAGAACATCCTTGCCCACACCTCTGGATATCCAGTCCTTTCTCTTTATTTATTTGTTGATGTCGACCTGTGTGCTACACTGGGATTTAAAGTTCTGAGGACAGGAACTCTTTATTTATTTATTTTTTTAAAATCTTATACTGTAGCTATGGGAATAGTCCTTGGCCGGGAGTTAACACTCAAGAAATACATGGTGGGCATTTGGCCTCGTGGTACCTGGGTTTGATTCCCAATTCTGGCTCTGCTAATGCAGAGACCCTGGGAGACAGCAGGGATGCATCAAGTGACTGGGTTCCTACTGTCCACCAGGGAGACCTGGCTCCCAACTTCTGCCTTGTGCAGCTGTGGCTATTACAGGCTTTTGAGGAAGTAAACCAACAGATGGAAGCACTCTGGCTGTCACTATCTCTGAGCCTCACAAATAAAATTTTTAAAAAAACCAAACGCATGCTGAGTACATGGAGACCATGCCCAACATCGACATAATCTTATCTTGCCCAGCCTGAGAGGGAGTTGCCCACACTTTGGACAGTCCTGCCCTGTACATGCTTGCTGTGAAACAAAATGAAAAGTTGTAAGAGAAAGAGCATTTCAGTAATGGAGAAGGCAGGTTTAATAAACTGTGTAAGCAAAGGATTGTGTGAACACAATGGGATAATAGAAGAATTAAAGTCATAAATGTTGATTATTAGATGGGAAAACAGGGATTTGCTTTTTTCATCCTTTGTGCAGGCTTCATGGGGAAGGGGCATTGTAGGGTTGGCTAAATGGAAAGAAAAGGCTTAACCACAGTGGTGAGTAGGACTTAAGAGGCTCTGAGTCATTGGGTTGGTGCTGTGTTAAGCACATGAGTTGGAATGGAAAGAAGGTGCTGTCTAATGGAGGAGACGGGACATTGGATTTAGTTGGTACTTCCCACTGCTGAGCATGGAGTTGAGATACCTTACAGTGAGAAGATAGAGGCATGCTTACATACTCTGCACAGGGGAATTAAAGTAACCAGTTAAGAGATCATAAGTAATGAAGAGAAGAAGAAAAGATAATTTAGGGTACTTGTGTATGGCTTTGAAGCGAAGGTTGTAGTTACTCAGAAACTAGTTTGTGTAAATTTCTGTGGTGGTCATAACTGCGATATTGCTGTCAGATCAGCTGAAAATTTAATTTGTGGTCCTCCTCATCCAAACCTTAAGAGACAACATAGTAGGATGTGAGGAAAAGGAATTGAATCTCATGGCAAGGAGGGTTCTCATAAAGTAAAATTGTTTTCAACTTCTAGCTTATTTCCATCAATATTCAATATAGCAAAATATGAATCCCTATGCATATAAGAGATTTTAGTACTTTCAAAAGAATAAAAAACAAATGATCCAACTGAAATGAGTTGTCAGGGACTTGACCTGTATCTCTTAGGTCCTAGACCTTGCCTCAGGTCACATAGTTTGTTCTTTACTAAGTATTTCAACTTTCTCCTTCATCAAATAGGTAAAATCACCTGTGGTATGCCTACTCTTCATGGACGTTACAGGACATAATAACTCTTTCGGGTGGCCTTTGACACTGATTTATAAGTAGTCTCCAGCATACGGCAGGAATATTAGATTTTTATTTTTAAGCTTTTAAAAAGTGCTTTAGAGAAATTAGTTTGAGCTGGAGATGCGGGTGGGTGAGGGAAGGCAGCGGATGAGCGTGTTGATTGTATTTTTCCTGTGATGTCCAGGCCTTGTCCTCTCGGAGCCTGGGCCGGTTGTTAGTGCTCACTCAAGTGATTGTCTGAGTTGCTGGCAGCCACTTCCCAGCCAGGGACAATAGTGGCCCTTGTCTGTCTCTGTGCCATTGCATAGCCTCTGTTGTTCAAATGGGTTCAGAATCATTATCCACTGTTTCTCGATTGTGCTGTTTTCCCTCTCATTTCCACATGCGATGACATCTGTGACTGTCCACATCCGATGATCACTGCACCCCCAAGCCACAATACTTGGGAACCTGGGTGTTAAGGTCTTGTCCTTTTAAACAGCTTGGGGGAAGGAAAATGTAGGCAAAATGAATTCCTTGTTGACAATAGCTTTTGACTGACTCAGCCAAGATAGGAATGCACCCTGTTGACTGTGTACCTGCAGCAGGATGAGCTGTACTTGGTTTGTACTTGCTGAGAGCCTGGAACCCTAGGACTCTCACTTCTCATTGTTTCCTGCTAGAGACCAGTTGTCTGACTCAGTTACAAAAGTCTTACAGCTTTGCCTTTCTCTGTATGGGATCATGAAACGTTATGAGCTGGCATCAGTAGCATCACTTCTTGATGAGCATTCTCATTTTATAGAAGTAAAAAATCCCCAGAGGCATAAGATGATACAACTGAAATCACAGAGCAAATTTTTGTTTCTACTTGCTCTCTTTGCACTGCTCTCTTGCTCTTTTTTTTTTTTTTTTTTTTTTATACCTAAGGAGAGTCCACATTTCTTTGTTAGAACCCCTTAAAAGTTCTGAAAGGGAAATTTGGTCCTCTCTATCCACAGGGGAAAATGACTATGTCTCCCTGGATTTTTTTTGCAGGTAGATATCTTATTATCAATAAGATTCAGCTGTGAAAGCATCTTCCCCTTTTTCAAGTTCTGGGAAGGAAGTGTGTTTTGAGAGGTTTGAGCCTGCAAAGTGGAAGTTACCCTGTGGGTCCCACGGTTTGGCCACTGACATCTCACGTGGGTGCAGGCCTGCCATGGGGCCCTGGGGTCTTTGGTCCTCAGCAGCGATGCTATAGGCATGAGATTGACTGCAAAATCAGTAAGAACTGTGACATTCTCACCACATCACTGGCATGTCTGTGAATGAATGTTACGATGGTTTGCAAAGTTGAGAGCTGAAGGAATGGACATATCTTGATATCCTAGGATTCTAATAGGGCATAGAAGTGAGAGAACATTTGTGTTTCTTCAGTCCTGAATTTATTTTTTTTCTTCAGATTTATTTATTTATTTGAAAGGGGGGAGGTATCTTCCATCCACTGGTTTGTTCCCCAAATAGCTGCAAACTGGTGCTGAACAAGGTGTAAACCAGAAGCCAGGAGCTTCTTCTGGGTCTCCCACCTGGGTGCAGGAATCCAAGTACTTGAGCCATCTTCAACTGCTTTTCCTGGTGCATTAGCAGGGAGCTGGATCGGAAGTGGAGCAACGGGGATTTGATCTGGTGGCATATCAGGTGCCAGAGTTGCAGCGTCTGCTGTGTCACAACGCTGGCCCCTAGACCTGAATTTCAGACGCAATGATGATGCCATATTCTGAAGACTTAACTTAGGAAATGTTTGATTAAGACTCTTCATTCTCCCTGCGATTCAGCTTCTCCTGCCTGGTTCTCTCTGCTGAGAATATATAGCTTCACCCTAAAGGAGGAGAGGTAGCCTCATCACATGCAGAGACAGCCCTGTTCTTCTGGAGCAAATGACTCCTGACGCAGGGTTAGTGACCATTTACCTACCACCAGGGACACCTCCTGGGCTTTGAACTTCCTTCAGAACAGAAGTGAACAGAAAGCTGCTCTTGCTGCTCATGGTGTTAAGCAGAGAAAGAGGGACAAATCGTGCTTGTTTTCATCTTGCAGGAGTCTGAGCTGCGGTTTCTGCGAACTTTCATGCTTCCTTTCATGTTTTGCTCAATCCATGGATACTAGAAGCATAATTGCACATTTGTTGTCTAATTTTTGAAAGGCTGGCTCTGCTGTATAGTGAGTTAAGCCTCTGCCTGCAGTGCCGGCATCCCTTATGGTCCCCAGTTCTAGTCCCAGCTGCTCCTCTTCCAATCCAGCTCTCTGCTATGGCCTGGGAAAGCAGTAGAAGATGGCCCAAGCACCTGGGCCCCTGTGTCCACATGGGAGACCCAGAAGAAGATCCTGGCTCCTGGCTTTGGATCAGCCCAGCTCTGGCTATTGTATCCATTTTGGGAGTGAACCAGTGGATAGAAGACTTTTCTCTCTGTCTCTCTCACTGTCTGTAACTCTACCTCTCAAATAAATAAATAAAATCTTAAAAAAAGAGTTTAAGGTTAAAAAATTCTGGGAACATTAGAATAATTGAAATGATAATATACTGTAATTGGTAATAATACTAATTGATACAATCTCTGTATAGTATCTTAAAATTTAAAATGACCTTAGCCTTTGATTTAGTGATTCCATTTTTTTTAAAAAAAGATTTACCTAGTTACATGAAAGACAGTTATACTAGTACTCCAACAGTATTTTTTCACTTTGTGTTGCTATGTGAGGGCAAACTGTTGAAATCTTTATATATACCAAACTGATTTTCTGTATATAAAGAGAATTGAAAATGAATCTTGATGTGAATGGAAGGGGAGAGCGAGTGGGAAAGGGGAGGGTTGCGGGTGGAGGGAAGTTATGGGGGGGGGAAGCCATTGTAATCCATAAGCTGTACTTTGGAAATTTATATTCATTAAATAAAAGATAAAAAAAGAAAAAAGACAGTTATAGGCAGTTACTCCTCAAATGACCAAAACAGCCAATGCTAGGCCCAGCCAAGGCCAGGAACCTAGAACTCCATCTGGGTCTTTTATGTAGATGGGCAGAGGTCCAAGCACTCAAGCCATCCTCTGCTGCTTTCCTAGGTGCATTAGCAGGGAGTTAGATTAGAAGTGGAGCAGCTGGGACTTGAACCAGTGCTCTCATATGGGATACTGGTGTTATAGGCGACAGAACCCCTCACAATACAGCACTAGCCCAGTGATTTCATTTCTGTGAGTTTTGAACAATGTTATCCATTGCAGCATTGTTTACAGTAGAACCATGAAAACTTAAGAGTCTGTCAGTTGAAGATGGTCTTAGCGATTCATGGTGTACACATATAGCTTGATAGCGTATGGCCATTAAAATAAATCATGTTCAGAGATAGACAAAGAACCTGAGAAACATGACTGGCATGCAGTAGTTACAGAGTGATCTTTTCAAAAAGTAGTACTGAGTCAATTGCTTATTTGAAAAAAAAAAAAAAGTATCCTTGCTAAAATTAAAAAAAGGAGGACCCCTGTATAATATTTTAAAAATTGATTGTATAAAACAGCAAACTCACTAGCATGAAGTAGGCAGAGATTTCTTAAATGGACACACAAACATACACAAAACCCACTAATTTTAAAAGAAAAAATATATACTGAGTAATTTTAAAATTAAGAATTTCTATTCACTAAAGTCACCATTATAAAATTAAAAGGCAATCTTCAGAGTGGAGGAATATATCCCTAATATACATGTCTAATGCACCTTTATTGAGAATAAGTAAAAATCTGTAAATCAGTAAGAAAAACTGATAACCCAGTGGGAAAATGGCCAAATGTTTTGAATATACACTTCACAAAAGACGTCTAGATGTCCAATAAGCATGTAGCAGGGTACTTATCTCCACTTGTCACTAGAGAGATGTTAACACAAACCAAGACACTTTTTTTTTTAAAGATTCATTTATTTATTTGAAAGGCAGAGTTACAAAGAAGCAGAGGCAGAGAGAGAGAGAGATAGGTCTTCCATCTGCTGGTTCACTCCCCAAATGGCTAGAATGCCCGGAGCTGGGTTGATCTGAAACCAGGAGCCTGGAGCTTCTTCTGGGTCTTCCACGTGGGTGCAAGGGCCCAAGGATTTGGGCTGCCTTCTACTGCTTTTCCAGGCCATAGCAAAGAGCTGGATTGGAAGTGGAGCAGCTGTGACTAGAATCAGGGCCCATATGGGATGCTGGCACTGCAGAGGGTGGCTTTACTTGCTACTCCACAGCGCCGGCCCCAATCCAGGCTCTTAAGCAAAATAAAAACAAAAGTGCCAGCTGTTGGTGAAGATGTATGGCAATGGGAAGTCTCATGCACTGGTGGGAGTATAAATTGGAACAACAACTTTGAAAACCTGTTTGGCAGTTCCTAGTAATGTTCAAGGTATACCTATCTAGTGGTTCCATTCTTTCGGAAATGAAAATAGTTGCACAAGAACACCATGTTGGGGAGACATTGGCTAACAGTTGGGGAACTTTAATAAAAGTCCATCATCTCTGTGGTCCTGATTTCTGGAAACTAGTCTTATCAGGAAATGATGCAGGGAGGAAATAGAAATACATAAAATGAACAGTATACTCTGACATTCATTTATGTCTTTATCTTCTTGCATTTATCAGCAGTCTTGAAGGACAGACTTGTATACTTTTGGAAGACTAGGTTTGTTTGCTTGCTGAAAAAGTTATACCCATATAAGTATTCAGAATATCAACAAATTAGAAACCACTCATGTACTCACCAACAGTTGAATGGATATATACATTGTAGTATTCTCACACCAGGCAATATCAGGAGGCAGTGAGAATGAATGATCAACATGTGCATGCAAAAATATCATAAATCTCACAAACACAAGGCTAAGGAAGGCAGACACAAAAGAGAACGTACTGTGTTATTCCATTTAAATGCCAACACAGGCCAAGCTAACCCATGTTTTTAGAAGTCAGGATACTGGCTACTGTGGATGTCTGCAGGGCAGGAGGTGGCGGGTGTGCTGGAAAGGAAGCCTGAGGCCATTTGGGTTATGGGTAATGTTTGTCCTGTTTCTCCACATGGGTCATGATATTGAGTTGGTGAGCAGTTAGTAAAATATATGTGTATGGTGTGTGTGTATTAAACAAATAAAAATTTAGAAAGAATGAAGTGGCTCCATATACACTTCTGTGCTCACTTTCTAAATTATATTTGACTGAAAGAGCAAGATGAAAAAAAATGTAGTACTATAGTACTCATTTCACTCATTAGACAAATAGTTTTGCACTGCCCACTAGTATCAGGCATTAATTCAGGCATTGTATATAACAGAAAAAAAGTGTGTATTTGTGTGTTCTTGAATATTCTGGACAGTTTCTGAAGGGATGTACAAGAAACTGCCCACTGATTGTTTCTTGGAAGGGAATGGGTTATAAGGTGTTACAAGTAGAGAGTTTCTATTGACCATTTTTATACCAATTAAAGTTTGAACAATTTGAAGGGGTTACCGATTTAAACAGATAAATAAATTGAACTTAACAATCCTAGTAATAAATTTGGGACCCAGAGGAGGCAGCTGTTGCCACTCCTGCTCTAGAGACCCAGTGGTTGAAGCACACGATGGTGATGTCCCAGGCCACACAGGATGTCTTGGTTGTGTTTGGCAAGTAGATCTTCTATGCTGTGCTGACTCTTGCACATTCCAGCAAAAGTCTGACTTCAGATTCTTGACGGCCATCTATAATTTAATACACTTTGCCTTCTACCATGAAGTTAATTACTTATGACACAGTGCATCTCTTTGTGTCTAATCAAAAACCAATTCCAAGATTTTGCCTCCATTAAGAGCAAAACAGAATTTTCATGCTTCTGCTGGTCCCATCTCATTATAATCCTAAATGTTGAAACCTGTAGAATAATACTTTATTAATTTTAATTTTAATTTGTTGGTTGTTTTAAGGATCTGAATGGCTGTTTCATGGTGGATAAGCCATTGGTCTCAGGCTTTGACTCCACTTTCTGAAGACAATAATGTCTGATATAATTGTCTTATTTTGATAAGGCCACAACACTTTATCTTATATTACATAAAATAAATCATATCAATAACAAGTTAACATTTAATATATATTTCTACAGTCTAACAGTATCACTAATATATGCCTTTAAAAATGAGTTACTGAGGAAGATTGAGACACAGATGTTGATTTGCTGAGTGCACATGTAAGCTAACATTAGAACTGTGGTTACTACTTTTAGTCCTGCAGACTGTGGTACCGTGTAGCCAAGCTATGCTTGAAATCAGAATTGTGAAAGGAGATGCAAGAGCAGTTGCTACAGAGCCAAGTTTTGGAGAGTGACTTCTTGTGGCTGAGAGTCTTTAAAGCCCATCTTTATTACTCTTATCATTCTCTGCCTTTTATTATTCTCTGTAAGGCAAATGAGAAGATAGGAATAAGACTTGCATACTTCCTGGTACGCTGGGTCAATGTGTGATCATTATCTGAAAGTTTGCTAGGCAGCAGCTGCCTGACAGTATACAGCCCAGCAATCAGATGGCTTTGTTTGCAAAGCTGAGTCAGTTACTAAGTAGTTAATGCTGGTTGACTCCGAACATGTTCTTATGAATTCAGTCTAGATTCTACTGTATTTCTGATCTTAAAGACCCATGGCCAGAAATCTGATCTTCTAAGAATCTTCCTGGACAATGCCTTAACTCTCAGGGGTCTCTGAGTGATGGGACTTTTGCTTTCTGGTTCTATGTTTTTGGGGTAGAACTCACTCACTGACTCAGAAACAATCTAAGGTTCTAGGAGGTATGAATGAATGAACATACAGTGAATTAAATAACATGCAAATTTGGAGTCATGCCAACTTGAGTGTGGCTCAACCTATTTACTTCTTGCTATGAGGAAGTCCACGTTCACTGAGCACCCACTCTGTCAGTGGCTGATGGGTTGTCATGAGGATTATATAAGGTAAAGAGTATCCAGAGAGCACATAGAAAAAGTAGGCAGGACTTGGTAAAGGCTGGTTTCCTTCTCTTTGGCTTGATAATGTGCCATAAAATAACATCTGCAGCCTCATGAACTCATACACATTTGTGACTCATTGCAAGAGCCATCTTTGGCTCTTCCCCAAGAGTATCAAAGAATTTAAAGATCAGAATCCATTGAGGACAGAATCCAGAACAATTATGTGCTGGTAAGCCTGCCCTGAAGAAGTTGGATGCCAGGGCTGGTGCCATGGTGTGGGTACTAGGTTGGACCTCCTCCTGCCGCAGTGGCATCCCATGTGGGCACTGTTTTGAGTCCTGGCTGCTCTACTTCTGATCCAGCAATCTGCTGGTAGCCTGGTAAAGTAGTGGAAGATGGCCTGAATGCTTGGGCCCCTATGACTGTATGGGAACCTAGAGGAAGCTCCTGGCTCTTGGCTTCAGCTCTGCCTACCTCCACTGTTGGTGGAATGGACCAATGGGTGGGAGAACTCTGTCTCTTCTTTTGTCTGTAACTCTGCCTCTCAAATAGATAAATAAGTCTTTAAAAGAAGAAGAAGAACTTGGATGCCTACTTGAATCAAAGAGCCATCTATCTGTAGAATGCCCCAGGATCATTTTTCAAAAGACACTTAGAAGCTTGCGAGAGTTTGGTATCCAGTTCATCTTTGGCAGTTTTAGGATTACTGCTTGATTGTTTCCAAATTGTTTGATAGCTTCAGGGAGGTCTACTCATAAACTCAGAAATTCAGAATGGTTTGAGTCTGTAGAAGAATTCTTTTCATGTTTGAGCTCTGATTTAAGCCAACAGCCTAGGAAATTTTGAATCTGTCTTCTATTTTCTTTCCAGAATTAGATATGGGTCTGCTTGCTCCATTCAAATTCTGACAGTACAGCTTACTTCAACCAAATGGCTCACTCTGAAACACACCATAATCCGTCACTGTCTTCTTTGGTGGCATTTTGATGCTGACTTAATGCAGTAACATAAGGACAGATTGTAGACCAAGAAAATGGAGCACTCCCTATTTGTTCCAAAAGATTAATTTTTGAAAAATCAGATAGGAGTGTGTTAGGGAAGGCATATGGACACATGGATTTCTCCTTCCGTTTTTTCTCTCTCTTCATCCCCACTGCCCTCTTTACTTTTGGTTTGGTTTCCTTTAGATCCTGCAAACAGAATATCATGCTGGAGGCAGTAGCTAACAATTAGGAAACCTTAGGGACAGCCCATCATCTCTGTGGTCCTGTCTTTCTAAAACTGCTCTTATCGGGAAGTGACGCAGGGAGGAAATAGAAGTACCTAAGATGAAACATGTATTCCTTCATTCATATATGTCTTTGTCTTCTGACATTTATCAGCAACCTTGAGCGACAGGTTTGTGTACTTCTGAAGATTGGAAGATTTGTTTTCTTGCTGAAATAGACATTATACCATATTCTTGTCTGCTTTACTACTTGAGAATTCTTTGCTAGTTTCTTAATAGCAAGTGTGTGAATTAAGTAAACTTCAGAAACTATCCATTTCATGAAGGTTGCTTTTTTTTTTTTTTTATAATATTCTTTGGCTTTAGGGTTTGGGGACATGACGGGAGGAGTAAAGCTAATAGAAGTATTGAAGTATTGATGCCAGAATTAGGAAGCAGGGTTTGGGGTAATTTGATTCTTCTAAGCTTGACCTTTCCATCTGTAAAACATAGGCAGTATTTCCTGTTACCTTCTAGAGTTTCAGAGTGTGAAAAAATTTCAATTTAATGAAGCAGTGAACTTAAGGCCACGTTCATTGATCACAAAAAATACAAAGATCTGAAGTCGTCAGGCCCTGACCTCTCCACCTGAAGATTTACTCAGTGACTTTGTCTGCAAAAACCTATGGTGCAAAGAACTGTGTTACTTCATAGCTGATCTTCTCATGCCAATCATAATCCAATAGTTTTCCTTCTAACTTCTTGGCAAGCTTTCACACACTGTTCAGTCTGATCTAGGACATGAATAAATACTTTTCTCCACTTGAGACTGACCGTGTGGTTTTGTTCTAGTTTCCAGTTTTGAGACATCCCCAAACCCACCAATCATCTTTCCCAAAGTATTTAAGTGGAGACTGGTGCTAACAGCTTGCTATGGACTGAATTAGGTCTCCTCTAAAATTCGTAAGTTGAAGCCTCCAATGTGATGATATTTGGAGGTGGAGCCTTTGGGAGATAATTATATTTAGATGAAGCCCTATGCGGAGACCCCATGTGGACCTTGTGAGGAGACTAGTGCTCTTGTAGGAAGAGACAGAGAGTTTGCTTTATCTCTTTGCCAAGTGAAGATACAGCAAGAAGAAAGCAGCCACCTGCAAGCCAGGAAGAAAGCCCTCACCAGAAACTGACCATGCTGACACCTTGATATTTGCCTTTTAACCTGCAGAGCTATGAGCAAGTTAATTTCTGTTTTCTGCAACACCTATTTATGGTATTTTGTTAGGAAAGCCTGAGCCGACTGAGACACAAGGGGTTGAGTATGATTTTTTTAAGATTTTTATTTTCTCTCTGTCTCTCTCTCTCACTATCCACTCTGCCTGTCAAAAACAAAAAAAAGATTTTTATTTATTTATTTGAGTTACAGACGGTGAGAGAAAGAGACAGAGAGAAAGGTCTTCCTTCCGTTGGTTCACTCCCCAGATGGCTGCAACAGCTGGAGCTGCGCCGATCCGAAGCCAGGAGCCAGGTGCTTCTTCCGGGTCTCCCATGCAGGTGCAGGGGCCCAAGCATTTGGGCCATCTTCTACTGCTTCCCCATGCCATGACAGAGAGCTGGATTGGAGGAGCAGCCAGGACTAGAAACGGCGCCCATATGGGATGCCGACTCTGCAGGCGGAGGATTAACTTACTGCACTAGGGCGCCGGCCCCAGGTTGAGTATGATTTGATGTATAAATCTGCTGTTGGCAGATCAAAGTTTAATCTCTGTGGTTTAATCCTTGACTTTCTCCGCTCTCACAGGCATTTGGATCTAGTGAAAGTAATTCACACACATACATCAGAAACATGCCTTTAGCAGCATTCTGGACTTGAATCCTGTGTTGCTAATTCAGTTGTCAGGGCTCAAGTCAGTTGGGGAACTCATGAGTTAGTACATCTGGAATTGTAGGTAAAAGAAGGCGAGGGGTCGGCGCCGTGGCTCAACAGGCTAATCCTCCGCCTAGCGGCACCGGCACACCGGGTTCTAGTCCCGGTGGGGGCACTGCATTCTGTCCCGGTTGCCCCTCTTCCAGGCCAGCTCTCTGCTATGGCCCGGGAGTGAGTGGAGGATGGCCCAAGTGCTTGGGCCCTGCACCCCATGGGAGACCAGGAGAAGCACCTGGCTCCTGGCTTCGGATCAGCGTGGTGCGCCGGCCGCAGCAGCCATTGAAGGGTGAACCAACGGCAAAGGAAGACCTTTCTCTCTCTCTCTCTCTCTCTCTCACTGTCCACTCTGCCTGTCAAAAAAAAAAAAAAAAAAAAGCGAGGGAGAGGTTTGTTACTGGAGACTTACGGAAGTAAGTGTTCTGTTTGTTCTCTTCCACCTACCAGGTAACTAACTGAGGACCAGGTTATGCACTCAGAGCTTAGAAGATGCAAAGAAGTGGACATAGAATCTGTTCATGGGAAGTAATGTAATGTGAATGTAAGAACCTCAAAGTATAAAGCTACATATAGGGGCCTGTGCTGTGGTGTAGTGGGTTAAGCTGCCGCCTGCAGTGCCTAATTTACATATGGGCGCTGATTTGAGTCCTGGCTGCTCTACTTCCAATCCAGCTCCCTGCTAATGTGCCTGGGAAGGCAGCAGAAGATGGCCTAAGTACTTGGGTCCCTGCACCCACATAGGAGATCTGCAAGAAGCTCCTGGCTTCGGATTGGCCCAGCTCCAGCCATTGCAGCCATTTGGGAAGTGAGCCAGTGGATGGAAGATCTCTCTTTCTTTCTGATTGTCTCTCTAATTCTGCCTTTCAAACAAATAAATAAATCTTTAAAGAAAAAAAAGCCACACGTAACTATTGTGAAAGGCTGAACATGGAAGTGATAACCGAGAAGGACCGCTGAGGTTATGGAAGTTTAAGAAAGCAGAGCTAGTTCTATTTGGGAGAGTTGGGGAGGCTTCAGGGAAGACCTGGAACTTTACAGAGATGAACATTCAAGTATGGTAAGCTCAGCAGGAGCATTTGACCCCATAGCAGGTGCGTGTGTCAAGTGGAAAATGACACAGTTGTTCATTCTGGCAGGGACTAAGGGTGAGTGAATGGGGGAAGAGGGAAGTGATCTAGATTGTGTCAGATTGTGGGGAGACTTGTTTACCTTAATTTTTTCTTCCTCTTTAACCATAAATGTTGCAGTGGTAAACTGGCAACTAGTTCTCCAGACTCCTGCCCTTCCCCCACAAAAGCTCCGAATTTGTAGCATTTCCCAATGTTTGTGGTGCATGTACTCCCACTGTGGCCAATTTCAGACTAGCAGTTGATTAACAAATAGCTGGCAAATTCCTGAAAGCGCGGCAGTTGGCTCTCACAAACCAGTACAACCCCACTACTGATGACCAGCCTGAGTTAGTTCCTCTGACAGTTACTGTACCTGTCTGCTCTCATCCTCCACAGAAGACTGAGGGGAGCCCCAGGCAGCCTTGTTTTGTACCAGGGAAGCCTCCCACAGCCATCCCTGATCGGTCCGTGGATGAGCACACAGCCCACGGGAGGCCACTTTATAGTCTGGACAGTGACATAAGGTTTGGCACAAGAAAGAAGTAACAATCAGATTCTCTCTCTTGGGTGTTTGAATGAGGAAATAACCAAGGTATGTTTTGCTGCAGAGGCCAAGACTGAAACAATGCCATTTGAGAGAACTCAGGCCATGGCAAACTCAAGTCAAGTGGCCATCAAAGTTATGAATGAAAAACCGTAAGGGCCTGAGGGAGCCCAAGAATGGAGGGGAGGGACCATGTGTGGAGAGAGACCCTGCAGCCTATGGGAGGGGGCCTCCAGCCCTAAGCCACCCCTGTTCTTAGCAGCAGCTCCGAAGTGTCCTTTCTCCTGATATAACTTGAACAGGTCTCTGTTCCTTACAATAGGATGGATAAACTCAAAGTGTAAGTGGCTCGCAGCGGACCTGCCTTGCTTTCTGTGAATATTACACATTTCTTAAGCATGGCAGACAAGCTATATGCTTCTGAACAAGGTTAAAATATGCCCCCTGTCCATGCTTTCTCTGGCCTCCCTCCCAAATGGCCTATGAATATAGTTTTGTCTTTCTTTTTCTTCCCAGCATGGCTGGTTTGGAAACCGTGATGTAGAAAGAACAGCCAGTAGGACATGTGGTGGGTGATATTTTGTTGGCACTTGCCCTGAGAGGAAATCACAAGAAAATGAGAGACAGCAGCAGCAGGGAAGGAAAATGAGTTCTTTATTTGCTGAGGGCATCTGGTGGGTGAGGGTCTGTGATGATGCCTGGTATGCACTGCACTGGTATGAAACGCCATTGGAAAGAGGCTTAGGGCAAATTTGTGCCTTTATCCTCATCTGATGTGCTCACCACATGCAAATTTGTGAATAATTAAATTGTTGGGGGTGGGGAGTCGAGCTTGGGTGTTTGGCCTGAGGCTGAGTCATGCATACAATGAAGAAGCCACTCTGGGAGTCCAGTGGTCCAGGATGGCAGTCTGGCAAGATCCAGGAAGGAACCCTGGCTTTTAGTAAGAGAACATTGTGAGGGAGTGGGGAGGAGGCAAGAGAGCACATTGGAATCAGCAAATGTGGATTCTGCTTGGGATTCTGTCATATACCTGCTGTGTGACCTCTTGTAAGTTGCTTCTTTAGGAAACTATAGCTTCTTCACATGTAATGATAGTTTTGCTGGAAGGATTTTAGCCTTCTCTTGCAGAAACAAAGTTTCTCTGAGAATTGAACACGAACTATGGATTCCTACCACAGCAAGTTTTGTGTATGAATGCAGGTGACATTTCTTATATAAATTAGGACATTTACAAGCCTCTGGGGACTCATGGGCACCAGCATAAGAGAAAGTCTTACATTCAGTGAAATCTGAGCTTTGTCGTTTCTGTATAATTGTGTTTTTTTGTTTGTTTTTTTTTTTTTGTTTTGTTTTGTTTTGTTTTTTTTAAAGATTTTTGGGTCCTGGAAGAAAGTTGGAGAATTAGCGAGACCTTATTTCTGTCTCACCAAGAGACAGATCTGCTCTCCATGTGCCTTAAAGGCAAGACCAGTGTGGGAGGCCTGTTTTCCTCAAAGAATCCAGAACCTTGGGGCTGGCGCTGTGGCCTCGTGGGTAAAGCTGCTGCCTGCAGTGCTTGCATCCCATATGGGTGCCAGTTCTAGTCCGGCTGCTCCACTTCCGATCCAGCTCTCTGCTCTGGCCTGGGAAAGCAGTGGAAGATGGCCCAAGTCCCTGGGCCCCTGCACCCACGTGGGAGACCCTACCATAAATAGTTGTAAGGACAGAGAGAATGAGTGCCTGGAGAGCTTTTTAGGCAGGGCCTTGCACCCTTGTGCTAAGTGTACAATAAAACAGATGCAGTCATTTGAGTGAAGGCCTTAAAGAATGTTTAGAATTTCTGAAATATAAAATACTATTACATAATTATCTAATAAAGATCTTTTTGAAAGATAATGCTTCATTGTAAAGAACCATTCAAATAGAAGTAGCCAGTTATTTAACAATAATAATTTAAAAACTGTTAGCATTGTGAATAGTCGTAGTTAAGAAGAGGATCAATATTTTCCAGACTTACATACATCTGTGTGACCTTGTCCAGGAAACACTTTGTTCCTGACATTGGTTGGTGATTTGCTTTAGTTTTTAAATTATATTTATTTTATTATTGATTTGAAAGGAAGGGAGTTGGAGAGATTTTCCATCTACTGGTTCAGTTCTGAAATGTTAGTGGAAGTCAGGACTGAGCCTGAAGCCAGGAGTCCAAAACCCAATCCTGGTCTGCCATATGGATGGCAGGAATCCAACCACTTGAGCCATCGTCTGCAGCCTTCCCAGAGTGTGCATTAGTAGGAAACAGGAATCCGAAGTGGAGCCAAGACTCAAACCTAGGCACTCTGAAATGGGATGCTTGCATCCCAGAAACAATGGCTTACCTATTGTTCTAAATACTCACCACCACTGGTTGATGTTTAATGCAATTCATTCAAACTCTTCAACAATTAATTTATTTCATTTCTTGGATTAGCTTTTAAGGACCATCTGTGGGCCAAGCATCACTCTAAGGGCAGTAGGCCGAGGAGCTTATGTTCTAGTAGGGGACCTAAGATACACATGAAAGTCAAATCAAGTGGAGTCTACATTCCATGGGTATCACCTGTGGGGGGACTGGATGTGCTCCTGCCTACAACATCTGGGGCCTACAACCGTTGGAAACTGTTTTGAAAGGAAATATCCAGATGTCTCATGTGACTGTGACCAATTCATTGGAAGTGGGAGTGTCTGAATAACTTTGTTTAAAGCCATGCCTGTGAATGCTGAGGGTTGAGAACTCCTTTCTGCTGGACTATAGGAAAGCTTCAGAAAAGCAGGTCTGCATATGGCCAGTGGGATTCCCAATGGGGCTGAAACCATCCTATGTCCTCTCTAAACATTGCATGCAAACTCTCAGCAAAGAGGTGAAGGCTTTAGGGCTTGGCTTTCTTTAGTTGACCCCTGAATGTTGACTGCCAAGCCCTGAACAGGGATGAACCTGCTGTTTAGAGTGTTCCCAGGTGGTTCCAAGGAAAATTTCTTGATTGCCAGAAAAAGGCACCGTGGATGGTGAGTGAGTGCCTTGGAGACTGCTCACAATGGTTGTGGGTGGGCAAGTTTGTTTGCAGAGGCCCCCTGCCTGGGCTCTTGGTGGAGTGCAGGGTGTGTGGGTTGGAATGAAAGATGGAAAGTTAAACCCTGGACTCAGTGGGAGTCTAATCAAGGGAGAACTTTTCTGTGGATCAGGCCCAGACCCATGAGGCGGGGGAGGCCTTTGTGTTTCCGGCCTGAAATGACTTGGCAGTGTGGATGGCCAGGATGGGTTCCAGTCGCTTCCCTGGGGTCTCTCTGCTGTTCAGAGCTCTCCTGGCCTAGACGGTTTTGTTTCACACACAAGTCAGGAGCCAAGGGAAAAACAGGCTTGAATGTAGCAAAATAAAGCTGGTAATCTCTAGGTCTCAACCCCCTTCTGGCTGGTGAAAGCAGTTTGTAACTTTTCCTTTGTGTTATGCCTTTGTTGGTGCCGCTTTTCTCAAGGGTTTCAAGACAAGAGAAACTAGAGACCCAGAGGTTTTTACAGGCGTTTGCTGGAGTTTGGGTCTCTGGTCTCAGTTTTCCTCATGCTACATCAGGGCTTAATTAGCAAGGACTTTCAAGTCGCCTTCTGGGAGGAATAAACTTTCCTTGTGAATACATCCCCACCCCCAAAGAGCAGCAATCTAGCAAATTAAACGCATATCTAGATTTGCAGTCACTCTGATCCTGACATCGTAAATGCGTTTATGCTTGGAAGGACTGCAGTGGAGCTGTGAAGTTTATGCTTCTCTGTGTGCCCAGGGCAGTCACATTTACAAAGAGTTGATGCCTTGATTAGCCTCTGCTTTTAGAGAACTTAACTCTTAACACTTAGCTGGTTCCTCCTCTGATGTTAACATTGGCAGTTCTGGCTTCTCTGCCTGTGTTTGGTACACAGGAAGGTGCAGAAAGATGAGCTTGGACACCTTGTCCAGCGTGTGAGTGGGAAGTGACATTTTGACACCTGCATGTAGATGATGTCTAATCCACTACAGTAATCTCCTCTGTATCCAGGTTTTGCTTTCTACAATTTTATGGTTTCTTGCAGACATGGTCTGACATGATTACATGGGAAATTCCAAAAGTAAACAATTCATATGGTTTAAATGAATAGCATGATGACATCTAGCACCATCCTACATGGGACATAAATCCTTTTACCCAGCATCTCCATCTACACTGCATGTGCTACCTGCCCATCAGTCACTTAGCTGGACTGTCATCAGATCAACAGTGCTTGTGTTTGGGTAGCTTGAATTTGAATCAGTATTGGCCGCAAAGCACAGGAGTAGAGATGCTGACCATCTGAGTGTGCCAAAGAGATTCTGCAGAGTGCTTCCTTTAAGTGAAAGGATGAAAATCATCTGTGTTTATGGGGTTTATCTGTGTATATGGGGTTCTAGTGGATGAGGCACCCACTGGGGGTCCTGGGACCTAGCCCATGAGGGTAATTTCAGTCTCACGTGTATCTCTTCAGCATCCCTATGGATGGCATACATTGTCAGTATTTAGTTAAGCACTGTGAATCTCACTTTCAGGCTGCGTACAGAAAGGATGGCTTTGTTGTTTACCCACCCACCCACCATGTCTTGCCACTCACCCTTGTGCATTTTGTGAATGCAGAAGGGGATCGGTGGAACTGGACGTTGGGCTGTGACTTACAGGAGAGGCGCTTTCTGTCACAGATCTCCTCTGCCAAGCTCATGGCACTGCACCGAGCCCTAGATGAGAATCAGTGTTCCTGCCCTTGCTTTGTTTGTATCCTCTAGTGGCCAGCTGCAGAGTTCCTCTTGCCAACAACCAGCTAAGGACTAGAATGAACAATTTCACATAATTCTGGCCAGACATCCAGTAAGAACCTCTGTATCTGCAGGTTCTGCATCTGTGGCTCAGCCAACAGACTGAAATGTCAGATGCTCCGATGCATGCTTCCGTACTGAACTTGTCTAGTTTTTTTTTTTTCTTGTCATTACTCCCTAAACACTACAGTGTAATAGCTCTTCATGTAGCATTTGCATGGAAGTATTTTAGAGCTCTTCAAGTAGATGGGAAGGTGTGCTGGGTTATGTGCAAATACTGCCCCAGTTTACATAAGGGACTTTTGCAAGCCTGGCTTTTGATGTCTGTGGGGATCCTGGAACCAGTTCCTGTGGATGCTGATGTAGGATT
Organism: Lepus europaeus; assembly: GCF_033115175.1. NCBI lineage: Eukaryota > Metazoa > Chordata > Mammalia > Lagomorpha > Leporidae > Lepus > Lepus europaeus. The sequence continues at coordinate 43,460,777 of NC_084842.1, forward strand.
GTGTTTCCCCCATGCATCAGCGGAAGAGCCTTTTGAAGGATGTGGCATGACCTGTGACTAGAGCTGTGGAAAAACAGGCTGGGCATTGAGGTAGGGGCATCTGGTACTCTGTTTCAGAGAGCGAGTCGTCCTGTGCACCATCAGGATATGGTTCTCCACACCAGGGAACGGCTTTACAATGATTCGCCCAGGCTCTTTGTGTCTGTTTGAAAAGCATGGAGGAATTAGGTGACCAGCTTGATTTCAGCTTTAAAGTATGGATAAGCTAGAGTGACACTGCACTGCACATACTCTGCAGGAACAGAGCACCTTTGAACAAGACAGCGTTGCTCTCTGGGGCTGGGCATGGGATGTATTCCTCCCACGGCCTGGATCTGTTCCTCCCATGGCTTGGATCCGTAGAACTTGGAAAGAGACGACGACAAAATTTTCAGTCCTTCAGGTATAGAAATTGTGTCTTTCTTGCCCCTGAACCCCAACACTGAGCTCATTCTTTGTCAGGTGCAGAATAAGGTCTCTGTGGATTCGGATGGTGTGTGGTGGTGCCATAAGTTGTGAGGGAGGTGCGGTTTCTTTTGGATAGGACAGAGAGAGAAAGGAATTGTTCTCTCCAGGCAGAGCCTTTGCAACTGGCTCAGCATCTTGGACTTCATGTCACTTCTTTCTTTCTTTCCTTTTTTTTTTTTTAAAAAAAGATTTATGTATTTATTTGAAAGAAGGAATTACAGAGGCAGAGAGAGAGAGAGAGAGAGAGAGAGAGAGAGAGGTCTTCTATCCTCTGGTTCACTCCCCAATTGGCTGCAACAGCCAGAGCTGTGCCGATCAGAAGCCAGGAGCCAGGAGCTTCCTCGGGGTCTTCTCACGTGGGTGCAGGGGCCCAAGCACTTGGGCCATCTTCTACTGCTTTCTTAGGCCATAACAGGGAGCTGGATCAGAAGTGGAGCAGCCAGGCCTCGAACTGGCACCCATATGGGATGCTGGCATTGCAAATAGCAGCTTTATACCACAGCACCAGCTCCAAAATTGATTCTTAAGTCATTTTCTGTTAACAGGGTACCCAGAGATGGGGACTTTACAAAGAAGAGGTTTATTTAGCCCATGGTTTTGAGGGATATAGGTGTCAAAGATCATGTGAACCTGTCTGGCCACCAATGAGGGCCCCCTGACTGACTGCGTCACAACACAGCAGAAAAACAGGGAAGGAACGAGCCACGTGCAGAGGAGGCCAAGTGCATGGGGTGGCTTTGTTCTATAGCAACTCGTGAAAACTCACTCCGAGAGACCTTCTGGGGCTGGCACACCCAGAGACCAAATCATTTCCACTAGGCCCCACATCTTTACCGTTCTACCACCTCCCACTGCCAGAATCGGGGCCAGCCTTCCAACATATGAACCCTTAGGGGACAAACTTAAACTGTATCCAAACCACAGTAGCTGGGTTGGTACAAGGGCACTCAGTGGAAGAGCCTTAGTGGTGGCCATGGAGACATTTGATGTCTCTGACTAGTAGGAACTTTGAAAATCTATCCAGTGGAATTTATTAGTCATTAAGCTCTGGCCTGGGGACAGTGGGAAATTCAGGAGTAGATGATAGCAGCATTTACTTCTCAGTTCTAAACATAAACTACTGTAGAAGGAAACACTACTTAATCATCAGTTCAGAACTGTCTATGTGGGGTCCCTGTGACAGTGTTGTAGCTCTTCTGGGGAGATGCTGGACGACTGGGGGAGCCAGAGAAGTTCCCATCAAGGGAGTGTGTGTGGAGGTACCTTTCTCTGAAGGGAGGAGAGAACTTCCACTTTTATTATGGCCTTGTCTAAATAATGTCAGAGTTTGTGGACTCAGAAGGCTTCAATAGCCTTGGCAGCTCATGACAAGAGCCTCGGGTGATCACTGACACCATAAGTGAGAGTATCAATGGTTAAATCAACGACAGGAGTCTCTGTGCACTTACTCCCCCTGTAGGACCTCTATCTTTAATGTGTTGTACTATGTGAATTAACGGTTAAACTAGTCTTCAAACAGTACTTTACACTTTGTATGTCTGTATGGGTGCAAACTGTTGAAATCTTTACTTAGTATAGAGTTGATCTTCTGTATATAAAGATAATTAAAAATGAATCTTAGGCCGGCGCCGTGGCTCAGTAGGCTAATCCTCCACCTGCGGCTCCAGCACACCGGGTTCTAGTCCAGGTCAGGGCACCAGATTCTATCCCAGTCGCTCCTCTTCCTGTCCAGCTCTCTGCTGTGGCCCAGGAGTGCAGTGGAGGATGGCCCAAGTGCTTGGCCCTGCACCTGCATGGGAGACCAGGAGAAGCACCTGGCTCCTGCCTTCGGATCAGCGCGGTGCGCCGGTCACAGCGGCCATTGGAGGGTGAACCAACGGAAAAGGAAGACCTTTCTCTCTGTCTCTCTCTCTCTCACTGTCCACTCTGCCTGTCCAAAACAACAACAACAACAAGAAAAAAAAGAATCTTAATGAAGAATGGGATGGGAGAGGGAGTAGGAGGTGGGATGGGAGTAGGGGTGGAAGGGCGGGTATGGGGGGAAGAACTGCTATCATCCAAAAGCTGTACCTATGAAATTTATATTTATCAAATAAAAACTTTCTAAATAAAAAGAAAAAAAGGGTATTTGTGGGTGGCTAGGCCTTGAAGTCTAAGTAACTGAAATAATATTTTGATGAGTATAACATCTGCATACTGTTTTTTTAAAAAAAAAAACCTAAAAGACTTGTCATGGATCAAGTAACACTTGTCTTGCCCTCTTTGTCACCCAAATCTTGCTTGATACCTCTGTACCCCTTGTTCTAAAGAGGATTATTTTGTTATTCATATTGATAGTTCTAAAATGTACTTGCTACCTCTTGATTCATCATTTTACACATTGCCTTGGTCTGTTTACTGTGGCGATAACAGTACCTGATTGGGTAATTTATAAAGAACAGATTCATTTCTTAGAGTTACGATGCTGGCACCTGGAGGGTCTTTATGCTACATCATCTTGTGGCAGAAGATGGCAGGGAAGCCAGGGCAAGAGTGAGAGCACAAGAAGAGAGCAAGCTCACGTTAATGACAACCTACTTACTTGACTATGCCATTCATCCATTCGTCCATTCATGAGGGCAGAGACTTCATGACCTAATCACTTGTTATGAGGCCTGTGTCTCAACACTGCTGTGCTGATACATTCAAACCATAGGCAGCATTGCTTACTGCCTTCCATTGTCTGTTGTTAGATGGTTAGCTCTCCCATATGGCCATCTCCTCTCCTCTTGCACAGTGTTTTTGCATTAAATTCATATTCAGTGCTTACATTGCTGTGACTATGTAGATGTTTTTGGCTGAATAAAATGTAACATTATGATCATGAGTTTTTCCTTGTGCCATTTATTTTTTGCTAGAGTTAATAATGGCTTCATTGCCATGTCTGACAGATAATCTGCCAATCTCGTGTCTTTTTAGAGACCTTACTTGTGGAGCACTTTTCCTGTTTCTTTATATCTGGCTACAGCTGTCAACTGAGACCTCCTGTCCCTGTCGTCTTGTGACCTTGTTATGCCTCCTTCCAGAACTAGATTGCATCTTTCTCTTTCTTGATTTCCTTGTTTTTCTGGATAGTATCTGGCAATAAGTCCTTGAGCAAAGATTCATGGTAACCTTTTTGAGATATTACATGTCTGGACATTTCTTGATTTTATATATGATTGATAATTTGGATATAGAACTCTCGATTGAAATTATTTTAATACATAATTGTGTATGTAGTGGTTCGTTGTCTTCCGGCTTCTGTGCTCTCTTGAGACGTTCACAACCACTCTTGACTGATTATCCCCTTCAAATGTGACCTGTTGTGGGTATTTGGGGAGTGAACTAACAGATGGAAGATCTCTTTCCCTCTTTCTTACTCTGCCTATCAAATAAATAGAAAAAGCTTTAAAAAAAGAATGAGAAACTGAAAGATATGTACTGTTTCATTCTAGGGTGTTGATTGGTGGGATTTAAGCTAGATATGTTTTTTGTTTCAAGAATTTTAAGTGCCTTTGTTTATAGAATTTTGTCTGCGGCAATTCAGATCCTCTGGAAAAAGTTTTTCTAATCGCATACCCAGGCAGAACAAGCCTCCTGCGAGGGATCGTGGCCTTCAGTGGGAGAAACAATCATCAGCACAATTTGATTTGAATCCTTCGGTCCTGATTGACCCCAGCACCTCATGTGTGCCTGGTGTCTATGAGGTGGATCCTCTCATGGCTTTTACAGAGGATGAGCTCCCTGTCTCCTTGCAGGTGGAGAAGAGATTGTTATCTGGACGCGTAAAAGAGGTAGTTAAGGATGACACTCACTCCTCCCGTTTCCCTAATTTCCCAAATTTCCCTACTTCTCGATATCCTGCCTCTGGTCTCTGTATAATCAGGGTCCGTCTGCCTCAATCACTCTATTTCTACCATTTGTTTTTCAAAACCCCTGCTGTTGTTAGGCACTGAGCTTATTTACTGTGTTTCCTAATTGTGACCAAACTCCATATTTAAATCCTCTTATCTTTCTGTTTTCAAAGGAATTTTTCCAGTTGTTGAAGTTACTGGATCAGAGAGTAAGAATACTTAAAATATTTGAAGTTCGCAGAACATTAACTGCATTTTGTCAAACCTTAAATCCAAGTTCCACTACTTGTCACCCTCATCTTCGTCATTGTTAGCTGAGCACTTACAGCACTTTGTAGTCTCGTGTTGTTCAATCCTCACAACAGTCAAGCACATAATGAACAGAAGCTCCCCAGTTTGGCAGAGGAGAAGTGGAGGCTTAGAGGAATTTAAGAACCTGTCCAGGGTCCCAGGAGGGCTAGCAGGTGGTGGAGCTAGGATTCCTATCCAGACCCACCCAAACAGCATAGTTACACTGACCCTATCAGCTCCCCACCCCAGGGCTGTCCCTGCTCTTGCTCACCCAGGCTCCTCTGCATGGCCTTTGGGAGTGAGGAAGTGCGCTCTGAATCACATCCCTGCTCCAGTTCTGCTCCTCCTAGATTAGCAGGGAGCACGGACTTCCTCTGGGGGTCTTTGCTATTTCTGAGTATACTGCATTTTCTCTAAAGGAAAAACGATAGGCTTTCTTTATGCAGGTGTATTCTGTGCCATTATCATGTAGGAAAACTCTCCCTGGCTTTGGCATGTGGATGGTGCTTTGGTCTGATTTCTAAAGTGATGTGGATTTTTCTTTGAATAGTTTCAATATTCCATATTTTGAATAATTCAATATTATTCAAAAAGAGGAAAGGCAGTCCTTATCACTTATCAACAGTTCCCAAACCCTGTCTTAAAAATAAATGGAGATATAATTTGGTCAGTCACCTGTGTTCACTCTGGGGATGGGGTTGGGGTCATGATTGCGCTTCTAGGAGGCAGGTGCCCTAATGTGTCTGACCCAGACAGTCCTTTATATTCTCAAAGATAAATAAAAGTTTGATGTGCCCCACCTCTAGCTTTTCACTGTAGTTCCATGAGGATAAGTAAGAGGTCTCTACGTTCATCTTTTATCCTTTAATCAGATAGGATGGAGGCCAGCAATCTTAACTGCTGCCACATTAACACTGAGGTGGAGCTCATTAGAAGTCATTCCATTCTTTCTAAGCTCCCTTTCTTCCATCTGTGCCTGGCTTGCAGCAGAGCTTCCTGGCAGCGCTGGAATCATGCCCCTGCTTATCTGGAGCAAGCACAGAGGCCACATCAGCTAAAGAGACTTTTATAAAGGCTGCAGGCCCTCTGGATTCCCCTGGCTGGAAGCAGGCTTCCCATCAGCAGCACAAATGAAGTGTGTGAGAGAACTTGCCAAAAGGGATCTTCCACATGTGGTGGTCTTGACAGCTGCCTGCCCGGCAAACAGCACCCTCTGTAACCCCATTCATGGATGGGTTCTCATCCCACCTGGAGTGCTTCCTCCTTAAGCCCCACTCTGTTTCCAGCTGTTTCTATTGAAATCCCTGGTGGACCTGAGGAGTATAATTCATTCGTCCTTGCTCATGCCTAATGACTTACCCATCAGACAAGATTTAGAATACATATCCGGGGCTTAGTCCCTAAACGAAATCCACATGCTGGATTGTTTTATGATTGGGAAAATGAATGAGTGAGGATTTTTTAGAATATCCAATTCTGAGCCACAAACAGTGAAATAAGAATGAATGGCAAGAATGGCTTGCTATTGTCAAGAAAAGTAACTGTTAAAAATAAGATTTGTCTATTTGTTTTGAAAGTCAGAGTTACAGAGAGAGGGACACACACACACACACACAGAGAGAGAGAGAGAGAAAGAGAAATCTTCCTTTCGCTGGTTTTCCCCAGAAGACCACAACAGCCATGGCTGGGCCAGACCGAAGCCAGGAGCCAGGGACTTCATTCCTGGTCTCCCATGTGAGTAGCAGGGGCCCAAGTACTTAGGCCATCTTTTGCTGCTTTCCTAGGCCATTAGCAGGGAGCTGGATCAGAAGTGGAGCAGACAGAACATGAACTGGTGCCCATATAGGATGCCGGCATTGCAGGCAGCAGCTTTACCCTCTATGTCACAACATTGGCCCCTATAGAAGTAATTTTTAAAAAATTTTTATTTATTTTTTTTAAAGGCAGAGTGGCAGACAGTGAGAAGAAAGACAGAGAAATCGAGATCTTCTATCTACTGCTTCACTCCCCAGCTGCCTGTAACAACCAGGGCTGGGCCAGGCTGAAGCCAGAAGCCAGGAATTCCATTCAGGTCTCCCTTGTAGGTGGCAGGAACTCGAGCCATCATCTGCTTCCCAGGCACGTTAGTGGGAATCAGAATTAGATGCAGAGCAGAACTCTAAATGAGATGGCAGCGTCAGCAGCAACAGCCTAACCTACCATGCCACGATGCCAACCCCTCCCGGCAGTCTTTATGCACATTTACCACCTTCCAACTTTTTCCTTCTTTTCTGCATCAACTAAAACAAGGCCCAGCTGCAGTCAGTTAATATTTGTTGAATGAATGAAGAATTTTTACTTTAGCATTTTCATGCTTCCTTCATTTATATAATATCCTTGAATTTTTAACATTCTTGGTCATACCTATATTTGAACTTCTCGTTTTACCCTGTGGTCCATCTTATGACTGTTTTCAAATCTGTAAGAAAAAGAATAAAGAGTTTGTCCTTCTGAATCTCATCCCCTTGCAGTTGGAAAAGGTACAAGTGAAGAAGAACAAACCTACCTTCAATTAGGGAAGAGGAACTTTCATTTAAAATAGGTGGGTTGAAAGATAGGCATGAGCCTGTGGGGGCTGGCTTGAGTCAATTCGTGTGTTTTATAACATAACAAATAAAACAGATATATAAAGAAAAAGTCTTCACCAGCCAGAGCCAGACCCTGGGCCACCTCTGCTCTCTTCTCAGCTGACTGATGTTTGTAGAGTAGCCCCCGGCTGCTTCCGCTGCCACATTCCTTTGGGGCTGGTGTGCCCAACCCCTGCATGTTTTGGAATGAACGGAAACTGTGGCCATGCCTCTAATTTCAGGGATGTGTGCCCCTCTGAGAGGCACTTATGCAACATCTCTACAGATGTTAAGAAAGCCATCCATCCTACAGCACAACCAAAACCCTAAGGAACCCAGGTAACAAGGGCAAAGGTTTTGAGTTGACATTTCTCCCAAAGAAGGCATACAAATGGCCAAGAAACATGAAAATATTCTTAATATCGCTAATTGATAAGGAAATTTCCATCAAAAACACAGTAAAGTACCCCTGCATACTTACTGGAATGGCTATCAAAAAACCAGAAAATAGTTGTTGACAAGGATGTGGAGAAATTGGAGCCCAGGTAGAAATGCAAAATGGTGCAGTCCCTGTGAAAAACAGTGTAGTACTTACTAAAAAAAAATTAGAAATAAAATTACCATGTGACTCAGCATAGATACATAATCTGAAAAAGATTGGCAAGGAAGACTTTAGGAAGTATTTGGACATCTGTGTTCATAGCAGCATTATTCATAATAACCAAAAGGTGAAAGTAACCCAAGTGCCCATCAACAGATAAATGAATAAACAGAATATGGTTTTTTCCATACAAATGAATATTATTCAGCCTCAAAAAGGAAAGAATTTCTGCCATAAGCTACAATATACATGAACTTTAAGAATATTATGCTAAGTTAATAAGCCAGTTATGAAGGGAAAACCACTGTAATATTCTACTTTGGGGAGGTCTCCAGAGTACTCAAATTCATAGAGACAGAAAGTAAAATGTTGGACTCCTATGTGGCACAGCTGGTTAAGCCACCACGTGGGAAACTGGAATCCCATGTCAGAATACCCATTTGAATCCTAGCTGCTCTGCTTGCAATACAACTTCCTGCCAATGTGCCTGGGAAGGCAGAGGATGGCACCTCTGTCACCCATATGGGAGACCCTGATGGATTTCTTGGCTATTGGCTTCAACTAGCCCAGACTTGGCTGTTGTGAACATTTGAGGAATGAACCAACAGATGGAAGATTCTGTCTCTGTCTCTCCCCATCTCTTTCTGTCACCCTGCCTTTAGATAATAAGTAAATAAATCTTAAATTTTTTAAAAAAGCAGAATGTTGGTTGTCAAGAACTGGCCAAGTTAGTTCTGCAAGACGCAGAATGTTGGTTTTTAAGGACTGGCTAAGTTAGTTCTGCAAGATGGAAAAGTTCTGGAGACTGGTTGCACAACCATGTGGCTGTGCTTCACATAACTGCACTGTATACTTACAAATGGCTAAGATGGGAAATTTTGCATGTATTTACCACAATTGGAAATTAAAGGAAAAGTAAAGCTTCAAAAGGGATAGTATTACCATGCACACCTGTCTCAGTGTTCATATGAACCAGACCTGTGTATAGGCTTTTTTTTTTTTTGCTTCCTGCTTGCTTTTTAAGTGCCAATAAATAAATAAATAAAAGGGTCATATTGCATAATTACTCAGCAACTTTTTTCCTTTTTTTTTTTTTTTTTCTTTTCTTCACCTACTCAGCAGCATACCACAGCATCTTTCCAGATCAGTGGATGTAGCTCTGACTCACTCTGCTTTCACAGGTGACTGGTTCCCCATGGGGTGTGTGGCCCATGACTTCCTTCACGTTTCCTTTTTTCTGAGTCTTCAGGTTACTTCCAGTTTTGTTACCACTATACAATAAACAGATTTACTCCTAATTCCTTGCATCCAGATCATCTGATTCCTGTTGAATTCCAAAAATAATTGCTAAGTCAAGAGGATTGTCAGATTGTTATCTATAGAGCTGGAAGCAGCTAACATCCACACATCCTTCGTGAGGGCCTCTTACTGACCTCCGGCTGGACCAGTGTTGGAGTCTGCCTGTCGGAAGGGCCACTGGGATGTGGCAAAGGTGTTGTCATTGTGAGCTTGCATGTCCTTTACAAATGTATTACTTAGTAGTAGTTTTTATAGCTAAGACAGCCAGATTTTCTTTATTTTCAGGTGAATGGCCAGTTATGCCAGCACTGTTTATGAAGTCATTTTTCTCACTAAATTAAAAAGCTATAATCATTTGCATTTGATATTTTTCTAGACTGCTTGATTCCACTGATGTTCTGTTTCTGTGTGAGGGCATTTGACGTTTTGAGTATATGAAGACTTTTTAGAAATTTTTAATGTCTCAAAAGGAAAGCCTAAATCTTGTGAATTTCCAGATAGGTTTTCTTCCTTACGAACTTTTAGAACATTTTGTTCAGTTATTTTAAAAAAACTCAGTTGAAATTCTGATATAATATGTATAATCTGATGTGCTTACATACTTGTGTACTTAAAGTTGTTTTATGATTACAGAAACAATATGTGCTCATCATTTCCTATTAAACTCTAACATAATGGTTTCTTTAATATTCTGAATATACAGTGATAACTTTTTACTTGGACATGCAGAAATTTTTCTGTGCTTTTGAAACACATTTATTTAACAAAAATGGGATGTCGTATACATAGTGAGTACAGTATACTTTTTTTCTACTTGGTAAAAATTGTAGACATCAGTAACTATAATTCAGTTTATATATAGTTTTAAGCAAACAAAGGTTTAAAATAGACACCATCTGTAGAGTCAGGAAAGTAGATACATTTGAGGAAGAAATTGGAAAAAGGACCATGAATGGGGCTACTAATACCCTATTGATGTCGGTAGCAGTTACATGCATATATGCATGCCTTTTAAAGAAAAGTTTAATATTTACATCATTTATTTGAAAGAGAGGGAGAAGGATAGTGAGAGAGATTTCCCATCCGCTGGTTTATTTTCCATATGCCCACAGTAGCTTGGGCTGGGTCATGACAAAGTCAGGAGGCAGGAATTCCATCCAGGTCTCTCTCATGGGTGGCTGGGGCCCAACTACATGAGCCATCACCTGCTGCCTCCCAGGGTGTGCATTAGGAGGAAACGAATCAGAAGCGGATCCAGGACTCAATCCCAGCCACACCAGTCTGGGATGCCGGCATCCCAAGTGGCATTTTAACCATTGTACCCAAGTGACATATGATGCATGAATACAATATTTATTGTAGGATATAATGCATACTTCCAAAATGGCCTCCAAACAGAGGTCTCGTCAGTTTTTCCACCTGCCAAAATAGGGCATTGCCATATTTTAAATTATTTCATAAACTGATAGAAAAAATATCACTTTAAATTTTATGTTTTTATGTAGCTCAGGATCACCTTTCTTGTGTGATAATGAGACACATTTCCTCTATGACTGGCCTATTTGTATTTCTTTGCTCTCAAGTAAAAAAAAAAAAAAAAACCCTTCCATCATGATTGGTAACTTATAACATATCATAATCTTTTTCTCTTTGTCATATCCATATATATTATGATCTCTTTCCTGTTTGTGATCCATTTTCTATGTCATATATTATAGTCTTGGATCCTATGCAAGTTTTAATTTTTATCTGATGAAAGCTGCAGTCTTTTTGATGGGTCACCTGGTAATCAACTAAGAAAGCCCTATCTTTTTCCAAAGTGGTACAAATATTGTCCTATATATTTTTAAAAGATTTATTTATTTATTTGAGAGGCAGAGTTACATAGAGAGGGAGACACAGAGAGAAATGTCTTCCATTCACTCCCCAGTTCACTCCCCAAATGGCCACAATATCCAGAGCTGGGCCCACCTGAAGCCAGGAGCCAGGAGCTTCTTTCAGGTTGCCCATGTAGGTGCAGGGGCCTGAGCACTTGGACCATCTTCCACTGCCTTCCCAGGCCATAGCAGAGAGCTGGATTGAAAGAGGAGCATCCAGTATACGAACTGGCACCCATATGGGACTCTGGCGCTGTAGGCGAAGGCTTAGCCCATTATGCCAGGGCACCGGCCCCTGTCCTTAATTTTTAATACTAGTATTTTTACGATTTTTTACATTAAATACCTAGACTATCCAAAAATTTTTTCATATTTGATGTAGGTCATATGAAACAACTTTTCTCTATTCACTAAAGCAACATCTGTTGAAAAACTATATAACTCCATTTGAGTTGCTAATTTTATCATATGCCATTATGCATATTTCTGTGAATTTTGCAGGTTCATTCAGTAATGTAACTGGTATCACAGTCAAAATATAGAATTCTTTTATCACCCCCCAAAACTGCCTCATACCCCTTTGTAGTAATCGCCTTCAGCTCCAGCTCTTGGCAGTAACTAACCTGCCTTCTTCCCTCCCCTATAGTTGTGCCTTTTCCAGAATGTTATGTAAATGGAATCAAGTGTGTGTATCCTTTTGTGTCTGAATTCATTCATATATACAGCACATTTGTAATTCAGTCATGTGTATATCCGTATTTGTGCTTTTTATTGCTGAGTAGAATTCTAATGTATGGATATGCCATAGCTTGTTTTTCCACTTTCTCATGGAGGGGCATTTAGATTGTTTCCAATTTTGACAAACACAAATAAAGCCTATCTGGACAGAGAATGACCTTATTTTGTTACTAGAAGAGGGAAAACACAGAAAACCAGAATTCATTGAGCAAGAAATGAGAAACAAAAGATAAATAAGAAATCACAGAAAATAGAAAGCATAGAGTCAGATGGCAAAAATGAGATTGAACATTTGCAACAATAAGAATATTGCTCAACTTTCCATTAAATGACAGAGAATTGAAAGTGGAGAATTGGCTTTTAACTTAGGCAACTAACTTTGATTAACTTTCCCACATCAAGTGAGAATCTGGCCTCAGTGCTGTTTGTAGGGAACTACAGCAAGCACCTTTCCTACCTTCTGCACATTTCTGCCCATGAGGTATAGCCAGCACCTGGAATGCTCTCAGCTGCCTTTAGAGAAGATTCAGTGAGGGGATGAAGTCCTGTGTTTGATGACTGTTGAGCATCCCACTTCAGGAGGCCCTGTATCGGGAAACACATGGGCTCTCAGGGTCTTGACAGACACGGCTTATGGTTGTGGAGAGCTCTCCTGGGCATGGAGCCCCAGGAGGGACTGAGGGTGATCACTGAGCACCTCCCGCTGTAAACTGTGTTGACTGAGCTCTGAGTTACGTGAACTCAGCTGAGTTCTCCAGAGCTGGGAGAACCAGGGAAAGCTTGGGGTTCAGTCTGTTTGTAGGTTTAATTTATGAACAGGATTTGGTCAAATGGAGTTAAATGAAGAGCTGTTCAAGCTAGGGCGTTATCAGTACTCAAGCAGGAATGAGGCTTGAGAACTCTTGAGTCATCTCGATTGGTAAGAAATAGGGGACGATTGGAAGATTTTGAATTGGGGAATAAGACCCTCTATGTAATTGTCTGAGTCCTTTTTCTTTTGGTCTAACAAAAATACCTAAATCTGGGTACTTATCAAGAAAAAGCGTTTATTTTGTTTGCGGTTTGGAGGCTGAAGGTCCAAGATGGAGTCCTCATCTGTTTGGCCTCTGGTGGGATGCCCTTGGCTGAATTGCAACGTGCTGGATGCCATCATAGCCGGAGTGCAGTGAGAGGCAAAGTTCACGTGGTGAGATGGACACAGGGTTCCGGGGACAGGCTTGCTCACTGCCCAGTCTTGTAGGACCTCACTCACCCCTTAAGATCAACATTAATCCCTGTTGAGGGCCACATTCCCAGTGGCAGGGTCACTAGTCAAGACCGAAGATGAGAAAGGAAAGTATAAGGCGGAGGAGAGTAGATGGAGACTAAGTCAAGCTTGAATGCCTAAATGAAGAAAGCTCCCTGCCCTCTGGCAGAAAACAGATCCAGCTTTAGTTCTGCTCTCCTTACCTATACTGTGCACAGACATTGTGAAAAATTTCCTCTGGGGGAGGGTGGATTGTGGGTGTGTGTAGGGATTGGGCTATATGGATGTGTTGTGCATGACTTCCTCATCAAGGCTGTGGCCTTTTTGGTACAAAGTCTTCTTGTGGTTCACAGAGTAGAAGCAGAAGTTGGAACTATTGTACTTTTCATTTGGAGCCAAAGCAATCACTGTAGGTCACTGGTTATCAACTAATTCATTTTGTTGAAATAAAATATATGCCCATGTGGAAGACCAAAATACATTTTTACTGTTTTTAGAGTGGTTTTTATTTTTAAATGCCAGAAAACAAGTCACCCTAGATTTCTGGATGGGAAAATGTTGTTCCCTGTTAACATTTAGATTGTGTTGTAAATTAGGGGGCTATATTTTACAGACTGTATTTTCTTTTTATGAGCATTTGTGCCTAAAATACTTTATTGCTTTGGTGATAACTTGAGAGGCATGTTGAAACTGCAAAAACCTTTCCAGTCTACTCTTTGCTATTTTCAAATGTATTAAGAAAATGGAGTTCAGGTGAATGTTAAAAAATATACAGTAATTATAGTGAAATGAAAATCTGTGAAATTTAGATTTTTCATTTCTTCTGAAATTAAGTTACAGAAAGAACTATTTCCTTTGCTTCACATTGGAGAAAGAAATGAGATTGAAAAGGATTTTTCATATCTTTGCATTGAATTGACTCCAACTAATTGAATAAAGTTATCACTAATTAAAGAGAAAATTTTATTGGGTTGTTAAAAATATACACAGTTATGTTGCATAGAGTAAGGTATTATTCAGTAATGGGCTGCATGTACAATGGTGGTCCCCTGAGATGACATTGCCTGCTGATAGCATAGCTATCTTAGTCTGTGTAGATACCCTCCACGGGGTTCACACAATGACAGAATTGCCTGATGACCTATTTCTCAGAATGTATCTTACGACTATATGTAAGGAAGATGGATATATCAGAAATTTAGCTCTTCATATAAGAGACTTGCTGTTTGCTTGATTGCTTGTTTACTGGTTTCCTTAATCCATTCCTTGGCTAAATGGCAATTGGCCATTTGTTTTTATTCCTCCACTGATCTTAGTGTTCAGTTTAGAAATATAATTTAATAGAAGGTGAAATTTATTATAATGATCACTTAATTTAGCCCTTGAAAAAAAAATTGTCTGCTCATCCTAGAATGCCTCCAGCTAGCCCGATGATCTTAAGTGAACCACTTCATTCTGGGTCTTACTTTTTATGAGTAAACAGAGCAATTGGATCTACAGTGTATATTAAAGTCTTCCCATTTTCAAGGTCTCTAATTTTTTTTCTAAAAAAGATTTGTGTCATTTACCAAAATTGTGTTTTGGCACCAAAAGGCATTTGTGTTGACAATGATTATGTCTCTTAAAAACCCAGTTCAGTTAGTTTGCAAATTTTGAATTTTATCTAAAGGTGTCATTGAGTTCATGTCTTTCCTGTGATTTTTCCCCTCATTTTCTCAACATTTTTGTTAGCATTATGTATAGATTCATTTTTCCTGCCATATAGCACTCTATGTGTGAATATTCCATAATTTATTTCTCCATTTTCCTCTCAGTGGATATTGACTGATTGACAGACACTGGTGCTGTGAGCATGTGTGTATGTATTTCCTGGACACTTGTGTAGAAGTTTCTCTTGGACACTGATTTTCTGACTATTTCACCTGCAAACCCTGCCCCCTGCAAAATCCACATTCCATTATACATAGTTTCAGGTGGTTTATTGTAATATAGAGAAATACAATGGATTTTTGTGTATTAACAAAAAGAAACCTCCTTAAACTTACTAGTTGTAATAAATTTTTGTAAATGCCATAAAATTTTTCTATTTAGAGATTATCATACTCATATACACAGTTTTATATTATTCATTCCAAAAAGGATTTTATTCATTTTTCTTGCCTTATTTCACTTGCTAGACCCACAATTAAAATGTGTAACAGGGCTGGCACTGTAGGCTAAGCCCCCATCTGCAGTGCCAGCATCTCACATGGGCGCCGGTTCGTGTCCTAGATACTCCATTTCTGATCCAGCTCTCTGCTTATGGCCTGGGAAAGCAGTGGAAGGTGGCCAAGTGCTTGGGCCTCTGCACCAATATGGGAAACCTGGAAAAAGCTCCTGGTTTTGTATCAGCACAGCTCTAGCTGTTGTTGGCATCTGGGGAGTGAACCAGCAGATAGATGGAAGTCTCTCTCTTCTCTCTCTCTTTAACTCTACCTCTCAAATAAATAAATAAAATCTTAAAAAATGTGGAATAGAAGTGATTTGACCAGACATCCATGGAAAACATTTAATATTTAACAGTTCAATATTATGTGAACTATGTGTGTCATGGATATTCTGTTAGATTGAAGATATTCCTGATTTTCTGACAGTTTATTATTAATCAATGCCAGATTTTATCAAATACCTTTCCCATATCTATTGAGGTGTTTTGGTTTTTGTCTTAATATGTTTGTTTACATCTCTTGATGGTCCTTGGGTTATTTAGAAGTGTTGTTTAGTTTGAGGTTTGTTAGATTCCAAGTGTTTTGGGATTTTCTTTTCTTTTCTTTTTTTTTTTTTTTAATTTTTTGACAGGCAGAGTGGACAGTGAGAGAGAGAGAGACAGAGAGAAAAGTCTTCCTTTGCCGTTGGTTCACCCTCCAATGGCCGCCGCGGCTGGCGCGCTGCAGTCGGCACACCGCGCTGATCCGATGGCAGGAGCCAGGTGCTTCTCCTGGTCTCCCATGGGGTGCAGGGCCCGAGGACTTGGGCCATCCTCCACTGCCTTCCCGGGCCACAGCAGAGAGCTGGACTGGAAGAGGGGCAACTGGGATAGAATCTGGTGCCCCAACCGGGACTAGAACCCGGTGTGCCGGCGCCGCTAGGCGGAAGATTAGCCTATTGAGCCATGGCGCCGGCCTTGGAATTTTCTAAGTACCTTTCTGTTACTGGTTTTTAATCAAATTCCACTGTAGTCAAAGAACATGCTTTGTGTGATTTTAGTTCTTTTTAATTAATTGAGATTTTCTTTCTGTTGCCTGATCTACATCATTTCTGGGTCTTATTCTAAAACTCGTTTTTCTTCTAACTGTGAATAATATTTTCCTTCTTTGCATGCCTGATAATCTTGAACCAGAGGTCAGACATCATGAATTCTGTCTCATTATTGTCCTATTAAGGTTTGCCTTTCAGATTTTTTAAACGAATTATTTATTTCATTTGAAAGAGTTAAACAGAAAGAGGAAAAGACAGAGAGAGAGAGAGAGAGATATCTTCATCCTCTGGTTCACTTCCCGAATGGCCACAATGTCTGAGACTGGGACAGGCTGAAGACAGGAATCAGGAGCCTCCTCTGGATCTCCCACGTAGGTTCTGGGGTCCCAAGCACTTGGGCCATTCTCCACTGCATTCCTAGGCTCATCAGCAGGGAGCTGGATCAGAAGTGGAGCAGCTGGGTCTCAAACCACTGCCCATATGGGATGCCAGGGTTGCAGGTGGCAGCTTTACCTGTTATGTCACAAGCACCGGCCCCTGTCTTTCAGATTTGTTAGGAGGGATCAGCACAGTGTTTAGGGAAAGGTCAGCTGCACGTCTGAATCCATTGGAGATTCTCTAACAAAAGGCGATAGACTGGTAGCTGGTAAGCCATTGAAATTACTTCTCACAAGTCTGGAGGCAGAAAGTCTTAAGATCAGGAATGCCAGCATAGTCAATTTCTGTTCTGTCTCTCTTCTGGGTTGCAGACTGCCTGCTTGTTACTGTGTCCTTACATGGAAGGAAGGCAAGAAAGCTCTCTGGGGTCCCTTTATAACAGCACTGATCCCATTCACAAGGGCGCCACTCTCGTGACAGAATTTCGGGGCAAGAAGCCCAACATGCAGGGCACAGCACTGCACTACAGAGTACTCAGTATGTTTCTGTCGACTGACTGTTCTCAGCCTAACGCTCATGCATCCGTTTCTTGACTGGATGTAGGGACTGTGAGCTGTTCTCAGCCCTGTATGAAGGTTGGGAACTGTTCCTTTTGCTCTCCTCCATGATTCTTTCCTTGGCCTTAGGCATTTCACCACATGCACATGCTAGAGACTCAAGGGGAACCCTCCAGCATTCCAGGCAGCATACTCTCTGTGCAGCCCTCTCCTCTCTGATTCTCCGCGCTGCATATTCTGGCTACCACGACTTCCTGAGTTTTCAGCTCGCTGTCCTCTTCTCGGCTGACTGCTGGGTCCCTGCACCGTAGCCTGGAGTCTCTTCCTGAGATGAGTGGAGTCAGGCATGGACTTACCTTATTTGTGTCTCTTTTCTCGGGCATTCTTCATGTATACTGTCTGTTGTTCTGTGTCTTAAAGCAACTGTGTTGTGCAACTTATTTTGCCCACTTTTCAATTGCTTACACCAAGATAATTCATATGTTCGCTAATGGGTTCTCTGGTCCACTAGGGCCACAAGTAGAGTTGAAATGTATTATCATTTAGAAAGAAAAATATTCCAGTCATACTGATATTTCTAATTCAAATAGATTATCCCAAAGTTAGTCAACCTTTTTGATTGTGTTTGTCTTCTATGCTGAAAAATATTGGTTTCAGGGCTGGCGCTGTGGCATAGCGGGTAAAGCTGCCACCTACAGTGCCAGCATCCCTTATGGGTGCCAATTCAAGTCCCGGCTGCTCCACTTCTGATCCAGCTTTCTGCTGTGGCCTGGGAAAGCAGTAGAAGATGGCCCAAGTCCTTGGGTCCCTGCACCCACGTGGGAGACCTGGAAGAAGCTCCTGGCTCCTGGCTTCAGATCGCCGCAGCTCTGGCCGTTGTGGCCATTTGGGAGTGAACCAGCGGATGGAAGACCTCTCTCTCTCTTTCTCTGCCTCTCCTTATCTCTCCACGTAACTCTGACTTTCAAATAAATAAATAAATAAATCTTTTTTAAAAAATTGGTTTCAATAACATGCCCAATAATGGCTCAATTTTATGTTTATCCTTATTTTGTTCTTATAATAACTGTAGGAAGTAGGGCAAACACCAGTTTGCTTTGTTGATGAGGAAGCTGGAGGCTGAAAAGACTAACTCACTTGCCTGCCAGTCTGGGGTGGTAATATTTTGGGCGAGTTGCAGAAAGTACCTTTAGTGGTGTGACTATGATTTTATTTCACCTTGTTCTGTCACTTTTGAACTTGACAGTCACACACAGACCCTGAGCTTCCATTTCAGGGTTTATGAAACAAGGAGGTTTGACCAGATGATTTTTCCAGATCTCTTCTGTTTCTGGCTTTCTCCTCAACTGTTTCCTGTTGTTCTACCTTCCTCCCTGGCCACATCCACAGGCTTTCTGTGTTCTCACTGCAGTTTTAATAGGCTGTGACTCTGATGTATATAATGCTGATGGTTCTGGAATCATGTTTTAAGAGCTTCCTAAGTGGGATACATGGGGTTAAGGGAGTCTGGCCAGAGCTTGTCCTACAGCAGGCCCTGAGCTGTAAGCCCTGGCTGGGAAGTAAGCCCAGGGTCAAAAGCTGCTGTTGTTTAATTGGCATTTTCAGGTTGATGTTTTCAAACTAATGGATTTTACAGCCTGGTTGTGGATTTTTTTTTTTTTCTCATTGAAATGGGTTTTATCTCTGATTCACATCTATATGGAGAAAATTGCCGCTGTCAGTTTATCATTTCAAAATGTATGTCTAGATTCTACAGTAGTTTCTGACTTCTGTCTTCAGATTCTCTATTCCTCAATTGTGATTTCTACATCGAAACTGGATTTGGTAAACCAACAGAATCTTAGGTCTGACCAGTTCTATTTGGCTCTTACTGAATGAGAACAGATACCTTGATTCTGATGATATCTTATTTGACTAGAGGAAGGTATAAGGTGTTCTGGAGGCCAGTGCTGTGGCTCAATAGGCTCATCCTCCGCCTGTGGCGCCGGCACACCAGGTTCTAGTCCCGGTCAGGGCACCGGATTCTATCCCGGTTGCCCCTCTTCCAGGCCAGCTCTCTGCTGTGGCTCAGGAGTACAGTGGAGGATGGCCCAAGTGCTTGGGCCCTGCACCCGCATGGGAGACCAGGAAGAAACACCTGGCTCCTGGCTTCGGATCAGCGCGGTGCGCCGGCTGCAACACGCCGGCTGCAGTGGCCATTGGAGGGTGAACCAATGGTAAAGAAAGACCTTTCTCTCTGTCTCTCTCTCTCACTGTCCACCCAGCCTGTCAAAAAAAAAAAAAAAAAAAAAAAAAGGTGTTCTGGGCTAGTTAATAAGTTAGTGTATTCCTTCCTTATCATTAAAACTCTACCATAGTCATTATAAGATTTTAAAAATTCTTTTACTTTTCCAAGTTTGCTTCACTAAAAAAAGATAAGTGGAAAGGAATAGAGGCTAATAGAAGCATAGGCATGAATGCCAGGCCCTTAATGTGTACTTTTAATGTGCCGCGTAGATTGAGAGTATTGCAGTGACTTCATGACTGAGGGCATCAGTGATATTTTTATGTGTGTGTGTATATATATATATATATATAATTTAAGTCATGCAAGTTTTATATTTTCCTTCATACCATTACAAGAACATAGTGGCATTTCCTCCCCCAATCTCCCGCCCTCCCACACTCCAAACTCTCCTTCCCCCTTCCCCTCATATTCCCACTCTCAATTTCCACAGCAACCTTTTTTTTTTCAGTACACCTAACGCTCATATAGTTAATGCTACCCTAAGTAAAAGAGTTCAACAAATAGTCTGTAGAGAAAACAAAACAGCATTCCTCAATGAGACAAGTGCTATAAACCATCATCAATTGTCATCATGACATCATCAAATGACAAATGACATCATCAATTGTCAGAATGTCTATTTCACTTCAATACATTATATTTCAGGTACTCTATTCATTGCTTCTGATCATTGAAAACATATGATATCTACCTTTTTGGGACTGACTTACTTCACTCAGCATAATGGCTTCCAGTTGCACCCATCTTGTGAGATTCTGATCATTACCCTAGTACACCCATTGAATCACTACAGAAATGCTTGGAATGGCTGTCACAAAATGGTTAAAATCTTAAAGTATCCCCTGACTGAGGTGTTGCTTCTTAGGGGAACTTTGATCAGCCAATGCAATGAAATGACTTTGTTGTCCTCAAGGACTTCATTGTCAAACAATCTACCTTGGAAGGGCCCTTGAGGCTCCCCGTCCTCTGATCTCTGCAGTCTTTCCTAACTCACAGTTTTCATTGAGTTACTCCCACTGGCTTATTGTTTGTTGATGAGAGTGAAGCATCTGTCTTTGAGGTCCACTTTGTAGGTCTGTTATGCTCAAAGGGGGAAGCTGAGCAAAGCACGAAAAGGGAAGGGGTAGTGAGGAAGGTGAGTGCCTTTTATTGATGCCTAGCAGTTAGTCATAGTCCTAGGGGTTCTGCACAAATGCTCCCTTTTGGGCTCTACAACACCATATGAAGAATGCACTGTGACCTCCATTTCTTAGTTAGGGAAGCTGTGGGGAAAAGAAAAAAATAAACTCATGTTTGTAGAGCATAGATTTTTTTTTTGTTCTGTAATTTTGAATTACCTTGTTTCAGGTTTTTTTTTTTTGTTTGTTTGTTTGTTTGTTTTTTTTTTTGGACAGGCAGAGTTAGACAGTGAGAGAGAGAGACAGAGAGAAAGGTCTTCCTTTTTCCGTTGGTTCACCAACCAAGTGGCCACTACGGCCAGCATTGCGGCCGGCGTGCTGCGCTGATTAGAAGCCAGGAGCCAGGTGCTTCCTCCTGGTCTCCCTTGTGGGTGCAGGGCCCAAGGACCTGGGCGTCCTCCACTGCGCTCCCGGGCCACAGCAGAGAGTTGGACTGGACGAGGAGCAACCGGGACAGAATCTGGGGTGCCAGTGCCGAAGGCGGAGGATTAGCCTAGTGAGCCGCAGTGCCAACCTTTATTTATTTATTTTTTTTGGACAGGCAGAGTTAGAGAGAGAGAGAGTTTTTGTCTCAAACTTTTTTTTTATATAAATTTAACTTCATTTCAGCACAGTAGCTTGAAAGTAATCATTTGACAACAGGGAAGTAAATAAGCTGTAGTTGAGTTTATATCTGAGAAATGCTTCTGCAGTTCAAGATATTTACCTATTTTATCCACAAATATGTATTATAATCCTTAAGATAGTAATTTCTAAATAAATAACCAAGGCATTAGTAATGAAACCCTCCACTCTCCTGAATGGTAAGAGCCTGTTGGTGTGGAGTTTTTTTCTTTTTTTTTTTGGACAGGCAGAGTGGACAGTGAGAGAAAGAGAAAAGAGACAGAGAGAAAGGTCTTCCTTTGCCGTTGGTTCACCCTCCAATGGCCACCACGGCCGGCGCGCTGCAGCCGGCACACCGCGCTGATCCAATGGCAAGAGTCAGGTGCTTCTCCTGGTCTCCCATGGGGTGCAGGGCCCAAGCACTTGGGCCATCCTCCACTGCACTCCCTGGCCACAGCAGAGAGCTGGCCTGGAAGAGGGGCAACCGGGACAGAATCCGGTGTGCCGGTGCCGCAAGTGGTGTGTTCTGTTGGTGAGAAGTAAGAGTCGATGTTCCAGTCTGATAGCTGCTAGCCTGGATTGATCCAAGCAGAAGCAGCCATGATGGTTATCTCATTGCAGAAAGACTGGTTGGAAACCCAACTGTATAATTAGCAGCCAAAAGTCTTTACTTTTTACTTCTTGATGTCATACTTATTGTTGGATACAGTTCTCTGATCCTTATATTTATAGTATAAAGAAAGGGCAAGAAGAAAATCAAAATCTATTTGGCCTTCTAAGATATTATTGAATTAAAGCCAGGGTGAAGGTAAAAAAAAATGAAATCCTGTCATTTGCAGCTAAATAGATGCAACTGGAAACCATTATACTTAGTGAAATAAGCCAGTCCTAAAAAGACAAATACCACATGTTCCCCCTTCTCTGTGATAACTAATAGAGCACCTAAAAAGTAATAAGAGGAGTGAAGTTGACACTTTGAGGACTGTTGAGGAACAGTTTTTTTTTCTTCATACTTTTGTTGAATTCTTTCTTAGTGTAGGGTTAATCTTAGGAGCATAAAGTTAACTGAAAATAGATCTTTGTAAAAAATAAGAATGGGAATAGGAGAGGAAGAAGGAAGAAGGGTGGAAACGTGGGCAGGATGGAGGGTAGGGTGGAAAGTATTACTGTGTTCCTGAATCTGTATATATAAAATACATGAAGTTTGTATACCTTAAATAAATTTTTTTCTTAAAAAAAGCAAGGCCGAAGATCAAAGATGAATGGTCTCTAGTTTTTATAGAACGAATGGCTGTAACTAGGCTGATCAGTATAGTAATGATAAAGAATAAGTTTATCTTTTTAATATTCCAAATAGTATACAACTCAAATAAGACCTCATTACATATTTTCTGGATCTTTCTTTTGTAATTATCAGATGAATAATGAAAAATGTAATGTTTGAGTTATTCTTCAAGGGGTTGTAATTTGAGGATTCATGAAAGAAGCTAATTCATTACTAGTAACCCACAGACTTTTCATGGTCAAAACTGATCTACAGCTGGTAGCTGATAAGTCTGTTTTGTTGGTTTCCTATTGCATAACCCCAAGACTTCAATTTTCTTTTCTTTTACTTCTCTTGTATAAGCCTGATTTAAAAGAAAAAGCCAAATCAAGGATTCAGTAAAATGCAAGCTATTTTACTTTTGTAGACATACTGTCTTGTCTACTTGGCTCTACAAAATTACACTTTCCTGATATAAACAGTAAGCTGCTTAGGGAAGAATTCCAACAATTTGTCTTTCCCAACCTTGCACATAGCAGCCAGAGAGGCAATTTTTATACAGCGACTCCCTGTTCTTGTTTAATTTCCTCAGACAAAACAAGAGATTGTGGTGGTGCCGCTGGTTCAAAACAGCACAGCTTGTTTCTCTGGCTTCTTATTGTCACCTCATGAATCAGAGGATCTTAGGGCCGAAGGGGCTTTTAGCGTCATCTGGTCCAGTCTATAACTCATCTGAGGTCTATAATGTGTAAACCATAAAACAGTCTTGAATTGAGTTTTGCTTACTTTTGAGGTTCTTTCCATGGCTTCCCCTCTCTCTGACTTTCTCTGTAGCAGTCATTTACATTCTAGGAAGGAAATATTGTTCGCTGTGTGTATTACACGGTTTCTTAAATAGCCCAGACTAGCAGACAAGTGATCATCAGTTACTGATTTGTTTGATAAAGCTTGTTTTTGAAACTACAATTCTCATTTTTAAAAAGTTATTTATTTATTTGGGAGGCAGAGCTGTCTCTCCCTACGTCCTTTCTGACTCTTTTTCTGTAATTCTTCCTTTCACATAGATAAGATTTCTAGTAAATCTTTTAAAAAGTGACAGGATCTATGCAAAGCTCTTTAACACTGTAATTCTTAGTACATAATAGGATAAAGTGGAAAGAGAGAGTACTTCCATTTGTTGGTTCACTCCCCAAATGGCTTCAACTTTCAGGGCTGGACCAGGTCAAAGCCAGGCTCCTGGAACTCTATCCATGTCTCCCAAGCCCTTGGGCCATCTTCTGCTCTTTCCAAGGCACATTAACAGAGAGCTGGAAGCAGAACAGCCAGGACTTGAACTGGCCCTCATATGGGATGACTGCATTGCAGGCGGTGGCTTCACTTGTTGGGCCACAATGCGGGCCCCAGGATTTTAAGTAGAGAATTCAGGTTCTTTGTTTCTGAGGTGCTCCAGGACAGATCTCACCATTGTGTGCCAGCCTGACAAAATACATGGATTGACCAGCTTTACCAACAGCGTAGTAGCTTGCAAGCTGGATTTAACCCTTCTGGGGCTCAGCTTCCTTGTTAAAGAATGTGTGCATAGCATCTATCCCCACACAGTCACTGTGGTACAGTGTATGAAAGTGAAACTATAAGATACAATGGAGGCCAGCGCCACAGCTCAATAGGCTAATCCTCCGCCTGCGGCGCCGGCACACCGGGTTCTAGTCCCGGTCGGGGCGCCAGATTCTGTCCCGGTTGCTCTCTGCCGTGGCCCGGGAGTGCAGTGGAGGACGGCCCAAGTGCTTGGGCCCTGCAGCCGCATGGGAGACCAGGAGAAGCACCTGGCTCCTGCCTTCGGATCAGCACGGTGCGCCAGCCGCAGCGCGCCTACCGCAGCGGCCATTGGAGGGTGAACCAACGGCAAAAGGAAGACCTTTCTCTCTGTCTCTCTTCTCTCACTGTCCACTCTGCCTGTCAAAAAAATTAAAAAAAAAAAAAGATACAATGGAAATAGGAGGAGTATTAAGGCAAGGGATGCAGAGGATATGGCTCTGAAGAGAGGAGCTGGAATGGGTAGATTATCTCTGTAAGTAACTGGAAATCTTGTTTGTACTCCTGCTCCAAGATGTGAAAAGAACTGTACAGACATCCTCTAAGCAGCAACGTTTAGCCACTGGAAGCCCTTGTGAATGGATGGGCTTCCTACGTGAGTCTTTTTGAAACCTGAGGTTGGAAAGGCAGAGACTTCTTAGGTTCATAAACAGAAGGCGGCTGCCACGGTGATTTTGGTGTTCCTCTCTTGAGTGATAGGAAACTACAGCTGTGTCTTTGGAGGAAAAGGGAAGTGTGTTTGAGTCTGGAAAAGAGTTGGGGGAACATGGAACTGTTTGGAGGATTTTATAGGAGTAAAAGCAGTATTGTTTTTAAATAATTCTTTTGCCAAGTCATTACTATCCTTGAGTACTTTCTGTGAGTCTAAAGATGCTCGTGCCTTGTAATGAGAAAAAGGTAAAGATAATATGTTACCAGGTTTCCATTCATGGGGGGGGGGGGTTGCCTTCTAATTGGTGGGAGACAATTACACAAGATTACGTGTGATTAAAAACCCAACTGTGCGGGAAGGAAAAATTGTTATGAGACCTCAGAGAAGAAAAAGTTCATACCCGTAATGGAGAGCAAGTAGCCATTTGTTGGACTGAATTGTGGATGTGAGATTTGGATTGCTGTAAAGAAAAAGGCTGTCGATAAGCCACGAGTGAGTATAGAATTTAAGAGAGAATATGAGACTTGACTGGAGAAGAGGGTGGAATCTGGCAGATGCTAGAGGCCTACATAGGTAATTGAGGCCGGGGCAATTTTTGGAGCACTTTGTCAGGCTTAGGAATTTAGGTTTTAAGGAAGCATTGGTATTTGGTCCTTGTGTGCATGTGTTTCTCATGGTCGTCTGGTAGGTGTCATTTGCTTGGAGCTACCAGAGCAAGGTGTTGCCTTTGGGAACTTCTGCTTACTCTCCTAATGACTAAGAACCAGGAAGAGAGGAAGGTTTGGTTATTACACAATACATTGTGACACAGTGACCTCACTACTTCCTGTTTCCATCTCAGAGTGGGACTGGTGGAAGGAAACATTTCAGTGGGAAGCAATGAGTGGGTAGTAGGGGGCATTAAGAAAACCAGCCATACACTTACCGAGTAAACTGGTGGTCAGATGGGAGGTGAATTTCAGTGGAATAGCAGCTGTGGCCCAGCAACCCATGACCAGGTCTGGGAGTCAGGAATGAGCTCCTCCTTCTGAATTCTGTGCAGATTCTCCTAGCTTATTTTACCAGCCAGTCCTTGTTCTGAATTCGTGGCCTAGTGCAAAAGCTCAATAACAAATAATTTCCAAGGTAATCTATCCAGGCTTCTGTACCAAGACTACAGAACAATACTGTTTTGGTGGCTTCTTTCATAAAAGAGGGGCCTCTTGAAGAGTTGACTGGAGTTGTGCTCCTTCCCATTCATGTACAGCTTGACTGGGATGTATCCCAGGCTGCAGGTGCAGGAGGCACTGCAGGCTCAGGGAAGAGCAGGGACTGCCGCAGTTGTCAGCGACCGACAGGGACACTTTTCTTTTCCAATCATAAGTAGGGTTTGTTTGTTTTTTCATGATGCTTGTGGGGCGTATAGCTGCATCAGGTGACTGTGTTCATGTGCTCATCTGGACTGCAGAGATGGGAGGTGCTATCAGGTGAATGGCTACAGCTGGGTCTCCACATGGTTCTTTTCCCTGAAATGATACTGATTACTCATGAGGAGAGCGGAGGCAATATTAAATCTACTTTAAAAAAATTAAATGGCTTCATGGAAGTATATCTTATGTCATACCTACATATTGTAATGATATAATTAAGTGACTTTTAACAAATTTGCAGCATCATGTAACCATCACAATCCAGTTTGGGGTCATTTCATCTCCCACATGCCTGTTGTCAGAGTTATCATTCCCATTCCCGGCTGCAGGCAACTGATAATCTACCATACCATGTCTGATAGATTTGCCTGTTCTGAACATTTCAAATCAATTCAAGCATATAATATTGGCTCCTTGCATTTAGCGTAATGTTTTTGAGCTTCATTCATGTTATAGCGTGTGTTTGTATTTCCCCTCTTCTATTGCTGAGTAGTATCCCATTGAGTAGATAAATGAGTTGAGTTGTCCATCTGTATCCATGGGTTCAGCATCCATGAATTCAGCCAACCATGAGTCAGAAATACTCAAGGGACAGATGTTGGCTGCAGTGGGTTGAGCTGCCACTTTGGATGTCTGCATCCCAGATCAGAGTGCCAGTAAGTCCAGCTACTCTGCTTCCCATTCATCTCCCTGCTGATGCATCCTGGGAGACAGCACATCATGGCCCGAGTACTTGAGATCTGTGCCCTCCACGTTGGAGACCCAAATGGAGTTCTAGGCTCTTGGCTTTGTCCAGTCCTGGCTGTAGCAGGCATTTGGGGGAATGAACGAACTCATGGAAGATAGCTCTCGCTCTGTCACTCTGCCTTTCAAACAAATAAAAAATAAACATTTAAAATTATGCAAAAATAAATAGCATGTGTAACAAAATGTACAGAATTTTTTGTTGTCATTTTTTAAAGATTTATTTATTTATTTATTTGAAAGTCAAAGTTACAGAGACAGAAGGAAAGAGAAAAATCTTCTATCCTCTGATTCACTCCCCAGATGGCTGCAATGGCCAGGGCTGGGCCAGGCTGAAACCAGGAGGCAGGAGCTTTATCTAAGTCTACCCTTTGAGCCTCAGCACCAGCCTGTCATTGCTTTCTAAACATGCAGTTTTAATAACCATTTACATTGTATTAGGTAATTTAAATAATTTAAAGGTGATTTAAAATATATTGCAAAATGTGCACAAGTATTCTGTAAATACTATACTGTTTTATATAAGGGTCTGAACATCCACAAATTTTTAAGATGTTTTATTTCCTTTTAAAATTTATTTGAAATTCAGACACACACACACAAACACACACGCACACAAGCAGACTGACAGAGATCTTTCATCTCTTTGTTCACTCCCCAGATGTCTGTAGCAACCAGGCACCTAGGAGAATGTGGGTCTCCTACATGGGTTGTAGAGACCCAACTAATTGAGCTATCATCTGCTACCTCCATGGTGTGCATCAGCAGGAAGCTGGAGTCTGGAGTGGAGCCAGGACTTGGACCCAACTACTCCAGTATCAGATGCAGGTGTCCCAAACAGTGTCTTAAGCACTGTGCCAAACACCTGCCCCTCCCCCCAACAAACACCCTCACAGATTCTGATACCTGTGGGAGTCCTGGATACACGCCCCCATAAATCCCAAGGGACAACAGTACCATATATTGTATTTCCATTTGGCAATTGATGAGTTGTTCCTATTTTTTGATGTTTGTGAATAGTGCGGCTCTGTTGGTTTGCTGGGGCTGTTATAAGAAACTCCCACCAATCTGACAGATTAAAACCACAGGAATCGATCCTCTCACGGTTCTGCGGACCAGAATTCTGACCTCAAGGTGTTCACTGGACTATGCTCCCTCTGGAAGCCCTTGGGGAGATTCTGTTCTTCCTTCTTCCAGCTTCTGGTGGTTTCCAGCAGTCCTTGTCCTGAGGTCACATCACTCCAATGTCTGTCTCTGTCTTAACTGGCCTTTGTGCTTTGTATTGTACTAAGATACCTATGGTTACAGGAAGGACACAGTCTGATGGTGTAGGGAAAGTGGCTCATCTCAAGACTTTTCATTGGCTATCTAAGGCAGCATTGTGGTGTTCAAGGGTTTGACTGTGGTTATGTTTTGTGGGGCCATTATTTAGCCCTCCACAGCAGCTGTAAGCATTCACAGAAGATTTTTGTGTAGACAATTGGTTTCCCTTTCTCTTTATAGATATCTAGGAGTAGCCTTACTGGGTTGTATGGTAAATTTATGTTTAACTTTATAGAAAATTGCCAAATTTTCTCCCAGAGGGGCTGTATCATTGCCCATTTAACCAGCAGGATATGGGAATTCCAGCTTCTTCACATCCTTGCTAATTGTCTGTCCTTTTTGTTTTATGATAGCCACCCTCGGGTGTGAAGTGGTGTCTCTTGTGCTTTTAATTAATCAGTGGTTTCCCCAGTGACTAATAATGTTGAGTCTCTTTTCATGCGATTGTTAGTCATTCATGTATAATTCTTAGTAAACTGTTCACTGTTCTTGTCCATACTTTTTTTTTTTAAGATTATTTTGTTTTTTTAAAGACAAAGTTACAGAGAGAGGTAGAGACAGAGAGAGAGGTCTTTCATCCATTGGTTCACTCCCCAGATGGCCGCAACGGCCAGAGCTGTGCCGATCCAAAGCCAGGAGCCAGGAGCTTCTTCTGGGTCTCCCACGTGGGTGCAGGGCCCCAAGGACTGGGGCCATCTTCTACTGCTTTCCCAGGCCATAGCAGAGAGCTGGATTGGAAGAGGAGCAACCAGGACTAGAACTGGCACCCATATGGGATGCCTCGCTTCAGGCCAGGGCGTTAACCCGCTGCGCCACAGCACCAACCCCTCTTGCCCATCTTAACAGTGGATTGTCTTTTTCTTTTTGGGTTTGGCGTTAGTTTACTGTTTTCTACAACCTGACCCAGCCATTGCCAGTCCTAAAGTGTGTGGTGACTGAGGTCACCTTGATCAGGAAATGCTAGGACAGCGTGATTCCCCAGGCTGTCCAAGGCTGGAGCTGTTTAGTGCCCTGTGTCAGCCTGTCACTGGAGGATAGACAGGATCCACATGTGGCCTTTTGGCCACAAATACTATGTCAGGAAAGCTAAGATGTCATAAACTCAGCAGTTTTCCTACTGTATTGAGTGGTTATTTCTGTGATTGTATATTCAATGTCTTACACACACAGACACCCACACACATGATTGCTAATTTCCTCTGGGACAGGGGCCGTGTCTCTGTGTTCTGTCACTATATCACCATTCTCCAATGCAGTCTGTGATACATAGTAGGGAGCTGAGCAGCGTTTATTGCACTGGGGAAATAAGCCTCTGTTCTCTGTTTTACAATGGGTGGCTCACATGAAGTCATTAAACAGAGGGGTATGTGTTGTGTGAAGAGTTCGCCCAGCCCTGAATGTGCCATGTAGTGATATGTGTTCTAATTTCCCCCTTTTCTTCATTTCCAGCCATCTACAACTACAATGCTTCTCAAGATGTGGAACTCTCCTTGCAAATTGGTGACACTGTCCACATCCTGGAGATGTATGAGGGTAAGTCTGGATGGCCTTGTGCCAGACCAAGGTAGATGAGAACAGCGGAAGTTACTTATTAATAAGGCTCAGAGTCAACATTCACATGTTTACTTCCTGAAGCAGTGCTAGTAAAAATCCAGGAAGTACTTAAGTGGCACAGTTTTGTACTCAGGATGATTTCACAACAGCCGGGTGAATCTATGCATGCCAACATGTCCAGACACCAGAGTCAAGGTTGGGGGTCTGTGGGGGTGCGGGGAAGCCTGAAGGAAGCTGTAGCTGTGCCCCTGCCACAGGATACAGCAGGGTCAGCTGCAGCCCCGGCTTGCGCGGAGACACCTGGGCCATTCACTCGGGTGGCTTGAAGGAAGAAACAATGGCATTCAGGGTCTCTTTCTGCTCAGCAATAACTGCTGCCAGATTGACGGAGAAATGAGGGAGAGACTTTTGGAGTTACTGAGAATCTGTCAGAGAAGTAAGTCAAGACAGAAGCAGGTCCAAAAAGCAAGCTCATTCCAACTAGGTCAGGCTACGGTAGTGGTTCCAGTTACCCTGATATGGGCTCGTGTCTTTGCGTCTGCGTGTGAGCACAGCCCAGGCTTGTAGCTTCAACTCAGGTTCTTTGTGTCTTCCATGCAACCACTGAAGTTGAGGATCAAAGCTGAGAAACAACTTTTTGGGTTCAGTTGTCCCCCTGAAGATTGGGGAGTGAAGTGGGAAGCCAAGCAGATTTTTCTCCTAGGTTAAGTCTTGTTGGGACAGGGATTCTGGGGCTGGCACTATGGCCTAGTGTGTTAAGCTGTCTCCTGCAGCACTGGCATCCAATATGGGCTCCGGTTCGAGTCCTGGCTGCTCAACTTCTGATCCAGCTTCCTGCTAATGTGCCGGGGAAAGCAGTGGAAGACGGCCCATGTGCTTGGATCCCTGCACCCATGTGGGATACTGGGATAAAGCTCCTGGCTCCTGGCTTCGGTCTGGCCCAGCCCTGAACATTGAGGCCATCTGAAGAGTGAACCAGTGGATGGAAGACTTCTCTCTCTGCCTCTGCCTCTCCCTCTCTGTAACTCCATCTTTCAAATAAATAAATAAATCTTAAAACAAAACAAAACAAAAAGAACAGGGACCCTTTGGTGCCCCGCCTCCCTCAGCTTGTGATGGTGGAATGGCCAAGGGGGTCACCCAGAATCCCAGGCAGGTTCCCAGGCAAGGTCAGGATGATGCAGGATGAAGGCATGGGAAGCCAGGAAGAAAGGCAGCAGCATGGGCCGTAGAAAAGCCAAATCATCTGCCTGGTTGACACCAAAGTCTCTGCTGGTGCTGTTGTTTCCTTTTAGTTTTTGGCTGAGGGCTGGGGTTTTGCATTATCGTTTTCCTTGCATGCAATTCAGTGTAATTGTATAGTTCCGAAGGCGCGGAGAGACAGAGAAGGCTGTGTGGACTCTTGCACTCCCATTCTGCTTTCATCCTGTGTCTCAGGCAACTAGGGCCACTCACCTTGTCTTTTCAGGACTCCTTTGTGGATACCATAGCCCCTTCAAGCTTCACTAGGTCATATCAGTTTGTCAGGGGTGCTGATAATATACTCTTTCCAGTCTGTCTATTCAATTTTAATTATTATTCCACTTAGACTTGGAAAGAATGTGTGTTTAAGAATCATTGGGCCAGCGCCGCGGCTCACTTGGCTAATCCTCCATCTATGGCACCGGCACCTTGGGTTCTAGTCCTGGTTGGGGCACCGGATTCTGTCCCGGTTGCCCCTCTTCCAGGCCAGCTCTCTGCTGTGGCCCGGGAAGGCAGTGGAGGATGGCCCAAGTGCTTGGGCCCTGCACCCGCACGGGAGACCAGGAGGAAGCACTTGGCTCCTGGCTTTGGATTGGCACAGCGCGCTGGCCGTAGCAGCCATTTGGGGGGTGAACCAACGGAAGGAAGACCTTTCTCTCTGTCTCTCTCTCTCTCACTAACTCTGCCTGTCCAAAAAAAAGAATCATTGGGTATAAAATTATGTATGTGACCATTCAATTCTAATTTCTTAGTTATTGTTCCAAACCTGCTATATGCTAACATTTTTCAGCTTTGTTGATTACTGATAGAACTGTGCTAAAATTTACACCATTATCATAGTTTGTTTAGTTTCCTTACCATGATGTCAGTTGTTTGATTTATATATTCTGAACCTGGTTTTAGGTGCCTACCAATTTAGAACTGTGTTAAACAATACCAACACTTAAATCCTGCTTATTAAATATTTAATCATTTTCGTCCATAGTAATGCTTTATAACATACTTTATTTTGTCTGAAATTACATGCACTCTATTTTGTCTGAAATTATAATCCCAGTGTTCTAATTTTTGTCTTTCTGGCCCCTCAAGGCCATCAGAAATATTGCTCAGCTTCTCAGCCTCTCAGGAATATTTTCTTAAACCAGTAGATCCCCCAAGAGGGAAGCGGTCCTGGTCTTACAGATTTTGATCTTTTCAGAGCTTAACCTGGTAATTCACTGCTGTGTTGGCTCTGTGTGTGTCCAGGTGGGGAGCAGGAGTGGTTGCTTGTCAGGCTCTTCTAATTGTCCTACAGAGTGGGGCAGGGAAGAATGGAGATTTGATTGGAAACAAAGTAGCTGTGTCTTGAAAATACATTCTGACAGGTGCCCTGGCTTAACAGGCTAATCCTCTGCCTTGCAGCGCCTGCACACCGGGTTCTAGTCCCGGTTGGGGTGCTGGATTCTGTCCCGGTTGCCCCTCTTCCAGGCCAGCTCTCTGCTGTGGCCCGGGAAGGCAGTGGAGGATGGCCCAGGTCCTTGGGCCCTGCACCGCATGGGCCCTGCACCGCATGGGAGACCAGGAGAAGCACCTGGCTCCTGCCATCGGATCAGCGCGATGAGCCGGCCGCGGCGGCCATTGGAGGGTGAACCAACGGCAAAAAGGAAGACCTTTCTCTCTCTCTCTCACTATCCACTCTGCCTGTCAAAAAAAAAAAAAAAAAAGTAAAATACATTCTTAAATTCCTTTTCCTCTTTCCTATGACTCTGGCATGTTTTTTGAAATAGTTAAATAAGTGCTTTGTCCCCATAGTAATTTTAAGTGTGCTCGCTATACTTTGCTAGTCTCCCACTTAGCCAGTGGACGCTCTTGAAGGCAGCACTCTTACAGAGCACGTTGTGGTGGTCACTAAGAGTAGCTGAATATACAGTTGGAGTATCCCTTATCTGAAACGCTTGAGACCACAAGTGTTGTTAGAGATTGATTTCTCTTCACATTTCAGAAAATTTACAAATACATAATGAGATACCTTGGGGATGAGACCCAAGTCTGAACACATTTGTTTTGTGTCTACCTAATACAATAGCCTGAAGATAATTTTATACAACATTTTTAATTTTGGTGTGTAATTTTTCTCTTGTGTATCATGTTAGCACTCAAAAAGTGTCAAGAGTTTGGAGCATTTCAGATTTTAGATTTTTAGATTAGAGATGCTCATCCTGTATTAGATATAAACATAGACACACAAGCATGTTCGTTTCAGTTACCATAAACTGTTCAAAATGTCCAAAACCATGGTATTTCTAGTAAGCTGCATTTGACACACAGTGTGATTGTAGGAAGTTCTGACCCAGGGGACAACCATACCAAAACTTAAATTCATCAACGTTACATCTTCAATATGAAGAGACAGTGCCATTGGTCCTACCAGCAAGAGGACAACTTTCTTGTTAATTGTTACTATAAAGTATTTGCTGTGTCAGCTGTAGAACTCTTTCATCTCAATAAGGATTTTGGTGGCTGTTCTTTAGAAGTGGCCACATGTCACTGTTTGAATGGAGGGGATTTAGGACATGAGCTCATATCAGGAGCTTACCCAGTTCATTGACACCAAAGGGCATGTCAACTTTACACAGAGATTATTATGATGAATTATATTTTGCAATAGTGATTATTTTATGGTATTAATTTTTACATAGTGCTTGCTTTGCCAGATGCCCAGTTTCTTGTATCTGCTTAGGACTTAGAGTTCTTGGCTGGATTCTTGAATTCTTTTATTATTTCAGGCAACTTAGGACTAAGCGAGGGCAGGAGAGCTTTGCAAACATGAAGCGCAATGGAAATGCTGAGTAATAATTTGTGTCCTATTCCTCCTCCCCATCCCCACTTCCTTTAAAAAAAAAAAAAAAACAGAATGGAAACACCCACAGTCCTGCAGACTGAGCTGTAGGGTAATGCTGGCCCGGGTTCATAGCCGTGGGGGTTTAGTGTCTCAGCTTCCTGTCGAGCTGACTCCCAGGCTCTCCCTCTTGCACACTCTGCCCCACCCTGCCTTTGAGATATGTAATTTCTGGATCTGTGTTTTGCCTTTCTGGCGTGGACAGCAGTACCCCTAGATATGAAAGCTTATTTTTTGGCCTAAGCCCACAACAGACTGTGACTTAGGACACTCCATTTGCAGCCTCCTGCCCTGTTGCTTGGATGAGTGTCCTGAGAGGTAGCCCTTAGGAGGCAATGCCTGCCCTTCCCTATCCCTGCGCACCTACCACAGCTGCTGACGGACAGCAGGCACTCAGCACGACTCAGTTCACTGAGTGAAGATAAATAAGAGGCCAAGGCAGCTGGGCCAGAGTGGTGGGGTCAGGGGCCCTCCATAAAACCCTGGGTGTTACAAGGCTGGACTGCGCTTCCCGTCTCATGAGGGAAACACAGGGAGCACCAACGTCCCTCTGCTGTCTACAGACAGCGGGAGGATTTGGCTGTGGCTTTTGTTTTTAAATAGCAGCTTTACTGAGATAAACTCAGATACCAAACAGTTTACCCACTTAAATTCTACAATTCAATAGCTGTTTACTAAGTACGGTATACACAGAAGTGGGCAACCATCAGCACTTTCTACTTGCAGAACATTTTCCTTGCCCCAGAAGAAGCTCCGTACCTGTTAGCAGGCATTCCCCCAACTCCAGGCAGCCATGGTTCTGCTTTGTGCCTCTGTAGATTTGCCTTTTACAGACATTTCAAGTAAATGCAATCATACCATATGTGGCCTTTTTCATATACTCCTTATAAACATTGCCTAAAGGTACTTTTATGTAATATTTTTAGTGCACCTGTATTTTGACCTGGCATGTGAGATCAGGTGTGGAAATTTCCATTTGTGGCATCACATTGGTAACAAAAAGTTTCACAGTTTGGAGCATTTTGGATTAGGAATTATCAGAATGGGTTTGCTTAACTTATAAAATGAAAAGGATTCAAAACAGATTATGACTTAAGCTGTATGTGTTTTGATTTTCATCTTTGTAAAAGCAGGCCTTTGTGGGTAGGAAAGATTTCTAGCTGAAGTATTTTTTAAAAAGGAAATTTGAAGATTTTTTTTCAATCAGAGACTTTTTTTTTTTTAAGATTTTATTTGTTTATTTGAGAGATAGAATTACAGACAGAGAAGCAGAGAGAGAGAGAGAGAGAGGTCTTCCATCTGCTGGTTCATAACCCAAATAGCCAAAAAGGCTGGACCTGGGCTCATTGGAAGCCAGGAGCCAGGAGCTTCCTTTGGATCTCCCAAGTGCGTGCAGGGACCCAAAGCCTTGGGCCATCTTCTGCTGCTTTCCCAGGCCATAGCAGAGAGCTGGATCAGAAGAGGAGCAGCCCCAACATGAGCCAGTGCCCACATGGGATTCTGGCGCCACAGGTGTAGGCTGTCCTACCACAGCACAGCGCTGACCCCTCAAGCAGAGACTTAATAACGATCTTTCTGAGATGTGGTAATAGAAGCCCTGCTTTGACCATATGGTACATAGTAAGGTGTCTAACTTTTTGAGAACCTGTGATTCAAGAAGAAGGATTGTCACATTCTACGGTCATTCAAGTACAACAGTTCATCCACCTAGTGGATCTGGAATCTCTTGTTCTTCAATTCTACTCATGTTACTGCAGTCAGCCATGCCTAGTAGTCATAAGTCAAGTAAAAGACAAAAATATCAAGATTGATTTTAATAATTAGTTCTTGAGGCTGGCATTGTAGCATAATAGGTTAGGTCACCACCTGCAACACTGTCATCCCATGTGGGCACCAGTTCGAGTCCCAGCTGCTCTACTTCTGATCCAGCTTCCTGCTGATGTGTCTGGGAAAGCAGTGGGAAATGGTCCAAGTGATTGGACCTCGGCACCCATGGGAGATCCAGATAGAGTTGCAGACTGCTGGCTTCATCTGGTCCTGCCCTAGCCATTGTGGCCATCTGGGAAGTGAACCAGCAGACGGAAGATCTCTCTGTCCCTGTCTCTCATCACTGCCCCTTGTAGCTCTGCCTTTCAAATAAATAAAATAAGTCCTTTTTTTTTTTTTTAAGAAAGCAAATATCAGTATATTCTCTCTCTCTTTTTCTAAAGATTTATTTATTTGAGAGGCAGAGTTACAGAGAAAGAGGGAGAAAGAGACAGATAGAGAGTCTTCCATCTGTTGGTTCATTTCCCCTATGACTGCAATGGCCAGGGCAGGGGCAGGCCAAAGCT